>NC_141691.1:71247327-71847327 GCF_964263255.1 Lissotriton vulgaris
AATTACATATTACCACAGGAATTCTGTGCACTGTGCAAAACTACTTTGTGAGTCAATATGCTCCTTGTGAGACAGCAGAATACTGTCACTCACAGTGATGCCAGCTGAGAGAGAGGGAGAGTGACAGGCATCATTTTAATATACGCAAAAGGTGCATGTGAAAATCTGAATCTTTCTAGGTTCACCTTTTTTTCTTTGTTTTTAGTTTGATTTCTTTCTGTTTGGACTCCTTGCGCCAAACCCGAAAGGAATCAAGCATTGCAGGCCTAACTTTTCTCTGAAACAATTTCTCCTTTAAATTATCTAAACAGGAGGCTCAAAACTACCATATATTGGCCATTGCAATTAAGTATTACTCTTTGTATATTTATAAAAACATAATCAGGCCAACACCATGTTTAGCATAGACTTAATGATTAGGGGTCCCCAAAGGAGGAATCTGACAAGATTCCTCCAATGTGGAGTGCCGTGTATCATAACAACAATACCATTTCCGGAATTTACTAAGTCCAGGCATCTCTAGATGTGTATCTTGGATCCAAACAACAAAGGGTGCAATCGAATATTTACAGCCTATAACTGTGCTTACCCCTTGGCTTCGGCTTCTGCAGAAGTCAAATCAAAATACCAAACCCAGGGGCGTGGCCAAGACGGCGAACATGGCGGACGTAGCCTAGTGTAGCTCCGTCCCGCCGTTCCCTCAGCTGAGCATTTATCCTGCCTTCCCCCCTCGCCAGTGCCCATCCCGCGACAGGGAAGAGTGGCGGAAGGTGTCCGGCGGGTGTAGCGAGATTTTCAGCCACGCCGAGGACTAGGCGCGGGTGCAATCGGCCCCGGAGGCGGAGCGGCCTGTACCGGGAGGTGAAGCCGGGACCTCGATTTTGAGAGCGCCCGAGGTGGGTGCCACCGGACGGCGGACGACGGACAGCGGAGCTGGGCTGCAAGGTGGCCTGACCCCTCCCGAGGTGCGGCTGCTGGAGGGTGCCTGCTGAAGATACCCTGTGCTGGAGGGTGTGTTGTGCCGAGGAGGCCCGCTTGCTGCTAGCACGACATCGACCGACTGCCCGAAGGTTTGGGCGAGGGCCTTGAAGCGGGCCGGACGCCCGGCGAAGTGTCCTCTGTGGTGGGGATGCGAGGAGCTGCAGAGTGAGGGAAGAACTGTGGAGATCCGGCGGTCAGATCAGACCGCGATGGTCCCCTGATATCTACGAGTGAGTGCGCTGAATTTGAGGCGCGTGGAGTTCCTCTGACGCCCTTTCTGTGAGGCCCAACACACTAGCGGCTGGAACAGGCGGTGGGCAGCGGATCCACGCATAGGCCTCATGACCCACTGCTGCCTATTGTTGTGACCTGTGGAGGTGACCTGACGACTACCCTCCCTATCGCCCACCATGACCAGAGGCGGGAGCGGCGGCGGGACCTCGAAACAAGGAACACTTGACAAATTCACGGGCACGAGTGGAAACTCCGGAGCTTCGGGAGGCCAACAGACCGCTGGTCCGGACAATGCCGCCTTCCTGGCGGCAATCACCCAGTCCCGAGATACATTGGACGCTAAAATTGGGGCCGTTGGAGCCGATGTGACCCTGCTGCAACAAGATCTGCGCAACGCAGTGGCCCGTATCATGGAAGCTGAAACCCGGATCACAGGACTGGAGGGCGAAATGGCGGCCTTGAAGAAACGAGTGGCCAATATGGAGGGCATACAAAAGGGCCTAGCTATCCGAGCTGAGGATGTCGAAGGGCGAGCTCGACGCAACAACCTGCGCTTTGTCGGCTTTCCGGAGGACTGTGAGAAGGGAAACATGGAAGCCTTTCTTACTGAGTGGTTGGAGGGCTGGATCCCGTCAGAGTCCCTCTCCCGCTGTTTCATCATCGAGCGGGCTCATAGGGCACTCGCTCAGAAGCCACCAGTGGGTGAACGACCGCGGCCGGTGATAGCCAAGCTGCTCAACTATCATGATCGGGACACGATCTTGAAACAGGCCCGCCTAAAAGAACCCCTCATGTGGAATAATCAACGGATCATGATCTTCCCAGACTACACACGGTTGGTGCAGCAGCAGCGGCAGTCCTTCGCGGCCGCAAAAGCCCGCCTGCGGGGCCTTAAGATCCAATACGCTCTGCTTTACCCGGCTCGGCTGTGAGTAATCTTTCAATCTCGTACTCTCTTCTTTAATTCCCCTGAAGAAGTCTTTACTTGGACGGATGACCCTGTACGTATTCGGCCTCACACGCCGCCAGCTAGAGACTCAGACTCATCCTCTTCGGCGGCGCCGCAGCGGACGCCCCGGCGCTCGCGCAGCTCCAAGAAACGCTCCCCGGCCAAGAAGGGGACTGCAGAAGAGACTAAGCCCCCAGACTCTCCGATGGTGGATCCGTGAGGAGTAAAGTGGTGAGGGGTGACTCTTTGACTTGCCGATTGAGGTACAGGCCGCGTAGTGGCAATTGCCGGCCTGCATGGAGATGGTCTAGACTAATGGTAACACTAACACTGGCGACTACTTGTGGATTTACAGTCGCGGGGTGCGGGTTGGGTGGGGGGGATGGACTATAAGGCGGTAACCCCTCATTTTAGAGGAGTTTTGTTGGGGAGGGTTGAGAGGGGCGAAGTTGGTAGTTCATGGGGATCCATTGGCATAGCGGATCTCTGGCCTCCCGTTGGGGGCCAGAGTTGACCTATACCACGACAGATACTTCAGCGTTTTTGAGGTATGGGGTGGGGGGGGAGTGGGGCTGTTGTTGGTGGGACCTGGGAGGGGGGGAGGTTGGGGGGCTTGTTGAGAGGTTGTGGAGGAGGGGCACAGGGAGACGGGAGGCGTTGAATTGCACAGTGTTCTTTCATGTACTGTTGAGGCGAGGTGTGTGTGTGTGGTCTCGTATGCTCAGAATGTTCATTTTTCTGCCCATAGTAGGCGGTTAATACCCCTGAATCAGGCCTGCAGAGGGCTTTGCTGCGTGTTGTGAGCTGGAATGTGAGGGGGATGTTGGACAGGATTAGGAGCGGGGCGGTCCTGCGACAGGGGAAGAAGGACGGGGACGACGTATTATTGCTGCAGGAGACTCACCTTATGGGTACTAAGACCCTTAGCCTGCAGCGGTATGGCTTTCAGCAAGTGTACCATGCCGGTTTTGTGAGGGGATCTCGAGGAGTGGCCGTCTTGGTGCACCGTAGGCTGTCCTACGTTCATGAAACTCAATGGCTTGACACACAAGGTATGTGTTCATCCAGGGTAAGATAGGCACTGAATCAGTGGTTTTTGGGAGTGTGTATGCCCCGCCTCCTCTGCAGGGAGGCCTTATTGAAAAATTGTTTAGTGTGTGGGCCGGGATGCCAGATGTTATGGCAGTAGTTGGCGGTGACTGGAACGACGTGATGAATGCGCGGATGGATAGATGCAGGCTGGGAGGCAGTTTGCCCCCGGACTCACCCACTACACTAAACGGCATGGTGAGAGGAATGGGGTTTGTAGACGTGTGGCGCCACCAACACGCCCAACGTCGCGAGTACACCTATGTTTCAGCGGTACATAAGTCCTTCTCTAGAATCGACTACCTATTTGCCCCCCACGCCTGGGTCGGGAGGGTAGGTACCACATCTATATTGCCCCGCGGTCTGTCGGACCACTCCCCGGTAGCGATGGACCTACTCTTAGACAAACGACGACAGCCGTTTTGATGGCACCTCTCCACATGGCATTTGCAGCAGGAACCTTACCAAACACACATGAGGGAGGATATTGCACACTATTGGAATGAGAACGATAACACTGACATAGACGCCGTGACACTCTGGGAGGCCCTGAAGCCTACACTTCGAGGGGTAGACATTGCTTGGTGTGCGGCTGCCCGTAAGGTGCGCGCAACAGATATTGTGACAGCCGCTGACCGTGTTCGGGCCCAGGAGGAATGTTGCCATGTGAGTGGGAGTGAGGAGGACGTGGGTCAACTGCTGCTGTTACAGCAGGCGTACGCCTCCCTGCAGTTGGATGAGGCCAGGCAGTTGTGGCTGGCGACCCAAAGTAGAATCTACAAATGGGGCGATAAATCCGGCTCGATGCTATACAGACTTTGCCAGAGCACCTTCCATCCCCAGTCCCTGCCGTGCCTTCGAGATGAAGAGGGTACGCCCATAACTGCCCCGGCGGCCCTGGCGGCCAGCTTTGCACGGTATTACGCGGCCCAATACGCCCCCCGGGAACTCCTCCAGGCGGAGGAAGTGGACAAATTTCTCGCTGACCTCCCGCCGCGAGCAATCTCGGACGAGGGGCGCGCTTGCCTAGATCTCCCGTTGTCGGCGGAGGAGTTGGGAACGGCCCTCGGTGAATTAAACGCGGGCAAGGCCCCTGGACCCAATGGGTTCCCCTGTGAATTCTTCAAGAAATTCCATCTCCAGTTGGGTACACACTACGGTAGAGCTCTGGAGGCGGCATGGGAGAGTGGCCTGCTTCCGAGGGACCGGCGGCATGCGGAGATGCCCCCTGACCTACCCGAGTCTTACAGACCAATTTCGCTATTAAACACAGAATCGAAAATCTTGGCGAAGGCGCTGGCCAATCGTCTTCTCCCATACATTACCGACCTTGTTCATCCCGACCAGACCGGCTTCATGCCCCATAGAGCAACGCTTTAGAAAAGGGGGTGGTGATGAACAGAGTGTCTGAATTAAGCAGACCACTCTGACCCAGTCCAAAGATCAGGGCTTGATCCATCACCGTTATTTATCTCACTGCACCATCCCAGCTCAGAACCTGGCTATATGCAAATCAGTCTGTCCCTGGCCCAGTGCATCATGGGAACAGGGCAGACTAAACTACCAAGCCAATTCTTCACCAGAAAGGAGACAAGCTACCGGGGACCGGTTTCTGGCATTTCAGCCTTCTTCGGCCCGGCTTGCTTGAATCCTGATGGTGCAGAGAGAAAGGGACTCATGTCTGAGTATACCCTGCCACACCTATAGTGGCCAAAAACGATTCAGAAAAGGGGGTGGTGATGAACAGAGTGTCTGAATTAAGCAGACCACTCTTACCCAGTCCAAAGATCAGGGCTTGATCCATCACCGTTATTTATCTCACTGCACCATCCCAGCTCAGAACCTGGCTATATGCAAATCAGTCTGTCCCTGGCCCAGTGCATCATGGGAACAGGGCAGACTAAACTACCAAGCCAATTCTTCACCAGAAAGGAGACAAGCTACCGGGGACCGGTTTCTGGCATTTCAGCCTTCTTCGGCCCGGCTTGCTTGAATCCTGATGGTGCAGTGAGAAAGGGACTCATGTCTGAGTATACCCTGCCACACCTATAGTGGCCAAAAACGATTCAGAAAAGCAACGCAGCATAATATCAGACGCGCCCAGGTGGTGGTGGAAGCGGCCCGGGCAGCGGGGATTCCTGCGGCGCTCTTACTGGCCGACATAGATAAGGCTTTTGATTCAGTGAGCTGGGTCTACCTTCGCGCACTCCTGTCCCGCCTAAACCTCGGGCCCCGCTTTCTATCGTATCTGCATCTACTATATACAGACCTGACCTCGTCCGTGAGAGTGGCTGGCGCGGTGTCCGACCCCTTCCCTATAGGCCAAAGCACCAGGCAGGGGTGCCCTCTGTCGCCCTACTTATTTGCCCTGGCCATGGAGCCGTGGGCAACATGGGTGAGAATAGATGCTCAGATGCGGGGTGTCGAGTGGCAGGCGGAACCCTCCGATAGAATCGCACTGTATGTGGACGATGTCCTATTCTTTCTTACTGACCTGAATAAATCGGGGCCGCGGGTCCTGGACATCATGCGGATATTTGGTGAGGTGTCGGGCCTCCATCTGAACCAACGTAAATCTGTGTTGTGGGTGATGGGAGAGCGCAATGGCCTAGGGCCCTGGGCGGGGACGCTACAGGAAGCGACGGGCAGCCTTCAATACCTAGGTGTGTTTTTGACTGATTTGAGTGGTGTCTCCTGGTCGTGCAATGTTGTGCCAGTGTGGGAGCGCGTGCGTTCGGATATGGCCACCTGGTCCCGCATGCCTCTTAATGTGTATGGCCGCTCGGCCATATTCAAGATGGTGGCCCTCCCTCGCCTGTTGTACCAGTTACAAAACCACCCATATCCCATTTCACCACAATGGTTCAGACAGGTCAAATCAGCACTTAGTCAGTTTCTTTGGTCCGGGGGGGTGGCGAGGGTAGCGTTACGCACGTGTTTCCTTTCCACATACTGTGGCGGCCTGGCGACGTCGGATATCCTGTCCTATTATCAGGCCTCCCATCTTCTGATCCTAAATGAGTGGTGGTATGGAGACCGGGGCGACCCGGCCTATGCCCTGGAAAGGTACCTGATGGACTCGGATACGCTGCACACCATACTCTACTCGGTAACTAGGAGAAGGGGCCTCCCAGTGGCCACCCAGACAGTGTTTCGTATATGGCGTGACGCCCTCCGACGCATGGGGTGGTGGAACAAACTTACAAGGGAGACTCCTCTCTGGCGAAATGGGCTATTACCGTCATTGGCGTCCCTGCCGGGGTTTTGGGGCTGGGACGCAATTGGAATATCGGCCCTGGGGCACATTGTCAGGGGCACGACCCTCAAGTCGTTACAGGAACTTCGCGAGGAATATGATATGTCCGAGACTCAGTTTTTTGGATACCTACAGCTTAGACACGCCATTACACCCACTCTGAGGGGCCTAGACTCCCTACCGGAATTCAGCCCGCTGGAGGCCAAAGTATTCATGGGAGATTTAGAAAGTAAAAAGATATCCACTATCTATCAAACACTTGTGACACATTTCTCAACTTCCCTAGACGACCTACGGAATAAATGGGAGAGAGATGTTGGTCGCTTTGAGGAGGAGGACTGGAGGGAAGCACTTGAGGCTCCGAGAGGAGCTGCCATTGTGGTACGTCTACGATTCATTCAGTTCAAGTACCTCCACAGGGCCTACTAAACAAGGGAACGATTGTGGAAAGCGGGCCTGATTGGGTCCCCGGATTTTTTGAGATGCGGCAGGGAAGTGGGCACCTTTTTCATTACTGTGTGGTCATGTGCTGGACTGCAGAGGTTCTGGTCTGGAGTGTGGGACTGCGTGTCTGATGTGCTGGGCTGGGAGCTCCCGCGCTCGCCACAGTTGGGTCTCCTCCATGTTATGGAACAGGTTGGAGGGAACATTTATAAACAACATTTGCTTTTGTTGGGCCTTATTGTGGCCAAGAGAGACATTGCCCGTGCCTGGAAAGACCCTAGAGCCCCCCTGGTGGGAGTGTGGAAAGGGGGATTGGACTTCTACATGGGATTGGAACGCCCGATTTTCATTATAAAATTTGGAAGCGATGGGCGGATTATCGTGGACTGTGGCTGGATCCGCCACCGCCTGATCGGCCTGTGGAGATACACTTGGATGATGGGCCCGGGCCATGAGCCATACACACTGTACGCTTCTTACTGTATCTGTATTTGAAATATGTTTTCAATGATGTACAAGGGGTGGGGGGTTCTGGGTAGGGGGAGTGGGAGGGTGGAGGGAGGGGGGCTTTGGTTGCATCTTTTCCTCCTGAAATATGGATTGAATTGCTTTACTGTGATTACTATTCTGATGCTCACAGCTCCTCCGATTTCCGGGGTGCTGTGCTTGTTATGCAATTTATCAACGCCAAAATAAAATGTTGTTCTGAAAAAAAAAAATACCAAACCCAAAATACGATTCACCAAAGTGGTGGGCCACTCCCACTCTTACCTGACCGTTAATCTTCCGTCGCACGGCGGGTGTCACAAAGGTCTCGATCTCTCAAAAAACTAGGAACCAGAACTGGGACGTCAGTCGGGGCCGCAGTCGGGAAGCCCACTGGAGGGAGGAATCACGCAATCGGTGACCTTGGGCCCACAATGACAATTTTCAGCCAATGCAGTGGCGCGCCTCCCTCACGGCCACCAGGCTCGATGACGGCCACCGAAGACGCCCCACGTTTGGCGCCATTTGTAAAACCAGCTTTTTGGAGACCCCTCCCCCACTAGGAGAGTCAAAGCCAGTGGTGCAGGGCACACCTTAAATCTACAGGGTTCTCCTTGCTCAAGTCATACATTACCAAAGAGACCAGGACAACCAGACATGGAGGGAAGAAAGTTATTTATTAGCTTGAGCTAAGGACAGAGGTCCCAGAATGGTACAGAGACAATTCTACGGAGACTGCTGCTTACTTCACAGCATGACACATATTTATAGTGCTAGCCACGCCCATTTGCACAGTACAACTTCCCTATTCAGACAAGCTCCTCATCTGACAAGTTCTTCGTCAGTCTTGTGTGGTGCAATGGTGGCCGGGGGACATCTGTCTCTGATTGCACAATGTACGCAGCCCCCTGCTTCCTTACTCAAGTGGGGTGGTCATGGGACACAGCCTCGCGCTTCCTATATCAGTTGATGTGGTCACAGTGTACAGCCTTGTGCTTCCTCTATCAGTTGGTGTGGCTTCAGGCCATAACCTTGTGCTTCCTCTTTCAGTTGGGGTGGTCACAGGGCAGATGGTGTGACAGGCTGAGTTACCAACAATGGACAGGATGTGGCTGAGTGTCACAAAGTACACAGATTGACTAACCTTTGGAATCCGGTACAGCAGGAGCGATGTAGTAGCTAGTTTCACTCCTCCCTAGATACGGCACCTCAAGTGAGTATAAGGTAAACACTCGCCTATGAGGACCTCACCCAGGGAAGGGGAAAGAGTGGATAAATAAAACATAAAGGATTGGCAGCCATAAACCATCTACAGGACTCAACAACAGGAGAATGCCAAATGTTGGATCTGTAAGCTGGTACCTGCACAGAGACACAAGAACATGAAAGTCACACTCTTCCCTAGAGTATACTACCACCTCTATGTGAATAATAATGAGGACTCCCACTTACATCATATGGCTCCCACAATCATCCCGATTGAAAAAGGCAAAATAGAAAAAAGAAAGTAAATAGAAAAAGAAAACAGGGAACTGCCCAAGAACCCCAACTCCAGAAAGAGACAGAAGCTTCTCTTGCAGCTACCTTCAGTCAGATTGAGAAAGTTTCACCTCTATGGAATGAGTAGTTTAAATGTTCCACCTTGACATATAATTGTCCATGTCACAAAGGTTCTCTGAACACCTAATCCGAGCCTCGCAACGGCTCCAAAGAAATCAAAATATTCGGCAAATCCCAAGTGCCAAAAACCACCAAGGCAATGTTTGAACAGAAAACAAGAAGAGTAAAAAAAGGCACTCTTCCGATGCTAGCACTCCGCTAGCCACAGATCCGATAGGAGGAATACAGTAATAAAGGAGCACTAGGATTGAGTCTCTAGCCGCGGGCTCCGTGTACCTCTGAGTCAGTGTCCAAGCGCGGTTCCCAGCGCGGCTCTCTGCACGGCTCCCGCGCGGCTCTCTGCACGGCTCCCGTGCGGCTTTCAGCGCGGCTCTCTGCACGGCTCCCAACGGTCAGCAAACGCCAAAAAATATCACCCAGGACTTGTATCTCCCCAGCGCAGATCCCACGAATGTAGAAACACGAATACTTGTACAATGATCCAGGATCGATAGAACACAAAGATGCGGCTAACCCACAGGTGACAAGCACCGCGGACTGCACACAGAAGGCAGATATAGAATGCCTGAAAGGAAGGTAGTGGACAGTGAAAACAGACTGCACACAAGAATTCTGGGACCTGTAGTCACACTCTATGTGTCTGAATCGTGACAGAACCCCCTCTCAACGACCGACGTCCCGGCGGTCCACCAGGTTTCGATGGATATCTGGTGTGGAAACGTCTCAATAACCCAGGACAATGTAAATTACTGTGAGGTTCCCAAGAGCGCTCCTCAGGTCCATACCCCTTCCAATCAATCAGATATTGCAAGGCCCCCCTCACCCGTCTGGAGTCCAGTACTGCTCTTACTTTGTACTCAACCTCCCCTTCTATATCCAAAGGCTGGGGTCTTGCTACCGCTCTCGTCCCCTGCACATATGGTTTCAGCAAGGATACATGGAATACGGGATGGATGTGCCAGGAGGAAGGTAACTTCAATTTCATGGCTACAGCATTGACCACGGCCAGGATGGAATAAGGACCCACAAACTTGGGTTGCAAACATGTGTTTCCCTTCAATTGCAAATATTTGGTACTCAACCACACCTTATCACCAACTGAATAAACTGGCTCTGGAGTTCTCTTCCTGTCGGCCTGTGTTTTGTCACGATTTCTGGCTGCCTCCAGATGCTCTTTGGCATCCTGTAAAACAGACTGGAGATGCTCATGATGTTGTTGTATAGTGGGATGGGAGGAAGGGCATAGTTGTTCAAATGGCATAGAGTTGGGGTGATAACCGTTAAGACAAAAGAAGGGCGAGCATCCTAATGAAGAATGAGTCATGTTATTGTAGGCGAACTCCGTCATCCACAATAACGATCTCCATTCCTCCTCTTGTTGAAGAGTAAAGCATCTCAAATACTGCTCTAAGGTCTGATTTAGTCTTTCTGTTTTACCATCCGTCTGCGGATGATAGCTCGTTGATAACCTAGCATCAATGTTCATCACATCACACAGGGCCTTCCAGAATTTTGAAGTAAACTGTGTCCCTCTGTCCGTAATAAGAACAGAGGGAATCCCATGCAAACGTACCACATTCTGTAAAAAGACCATAGCCAATTCACCTGACGTGGGTAACTTGGTCAGTGTAATAAAATGACCCATCTTGATGAGATGATCTACAACCACCAGAATAGTGTTGTTGCCAAAACTGAGAGGCATTTCTACAATGAAATCCATTGATACTGTATGCCATGGAGAGGGAGGTATCGGTATGGAACGTAGCAGTCCACTACTTCTTTGGTGCTGTGCTTTAGCTTGAATGCATATAGGACAGTTGGCTACGTAGTCTTCAATGTCTTTCCGTATCGTTTCCCACCAAAAGTACCTAGATGTAGTCTGTAATGTTTTGAGCATCCCTGGATGTCCACTCAAAGAGGAATCATGAGTCCATTGCAGAACCTGGATATGTAATTCATGTTCTGGAAGATACAACTGTTTATTTCTGAAGAGGAGTTTGCCTCTCTTTAGTCTCTGTAAAGGTTCTTTAGCTATCCAAGATTGCACATCTACCAGGTTGCTCTTTTCTTCAACTTGTCTCAAGAAGTCCGCAGGACATGTGATGACTGATACAGACTGACTGAAGGATGCCTTGTGAAAAAGGAAGGGGGGATCCTCCATCTCCGAAGATTAATCCCGTAATACCGATTCCGGTCTTGATAAGGCGTCTGCCTTGCCGTTTTGTGTGCCGGGACAGTACTTAATTACAAAGTCGAAATCCGAGAAAAATAAGGACCACCGTAACTGACGAGGTGTTAACGCCTTCGCACTCTTCAAGAAGAGGAGATTACGGTGGTCAGTAAAGATTTCAACGGTGTGTCTGGCCCCCAAAAGATGATGTCTCCATTCTTCACATGCTCGCTTAATGGCCAGCAACTCCTTGTCTGTGATACTATAATTGATTTCACTGGAGGACAATTTCCTGGAGAAGTAGCCTACCGGGTGGAGTTGGCCTGTGTCCGGATTCCTTTGTGATAGAATGCCTCCAATGGCATAATGAGAGGCATCAGTCTCCATCACGAATGGCTGACTGGCATCTGGATGGCGTAAAATGGGTGCAGTAGTGAAACGGGATTTCAAAGCCTGGAAAGCCTGCTCCGCAGTATCCGTCCACTCGAAGATAGCTCCTTTCTTCAGAAGATGTGTTAAAGGTTGGATGATTCTAGAAAAACCTTGAATGAATCGGCGGTAAAGGTTTGCAAAGCCTATGAAGCTCTGCAACGCTTTCACACTAGCCGGAGATTCCCATTGTGTAATGGCTTGAATCTTCTTGTGATCCCTCCGTAACCCATTCGGACCCATAACATATCCTAGAAATTCCACTTCTGTGGTATGGAAGAGGCATTTCTCCAGCTTGGCATATAATTCATGTCGTTGCAGCCTTTCCAACACTTCCATCACATGCTTAACTTGGTCTTCTTGTGTGGCAGAGTAGATGAGAAAGTCATCTATATAGACTATACATGACACATCCAGTAAGCCCCTTAACACTTCGTCCATGAAGAATTGGAATGCTGACGGGGCATTACATAGGCCAAAAGGCATTACCTGGTACTCGTAGAGCCCGTATTTAGTGCGGAAAGCTGTCTTCCATTCGTCTCCACGGCGAACCCTCACCAGATGATATGCCCCCCGCAAATCAAGCTTGGTAAATATTTTTGCGTCTTTCAGCTGGTCCAGAAGTACTGGTATTAAAGGAAGAGGGTACCTGTTCTTTCTGGTTACTCTATTGATGGCTCTGTAATCTATGCATGTTCACAAGCCCCCTTCTTTTTTCGGGATGAAGAACAGAGGAGACGAGGCCGGGGACGTAGAGGGACGTATGAATCCTGATGCTAGGAGCTTCTTCAAGTACTGCTGAAGATAGACGTTTTCCGCCTCTGTGAGGGCATATATTCTGCTACAGGGAATGCTGGCCCCTGGTTCCAGATCAATCACGCAGTCATACTCCCTGTGTGGGGGTAACTTGCTGGCTTCTTTCTCATCGAAGACATCCTGGTACTTTCTATATACTTCAGGAAGGGTAGAGATAGCGTTCACTTCCAGAAGTCTTCCTGCTCTTGCCAGAGTACTTGCAGGTGTTGCGTGCTTATCTAGGTTCCTGATCGATACTGTGACCTTATGCCCCTATTCGGCTATAAATCCATTTATTCCCTATATTGGCATAACTGTTCAAGTGCGATTTTCTGAAAAGTCATCTCTGGCCTCACACGAACAGAGCCACATTCCAGCATGACTCTCTGCTACTTCCTTTGCGACCAATTAGTGCAATGACAGAGCAGCAGTCACTATCTGATATTCCTAGATAACACTCCGAGTTCTTCAACAAGATAAAAACTTAGCAAACCTGGAAATCCCCGCTTGCTATGTTTTGATTAGTAATGGAACTCTAATGAGCAACTGATAACTATCACTTCCTAGTGACATCTTTAATTGACGTCTTATGTCCAGCAAACTTGCGTCAAACCCGGCACCTGTCAGGTATAAATATTACCAACGTTGCCTTAAGCAATGCCGGTGCTACGAGCTGCGAGTTCGTTGCCTGTTGCTGATGCCAGCTGCCTGCATGACCCTGTGTTGGTAAATCTAGCACTCTGTCGCTGCAGCCTGCTATCCTGTGGTGGTGAAGCTGCTGATTACCATTATCGCCGCTACAGCGCGAACTATGGTGCAGTACGCTTAAGGAGCTGAACAGCCGTCCTCTGCGAAGACATCCAGCAGATTCCAGCTGCCCGCGGACGCTGTCCCCCCTCCTTCCTCGACGCGCTGAAGAGAGCCGCTGCCTTTCTCGTGCAGAGAAATCCAGTCCCGGCGCTTCCGGTTTACCCTCGCGGGTGACTGGGATATCGAGAGAGACCCCTGAAGGAGATACCAATCCTCCATCATTCTATTCAGAGGTATGGTGTTGACTAAACCCTTAGACGAGAATTCTTGAAACAAACCTTGGCAAAACCAACTTAACTTAAAGCTAAGCTACTTACTTACTCCCCTTCTCACGTGTTAGGCTTAGGTCAGGCACACTGGGGTAGGCTTAGTTAGAAGCACCAGTTGAGTATGTTAGCCTAATGTATATATGACTGTATATATGTTTTATTACTTTTAAACCATTGTATGGCTAAGAAACCATATCAATGCTTTTACAGTTCTATTTCGCAATACTTATCTTACTGTACGTACTTTTTATAATAACAATTATTGCAATTGTGGCAATACATTTCTCTTGTACGAGAAGAAAGACTGTTCAATAAATGTTAACCTTTATTGATACACGCCCGTCTCTCTATTCTCTACATCTCGTGAAAGTAAACTGCACTAGACTGACTGAGTGAAATCTATGTCTATTGTTTCACACGACCCTAGAGATCGACTCTTGATCTGAGGAGCAAAGTTGTCATGTTGCAGGGTTGTTGGAAAACTGAATCCCTTCTTGTCTGTGCCAAGGAAGCTGATCACTCCCTATGCAGAGAAGAAAGTTTCCAGTGACCTCTGAGCTAGTTGGTAACACAACCCAATTAAGTTTAGCATAGTCAGTAGAGGCCTGGAATATCCGCAGTTCCACGTCGATACTACTGTTTATGTTATTCCAATGCGCAGGGCCTAGTGGGAAACTAGGAACTACACTACATGGCGCCCAACGTTTGGTAAGGCGATAAACTAACGCAAGACTTATAGAGTAACTCAGTCGTGCATATTTCACACCCCTTTCTCCCGTAAATACTCCAATAGACGTCTGGAGTGGGTGAAAGGTTAAAATCCGCCCGACCTTAGTAGGAAGAGATTCCTATGTAAAGCTCTGGTTTATTCAACGTTGAAGGATACAGTGTTCCAAAATATTGTGCACCTAATCTTTGTCTCCTTGGAGACCTACTCTGCAAACCTTGCATTTTTACAATGCCAGAAAATAACGGAACCACTGGGGGCGCAGCAGATGCGACTCAGCAAGGTCCCGAACAAGCAGACCCGGATGCTATTATCATCCCGGTCCACTTAAGAAAATCTATAACGTTAAAACTTATAGAAAACGGACTGACACCACAAGGTGGTACAGTAGTCTTCGTGATAGAGGCTCACGAGTATCGGCAGACAGAGGTATTCTATTCATGGATAAACTTTCCAGCGGCAAACGCTACAACACAAGAGTTTCACTATTACAAAATAGAGAAACCTCCGGAAGAGTACGCTCCTTTCGAGGAGATTGAAATTCCACTTAAATTTCAAGAGCACCTGCTCTGGTTTAATGGCGCCCTAAAACATAATGATCACATAACCAGGCTCGGTCCTCTAGGTAGACCAGGAGCCACGTGGCCGGTTCTAGCCAGCTACACACTACATCCTGACATTGCAAAAATGTCTAGAGAAGAGCTGTTAGTACAGCTAAACACATTAATAAAAATACATAGGCAATTAGTCCAATATGTAATGCGGATTGCTACAATCCAGCCAGCTGTTAAGACACCACAGCTGACCCCTCATCAGGGGAACACAAATAAAATTACACCACAGAACATACAGTCATGTCTTGGTAAAACACCCGTAAAACGGGAACAAATTCCTTTCTGGTTAGCACAGAAAATCACTCAAATAGAGGCAGTATTTCCTGATACTACCCCTATTGAGAAACACAGAATCTTGACCATCTGCCTTCCTATGGGAATCGCACCACACGTGGAGGACTGCGACACTTGGGGTACAGTCTTTGCTTCCATTTACACAAAAACACACGGTGTTCCGTCTATGGCGGTAATACCAGAAGTGCTAAAACAGATTCAAAATGAATTCGGTCCAGAGCCCGCTTTAAATCTAGGTATGAAATTACTGAAAGATTTCAAGCAGGTCACGGCTATATTATTAGCCAACGTAAAGGGAGAAGCAGCATCTGTGGCGATCCGCCAGAAGTTGAGGGAAACAGATATAAAAGATCCTGTTGAGCTAGCAAAAATCATAGAAAAGTGCTATGAAGAATTAGGTAGAGACAGCTTGGGTGGGAAACCAGTAAAGCCCCAACTGCTCGAAAATCCTGAAAAATTATTTATTAAAAATAATTTAAACACTCCTAAAAAGAGCTGGGATGGAAATAAACAATCCAGTCCCAAGGAAAAAGTTTTCCAGTCCAGAGGAAGGTCTCCTCGACGGAGGGAAAGAACTCCGACTCGAGAACGCCAGTCTCCCCAGAGGGAGCCCTCTGAGAAAAGATATAACCTTAGAAATAGGGATAATCTGAAAAAACCTGATAGATATCAAAGTATTGATACACGTCCCTCTCGATCTCTTCCACAGAATTCGGAAAGAAGAGGACGGTCAGACCCAGGAGAGCACACCAAGTCCAAAGACAAGGAACCTGCTCAGAGTAAAAAATCTCAATTTCAGAAAAAGAAGGTAGCCAGTATTAGAGTAATCAACCATGCCGAGAATACTGAGGACACAGTTGAAAAACGGGGAGTGGGCATTGACAATGTTGGACAGTGCAGCAGAGATCAGTATAGCGCGCAAGATCTTGATGAGTCATCTGGAGACAGTGGACACGAATGAATACATTCAGGTTGAAACTGCCGACGCCAGACTTAGCGAGCCCCATAAAATATACGAAATGACATTGCGTATAGAGGGTGATAAGACTAGGAAAATTAAGGGTCTGTTTTGGGATAAGCTCTCAAAAGGCTACGATATTCTGTTAGCTGAAAAAGATTGGCCCCCGGAGTTTGTCAGGGAGTGCCCTCGTGGCGAAGAAGTGATTATGCCTGCCTTCTCGAATCACATTCCGATTCACAAAAAATATACATATGCAAGGAAATGGGCAGTGGCCCAGGCACCTGCATTGTATAAAAATCATGTAGGATGGGATGAGGAGTCTCCTTCTCACAAAATCCAATTAAAAAGTGAACCAACTGCCCAACGGCAGTATCCCATAAAGCAAGAAGCTAAAAAACAAGTCAGGGAGATCTTAGATCAACTTGAATACCAGGGGGTGATTGAAACATGCACCTCTCAAATGAACAATCCTTTGTTTCCTGTCTCCAAGCCAGACAATTCATATCGTCTAGTTTTGGACTACAGACATCTTAATACATGTTGCAAAACTTTTGCAGTACAAAACTCGCATAGTGCAGCCCTAATGAATAATATAGTTAGGAAAAAATATAAAACGACATTAGACATTTCTAATGGTTTCTTTTGTCAAAACATTGCACCAGAAAGCAGATATTTGACCGCTTTCTCTGCATTTGGGTCACAGAAAAAATTCTGTCGACTCCCACAGGGGTTCAAGAACAGCCCAGGACTATTCTCAGCTAGGGTAACAGAGTTACTACAAATCTATGATGATGAAGCATTATCTTACGTAGATGATATTTATCTCACAGACGACGACTTGGATACTCACTTGAAAAGAGTGAACACCATTATACTTGGGTTCACAGCAGAGGGTTACAAATTCAACTTTAAAAAGTCTCGAATTGCCCATCTGACAGTACTGTTTTTAGGGTACGAATTATCAAGTGAAGGGAAAAGCCTAGCGGACAACTTCTTAGAAAAGTGCGCTGTACTCCAAGCTCCAAAAACGCTGAAGAATTTACAATCCATACTAGGTTTTCTGAATTTCGGAAGAACTTACATCCTAAATTACGCAGAGAGGGTTAAACCTCTCTACGAACTAATTAAACCTGATTTCAAACAAATCAATTGGACTCAAAAACACACAGAAATTTTGAGATCACTGCAAACAGACATGTTAGCAAAAACAAAATTAGATACACGTGACAATACACGCGATCTTGTAATCCGAGTCATCCCAGGAAGATGCGGATTCACGTACCTAACCTCTAATGAGGGAGAAAAGGTACCCATTTCAATTAAATCTCACTTGTACACACAAGCAGAAAAAACATTCAGTCACACAGAAAGAACTGTGAACGCAGTGCAAATTGCATTAGCAAATGAAAGAGAACTAGCACACGGCAAACGGATTAATATCCTTACAGCGGAATCCGCCTTCGAAGCGCTATTCAGCCCAGTAAACCTGCCTACAGTGTCACTGGATCCGAAATGGATACAGTGTATAGATTCTCTAGGAGCGGGAGATGTGAAATACTATTTCGCCCCGCAATACGAAGAACTGAATGATTTAGAATATGAAGAAGAATATCCTCTGCCAATCGAAATTCTGCCTCTCCCACAATACGCATGTATAATCTATACAGACAGCTTTGTACAGCATTTCAATGTAGAGAGTAAATCCTACAATGCAGCATGTGCGATCATTAAATGTCGTTGGCTGTGCAGTAAAATCAAACCGAAAATAACAAAAACTGAATCAGTAAAGTACTGTTCGGTTCAAAGAACTGAAATCAGATGTTTAAAGATGGCGCTCGAGAATGCAGAACGCGAATTCCCCACACTTATAGTGTGCGATTCTCATTTTTGCGTCAATTCTTACAATAACAAACTGCAGAGTTGGATCGAAAACGACTACAAAGATGACACAGGTGCCACAATAAAGCATAAAAAGCTCTGGAACGAGGTAGCTCTTTTACAAAAAGAACTACAAAAGACTCACGTGATTCACGCACAGAGTCTTCAACGTGATGGCGTTCACGTTGCAGGGAATTCATTGGCTAATACAGCCACCGCGGAAGCAACTAAACCGGCTTCCGTAGCCACAAAAAAGCGTACAGATAAATACATAGACGGGGAAACCATGCTAGCGGTAAAAACGACCGTAAAAGGCGACCGTGCAGCACTACCCGTAAACTATCCACTCAATTATGCATACATAATCGATGCAAACTCCGTTCCTTTTGCTCAAATCCCTGGAGTGGGGGATAGAGTAATTCCAAACAGGAGCAGGAGGGGCTTCCTAATACTGGAAGCACACATGGGGTTGGGTCTGAAACACCAAACAATCAAAGCCTCTCTGAAAGAATTACAATCAGAGTACTGGTGGCCAGGAATGAGTATAGATATTCAATGTTTTGCTCAAAATTGTGAAGACTGCAACAGAGATCGCAGTAATGAACAGGCCAGTGTAGTTTCAGGATCCCTTCTAGACAGCATAAGGCGGTCTATCTGCGCAATCAAAGAAGAGAAGCGCGTCCCAGTGTACACAGTTAAGACGAAAAGCACTTAAAAAATGAGACCTCCAGCGCTCGGCTGACGCTAGAACGGTTATAAAAGATTTGCGAGTCTTTATCGGCACATACGCAATTACCACGTTCCATTCTGACCAGGGTCCTGCTTCCAGCTCTCGAGCCAATAAGGAGGCCATGGCTAGCATGGGAATTGGGTTGCGGTATTCTTGTCCGTCGCATCCCGAAGGGAATAGTGTGGTAGAAAGAAAAAACCGTGACATAAAGCAATCTATAACAGCGAAGGTATTAGGTTCAGGCGCTGGGTGGGTCAAACATTTAATAAGTGTCCAGACTAGTCTTAACAACATGCCAAGAAATTCTCTAAAAGGTTTCAGCCCATACGAACTATTGTTCGGAATTAGAATGCCCGTTCAGGACCTCGATAGTCAAATGTCAGTGGTACAAGAAGAAACAAAGCAGTTTGATGTAAAAGACCGTTTGGCTGTTTTACAGGAACTAAATGAAACAAGAAAATCATTAAGCAACATAAAGTTAAAGCAACAGCCAAGTACCACTGACAAGGCACCACCCGCAACAGCCCCAGCAAGGCCTGTCTGGATTCCAAAGATTGGGGATCTAGTCAGAGAAAAGATCGCGGTGAAGAAGGAATTTGGGCCTTCTTACAGAAAAGCAGTACCTGTCTTGGCAGTCACCGGAACAAGATCAGTTGTGCTACCGCCCCTTGCTGGTAAAAAGGAGAACAGAGTCGTGTCCATCGATCTGGTAAAACCACAAGCATGTGGCCTATAATCAACAGTAGGCCCAGTGGACTCCCAAGAAACAACAGAATACCCAAACTTGCAACAATCCAAGAGGTTCAAACTGAAAGACTAATCACATTCGATCAGCCTGCAGTGCACAATGAAGGACTATGCAATAATGCCATGGAACTCGTGCCTCTTGAAACACAGATTGAAACAGTTCGTCAAGAAACAACACCAGTCTACACTAATGTGGCATCAGAAAGTGCTACCGAAAGACAGATTGAAAGAACAATCCCATCAATTGACAGAACTGCCTCTGGTTATTTCATCAACTTCGACAACTTTTCTGAAGATGAAAACGACCCCGAAGTGATGCCAGAAACAAAAAAGTCTTTTAAAGAAAAAGCAACGGAACTCTTTCATCAACTGAAGGAAATCTACCTCATTTCCCCTTGGCTAGAGTTCTGGTTCGGTCTAGGTGTATTTTTCCTCCTGCTTTGGCTCATCATGGTACTGTGTTTGGGAAAATTCATTGAAGGAAAATATATTACAATGGACACAGCAAGTCAGAACATCAACCTAGTCCTGAAACCACACAGATCATCCCATGTGAAGAAAAGAGAACTGTCAACAGTAAATGTCACAGCAATTCCAATACCTGGTGGGGTAGTATGGGAGAAAACAGACTATGAGATCTATGGTCCGGTCGAAATCCTGAAGTATCCTCATCAACTAAAGGTTTCCTTAAGTGACTTTGTTCCACCGAGTACATTCTCTGATGATTGGGACTTTAACAGTATTAATGACATGATGTCTGATTTAGTAATGTCAGCTAGATTCACAGATCATGATTATTTACAAGGTTCATCTAGTTATGAGCAGTTATTCTGTTACACCCACTATGGGGATCATTACTTGCATAAATCTGCACAGCCTAGAAATGTTTTTATGTATAATCAATGGGAACATTGTTCTACACCACCTAAAAGCAGTTCTAAAGCATTTTTTGAGAAATTCAAATACTTCTCAGGGTTTAACACAAGTGATGCAGAAACGTTTTATTACAAACTGTTAGATAAAACAGGAATGAAAACAATGCTGACAAATTCTAAATTGATATATTCAGAAGCATTTTATGACAAAATGATGACATTTGGTTTTGATTATTGGAAAAATAATATTGAAACGAAAACAATTTGGGGTACAAAAGATTGGCAGGTGCAAGGCATTGAAGCACTATTTAGAACCTGCATGATACCAGAACAAATGTTATTTTTAAATGACACTGTACACCAAACATCTTGTCTTGGCCTAGCTAAGAACAAAGACCTTAAAACACCGTCTATACCAAAGCCAATACCTGAGAATACAACCACAGATATTGAGTTAGACGTTTCACAAATTTTAAATTTCAACAGAACACATCCTGATTGGAAAAAGTGGTTAATCTGGCCTACAGACACAAATAGCTGTCAAGATAGATTCCTGAATAAAACACAGGGGTTAAAAATGACTAGATTAGACTCAAGATATTCCCAGAGACAGCATCCAGGGATTATTACAACATACAGTGTAGGGAAACTCTGCCTAGAATGGCTAACCTCATCCACACTGGCTGAAATTAAGCAACACTTGTCTTTATTAAAAGATGGTGCTGATTTGCGCGATTTCATTCTTGGACCACGCAAACAGCGTCAAAAGCGTTTCATAGCGACCAGCATCTATGCTGCTTACAACGAGGCTTGGAAAGTAAAGCAAATTGAAACTGCTGAAAAGATACGAGAAATTGATCGTATTAATTTGGAGAATTTGGCACAGAAAGGAGCAGACTATACAATCCTGAGCATCGAAAAACTCGAGCGATTACCATTGACAATGTCAGAGAGTCCTGTCATTGAATGGATAATACACGGAATTATCACAATTCCGATAACAACTTTCCGATTTAAAAAGTGCCTTGAGTACATACCTGCTGGCCAGTATGAACAATTGGGTAAAGGATATGTAAAATCCGAATGGAAATTACCATACACTCATTCTTGCTATAGTGACAGCGACAAAAATGTATTTCTTAGTGGTGACAATTGTAAACATTCACTAAGCGGTATACTTTTGTGTCAGGGTATTAATTTACACGGAGCATGTGATGGAAATTCAAACAACCTTTCATGCCACCAGCTAGTCACACCTGCAACTCAGATAGAGCCCTTCTTTATGCAACTCGCAAACGGGAGTTACATTCTTAGAACGGATCACAGATGTTGTGGCCTGACGCCAGGGAAAAGTTATCTAGTAGAAGTAACGTCCATGGTCAAATGTTGTATGCAAGCATTGTTCCCGAGCGGGCCTCCAGACATAGTGACTCCCCTCTGGCCTCGTCTGAATCTCTATTCTATACGAATTGATACATTAAGCAAAATGAAATCTGTACTTTTACAGACAACAGTGCCTATAACGTCATCTAAAGAGACGTATGATCTTCTAGTCGCAAGGACGGCTACTGAAGTCCATGACCTTTTATCAACAAATTGCCCCGTGCATTTCGTAGAAATGTTCAGCCAACTCCTTAACATGTCTAGTGCAACAAGCATCCCAGGCATATTTAAGACAGTCTTTACGGGACTGCTAACACCCTTCCAGGCAATTTTGGGAATCTTTCCTAATTTTGTGCACTCCATTTTTGGCGGCATACCACTATTTTTGGGACTCGTCGCAGGGATTCTATTTTTGATCCTCCTGCTTCGTTATGGCAAGCCTCGGCTCAGACATAGCTCCCATGGGAATGGAAGAGACAATCCTAGCAATGCGCTACAGGGACAGGATAACTAACGTCCTCGGATTGGCCAGGCTGAGAGACCTAAACATGACCTGGTTCCTTTCATTCAGACCGATATGGCAAAATTGCATTTTACCTGTGCTACGGTGTATGCTTTGCGGAGATTAATGCGTGTTGGACATCTGTCTTTCACTTCCATCAGCAGTACCAATGGACTTCGATACTTTGCTCAGTCCAATAACGGCTCACGCATTGTGTTGTCCCCAGCGGCTACCGATCCTGATGACGGCATTTGTGGAGACTCCTGTACTACGACTAGGTGGTATCAGTGGAGCGAGTGACAAAAGCAGCATCACCCAGGTACAGCCATCTGTGAGCATTGCTGGCCCTGCCTTCGATGACAGCAATCATTCTCACACCTGCCAAGTTACAGCGCTATCTAATTTGGTTGAACTATCACCTGATTTTGTAGACCAATTCTTTGCGAGCCTGTCTGATACGATGTTCTCTCCCACGGAGAAACAATAACTTTTTAAACAGCTTTCCGATACACAGCGTTCCCATGAACTCTGAATTCGGCCTTCAGTTTTGATCAACAAAAAACTGCCAAGAGCTTTGGAAGTCTATCTTCTTTGAATTGGACAATTTTTCTAATATTGACCTTTTTTGGCACGAACAATTCTTTGCTTAACGTAAAAACTATTCTTAGAGAACAGAAGCTTCACACTTCTATTTCTAAAAACACATCTAGAGACATAACAACATAACACCAGCCTCTAGCACACATGTTATTACAATGCATTTTTATGTGATGATTTATCTCGCTTTTCTTCTGTCAGAGATACTTCATGTGTAATTCCTTTTGCATAATCGTTCATTGATTTTCATATGCAATAATTCTTGAATGATTACTATGCTTTAAAAACGTACAGTACCTATATTCCATGTATTACAAGTACGCCTATTTCGAATGCATTTATGTATTTTGGGGTGGGCAATGTTACACATGCATCTAATTGCTTAGTTTTAGTAATTTTGATGGACATTAACCCGTGGAGTGGGTGTTGCGTGCTTATCTAGGTTCCTGATCGATACTGTGACCTTATGCCCCTATTCGGCTATAAATCCATTTATTCCCTATATTGGCATAACTGTTCAAGTGCGATTTTCTGAAAAGTCATCTCTGGCCTCACACGAACAGAGCCACATTCCAGCATGACTCTCTGCTACTTCCTTTGCGACCAATTAGTGCAATGACAGAGCAGCAGTCACTATCTGATATTCCTAGATAACACTCCGAGTTCTTCAACAAGATAAAAACTTAGCAAACCTGGAAATCCCCGCTTGCTATGTTTTGATTAGTAATGGAACTCTAATGAGCAACTGATAACTATCACTTCCTAGTGACATCTTTAATTGACGTCTTATGTCCAGCAAACTTGCGACAAACCCGGCACCTGTCAGGTATAAATATTACCAACGTTGCCTTAAGCAATGCCGGTGCTACGAGCTGCGAGTTCGTTGCCTGTTGCTGATGCCAGCTGCCTGCATGACCCTGTGTTGGTAAATCTAGCACTCTGTCGCTGCAGCCTGCTATCCTGTGGTGGTGAAGCTGCTGATTACCATTATCGCCGCTACAGCGCGAACTATGGTGCAGTACGCTTAAGGAGCTGAACAGCCGTCCTCTGCGAAGACATCCAGCAGATTCCAGCTGCCCGCGGACGCTGTCCCCCCTCCTTCCTCGACGCGCTGAAGAGAGCCGCTGCCTTTCTCGTGCAGAGAAATCCAGTCCCGGCGCTTCCGGTTTACCCTCGCGGGTGACTGGGATATCGAGAGAGACCCCTGAAGGAGATACCAATCCTCCATCATTCTATTCAGAGGTATGGTGTTGACTAAACCCTTAGACGAGAATTCTTGAAACAAACCTTGGCAAAACCAACTTAACTTAAAGCTACTTACTTACTCCCCTTCTCACGTGTTAGGCTTAGGTCAGGCACACTGGGGTAGGCTTAGTTAGAAGCACCAGTTGAGTATGTTAGCCTAATGTATATATGACTGTATATATGTTTTATTACTTTTAAACCATTGTATGGCTAAGAAACCATATCAATGCTTTTACAGTTCTATTTCGCAATACTTATCTTACTGTACGTACTTTTTATAATAACAATTATTGCAATTGTGGCAATACATTTCTCTTGTACGAGAAGAAAGACTGTTCAATAAATGTTAACCTTTATTGATACACGCCCGTCTCTCTATTCTCTACATCTCGTGAAAGTAAACTGCACTAGACTGACTGAGTGAAATCTATGTCTATTGTTTCACACGACCCTAGAGATCGACTCTTGATCTGAGGAGCAAAGTTGTCATGTTGCACGGTTGTTGGAAAACTGAATCCCTTCTTGTCTGTGCCAAGGAAGCTGATCACTCCCTATGCAGAGAAGAAAGTTTCCAGTGACCTCTGAGCTAGTTGGTAACACAACCCAATTAAGTTTAGCATAGTCAGTAGAGGCCTGGAATATCCGCAGTTCCACGTCGATACTACTGTTTATGTTATTCCAATGCGCAGGGCCTAGTGGGAAACTAGGAACTACACTACACAGGGGTTTCCATCCGTATCGTCTCATGAATGCAAGGAAGGGTACAATGGTCAGCACAGTAATCCGAGCTTAAGGTGATGGTACGAGCAGCCCATTTCACTACAGGATCATGTAACATTAACCACGGCATTCCCAAAATTAACTTGAACTGAGGGGCATCAATTAAGTCAAAGGAAATATATTTGTGATGATTTTGTCCTACTTGCATAACCAACTGGCTTGTATGGTAGCACACGGGCCCAGATGTTAAGTCAGACTCATCCACCGCCTTTACAGCTTCAGGAGTTTCTTTCTGGATACATGGGACTCCCAATCTTTTGGCGTATTGAAGATCTATAAAATTGCCCGTTGCTCTACTAGCCAGCATTGCATGTACCATCACAGGTTGTTCCCCTGGCCATTTTATGGTAACGCATAAATTCATATGGGGCACAGCCGGTTGCATCGTGTTAGCTACAGCATGGTAGACTTCTTTTTCCCTCTCTGGGCTCAAGCAAAGGGTCTTGGACTCGCTTGAGCATTCTCGTTTCCCGAGGCATTGACAGAATAATCCACTGCAGAAAGATTTCTTGCACCTTTGGTTTTTGCTCTGCAATCTTTGATGAAGTGCCCAGATTTACCACAATACATGCAGAGTTTTTGATTGCGTCTGCGGGTACGCTCCTCCGGAGATAAGGGGCCCCTTATCCCTCCTATTTGCATGGGTTCGGTGGTATCAGAGGAAGGAGTGTATCTGCTGCTGCTCTCGATTTGGATGTTGGAAACCGGAGTTCGTATCGGTATTTGTCACCTTTCCGTTCTTGCAGTCTGTGATCCAGCTGAACGGTGAGGTCCATTAACTCTTCGCAAGTGGTTGGCAGAGTCACCACCTGAGCCAGAACATCCTTCAACTCTCCTCTTAATCCTTGATAGAACAAGGAGACTCTCTTTTTGGACGGCCAATCAGTTTCGACAACAAGACGGTTAAAATTAGTTATGTAAGACAACAAGTCTTGTGATCCCTGCTTCAACGTAATCAGCTCTCTGTCTAGAGACAGCATGTGTGCTTTGCGATTGAAGAGCTTACGCATTTCCTCGCAAAATTCCTCAAAGTCATTCAATACTGGATCATTCCTTTCAATGAGCGGAAATGACCAACTCGCTGCGTTACCCCCTAAATAAGACAGCATAAACGCCGTCTTGGAATGATCGTCAGGAAAGACAGTAGGTTTGTACATGAAATGTAACCTACACTGACCCAGGAATGTACTGAATTTCTTAGGATCCCCAAGAACCTTTCCGGGGGTGCAAAGGGTAATTGAATCAGCTGTATGACTTGAATGGTAGAAGGACCTTGCCCTCCCTGTGTAATGGGGGACTGAGTCTGCATCGGAGGAGGTAACGTGGCTTCCCTGATGTAATGGGCTCCTCTAGAACTAGTGGGACTGGATCGTGTTATTCCCGCTACTTGATGTCGAAGGGTACCCATTTCCTTCCTCATCTCATGATTCTCCCCTCTTACTGCATCTACCTCCACTCGCAATGCGTTAAGGGCTTCTAACATAGATGTCAGGACCGTTTCGGTCTCCATCGCTCAGGCCGTAGTAGAACGTGGGCTTGTCACTCTGTCACAAAGTACACAGATTGACTAACCTTAGGAATCCGGTACAGCAGGAGCGATGTAGTAGCTAGTTTCACTCCTCCCTAGATACGGCACCTCAAGTGAGTATAAGGTAAACACTCGCCTATGAGGACCTCACTCAGGGAAGGGGAAAAAGTAGATAAATAAAACATAAAGGATTGGCAGCCATAAACCATCTACAGGACTCAACAACAGGAGAATGCCAAATGTTGGATCTGTAAGCTGGTACCTGCACAGAGACACAAGAACATGAAAGTCACACTCTTCCCTAGAGTATACTACCACCTCTATGTGTATAATAATGAGGACTTCCACTTACATCATATGGCTCCCACAATCATCCCGATTGAAAAAGGCAAAATAGAAAAAAGAAAGTAAATAGAAAAAGAAAACAGGGAACTGCCCAAGAACCCCAACTCCAGAAAGAGACAGAAGCTTCTCTTGCAGCTACCTTCAGTCAGATTGAGAAAGTTTCACCTCTATGGAATGAGTAGTTTAAATGTTCCACCTTGACATATAATTGTCCATGTCAGAAAGGTTCTCTGAACACCTAATCCGAGCCTCGCAACGGCTCCAAAGAAATCAAAATGTTCGGCAAATCCCAAGTGCCAAAAACCACGAAGGCAATGTTTGAACAGAAAACAAGAAGAGTAAAAAAAGGCACTCTTCCGATGCTAGCACTCCGCTAGCCACAGATCCGATAGGAGGAATACAGTAATAAAGGAGCACTAGGATTGAGTCTCTAGCCGCAGGCTCCGTGTACCTTTGAGTCAGTGTCCAAGCGCGGTTTCCAGCGCGGCTCTCTGCACGGCTCCCGCGCGGCTCTCTGCACGGCTCCCGCGCGGCTTTCAGCGCGGCTCTCTGCACGGCTCCCAACGGTCAGCAAACGCCAATAAATATCAGCCAGGACTTGTATCTCCCCAGCGCAGATCCCACGAATGTAGAAACACGAATACTTGTACAATGATCCAGGATCGATAGAACACAAAGATGCGGCTAACCCACAGGTGACAAGCACCGCGGACTGCACACAGAAGGCAGATATAGAATGCCAGAAAGGAAGGTAGTGGACAGTGAAAACAGACTGCACACAAGAATTCTGGGACCTGTAGTCACACTCTATGTGTCTGAATCGTGACAGAACCCCCTCTCAACGACCGACGTCCCGGCGGTCCACCAGGTTTCGATGGATATCTGGTGTGGAAACGTCTCAATAACCCAGGACAATGTAAATTACTGTGAGGTTCCCAAGAGCGCTCCTCAGGTCCATACCCCTTCCAATCAATCAGATATTGCAAGGCCCCCCTCACCCGTCTGGAGTCCAGTACTGCTCTTACTTCGTACTCAACCTTCCCTTCTATATCCAAAGGCTGGGGTCTTGCTACCGCTCTCGTCCCCTGCACATATGGTTTCAGCAAGGATACATGGAATACGGGATGGATGTGCCAGGAGGAAGGTAACTTCAATTTCATGGCTACAGCATTGACCACGGCCAGGATGGAATAAGGACCCACAAACTTGGGTTGCAAACGTGTGTTTCCCTTCAATTGCAAATATTTGGTACTCAACCACACCTTATCACCAACTGAATAAACTGGCTCTGGAGTTCTCTTCCTGTCGGCCTGTGTTTTGTCACGATTTCTGGCTGCCTCCAGATGCTCTTTGGCATCCTGTAAAACAGACTGGAGATGCTCATGATGTTGTTGTATAGTGGGATGGGAGGAAGGGCATAGTTGTTCAAATGGCATAGAGTTGGGGTGATAACCGTTAAGACAAAAGAAGGGCGAGCATCCTAATGAAGAATGAGTCATGTTATTGTAGGCGAACTCCGTCATCCACAATAACGATCTCCATTCCTCCTCTTGTTGAAGAGTAAAGCATCTCAAATACTGCTCTAAGGTCTGATTTAGTCTTTCTGTTTTACCATCCGTCTGCGGATGATAGCTCGTTGATAACCTAGCATCAATGTTCATCACATCACACAGGGCCTTCCAGAATTTTGAAGTAAACTGTGTCCCTCTGTCCGTAATAAGAACAGAGGGAATCCCATGCAAAAGTACCACATTCTGTAAAAAGACCATAGCCAATTCACCTGACATGGGTAACTTGGTCAGTGCAATAAAATGACCCATCTTGATGAGATGATCTACAACCACCAGAATAGTGTTGTTGCCGAAACTGAGAGGCATTTCTACAATGAAATCCATTGATACTGTATGCCATGGAGAGGGAGGTATCGGTATGGAACGTAGCAGTCCACTACTTCTTTGGTGCTGTGCTTTAGCTTGAATGCATATAGGACAGTTGGCTACGTATTCTTCAATGTCTTTCCGTATCGTTTCCCACCAAAAGTACCTAGATGTAGTCTGTAATGTTTTGAGCATCCCTGGATGTCCACTCAAAGAGGAATCATGAGTCCATTGCAGAACCTGGATATGTAATTCATGTTCTGGAAGATACAACTGTTTATTTCTGAAGAGGAGTTTGCCTCTCTTTAGTCTCTGTAAAGGTTCTTTAGCTATCCAAGATTGCACATCTACCAGGTTGCTCTTTTCTTCAACTTGTCTCAAGAAGTCCGCAGGACATGTGATGACTGATACAGACTGACTGAAGGATGCCTTGTGAAAAAGGAAGGGGGGATCCTCCATCTCCGAAGATTAATCCCGTAATACCGATTCCGGTCTTGATAAGGCGTCTGCCTTGCCGTTTTGTGTGCCGGGACAGTACTTAATTACAAAGTCGAAATCCGAGAAAAATAAGGACCACCGTAACTGACGAGGTGTTAACGCCTTCGCACTCTTCAAGAAGAGGAGATTACGGTGGTCAGTAAAGATTTCAACGGTGTGTCTGGCCCCCAAAAGATGATGTCTCCATTCTTCACATGCTCGCTTAATGGCCAGCAACTCCTTGTCTGTGATACTATAATTGATTTCACTGGAGGACAATTTCCTGGAGAAGTAGCCTACCGGGTGGAGTTGGCCTGTGTCCGGATTCCTTTGAGATAGAATGCCTCCAATGGCATAATGAGAGGCATCAGTCTCCATCACGAATGGCTGACTGGCATCTGGATGGCGTAAAATGGGTGCAGTAGTGAAACGGGATTTCAAAGCCTGGAAAGCCTGCTCCGCAGTATCCGTCCACTTGAAGATAGCTCCTTTCTTCAGAAGATGTGTTAAAGGTTGGATGATTCTAGAAAAACCTTGAATGAATCGGCGGTAAAAGTTTGCAAAGCCTATGAAGCTCTGCAACGCTTTCACACTAGCCGGAGATTCCCATTGTGTAATGGCTTGAATCTTCTTGTGATCCCTCCGTAACCCATTCGGACCGATAACATATCCTAGAAATTCCACTTCTGTGGTATGGAAGAGGCATTTCTCCAGCTTGGCATATAATTCATGTCGTTGCAGCCTTTCCAACACTTCCATCACATGCTTAACTTGGTCTTCTTGTGTGGCAGAGTAGATGAGAAAGTCATCTATATAGACTATACATGACACATCCAGTAAGCCCCTTAACACTTCGTCCATGAAGAATTGGAATGCTGACGGGGCATTACATAGGCCAAAAGGCATTACCTGGTACTCGTAGAGCCCGTATTTAGTGCGGAAAGCTGTCTTCCATTCGTCTCCACGGCGAACCCTCACCAGATGATATGCCCCCCGCAAATCAAGCTTGGTAAATATTTTTGCGTCTTTCAGCTGGTCCAGAAGTACTGGTATTAAAGGAAGAGGGTACCTGTTCTTTCTGGTTACTCTATTGATGGCTCTGTAATCTATGCATGTTCGCAAGCCCCCTTCTTTTTTCGGGATGAAGAACAGAGGAGACGAGGCCGGGGACGTAGAGGGACGTATGAATCCTGATGCTAGGAGCTTCTTCAAGTACTGCTGAAGATAGACGTTTTCCGCCTCTGTGAGGGCATATATTCTGCTACAGGGAATGCTGGCCCCTGGTTCCAGATCAATCACGCAGTCATACTCCCTGTGTGGGGGTAACTTGCTGGCTTCTTTCTCATCGAAGACATCCTGGTACTTTCAATATACTTCAGGAAGGGTAGAGATAGCGTTCACTTCCAGAAGTCTTCCTGCTCTTGCCAGAGTACTTGCAGGGGTTTCCATCCGTATCGTCTCATGAATGCAAGGAAGGGTACAATGGTCAGCACAGTAATCCGAGCTTAAGGTGATGGTACGAGCAGCCCATTTCACTACAGGATCATGTAACGTTAACCACGGCATTCCCAAAATTAACTTGAACTGAGGGGCATCAATTAAGTCAAAGGAAATATATTCGTGATGATTTTGTCCTACTTAAATAACCAACTGGCTTGTATGGTAGCACACGGGCCCAGATGTTAAGTCAGACCCATCCACCGCCTTTACAGCTTCAGGAGTTTCTTTCTGGATACATGGGACTCCCAATCTTTTGGCGTATTGAAGATCTATAAAATTGCCCGTTGCTCTACTAGCCAACATTGCATGTACCATCACAGGTTGTTCCCCTGGCCATTTTATGGTAACGCATAAATTCATATGGGGCACAGCCGGTTGCATCGTGTTAGCTACAGCATGGTAGACTTCTTTTTCCCTCTCTGGGCTCAAGCAAGGGGTCTTGGACTCGCTTGAGCATTCTCGTTTCCCGAGGCATTGACAGAATAATCCACCGCAGAAAGATTTCTTGCACCTTTGGTTTTTGCTCTGCAATCTTTGATGAAGTGCCCAGATTTACCACAATACATGCAGAGTTTTTGATTGCGTCTGCGGGTACGCTCCTCCGGAGATAAGGGGCCCCTTATCCCTCCTATTTGCATGGGTTCGGTGGTATCAGAGGAAGGAGTGTATCTGCTGCTGCTCTCGATTTGGATGTTGGAAACCAGAGTTCGTATCGGTATTTGTCACCTTTCCGTTCTTGCAGTCTGTGATCCAGCTGAACGGTGAGGTCCATTAACTCTTCGCAAGTGGTTGGCAGATTCACCACCTGAGCCAGAACATCCTTCAACTCTCCTCTTAATCCTTGATAGAACAAGGAGACTCTCTTTTTGGACGGCCAATCAGTTTCGACAACAAGACGGTTAAAATTAGTTATGTAAGACAACAAGTCTTGTGATCCCTGCTTCAACGTAATCAGCTCTCTGTCTAGAGACAGCATGTGTGCTTTGCGATCGAAGAGCTTACGCATTTCCTCGCAAAATTCCTCGAAGTCATTCAATACTGGATCATTCCTTTCAATGAGCGGAAATGACCAACTCGCTGCGTTACCCCCTAAATAAGACAGCATAAACGCCGTCTTGGAATGATCATCAGGAAAGACAGTAGGTTTGCACATGAAATGTAACCTACACTGACCCAGGAATGTACTGAATTTCTTAGGATCCCCAAGAACCTTTCCGGGGGTGCCAAGGGTAATTGAATCGGCTGTATGACTTGAATGGTAGAAGGACCTTGCCCTCCCTGTGTAATGGGGGACTGAGTCTGCATCGGAGGAGGTAACGTGGCTTCCCTGATGTAATGGGCTCCTCTAGAACTAGTGGGACTGGATCGTGTTATTCCCGCTACTTGATGTCGAAGGGTACCCATTTCCTTCCTCATCTCATGATTCTCCCCTCTTACTGCATCTACCTCCACTCGCAATGCGTTAAGGGCTTCTAACATAGATGTCAGGACCGTTTCGGTCTCCATCGCTCAGGCCGTAGTAGAACGTGGGCTTGTCACTCTGTCACAAAGTACACAGATTGACTAACCTTAGGAATCCGGTACAGCAGGAGCGATGTAGTAGCTAGTTTCACTCCTCCCTAGATACGGCACCTCAAGTGAGTATAAGGTAAACACTCGCCTATGAGGACCTCACCCAGGGAAGGGGAAAAAGTAGATAAATAAAACATAAAGGATTGGCAGCCATAAACCATCTACAGGACTCAACAACAGGAGAATGCCAAATATTGGATCTGTAAGCTGGTACCTGCACAGAGACACAAGAACATGAAAGTCACACTCTTCCCTAGAGTATACTACCACCTCTATGTGTATAATAATGAGGACTTCCACTTACATCATATGGCTCCCACAATCATCCCGATTGAAAAAGGCAAAATAGAAAAAGAAAACAGGGAACTGCCCAAGAACCCCAACTCCAGAAAGAGACAGAAGCTTCTCTTGAAGCTACCTTCAGTCAGATTGAGAAAGCTTCACCTCTATGGAATGAGTAGTTTAAATGTTCCACCTTGACATATAATTGTCCATGTACAAAGGTTCTCTGAACACCTAATCCGAGCCTCGCAACGGCTCCAAAGAAATCAAAATGTTCGGCAAATCCCAAGTGCCAAAAACCACGAAGGCAATGTTTGAACAGAAAACAAGAAGAGTAAAAAAAGGCACTCTTCCGATGCTAGCACTCCGCTAGCCACAAATCCGATAGGGGGAATACAGTAATAAAGGAGCACTAGGATTGAGTCTCTAGCCGCGGGCTCCGTGTACCTCTGAGTCAGTGTCCAAGCGCGGTTTCCAGCGCGGCTCTCTGCACGGCTCCCGCGCGGCTCTCTGCACGGCTCCCGTGCGGCTTTCAGCGCGGCTCTCTGCACGGCTCCCAACGGTCAGCAAACGCCAATAAATATCAGCCAGGACTTGTATCTTCCCAGCGCAGATCCCACGAATGTAGAAACACGAATACTTGTACAATGATCCAGGATCGATAGAACACAAAGATGCGGCTAACCCACAGGTGACAAGCACCGCGGACTGCACACAGAAGGCAGATATAGAATGCCAGAAAGGAAGGTAGTGGACAGTGAAAACAGACTGCACACAAGCATTCTGGGACCTGTAGTCACACTCTATGTGTCTGAATCGTGACACTGAGTCTCTGGCACAACTGGGGGGGTGGGCACACAGGCAGGCTTCTTGGAATTGGCTCGACCACAAGGAGCAGGGGGTTGGGCAAGATTCAATGGGGCCGTGGAGGACAGTTTTCAGACAAGTTGCCGAGAGCATGGCAACACAATTGGAATCATAAAGGTTATTTTTAAAATGCAGTTCAATGCAGAGAGAATAGCTTTTTGATGCAAATCACTGCTATAGTCCAGGCTCCAATGTGTGCTCCAGCCAACTTCCCTAACCAATCCTGGCACTGCTCTTATGCTGGTAACCAGCATAAGAGAAGCACCAGGATTGGAAGGAGTGGCCTCACTCAGCGCTCTCAAGGGTGCTGGGGGCCTGTGCTTGCTCTAACCCAGGTGTCTAAGACAACTATGCTAGAGACGTTTAAAATGCACATGTCTTACTGGCCGTAATAAGATAGCCGGTCAAAGTGACATGCACACTTTAAACTTAAGTGCACAGCCCACCATTCCTCCCTGCTACTGCCACTCAGCAGCTATGGCCCCACCCCATCCTGACACTCAGTTTGGAGCATGTTGGTGAAAAATAAAATGGTAATAAATGAACTTCATTAATACTTTTTTTAATCCCTGGGGCTTTTCTGGGGGCATTTGTGTCAGAGGGCAACGCCTAATTGAGAAGCCGCTCCACAGGAAAGTCTCATTCTCAGCTTTTTTCTTTTGACTATGCTTTTACTTACTATTCTGTCCCCTACTCCCCTCACCCTCTCCTTCACCTACTAACCACCCATAGATCCCCACATACATTTACCATCTGCTCAGAACAGGTAATAAATGTATAGAATGAAACGCAAAGGAATCAGAAATTCCCTGTGGTTTTACAACCAATAATATCAGACTTACACGGTTAATATTGGTTCCATGGGATTGTGCTCTTAATTGCATGTGATACTGATGTGTATTTAATGCATGGTACCAGTGAAATCCTACACAATTTTACCATTACCCAGTACTGTGCAACATGTAATCAAGCCTACATTTTTTTTAAACACTCCTTGCAGCCCTAAGACGAGGAGATGTGTTCTTTGCAGCATTTAAGCTGAGCTGAAATCCCCAAATACAGGGATGTAATACCTGCTGCTAAGCCAGTGTAACTCTGGTGGTGGAATGTTGGTGCGTGAGGATGCTGTGGAATGTTGGTGAGTGGACTGTCAGTTGAAGGATTGGCTCAGCAGCAGAAAGGCTGCTCTAGGTGGCCCTCTTAATAACATCTTACCTAATAAACCAACTTATCTAATCTACCTTGTAACTGGACGTGCTTTCATCTGCAACATGGGAGTTTCTGCAGTCTATTACAGAAAGTAGTCAGAGGATCTAAGAAAAGGCTTCTTGACATATAATTAATGGTGTACTGTAAAATAGACATCCACAAGATGATGATTATAAGTTGTGGTTTATTAAGAATAAAGATCCCATCCACAGGTGAACATCCAGTCAGCATCAAAGCCTGGTTGTAACTGACTGCTGAACAAAGCATAACATTCCATGAGATGTGCAGGTGATTCTAGTGCTTCATGACATCAGCGCAGCTATGTCATGAAGCACAGACACAGAGAACCAGGATGCCACACATCTCCCTTCTAACAAGAAGAACAAAATTACAAAGAGGAATAAGTTAAAATGAAAACATAAATCATACAGTTATGTAGTCCTTTAAATACTCAGGAGAATGACAAACCCTTGCAGACTTTCGAGGAAGTGAGGAAGATTGATCACTGGTTTGAGAATAACGACTACAAGAAGCCTCCACAATATCATTACTAACCACCACCACCCTGTTCAAATTCCAAACTCGATGGTCTGCAGTTTTGATGGCGTTCTTAAAAACCTTGATGACACGGATAGGCTTTTTAAAAGTAGCAGCAAGTGCCTTATTGTTTTTGCAGGGGTTTTTAATAAGTACCCAATCACCCACCTTGACAGGAGTGACCTTTACAGAATTCCTTGCATCAAAAATTCTTTTTCTATTCTCAATCCTAGAAGTTTCACGCACCCTCCAATCATCCCCGACATCATGAGGACATGGCTGTAAATCATTGACCCATGCGGGTACTACAAGTGTATTAGGAGTACGTGCCCTAAAAAGTTCAAAGGGGGTCTTCCCAGTAACAGCATGGGGAGATATCCTATAAACCTTAACTTTCTTAAAGACATCTTCCCTCCAATCCGTGCCAGCAGACTTAGCCATCCTAATGGTTTCTTTAAGAACCCGGTTAAATCTCTCAACGGTACCGTTGGTTTCTGGGTGGTATAGGGATGATTTTTTGTGTTTGATACCATGTTCTAAGAGGAATTGTTCCATGTCCTTAGATACTAACTGAGGACCATTATCAGTGAGAATGGTGTTAGGAATGCCTTCTCTTGCGAACAGTTTGGCCCAAAATGCCACCACATTTTTAGTCTGAATTCCACGAGTAATGGCAATTTCTGGCCATCTGGAAAAGAAATCAACAAGGACAAGGACATACCACTCACAACCACCTGAAACTATGGGCCCCAAAATATCCAAACCAACCTCTTCCCATGGTGCATTCGGTCTGTCTCTAATTACCATGGGCTGAACCTTGGGTTTCGCTACCCTTTCACTAAAAGCACAGTCAATGCAATCTCTAACCTTACGTTCCACTTCCAAATCCATATTTGGCCACCAATAAGATCTCCTCAAAATCTCCTTGGTTTTTGAAACTCCTAGATGTCCTATATGTGCTAAAGACATAAGCTCATCCCGAAGAGCTACAGGTGGAACTAACCTAGTGCCCCTAAAAAGTAAGCCATCTTGTTCTGAGAGCTGATCTTTGACATGCCAAAACTTCTCAATCCCTTCATTAGGCTTCGGTTTAACCTTCCAGCCAGTCATTAATAGATTAAGTACTTCCACAAGAATTAAATCTTCTTGAACCATCCTCAACCACCTTTCTTTATCAATAATAGCTTCCTCAACAACACAAACCATTTCATCATCATCATCATCAAAATCATCCTTACCATCAGCCTCACAAACAGGAACAAGGCGAGACAAAGCATCTGCCACTTTATTTTCCACTCCAGGTAGGTATTTTACATCAAAATCATAATCTTGTAAACCAACAACCCATTTCGTGATCCTACCTGACACTGCATCAATACCCTTTTTCTTTAAAATTTCACAAAGCGGCTTGTGATCTGTCCTAACCTCAAAGGTGGTTCCCCATAATAAGTTTTTGAGCTTCTTGACCGACCAGTAAACAGCGAGGGCTTCACGCTCAATCACCGAGTATCGAGTTTCAGCTCCCTTTAAACTCCTTGACAAGAAAAGAATGACCCTCTCAGTGCCCTCAAACTTCTGTACAAGTACCGCTCCCAAACCTTTCAAGCTTGCGTCAGTAATTAAAATGGATTTTTCAGAAGGATCAAAACTGCTTAATTTAGGTGCAGAGGCTAGTCTCTCCTTGATGACCTTAAATTCTTGCTGACACTTTTCTTCCCAAATAAACTCCACTCCTTTCTTTAACAAATACCTCATGTTGACACACAAAGAGGCAAAATCCTTCACAAACTTACTATAATATTCAGCAAGCCCCAAAAAACTCATCAATTCTTCTTTATTCTGCGGGGGAGACAACTTAGAGATGGTGGAGATCAAATTCTCTTTGGGTAAAATTCCTCCTTCAGTGATTGTGTGACCTAGATAGTCAATGGAAGTTTTTCTGAACTTGCATTTCCCAATCTTGACAGTTAAACCTGCATCACACAGTCTTTCTAAAACAGCAAAAAGCCTAGAATCATGTTGCGAATTATCTATGCCAAACACGAGAATATCATCCTGATAGACCCTGACACCTTGTAAACCTTTTAAGACTTTTTCCAATGCCCTCTGAAAAACCGATGCGGCTGACACTAAACCAAATGGTAGTCTGACGAATCTAAAAGTGCCATAAGGAGTCACAAAAGAGGTCAAATCTTTCGAATCTTCTTCTAACCTAATCTGATGGTAGGCGGACCTTAGATCAATGGTGCTGAAAATTTTAGCACCTTTAAGTAGCATAAGCATGTCTGCAATCTTGGGTAGAGGATAATGATCCGTAACAACACACTTGTTAAGCTCTCTTAGATCGACACAGAGACGGAGAGAGTTGTCCGATTTCTTGGCTGCGACAATCGGGGCAACCCACTCCGTTCCCTCTACTGTTTCTATAATGCCTCCCTTGACAAGCTTTTCAAGTTCATCTTTAACTTGTTCTCTGACTGCTACAGGTACATTTCGTACCTTGCAGCAAACAGGTACAGCATCCTTTTTCAAAATGATACGATGACAATAATCATTAAGGCACCCCAAGTTTTCCGAAAAAACTTTAGGAAATTTCATTTTCAGTTCACTAGTGAAATCATGAGAAACTAGTGAAACACTTTGAGAGGTGCAGGGAAAAGGCTCTTTTAGAACAATAGGAGGTGTCGAGTTTGGATCAAGCATTACGCCTAAATCCTTGAGAGCGAACCAGCTTATTATGCTATCTCCTTTTTGAGAAACATAAATCTTTGCTTTGGTCAACCTATTCTTATAATTAATCACTCCTTCAAAAACCCCAAGTAGTTTAATGGGTTGCCCAGCATAACCAAATGGTCTTATATCCGGGCGGGATAGCTCAAGTTTTTGTCCCAACTTACTCAAAAAAAAATCTTTTGCTACAATAGTGATTTTTGCTCCAGAATCAAACAAAACTTTAGTGGGAAAACCTTCTACCATAATCTCATCACAAGGAGAGTTTTTTGCTTCTTCAGCACTAACAGTCTGTATACAGATTTGACCACAATCTAGATGGTCATCCAAATTACTCTCATTTTCAAAATCATAAAATATTTCATTCACTTTACCTTTGTAGTTTCCCCCTCTACAACATGAGGTAAAGTGTCCTTTCCTTTTGCACTTACCACAATAGGCTTTCCAGCCTGGACATTGTCTATCCGTAGCAAAATGCCCCATTTTACCACATCTGTAACACCTTACTTGGGAGAAGTCCAAACCGTTCTCCTTTTTCTTATAGGGAATTTTGCTTAAAACATTTTCATTTCTAGACTCTTTTTGGTGATTCTCACCTACTCTAGGAGTAGATTTTACAACATTCACTGTTTCTTTAGAAGTTTTGTTCTCACCATTTTTCTTAATGACTTCCACGCATTTGATAGAATGTTCTATCCTCTTTGCAATAGTAAGAACTTCTTCTAAAGAAGGTTCGTCTTTTTGCCATAATTCTTCCCTCACCTTTTCAATATAACATCCAAGCATGAACTGATCCCTTATATGTTCATCAAGACTTGCACCAAACTTACACGAGGAAGCAAGCTTCCTTAAGGCTGTAATATAATTTTCAATTGTCTCTTCTTCCATTTGTGTTCTTCGACCAAAATGATATCTTTCTAGAATAGTACTGACTCTAGGAAGATAATGCTCATCCAGTTTTGCAATACATATTTCATATTCATTTAAACTACCATCATCAAGGTCAGGCAAATGATCGAATACCTCTTGCCCTTCTGCCCCCAAACAGTGTAAAAGTAAAGCTGTCTTCCTTTCAGCGCTCAAGCTAGATCCACATACCCTTGCATACCTTTCAAATACTTTACGCCATTTTTTCCATCTGATAGGTGGATCTCCAGGTGAGGACAAGAAGAAGGGGGGAGCAGTTACATTTTGCATATTATAACTAAAATAGAAGAACCAAGGAAATAAAAAGAAACAAATAATGGTAATAACAAAAAAAATGAAAGTCCAATATCCAATATGTGTGTGTGTCACAGTAAGTGCACACAAAAGAACAGCCTTAAGTAACAGTGCAAGAAAAGTATAATGTGTGTGTGTCACAGGAGAAGTACACACAAAAGTAGCTTGAAGTGAGTGTGTCACAGAAGGTGAATAACAGTACCTTTAAATTGTTGAATCCAAAGATAACTTCAGTGTAATTCAATCCATAAATAACTTCAGCGTAAATTATTGGTGGAGATTAGCGGTGGTCTGAGTCACGAACATTGCTAAAGCGCAATGTGTATTGCGAAGGGAAAGTGACCAATTCAAAATGGCGGCCACGTTAACGTGATACCCAGAGTACCTTGCGGGACGCTTGCGTCTTACCCAGGAAGCTTTGCGAGTGGACGTGAAGAGGAAAGAAGCTCGTTGATTATCTTCCCGGGGTTCCGATGTTGTGAAGACGCTGCTAGGCAATGGCGTTGCTGAGGACCCAGCTCGTGAAGACGTTGGGCAGGTAGGCGTCTTTTAAACGATGCAGATCGCTGAGTGCGTTTCTTGAGTAACGCAAAAGTGCCAGATTTAGCGATCGTAAAAACGCAGCAACCACAAACACACCGCTAGAAACACGCATAGAAGGAAGTGAAAACAAAGAGTTCGTTTTTCACTTAATTAAGTTTTGTTTCTTCTTACCACCAAAAGGAGAAGCTGAAGTCTCTCTGAAGTCGAATAAAACGGACCTTTTGAAGTAAAAGTCAGTGAATGATCTGTAATCCAGTTAGGTTGGATGTTGTCACCGGTATCTCAAAGAAGTTTTTCCAAATAGAGTCAAGGATATTATCCAAGTAGAGGTGGAAACATATCTTCTTCTTTTTTTAAAAAAAAAATAAAAAAAATAGAGATAGGTGTTGAGATCTTTTCTTCTTGTAAATCCCGTCCTCCGTCGCCAAATGTAAAATAGACATCCACAAGATGATGATTATAAGTAGTGGTTTATTAAGAATAAAGATCCCATCCACAGGTGAACATCCAGTCATGATACGATGACAATAATCATTAAGGCACCCCAAGTTTTCCGAAAAAACTTTAGGAAATTTCATTTTCAGTTCACTAGTGAAATCGTGAGAAACTAGTGAAACACTTTGAGAGGTGCAGGGAAAAGGCTCTTTTAGGACAATAGGAGGTGTCGAGTTTGGATCAAGCATTACGCCTAAATCCTTGAGAGCGAACCAGCTTATTATGCTATCCCCTTTTTGAGAAACATAAATCTTTGCTTTGGTCAACCTATTCTTATAATTAATCACTCCTTCAAAAACCCCAAGTAGTTTAATGGGTTGCCCAGCATAACCAAATGGCCTTATATCCGGGCGGGACAGCTCAAGTTTTTGTCCCAACTTACTCAAAAAAAAATCTTTTGCTACAATAGTGATTTTTGCTCCAGAATCAAACAAAACTTTAGTGGGAAAACCTTCTACCATAATCTCATCACAAGGAGAGTTCTTTGCTTCTTCAGCACTAACAGTCTGTATACAGATTTGACCACAATCTAGATGTTCATCCAAATTACTCTCATTTTCAAAATCATAAAATATTTCATTCACTTTACCTTTGTAGTTTCCCCCTCTACAACATGAGGTAAAGTGTCCTTTCCTTTTGCACTTACCACAATAGGCTTTCCAGCCTGGACATTGTCTATCCGTAGCAAAATGCCCCATTTTACCACATCTGTAACACCTTACTTGGGAGAAGTCCAAACCGTTCTCCTTTTTCTTATAGGGAATTTTGCTTAAAACATTTTCATTTCTAGACTCTTTCTGGTGATTCTCACCTACTCTAGGAGTAGATTTTACAACATTCACTGTTTCCTTAGAAGTTTTGTTCTCACCATTTTTTTTAATGACTTCCACGCATTTGATAGAATGTTCTATCCTCTTTGCAATAGTAAGAACTTCTTCTAAAGAAGGTTCGTCCTTTTGCCATAATTCTTCCCTCACCTTTTCAATATAACATCCAAGCATGAACTGATCTCTTATATGTTCATCAAGACTTGCACCAAACTTACACGAGGAAGCAAGCTTCCTTAAAGCTGTAATATAATTTTCAATTGTCTCTTCTTCCATTTGTGTTCTTCGACCAAAATGATATCTTTCTAGGATAGTACTGACTCTAGGAAGATAATGCTCATCCAGTTTTGCAATACATATTTCATATTCATTTAAACTACCATCATCAAGGTCAGGCAAATGATCGAATACCTCTTGCCCTTCTGCCCCCAAACAGTGTAAAAGTAAAGCTGTCTTCCTTTCAGCACTCAAGCTAGATCCACATACCCTTGCATACCTCTCAAATACTTTACGCCATTTTTTCCATCTGATAGGTGGATCTCCAGGTGAGGACAAGAAGAAGGGGGGAGCAGTTACATTTTGCATATTATAACTAAAATAGAAGAACCAAGGAAATAAAAAGAAATAAATAATGGTAATAACAAAAAAAAAAAATATGAAAGTCCAATATCCAATATGTGTGTGTGTCACAGTAAGTGCACACAAAAGAACAGCCTTAAGTAACAGTGCAGGAAAAGTATATTGTGTGTGTGTCACAGGAGAAGTACACACAAAAGTAGCTTGAAGTGAGTGTGTCACAGAAGGTGAAAAACGGTTAAATGCGAACAGTACCTTTATATTGTCCAATCCATAAATAACTTCAATGTAATTCAATCCATAAATAACTTCAGCGTAAATTATTGGTGGAGATTAGCGGTGGTCCGAGTCACGAAACGCGCTAAAACGCAATGTGTATTGCGAAGGGAAAGTGACCAATTCAAAATGGCGGCCACGTTGACGTGATACCCAGAGTACCTTGCGGGACGCTTGCGTCTTACCCAGGAAGCTTTGCGAGCAGACGTGAAGAGGAAAGAAGCTCGTTGATTATCTTCCCGGGGTTCCGATGTTGTGAAGACGCTGCTAGGCAATGGTGTTCTCGAGGAGCCAGCTCGTGAAGACGTTGGGCAGGTAGGCGTCTTTTAAAAGATGCAGATCGCTGAGTGCGTTTTCGTTGAGTAACGCAAAAGTGCCAGATTTAGCGATCGTGAAAACGCAGTAACCACAAACACACCGCTAGAAACACGCATAGAAAGAAGTGAAAACAAAGAGTTCGTTTTTCACTTAATTAAGTTTTGTTTCTTCTTACCACCAAAAGGCGAAGCTGAAGTCCCTGTGAGGTTGAATAAAACGGACCTTTTGAAGTAAATGTCACAGAATAATCTGTAATCCAGTTAAGTTGGAAGTTGTCACCGGTATCTCAAAGAAGTTTTTTCCAAATAGAGTCAAGGAAATTATGCAAGTAGAGGTGGAAACATATCTTCTTCTTTTAAAAAAAAAAATAGAGATAGGTGTTGAGATCTTTTCTTCTTGTTGTAAATCCCGTCCTCCGTCGCCAAATGTAAAATAGACATCCACAAGATGATGATTATAAGTTGTGGTTTATTAAGAATAAAGATCCCATCCACAGGTGAACATCCAGTCAGCATCAAAGCCTGGTTGTAACTGACTGCTGAACAAAGCATAACATTCCATGAGATGTGCAGGTGATTCTAGTGCTTCATGACATCAGCGCAGCTATGTCATGAAGCACAGACACAGAGAACCAGGATGCCACATGTACCAAATCATTAGTCAGAAATTGAGTGTCTGCTGTAATTGTGCAAGGTAACAATGACACAGGCTCTCGGAAACATGTGAAGAGCTGCTTTTGGCGACTCAGACCCCATGTTTCACGACACACCTCACCATGCTCAAATCCACAAGGCTTCTCTCGGGGGTCAGGTTATTCCAGCAGAAGAAAGCAGCCACGGTTGACTTCTGTCTGTGGAGCTGAAAGTCCCTGGGGCTGTGGCTCTGTGCCAGCCAGCCCCACATGTTATCAGAATTGAGGACCCCTTTTGTTATCAGGTGTGGGAAGCCCATGTCACGCGTCACCTGCACGAGGGCTACATGGTTGTGATGCTACTTATCAACAGAGTGCTAAACTCTTGTGAGTGAGGTGTAATCTCAAAGCAGCGCTCCTTTTAACATTGGTAGCTGCTCCCCCATGACAAGCCATGGCAATACTAAAAGCTGGTGGCAGGTGACAATAGTAGTTGAACGTAGGGCGTTTACCTGCACTTCATTGGGAAGGCTGTGGCCTGGTATCCCTGGTCTCAGCACCCTCTGTTCAGTTTGTTATGATTGGGTCATGTGATGCGAACTGATTGCATGTAGTATGCATGAGTGTGCCTGGGTACATGGTTGTATGTAGTCTGTAATGTAGCAGGGTGCTCCACTGAGTTTAATGGTAGGTAGTGCTTCTTCCTGCATGCCCCCTGCTGTGCTAGTTTACTGGTTTCCACCTCCCTGTAAGTCTGTGTAAAGTAAAGTCATCTGTCTGCCTTGGATCACAGGCGAGTGAAAGGAGCAGGTGGGAGCTTTTGTTAATCTGTGGGTCTGGACCAAGCCAGTTCTACACCAACACCTTAACAATGAATGTGGTCCAATGGAGCACTAAAGACTGCGTACCCTACTCAAGCAGATGCAATACCTGCTCATTAATTGCATAGGTTTCCCTGGTATCAGAAGACCTGAGCATCTGATTGGCCAGAAGATAGTCTAGAAGTAATACACATGTGGAAAATGCAGCCACCGCCCAACTCTCCCCGACGCCCCACCCCCCAGGCATTTAGCCATGGAGTTGTAGCACACCTAAAACTATAATCTACATTTTGTGATTGGTCCCACTGGAAGTCTGGGGCTAACTTTGAAACTGAGTAAAATATTGTGTTCAGCTCAGGATTGAAGGGGACCCTTGTGGCCTGTCTTATGTTGTGTTCACCTTTAGTCAAAGAGCTCCGCACACCTCTGTAAAGGAAGGCGAAGACCACATGCTCGATTGTTGGCCATTTCATTTGAGGAGCGAGGATCATAACTTGAGGACTGAGAAAAAGCAGCCTCCACCACCCAGAACCTAAGCCCAGAACTGCAGAACTTTACGGTGAGTAGGTAGAGCCCCACAGCCTGCCATGACAAGGAGCATACACCTGCTTCCCAGACTGAACAATAATCTCCACTGTAAGGAACATGAGCAGTGTGTGAGAACCTGAAGGAAAGTGGACCACAGAACAAAAATGCATCACCCCCATGGTGGCATCATGAAAGCACCTGAAAGTGACTCAATGTCCGTGTGAGGTCTGCGTGCCTCTACACACCTCAGTGTTGCGCGTCTTTTCCATGGGAGGTCCCGGTGGCGGCTACTCAACAATGGCAGAGGAGTGTTCCGCCCTCATCCTCCCGTTAGCCTCAAAACTTGAAAAATAAAATCATGATAAAATGGGTTTATTATTGTTTTATTTTTCAAGTTCTAAAGGCCTAGCCAACTCTTGGGGATGGGGCCATTGTGGGTGCAGGAACGAGAGAGTGTGGTGGGCACTGCTACCAGCCCACATGTTGGTTTGAGAGCCCAAACCGACATGCGCACTAAGCTGTCTCCAACCTGAGCTGCGTTGTCGGGTTAGAGACAGCAAGCACAGGCTCCCAGTCTCTCTGGAAGAGGAAATTCAGGCCACATAATCCATTCCTGATGCTGCTTTCAAGCATGAGAGCAGCGTCGGGATTGATCGCAGGGGAGTCTGGGAGCCTGTGCTGCAGCAAGGACTCGGAACAGAAGAGCGGTAAAGCGGCGAGTAAGTTCTATTTTTCCTTTTTTTTCTGTTTTCTTCGTCGTCCATCGCCCCCCCCCGCACCCCCCCTCCCCCCGACCGCCACTCAGCCTGCACGCTAGCTGCTTAGGGTGACCAACCATCCGTAAATGTCACAGACCGTCCGTTATTTTAGTAAGATGTCTGTAAGGCGTCTGTAATTTGGGGACCCAAATGACAGACGCCTTACAGACATCATACTAAAATCAAATTGGGGAATTTCAGGAAGGTATGCTATTCCCCTGCAAGAGGTACCATGAGTTTAAAAGTTTCTACTCAGGGCCTCTTGCACTTATCTTTTGATCTGTAGATTGAGGCTGCCAACAGCAGCCCCTCCCGGGCCTCGCAATGACTGTGGACTGGTCCATTGTCATTCTGAGACTGCGGAGGATTATCACAGATAAAAATGACAATGGGACCTATCATAGTGACAGCATGTGGTGTGCCTTCTCCTGCACACATTTTGATTGCAGAAAGGGCCTGATGTTGCTTTGCTAAGCTGCGTGCATACCAAAAAACTTTGACATGCACGATTGACTCAACCGTATGTAAACTGATTTTGATTTGTACTTATTTTGGTTGTGTATTTACTTATATACTATTGTACAACCTCCTCTAATATGTCTGTAAAATGTCTGTTTTGTCCCAAATTTTTGTCCTGAATTTTGACCTTCTGTCCTGAATTTTTGTTCCGAATTTTGACCCTTTGTCCTAAATTTTTACACTGACCATCCTGAATTTACACACATGCCAGGTGGTCACCTTACAGCTGCTACTGGAGGGCCCAGGTGTCTATCACAGCATCATCAATTCGTCTCTATTTCTCAGTTAAATGATGTCCATGTGATACTTGTGTTCTTTTTAGGTCTCGCCTACGCAGCGCGCATGCGTTCCATATGAGGGCCTTTGGCCGTCGCTCTGGTCATTTTCAAGCACACACTTGTGCTTGTGGCGGCATCCACCTTGCGGGAGCGAGCAGGGGCGCGCGACTAGCATGAGTGCAGTGCTTGAAGATGAGCAGATTGCACGCAATGCCCTCACCCTCTGTTAATCTAAATATGCTCATCTTCATTCCCCCTCCTCACCCCCTCTCTCACCCACAGCAGGGACGCCCACAAAGCGGGCAGGCTTTTAAAGAAATCTACTTGGACGCTTCGTCCTTTCCCCTCCCTCCCCCATCTATGCCTTGCGTGCAACTTTTTTTTACTGAATGCATTGACGCCCACAAAGCGGGCAGGCTTTTAAAGAAATCTACTTGGACGCTTCATCCTTTCCCCTCCCTCCCCCATCTATGCCTTGCGTGCAACTTTTTTTTACTGGATGCATTGTCCGCTTCATTGTGTTTGCATTTTTTTTTTTGCCCTCACACTCTGTTTATTAGTCTGCTCATCGCACCACATTTTATTAAAATGAATGCCGAACTTACAGGCAACCCCTCCTCTTCGTATTCTTCTGGATGTCTCTTCCCTGTTTCGGAAAGTGGTCTCATCGGAAATGGGAGTGCTCAGTTATTGGCACGTTTGGTCCGCCTGAAGTTTCGGGTCACGTTTTCTGCACGCTCTCCTGCTTTCTCCCATCACATCCCAGCTAAACCTGGCTTACAACGCAAATAGGCCTTTTACTCTTCCAGTAATGGTGCTGGTGTCTTCCAAAATCTTTGTTACCTGTTGCCTGTTCTGGGTGGCTTATCCTCGGCTGGACGCGGCCTGAACGAAGTATTTCTCACCAGAGGCACAGCATCAGACTGCTCTGACAAGGCCTCCGCTCCACCCTACGTGCCATGAAAGAAGGCATGTAAAGTGCCCCAGTCATACTAAGAGCACCCCCTGTCTATGTTATCCATAGAGACACGTTTTATACACCGCAGTACAGCAGCAGTACACAGGTTGAAAACGCTTCTCTTTTGAGAACTACCTGCAAAGTTAAACTGCTTCCAGACATTTCTGATGCTGTGTTAGGCACGTAAAAGAATTCATTTTGTGAAAAAAAAATGTTTGCACAAGCAACATTGTACTTTTTTTCCCTCCAATTTCTTGTGGAGAGTTTGTCTGAATTAACACTGAGCTTACATTGGAACAGACGTTCCATGTTCCAGGTTATTGTAAGCTGGTTAATACTGATCGAACCCTACAAATGGCACATATGTCGCCTGCGCTCTAAAAGTGCTTGTAGAGCAATGGTTTTGTTTTTGAGCTTTCTTAAATACAGTCACAGGTTGCACCATTTAATCGACAGAAGGAGTCTGCAATCGAAATTTATGTAGGTCAACGGTCACATTTGCCACTTGAAACTGGGCAAATACTCGGCCCGGGTGAATTTTAAAATTATGCTGGCGAAATTTAGGCATGTTCATGTTACGCTTGTGACACAAATTCCTGAAATTATGCCTTGTTGTGTAATTGCATTGCAGTTAGCAGCACAATTATAGAGTGGTAATGCAGTAACAACACGATCAACAAGAATGCAAACTCCTACTGTTAGTAGTACTTGTTTTTACATGCTGTTTTTTTAGCGCAAAATGCATACTCACATCAAAAATTTATGCAAGGACTCATTTTGTGCTTAACAATGGACTTGTGTTTCACATCAATATGTGTAATTTTTCTGAAATTTTGAGTAATTATGCAAAAGCATATTACATGAATTTCGCCAACCGCAATACAAAACCTCTGCTACCTAAAAAATAAAACAAGGTAGTAGAACTATTGCTTGAAGAACCACAGTTTATGTAATCCTGATCATTTGATGTAGTCTAATTAGACATAGGTTGCCGAGTGCAGAGAAAACAAGCATTGGCATAGTCAACAGGTCTCGCCTTTGGGACCTAATAAGTATTTAGTTATGCAGCACAATATCCTTACTGCAACAACATTAACTGTGGCATGGCTAAACACTTATAAGGTCCCAAAGGCGAGACCTATTGGCTATGCCAATGCTTGTAATGCATAATCTTTATGCCCCTCTTTTCCACCTTACGGTTGTGTGCGTGGGCCCAGCCTCTCCCTCCCACCCCCAGTGTCCGTAGTGCCCCCGAGTCACCCTCCCTCAATCCGTGTTTCCCCCCACCTCTCCTCCTTGTTGCTACCCTCCTCCCACCCAGCAATAAACAAAAAAATGCCTGCCATGGCCACCACCGACTGCACTAGAGTGATTTTTTTCCCCACACGCTCTGTTGTCCGTGTTGCCCCCACCTACACACCCAGCCTCATTAGTAATGTCTCCTATTCCACCATCAATAACAAAAAGAGCGCCGTGACGCAGCCAGCACTAGCCTCGTCATTGTTTTTTTTACTTTCAGACATGCTGCACAGCACAGCAAAAAGAGATTAACAAACTAATTGCTCTTACATAGACAAGATCAATTGGCTTTGCCCATGCTTATTACAAACTGTGAGGCAGAAAGTGCTGCAGCGTGGCACCGAAAGCCCTTTGGCTGTGCCACGCTGCGGCACTTCCGAAGCACAGGAATGTGACATATTTACAAGAATATGTCGCATCTCTGTGCTTCCCCCTGCGCTGGCACACAAACAGTAGCCAAGTGCCGGCGCAGGCACCCTTGCACCATGGTGCAAGGATGCCTGCGTCGTGGGGAGATTTGTTTTGTGCAGGAAGGGGCACCTTCCTGCACAAAAACAATCACGACAGGCATTTTCCTCTTTTAATGCGCGCTGTAGAATGCAGCACGCATTAAAGAGGAAAAAACAAGGAGAAATGAAAACATTTCTCCTCGTTGCACCTCGCTACGCCACCTCTAGGGTGGTGCAGTATTCAGACGCATCTCCAGAATTACAATTTCTCGTAAATCTGGAAATGTGTTGTGTTCCATGGGTGCTGCGTGGCAACACCCACAGCAACACCCATGGAACGCCCCTTCCACGCAAAGTGCTGCATGTGACGGGGCCATATTTACAAGGACAGGAAAAGCCACGCAAGCTGGTTTCTCCTGTCCTTGTAAATATGGAGGAGCCCCCTGCACCACCAGTACGTCATGAAAAGTGACGTACTGGCGGCGCAGGGGGCTTGTAAATCTGCCCCTGTGACTGCTGCATCTCCTGCAGCCAATGGTCAATGAACTGAAAGCGCTGCGCGCCCTGGGCAGTGCTGAGCAGTGCGGTTTGGACCAGTGAGCCGATGGAAGTGCATTTGCACTACTGAGCTGGTTATGGTGATAGAAGTAAAGTCTTATATAGTTCCGTGAAAAAGTAACACTGCAGGCGCTATATCGAGTGTGAGAGATCTGTGTTGGCAGAAATAGATGGTCTACCACACACCACCCTCCCTGACCAAGCATTGACTGTTCGACCTTGCTGCCCTTCTAAGGTCAAAGCCTAAAGATGCGGTACCTGACACTTCAATGAGTTTTCTGAAGCGCTTGGCACCAAGGACAGCAGCAGAACACGTGACAAGGACAGTGCACCTGCCCTAGAGCCCCACGGGCCTCCAGGGACCTGGACTGACTCTGTCCTCAAGGCGAACAGGGCTCGAGGGTTGCAGCTCAGGCAGCCAAAGCTCCTAGAGGCTATGGAACCGCAGCAGGAGCTAGGGCAGGCGCGTGTGCCCTTGAGAAGAATGTGGAAAACATACCCCTTCTAACCCACTTGCATTGCCTGCCAGGGGCAGCGCTTGAATGCGCCCTGAAGTTTGAAGGGCTATATAAACTACAATGAAGACGAATGAATGATGGGTAAAAAGGCTTGAATCAGCCTCAATCACTGATACTAACTCTAAATGCATTCCATTCCACTGCTTTTAGATCGCATGCCCCTTTACAGACAAGCATCAGCCATATGGTTCTGTTGAATGAACATTCCCTTCTATTTTGTCGACTTCCAGCTGTTTTACTGGCAGGGATGGGGTGGGTATACGCAGCTTACTTCCCATGCCCTCGTCCTGTTGGTGCCCCTCCCTCACACATGATGCAGGCCTTGCACAGATGCTGACCCCCACCCCGGAAGTAAGTGCCCCTTTGTGATGGATGGATGCCTAGAAGGGTCACCCTCGGTCCAATCTCGCAGTGAGTGGTCAGGGTCAGGCAGGAGGGCCACGCGGACCCCGCGCTGCATCCTCGGTACATAAACACATCTCCGAAGAATGAGCTCTGCGCGGTCCAAGAGCCACAAACAGAGAGAGAAGAGGGCGCAGCTGCGTCCTGTTTAGAGAGAAGGAGCCCCGAGTGCTCCCTGTCCCTGACAACACATCCGCTGCCCTCGTGCTCGTGATGACTGCGCACCCTGTACTTCCCACCAAGGGGTCAGTCAGGGCCAGGTGTAAAACACGGGGGAGGGGGCAGATTTACAAGCCCCTTCCTCCACCTTTACGCCGTCGTTGCGTCACTTCTGTGACGCAGAGGCGGCGTAAACCATGCGCCATGTTGCTCTGTATTTACAACATGACGCATCTAGGGAGCTGCGTCACGTTGTAAACCCCTGCGCCACATGAAACCTGGTGGGTGTTCCCTCACGCGTACGCCTCGTAAAAGTGATGCAGTGAAATCTACAAGATTGAACTTTTACGGCCATGCCGCGTCAAAACCCTGCGCCTGCTTGAAGCAGGCGTAAGGATTGACTCAGCATGTTTGGCATAGGGCCCACTCGAGCCTTGCTTGTGACGCGACTCTAGCAGTGCACCGCCTTTCCGCCGGGGGATGCGACATGCATCTGCCCATCCATGCACCATGGTGCACCGCATTATAAAGGCGGCGCACAGTGGTGGCGCACGGGTGGTTTGGCATGTCACAACTTTTCTGGTGCATCCCTGCTGATTAACAGAGATGCGCCAGAAGTTGTAAATCTGCCCCCGGGTAGGAGTACATAGAGCGTGGTAAACGCTGTCTGCTATGCATGTGCATGCTCAGGGTGTGCTGCACCCCCTCCTGGGGGTTCTTCAGTAGCAGGGTGCCCCAAGAATGACGCCTCGTGTGTCATGAATAAGTTCCTCGGACACCACTCCTCAGTTTGAACCAGCCGGTTCTTAACGTTTAAACGTCTGTTGACCCTCCTGAATCAATACTGGAATCCGGGGACCCCCACTGAGTCGCAATTAGAAGCTGGTGATCCCCGGCCTAATCAATTTCTATGATTTGAACTTCAAAACAATACACAAAAATACAGAAACAAGTATACACCAAATAAATGCTCTAATATTGAAATACTTTGTTTAATTCACAATCAAATATAGAAAAAAGTTTTCAAATTTTCAAATTTACTTCATTATTTGTACATGCATTATTTTAATATTATTTAATTTTGTAACAGCCACGAATCCCCTGAGTAGGTCTTGCGGATCCGTGGGATCCTCGGCCCACAGGTTAAGACCCACTTGTTTATGATTATTAGTAAGAAATGCATAAAGCGCTATGTAAGGCGCTCTGATACCTTCGGGTCGAGTTTGTGCTATATAAAAGTATGAAAAAAGAAAACGAAAGTTTCTTGGCACTTTCTGAAAATATTGAACTCCTTGATGAATAGTGAGTTAATGATTGAATAACAATGTTTTCAGAGAGCTTCTGAAGAAGGGCAGAGAGTAATGTCTACAGAGGGGCAGCAGGAGTGTTTGTGGAAAACGCAAAGAAGGACTCGCTGCAAATGTTATCTTTCTTTCTTGATGAAACAGGCTGTCTTAGGGGTGTCAGTCATAGCATCTAGTCTCTGCTTCCAAAGACACCACAGCAGCAGCAAGTGCCACCTCCCACGGTCGCAACCCGGGCAACCGGGATCTCATGAAGCAGGAGGATTCTGGTAGAGTTTGAGAATGATAGTGCCACACCACACCAGGAGCACGGTCCATGCCAGCCTGGAGACAAAAATGTGCAAGAAAGACAAGCATTGGCAAAGCCAATAGGTCTCGCCTATGCAAGAGCACTGGGAAAAGTGTGCCACTGGTGGAAAACTACAACTGCGCCTTGAGGCCGATCACCACTAAATGCAGTTGGAGTAAGTCACTGACACAGGTCACAAAATGACATGCATTGCCTCTGTGTCCACTCCTGCAGAATTCTGACAAAATGATCATGTTGTTGGGATCAATATATTTCTCTCGCGTAATTAGGCTAATCAATCACAGTGACTACGTTAGAATAGTGAGAGATGGGTCTCTTAATAGTAAGGAACTTCAAGTACTCAGAGCTGCTGCAAAACTCCTACATAAGTGAGGTAGGCGCTAATAGAGCTATATTTTTATTTATTTATTTTATTTAGAAGTTTTCTATAGCGCTAACAAGACCCGAGGGTAGCAGAGCGCTTTACAGTAAAGGCATGAAAAGGTGGACAAAAAGACAAGTAACAAATAAAGGTGATCATCAAATGACAGTTCGTACAGTAGGACTTCTTGGCAATAGGATACAGAGTTCTCACATAGTTCTGGGGATGGATGTTGATCCTAGTTACCCAGGACCTAGGGAACGGATGAGGAACAAGGATTTGAGTTGGCTCTTGAATTCCGCATAGGACGGTATGGTTCTGATATGCGGGGGGATAGAGTTCCATATTTTGGGGGCATTTCCTGAGAAGGAGCAGTCCGCAGTTTTCTTCTTTCTGGTTTTTGGTAGGATGAGCAGCAGGGAGTTAGAGCTTCTCAAGATTCTACTTTGGCCAGCTTTTGTGAGTTTGTTTGCCAGGTATTCTGGTTTTCCGGTGTGGAGGGCCTTGTGGGTTAGACAGGCCGTTCTGAAGGTGCTACGCATATCCACCGGGAGCCATTCAAGTTCTTTGAGTGCAGGGGAGATGTGGTCGGATTTTTTGCATCCTGTGATCATTCTTGCTGCCGCATGCAATGTTGTTTTTAATGGGGCCAGGTGTGATTTGGGGATGCCTGTTAGGATTGAGTTCCCATAGTCCAGTCTAGATAGAACTAGTGATTGCGTGGCTAGTTTGAGGTCCTGGTTGGGAATGAAAGGTTTGATTTTGTTCAGCAGTCTGAGGTTAAAGAATGCGCTTTTTGCCGAGTTCTTAATGTGGTTTGTCAAGGTTAGTTTGGGGTCTAAGGTGAAGCCCAGAGATTTTACGGAATCAGCTAGCGTGAGAGAACCTTTAAGAGCATCGATCGACTTCAGCCACTCGATGATTTGAGGGTTGTCTTCTTTGTTAGAGATGAGAAGAGTTTCGGTCTTGTCGGGATTGAGTTTCAGGTGATTCTTTGTCAGCCAATCTTGAACATCATTTAAGACGGCATTTACTCGGTGGATGTCGTTAATTGAAGAGGTTTCCAGGTAGATCTGTGTGTCATCCGCGTAGAGGTGGAAGTGGATATTGGCATTCCTGAGTAGTTTGGCGAGCGGTTCCATATAGATGTTGAAGAGCTGAGGAGAAAGTACTGATCCTTGGGGGACACCCCTGTTGACTTGCTGGGATTCGGAGGTGAAGTTCTTCATTTTTATTATTTGCGAGCGGTTGTGTAGAAAGGAGGAAAACCAATCGAGAACTACCTCGCCGAGGCCAGCTCTTACTTGCAGAGTCTTGATGAGGAGCCTATGGTCCACCGTGTCGAAAGCTGCGGATAAATCAAGGAGTATGAGGAGGCAGCATTTGTCAGCGTCAAGGGAACCGTGAATATCGTCTATGATGTTCAGCATCGCGGTTTCTGTGCTGCGGCCTTGTCTGAAGCCGGATTGGAGGGGGTCTAGGAGATTGATGTTATCCAGATGATGAGTCAATTGCAGGAGAAAGCATCGTTCCAGTGTTTTGGCAAGTAGAGGGAGGTTAGATATCGGTCTGAAATTGTTCAAGTCAGTAGAGTCGAGACCGGGTTTTTTCAGCAAAGGGGTGACTTGTCCCATTTTTAGACAGTCGGGGACCACTCCGCTTTGTAGGGAGCTGTTTATGATTTTGCCCCAGATAGGTGCTAAGGTGAGCTTCATTTTTTTGATTAGTGAGGGGGGAATGGGATCTGAGATGTGAGCTGATGGTTTGGAGGTCGAGATCAGCGAGATTATCTCGGTTTCCTGCACGTGGCGAAAGCTTAGCCAACGGAGGGGGGAGGAGCCGGAAGGTAGGGCCTGAGGGATGGCCGCGTTGTCCTTCGGGAGGTGTGAGTTGTTGATGTCTAGAGATAGTTCGATTTTTAGAACTTTGTCGTTGAAGAAGGTGGCGAAGTTATCGCATAGTTCTTTGGACTCCTGCAGGGGTGAGGGCAGAGGCTTGGATGTTTGACGTCTGATAATGTTGTAGAGCTCCTTAGGTCTGTTTTTGGAATTGGCTAGTGCCTCTCGGAAGAAGCTGGATTTCTTGTTTTTGATGTGGTTGTTGTATTTCCTGCGTGCTGTTTTTAGTTGTAAGCGAAGGATGGCTGTTGGGTTGTTTCTCCACTTTCTTTCTTTGGCTCTCAAGGATCTTCTTTCTGCGTTGAGGTCCGCATTGAACCAGGTTCTAGAAGGGGTGGCACAGCTTCTTTTGAGCTTTAGTGGAGCTAGATTATCGAGGATGGAGACTAGCTCGGAGTTGTAGTGGTCGATGAGATCATTGGTCGAGAGGTGCAAAGAGTTGTCTGGAAGAAGTGAACTTAGTTGGCCTTCTAGAATGTCTTGGGGTACTTGGGAGAGGTTTCTTGACCATTTGGGGGGGTCTTGGGGAGGTTTGAGCGGGATGATGGGGTGATTGATGTGAAATAGGATCATATGATGATCTGACCAGTCAACAGGTAGTATGTGGTTGACCGTGATTGAGTTCTTTTGTGCGATGATGGCGTCCAGTGTGGCTCCTTTGTAGTGCGTCTCCTCGGTGCAATGTTGAGTGAGGTTGTTGTCGGCGAGGAGGCTGGATAGCGATTTGATTAGAGGGTTGTGGATTTCGTTCCATCGGAGATTCAGGTCACCAAGAATTATGTTGTTGGAATCACCGAGGGCGACTTGTGCAATCAGGTTGGATAGTTGATCTCCAAACTCGTTGTTTCTGCCCGGGGGGTGATAGAGTAGATGACACAGTAGAGAGTCGTTGTCTTTGGTTTTGATGACAGCGGATAGATATTCGAATGAGTTGTACTCGAAGGAGGAGGTTTCTGTGATGCTCCAGCTGTCCTTGTGGATGATAGCAACCCCACCTCCTCGTTGATCAATCCTGTCTTTGGAGATGAGGGAGAAACCAGGAGGTACCAGCATGTCAAGGCAGGGAGGAGATGCCTTGTTTAGCCAGGTCTCCGTGAGGAACGCAACGTCAATGTCATGTGTGAGGATAGCTTCGGCTAGGTCCGTTGCATGTAGTGAGGCCGATCTGCAGTTGATTAGGAGGCAGTTGGTGATTTTCTCCTGATTGCTGGTGGTTTTGTCTTTAGCCTCTCTAGGTATGGCGGTGAGGACTGGTAATCTCTGTCGTTTGAAGGTGGGTAGGTCTTTCCGGTAGCTCGTGATTACTTGGATTTTAGATTTAGGTGAAACTGAGATGGTAGGGTCGTAGGTAGTGGCTAGTAAGGCTGCTTCTCTGTCTGACATAGGAGCTTCTGATCTGCGCGGTCTGGAGGTCCGGTGTTTTGAGCCTGCTAGGGAGTGAGAAGAGATAGTGGTCGGGGGCCTGGTGCATGGGGCTCTGGAGTGTTCGAATTTTTTGGGACTGGAAACCGGGTCCTTGGGATATGGATCGATCGGGTGGGCATTGAGGGCTACTGTGGGCCCCTGGGTGGTGTTGGTGTTGGCGTTGGCGGGGAGGGGGGTTCGGAGAGGGGGTTTGTGGGGTTTGCAGTCTATACCGAGGTTAAGAAGGATTTCTATTAAGCCTTGGGTGAGTCTCTATATCAGAATGTGTGCCAGGACAAACCTGTCGAAGGACCTACTGAGATTGTTGGTAAGACCCGTACAGAGATGTGTTGGATTCCCATCAAATAGGTATGTAGATCAAGTGTTCTCATTTGGTCATCCAAAAATGGGGTGGTATGTCTCTTGATCAATGAGACCCATCCATCCCCCTTACTCAATTGGGTCACACCATCAATCGCTAAGGTACCCATGAACAAATGATAAAGATGGGATTGAGTGCAGTGCAAAAATCAAAAGATGTGTGAGTTAAAAACAAGGGGTAAAAGGATCAATAGGCGAAAAACTCTAATGTAATTTGTCCTTTCCCTCAAACAAACAAGAACAATGCAGAGGAAGCAGTCTAAACATATAACTGCATTTACAAGGCCAACATGTTTCAGCTGGTAGGGACAAGATCCCATGGCTTTCTTCAGGGCCAGAGTTCTAAGCATTAGCTACTGCATACATAAAGTGAACGTAACGAGAATCTGTAAAGGATATACATAAATAGTCCAAAATCGTGTTCCTCTGTACCAAACGGTGTCTCTTACATCTGTTAACAAGAAACAAGAAATAAATTGTAGTAAGTCCTATCAATTCAGGAAAGACCTGGCACTGGCTTCTACTAAGTAAGCCAATTTATTTTACTAATGTTACTCACCTGAATAGTACAGGGAGTGTACCTCACCTCTCCTGGAACCCAGCTCAGGAAAAAGGAGGCCCGCTCTGTGAAGGCAAGGAAGGGGTAATGAACGGAAGGGTGGACAGTACTACTCTATCTCTCCCTCCAATACATAATATAGCCCCTATAACAGTCAAGCTTCAAGTGTTTGCAAGCGTGAAATAGTCGACCGAGCTGATGTCTATTTATAAAGATCCATCAAAGTGGTCTCTGTTAATGATCCCCAAATGAACCCAAAGAAAGGTAGCCAATGGTGGCCCTATGGTTAAATAAAGCACCTTTATTTTTGAACTAGTTCAAACTACAAAGATGGCCGTAATGATGTCATCTTGTAGTTCTTGGGTGAACTACAACACAGTGGATTGTGACGTCACTCTGAAGTTCAATCTAATCCCGCGAGAGTGCGTGATACTCCGCCCCTATCTCCTTTATAAGCTTCCTGTGGGCAGCCATTTTTGCCTCCCACGAAGCTCGGGTCCTGCAATGAGACAACGCCGGACAGGTTAGTGGCTCATTAGGATTTATTTTTGGCCTTTTTTTCTTTTCGGGTGGCATAGACTGGTTCACCTATGTTTCTGGGATATGAGACCAGGCTTGGTCTGTCAAACTTTTGCTAGCCCAGATCTAAACCTGCTACATTTTAGCTCCATCCTATTGAGGACACTCATATTTAGAGGAAAGCTTTTTACATTAAGTGATGGATCTTGGGAACCTGGGACTTTTATGGGCTCTGTGACTTATTCCACCCTTAGGATTTTTTGTGGCTCTGTGAAGCTTGACTGTTATAGGGGCTATATTATGTATTGGAGGGAGAGATAGAGTAGTACTGTCCACCCTTCCGTTCATTACCCCTTCCTTGCCTTCACAGAGCGGGGCCTCCTTTTTCCTGAGCTGGGTTCCAGGAGAGGTGAGGTACACTCCCTGTACTATTCAGGTGAGTAACATTAGTAAAATAAATTGGCTTAATTAGTAGAAGCCAGTGCCAGGTCTTTCCTGAATTGATAGGACTTACTACAATTTATTTCTTGTTTCTTGTTAACAGATGTAAGAGACACCGTTTGGTACAGAGGAACACGATTTTGGACTATTTATGTATATCCTTTACAGATTGTCGTTACGTTCACTTTATGTATGCAGTAGCTAACACGATTTTGGACTATTTATGTATATCCTTTACAGATTGTCGTTACGTTCACTTTATGTATGCAGTAGCTAATGCTTAGAACTCTGGCCCTGAAGAAAGCCATGGGATCTTGTCCCTACCAGCTGAAACATGTTGGCCTTGTAAATGCAGTTATATGTTTAGACTGCTTCCTCTGCATTGTTCTTGTTTGTTTGAGGGAAAGGACAAATTACATTAGAGTTTTTCGCCTATTGATCCTTTTACCCCTTGTTTTTAACTCACACATCTTTTGATTTTTGCACTGCACTCGATCCCATCTTTATCATTTGTTCATGGGAACCTTAGCGATTGATGGTGTGACCCAATTGAGTAAGGGCGATGGATGGGTCTCATTGATCAAGAGACATACCACCCCATTTTTGGATGACCAAATGAGAACACTTGATCTACATACCTATTTGATGGGAATCCAACACATCTCTGTACAAGTCTTACCAACAATCTCAGTAGGTCCTTCGACAGGTTTGTCCTGGCACACATTCTGATATAGAGACTTATATAGCTCTATTAGCGCCTAACTCACTTATGTAGGAGTTTTGCAGCAGCTCGGAGTACTTGAAGCTCCGTTATAGACCCCCGGTTCTTTTGTTGTTAGGATTACAGTTAGGGGGATACAAACTGGGCAGGTCATTAAATTTCCCTCAGACCCTTCTTCAATTGTTTGTGTTTTACTGTTTAGAGCAGCTGCCAGCTGCGGGTCTTTCTCTTAGACTACACTTTATGGAGGTAGTTCTTTCGCTAGGGACACTGTGTGCTCTAGTCTGCACCACTGAATCTTCTGGGGAGGTATTAGGTTCAGTTTCCTTTGAGTCTAGGGTCACCCACCTTCACTTTGGTCCTTTAAGGCTCTCTACAGATGTACCCTTGGCACACTGTTTGCCTATATGTGAGTTTGAACTAACAAGCAACATCATTATTCTGATATGGCAGGCACAGCACGATATTGTACTGTTTTGACAGCCCTCTACCACTTCAGTTTTTGAAGTGAGGGGCGGATGATTCAGCCCCCCTCCACCTCCTCCCCCCTTCCCACCATTGGCTACCTTTCTTTGGGTTCATTTGGGGATCATTAACAGAGACCACTTTGATGGATTTTTATAAATAGACATCAGCTCGGTCGACTATTTCGCGCTTGCAAACACTTGCGCTATGGTTAAATAAAGCACCTTTATTTTTGAACTAGTTCAAACTACAAAGATGGCCGTAATGATGTCATCTTGTAGTTCTTGGGTGAACTACAACACAGTGGATTGTGACGTCACTCTGTAGTTCAATCTAATCCCGCGAGAGTACGTGATACTCCGCCCCTATCTCCTTTATAAGCTTCCTGTGGGCAGCCATTTTTGCCTCCCACGAAGTTAGGGTCCTGCAATGACACAACGCCGGACAGGTTAGTGGCTCATTAGGATTTATTTTTGGCCTTTTTTTACTTTTGGGGTGGCATAGACTGGTTCACCTATGTTTCTGGGATATGAGACCAGGCTTGGTCTGTCAAACGTTTTTCTAGCCCAGATCTAAACCTGCTACAGTTTAGCTCCATCCTATTGAAGACACTCATATTTAGAGGAAAGCTTTTTACATTAAGTGATGGATCTTGGGAACCTGGGACTTTTATGGGCTCTGTGACTTATTCCACCCTTAGGATTTTTTGTGGCTCTGTGAAGCTTGACTGTTATAGGGGCTATATTATGTATTGGAGGGAGAGATAGAGTAGTACTGTCCACCCTTCCGTTCATTACCCCTTCCTTGCTTTCACAGAGCGGGCCTCCTTTTTCCTGAGCTGAGTTCCAGGAGAGGTGAGGTACACTCCCTGTACTATTCAGGTGAGTAACATTAGTAAAATAAATTGGCTTAATTAGTAGAAGCCAGTGCCAGGTCTTTCCTGAATTGATCGGACGTACTACAATTTATTTCTTGTTTCTTGTTAACAGATGTAAGAGACACCGTTTGGTACAGAGGAAAACGATTTTGGACTATTTATGTACATCCTTTACAGATTGACGTTACGTTCACTTTATGTATGCAGTAGCTAATGCTTAGAACTCTGGCCCTGAAGAAAGCCATGGGATCTTGTCCCTACCAGCTGAAACATGTTGGCCTTGTAAATGCAGTTATATGTTTAGACTGCTTCCTCTGCATTGTTCTTGTTTGTTTGAGGGAAAGGACAAATTACATTAGAGTTTTTCGCCTATTGATCCTTTTACCCCTTGTTTTTAACTCACACATCTTTTGATTTTTGCACTGCACTCGATCCCATCTTTATCATTTGTTTATGGGTACCTTAGCGATTGATGGTGTGACCCAATTGAGTAAGGGCGATGGATGGGTCTCATTGATCAAGAGACATACCACCCCATTTTTGGATGACCAAATGAGAACACTTGATCCACATACCTATTTGATGGGAATCCAACACATCTCTGTACGGGTCTTACCAACAATCTCAGTAGGTCCTTCGACAGGTTTGTCCTGGCACACATTCTGATATAGAGACTTATATAGCTCTATTAGCGCCTAACTCACTTATGTAGGAGTTTTGCAGCAGCTCGGAGTACTTGAAGCTCCGTTATAGACCCCCGGTTCTTTTGTTGTTAGGATTACAGTTAGGGGGATACGAACTGGGCAGGTCTTTAAATTTCCCTCAGACCCTTCTTCAATTGTTTGTGTTTTACCATTCTCTTAATAGTAATCCATATACATGGTCCTGCGAAAAAAACACATGCAGAGGCATCCCAGGGTGCCCTCTTAGTGACCCCAATAGTGATTCAAAGGACTTTTCTTGAAGTGGAAAACAATGGAAGTCAATGCTTGCACAACAGTTGGGCCAGTTTACCACTCTTGTGTGAACAGCAATGACAGCACAGGCAGCCCAGCACCCAAGCTTCCCTCATTTCATTGTATTTATTTAATCACATTTTTATAGCGCGTGCAAGCCCTGGGCGCAACAAAGTGCTTCATAAAATATTGAATGCAAGTGGAAGAAATATAGGCCATATAATAGTGAGCACACACAATGACATGAGATGACAAAACAATATGTCCCACAAACACATATTAACAATTCAAGGTAATCAACAGAATAGAATATCAGGATCAGGAGCAATTCAAGGTCATACTTGATCATGCTCAAGGATAAAAGGTCAAAGGACACTGAATATTTTAGTGGGTAAGAAACATAAACCATCAATGGCTACCTTGAGACAACAATCTACGAATAGAAATCCCCCCACCCCAGGGTTAAAATAATCTCCATTGTGAACACGTCATCTGGAGTTTCAATTTTGGGATATGATGATTTTCATATATTCATCTAGAAAGAGTAAAGGACTTTAAGATAGATGAGAAATGAGGGCGTGGCCGACCGGGCAGCGAGATGGCCGCTTAGTCAGCGAGCTCCGCTGCCCGCAACATAAATCCTGTTTAAATCCTGCCTGCTCCCGCTCGCACAAACTCGGAGACGACACGATATGACATCGGATGATCTGGGGCATAATTGACGGCAACTCCGGTGTCCTCACATAATCGGGAACCCGTCTTTGACTCCTCATTGCCCGGGCCGTGGCGGAGTCGGGCTGCGAGCGGAGGTGCTGGAGGTCGGCGCCGGCTATTGGTACTAACTGAGGACGTGGCTGTGCGGGTCTGGACGATTGCCAGATGGAACTGCGGGGGACAGCCAGAACCCGCGCTGGTGGAGGTGGGGTAAGGGCGCTGTCCCAGCCACGGCTGCAATACATCAAGGATCCCGCTTTGCGAGCCTGCAGGATTTTATCTTGTTTTGAACCCTGCTGGTGTGGATCGGCAGGGAGGGGGCCGCCATATTGGGCTGGGCACAGCACCACCATTAATGTCGGAATTGGGGCAGACCTGTGTACCCTGCTTTCCAGACGTTAGCGCAGTGGAGGTTGCTGATTTTACACGCGCTTGGAGGGTCAACCACTAAAACAGACTCCCGTGTCACACAGCGCCACTGTTGCCTGCGCCTCACACAAGGGGTTCAGAGACTGAGTGATCTGTGCATGTTCATGGTGGCTATGGCGGCTTGCCCCTATTTGCTGAGGATGGTGACGGCTCCTGCCTTGTGGATCTAACACGGTTCTTATACCAGCTAGAATTGACCGGGCTTGTTTTGAGTGAGGAGCTACATCCCGAGAGACGGAGATTGGCCCAGACACGCACGATGGAGCCCACGGTTTGAGACCTCTTTGTTGCTCTTGGCTCCCTCCATGCCGCCTGGGTGGGAGGAGCCAGAGTGCTTGGACTAAAGTTGGATGCCATTGTTGCCCCACCGACGGATGAGAGCCTCGATGGTCCTCGGATGATTGGCGCCGCTCGCGGCTCTGCACCGGCACCGGGGTTCACTGTTGTACATCTACAGATGGTTAATTGTGGGGCCCCGTCAGATGTGGAAGATGGGTTCTGTACGGCCAATCACATGAGTAGTGCAGGGGGGCCTGGAACCACACTGCAGGCGGAACATTTCCACAGAACGGTGCCTTTCCCCATTCGAGTTGCACCGCCTTTGCACCCGGTTGATGTGGCTTCCTATCCTTTATTGCCCTGGCTGTGTTGTGATTTGGGAGGATGGCTTGGAACCTTGTTGCTAAACTCAGACGTTTGTTGGTTGTGTTTTGATGGTTCCCTGTTCCAGGAGTCCCACATGGAGTTGGCTTTGCCTTGCTTTCCTGTTGATCTGATCATGGGAAATTTTACTGTAGGGCGAATGTTCGGTTGACACGCACCAACGGGCGTATTAAAGTGGGGCAGGGTTGAATTTTTCCAAATGATGTGGGACAGATTCCCGGACAGCTACTGAGAGGGAGTTGCTTTAATGTTCTGTCTTTATAATGCCACATTTGTTTGTCAATTCGTGGGCCTATCTGTACTCGATCCTGTGTTGCTTAGTGCGAGCGGGGCGGGGGAAGGCAGGGGTCTGGTTTTAATGGCTCCCCTTCGTTTTCTCCCTTTCTTTGGGGCTTATTTTCGGGGCGACAGGCACACTGGTAGGGGGGTGGGCTGTAGCCTCTTCAGATGTGCAGGGTGGGGGGTTGGGAGGGATGGGGTTCTTGGTTTGGTATATTCCTTATTTCTATGGCCCTCTTTCTCTGGTTAAAAGTCTCTTTTCTCTATATTTCGGGTTCTCGTTTCAAGGGCAACAGGCATGCTGTCAGGGGGGGGGTAGGCCGTAGCCTCTGCAGGGGTGCAGGGTGGGGGGTTGGGGGATGGGTTTATTGTTTCCTTCTTCCTTAGTTACTATGGGCCTTTTCTCTTTCTTTTTCCTCTTTTTCTCTTTTGTTTCTTTACTAATTTCTTTCTTTTGGGTCAGTATGCTGGGTCAGTGTGGTGCCTCTTGCTGTCTTCGCTTATTGTAGTACTGTGGGAGGTACTAGGGTCGTTCTACATTCTAGGGGTGGGTGATGACTGGTGCGATATGGATATAGGTACCTTTTATCCTGTTAAATGTTTCAGCATCGGTATTTTGAATATTCGCTGTGCTACCATTCTGATGTACTTATTGCCCACTCGGTGTTTTTGATCAATTGTATAGCATCTGATCCTTTATATTTTAATTTTTTTTTAAATGAACCTTATTTACTCCTGCGTCTCAGTAGTCCGATATATTTTCAGTGTAATTCGGAATGCTTGCTATTTTATATCGATGTACTGCTGAGTCGCCATATAACTTGCGTATGTGCTCCAAATTGACGTCGAGGCCGGCCAGATGGTTGTAGGCCCCTAACTGTCTGCTGATATTGCACAATAAAGGTTTTCAAAAAAAAAAAAAAAGATAGATGACAAATAGCATTAATCAGAACATGTAACAATATTAATTCCATAAAGCAGGCGTGGTTGTCCGGTGCTGCAGCTGCATCTGATGCCGGCATCTGATGCCGACTGGCCATCTTACAAGAGCTCGCGGCATTGATAGACAACTTAGATTAAGTTAATTCTGAGGACAACATTCTTAGATATCAGTAAGAAGAGGCTGGTCAGTCACTGGATGAAAATGATTGGGTCATCTGGGTTGACTGAGCTTTTTTTGGAGGGAGTTATTTGTCCTACTTTCAGTCAGTCTGGACATATTTTCCAATCAAGTGAGAGATTGATCAGTTTGGACCAGTATTGGTTAAGATTTAAAGGCACGTTTTTGGCTAACTAGGCTGGTATGGAATCTAAGAACTGGGAAGAAGGCTTGAGTTTGGAGATAGTCTTTATAAGTTCCGACTTGGATATTTATCTATAAGTAGACCACTTTTTGTAAAGGGATGCCTTACTCTTTTTAACTTTTATAATGAAAGAAACGAGCAAAATCCTTGAATTTAAAATCCAGGTCGCTAGATGTCTGTGTGGAATTTGCGACTGACTGTAGAGACTTCAAAGTCTTTCTTCTATCTATGTTCAGAAAGTTCAATTTGAGATTTGCTAGTATGTGCTTTAACCTCATATATGTGCTTTTTACCTGATTGTTTGGCTATACAGCTTTGTTTGATGTTGGGTCTGGTGACCAGGAGCATTCGATCAGTCTGAAGAATTTTTCTCACCATTAACTTTACTGTTGTAGCATCAGGCAAACCGTTTGCACTTATTTATTTTCTCTCTGAAGGGGATGAAGTGGTACAAGATCCTCACCGTTGCAAGTCACTTCATTAGAATCTGGGCCATTTGTGGAATCGCGGAGACCGTATGCACGGCGCATGGCAGGATCATTGTGACTATTGTGATTGGATCACTGGCCAAAGTTTGGGGTCTTCTGTGTTGGTCACAGATTGCTTTCTAAAGAAGGATGAGTGGAAAGGAATTTGGAAGGTGTCAGACTAGTCGACTGGAAGATGATGACCAATTCTCAGAGGATTTCTTTCTGTCAGATCCAGGGTTGCACCACTATTGTGACCTGGTTTGTGGGAGTGTTGTATGAGATTATTTACCAGCAGGACAGAGATGATTAATTGGTAGGAGGAGCCTATGGGGTTTAGGGTTGAAATGCCTAATAAGATATATAGGTGCCAATTTACAAACGTTTTTATGAGTCTGGGAAGAGGTACTCATCTTTTGCATGCTCTTTAATGTCTTTGTGAATTATTACAGAAATATCCAACTCCCTACTCGAAGAAATGCACAGAGGAATGGATCTTTCAAATTGTATGAAAATATCCGCATTACATTTTGCATGGCAAATTTTTTAGTGGCGGCAGCTAGATCAAGAACACGCAAGAATATAGTAAACTTCCCTGTATAAATTGCTTTTATAGATCTTTTAAATTTTGTTTTTACTGTAACACCCGGTCACATGTATTCGATTGAAATGAAATTGTTTAATGTATTTTACTTGTATATAATATGTTTTATGCTCTTTGTATGATTTTTAACTAAATCGAATAAAGATAATTTGACTGACTGACTGTATGAATATTACTATTTTATTCCCATTTAAGACATATGGGGGCCACTTTAAAGAGGCATGTACGATTGCGTGAAAGAGTAATGCAGGACTACTCATTCAAGAATAGTTTATGTGGTCATATGTGCCACCCCGTGTTCATTATTGCAGTTTATGAGGGTTCATGCATGCTGCTCCTGGTGGGAAGTGGATGCTGCTCAATATGGTAGATTCAGCAGAAATCAAACTTATATCAACTATGAGACACTTGAATGTAAGGAAACACTTTGTGGTTGACATTGTAGATTAAGGGACATGCTCGTCCCATGTTGGTTTCTCTATCAAGACAAATGATATAATCAGGCAGAAGAAGCAGCTACATGTAGGGTTTGGAAGTTTTGTTGAGCCGCGTTTCCATTAATAACATAAGGTCTTGGTCGTCTGAGTTATTAACAATATTGTGCAAATTAGGTGCTCCAGCAGCATCAGCTATAGTATGTTGTAAATGCATGATGAATTGTTTACTGACATCAAATGACAATAAAAATTATAATTATACACGGTCCTCACATTGGCACACTCTGACAACTGTTTATGTCCAGGTAAGTTATGAAGGCCTGACCTTTGTCTGGAGTGGGTATTATATAGTAAGGTAAACTCATACATAACCCTACCTGTCCCTCAATAATATTAAATCTTTAACACTCAGAGGTCAAACAGACGATTGTTGTTCAAACAGCATGCATAATAATTCCCTTATGCTGCATGGCTTTCTTACACTCACCTGCTACAGGCCATGATGTCAAACACCCACTACTGTAGTAATTCACAGCAACAAACCACACATCATCCTTCGAAAACACAGGGAATAACTGAGGAGATATGTAACATACACCTGGCAGCCCAAGGGCTCTAATTTAGTTAATCACTGCAGGTGGCAACTAACTGCATACCATGACCACTTCTTGATCTCATAGTGATATTCATATAAGAGGTGCTTGTAGCACAGCACATCTCTGCAGATCTGCCTCCTGCTCATGAGGGGCCACGTCACTGCAGATCTGCCTCCATGGCACGAGGGACCACATCCCTGCAGATCTGCCTCCATGGCATGAGGGGCCACGTCCCTGCAGATCTGCCTCCATGGCATGAGGGGCCACATCCCTGCAGATCTGCCTCCATGGCACGAGGGGCCACATCCCTGCAGATCAGCCTCCATGGCACGAGGGGCCACATCCCTGCAGTTCAGCCTCCATGGCACGAGGGGCCACATCCCTGCAGATCTGCCTCCATGGCACGAGGGGCCACATCCCTGCACACCAGCCTCCATGGCACGAGGGGCCACATCCCTGCAGATCTGCCTCCATGGCACGAGGGGCCACATCCCTGCAGATCTGCCTCCATGGCACGAGGGACCACATCCCTGCAGATCTGCCTCCATGGCACGAGGGGCCACATCCCTGCAGATCAGCCTCCATGGCACGAGGGGCCACATCCCTGCAGTTCAGCCTCCATGGCACGAGGGGCCACATCCCTGCAGATCTGCCTCCATGGCACGAGGGGCCACATCCCTGCACACCAGCCTCCATGGCACGAGGGGCCACATCCCTGCAGATCTGCCTCCATGGCACGAGGGGCCACATCCCTGCAGACCTGCCTCCATGGCACGAGGGGCCACATCCCTGCAGAACTGCCTCCATGGCACGAGGGACCACATCCCTGCAGACCTGCCTCCATGGCACGAGGGGCCACATCCCTGCAGAACTGCCTCCATGGCACGAGGGGCCACATCCCTGCAGATCTGCCTCCATGGCACGAGGGGCCACATCCCTGCACACCAGCCTCCATGGCACGAGGGGCCACATCCCTGCAGATCTGCCTCCATGGCACGAGGGGCCACATCCCTGCAGACCTGCCTCCATGGCATGAGGGGCCACATCCCTGCAGAACTGCCTCCATGGCACGAGGGACCACATCCCTGCAGACCTGCCTCCATGGCACGAGGGGCCACATCCCTGCAGAACTGCCTCCATGGCACGAGGGGCCACATCCCTGCAGATCTGCCTCCATGGCACGAGGGGCCACATCCCCGCACACCAGCCTCCATGGCACGAGGGGCCACATCCCTGCAGATCTGCCTCCATGGCACGAGGGGCCACATCCCTGCAGACCTGCCTCCATGGCACGAGGGGCCACATCCCTGCAGACCTGCCTCCATGGCACGAGGGGCCACATCCCTGCAGATCTGCCTCCATGGCACGAGGGGCCACATCCCTGCAGATCTGCCTCCATGGCACGAGGGGCCACATCCCTGCAGATCTGCCTCCATGGCACAAGGGGCCACATCCCTGCAGACCTGCCTCCGTGGCACGAGGGACCATATCCCTGCAGATCTGTCTCCATGGCACGAGGGGCCACATCCCTGCAGACCTGCCTCCGTGGCACAAGGGGCCACATCCCTGCAGACCTGCCTCCGTGGCACGAGGGGCCACATCGCTGCAGATCTGCCTCCATGGCACGAGGGGCCACATCCCTGCAGACCTGCCTCCATGGCACGAGGGGCCACATCGCTGCAGATCTGCCTCCATGGCATGAGGGACCAAATCCCTGCAGATCTGCGTCTGTCTCACGAGGGGCCACATCCCTGCAGATCTGCCTCCGTCTCATGAGGGGCCACATCCCTGCAGCTCTGCCTCCATGGCACGAGGGGCCACATCCCTGCAGACCTGCCTCTATGGCATGAGGGGCCACATCCCTGCAGACATGCCTCCATGGCATGAGGGGCCATATCCCTGCAGATCTGCCTCCGTCTCATGAGGGGCCACATCCCTGCAGACCTGCCTCCATGGCACGAGGGGCCACATCCCTGCAGACCTGCCTCCATGGCACGAGGGGCCACATCCCTGCAGATCTGCCTCCATGGCACGAGGGGCCACATCCCTTAAGATCAGCCTCCATGGCACGAGGGGCCACATCCCTGCAGACCTGCCTCTATGGCACGAGGGGCCACATCCCTGCAGATCTGCCTCCGTTTCACGAGGGGCCACATCCCTTAAGATCAGCCTCCCTGGCACGAGGGGCCACATCCCTGCAGATCTGCCTCCGTTTCACGAGGGGCCACATCCCTGCAGACCTGCCTCTATGGCATGAGGGGCCACATCCCTGCAGATCTGCCTCCGTCTCATGAATGGCCACATCCCTGCAGATCTGCCTCCGTCTCATGAGGGGCCACATCCCTGCAGATCTGCCTCCGTCTCATGAGGGGCCACATCCTTGCAGATCTGCCTCCGTCTCATGAGGGGCCACATCCCTGCAGATCTGCCTCTGTTTCACGAGGGGCCACATCCTTGCACATCTGCCTCCGTTTCACGAGGGGCCACATCCCTGCAGACCTGCCTCCGTGGCACGAGGGGCCACATCGCTGCAGATCTGCCTCCATGGCACGAGGGGCCACATCCCTGCAGACCTGCCTCCATAGCACGAGGGGCCACATCCCTTAAGATCAGCCTCCATGGCACGAGGGGCCACATCCCTGCAGATCTGCCTCCGTTTCACGAGGGGCCACATCCCTTAAGATCAGCCTCCCTGGCATGAGGGGCCACATCCCTGCAGATCTGCCTCCGTTTCACGAGGGGCCACATCCCTGCAGATCTGCCTCCGTTTCACGAGGGGCCACATCCCTGCAGACCTGCCTCTATGGCATGAGGGGCCACATCCCTGCAGATCTGCCTCCGTCTCATGAGGGGCCACATCCCTGCAGATCTGCCTCCGTTTCACGAGGGGCCACATCCCTGCAGACCTGCCTCTATGGCATGAGGGGCCACATCCCTGCAGATCTGCCTCCGTCTCATGAGGGGCCACATCCCTGCAGATCTGCGTCCGTTTCACGAGGGGCCACATCCCTGCAGATCTGCCTCCGTCTCATGAGGGGCCACATCCTTGCACATCTGCCTCCTTCTCATGAGGGGCCACATCCCTGCAGATCTGCCTCCATCTCATGAGGGGCCACATCCCTGCAGATCTGCCTCCGTTTCACGAGGGGCCACATCCCTGCAGATCTGCGTCCGTTTCACGAGGGGCCACATCCCTGCAGATCTGCCTCCGTCTCATGAGGGGCCACATCCTTGCAGATCTGCCTCCTTCTCATGAGGGGCCACATCCCTGCAGATCTGCCTCCATTTTATAAGGGCCCTTAAGCCTGTCCTGTTTCTTCAGCCAACTACAGGTAGTAATGTCGGACACATAGATCTGTAGTTATAACAGGAATAGAAAGACTACAACTCCCAGACAGCCAAGCGCTATTACAACCCAAATAAAACATTGCTGTGTGGAAGTCCCTCTCATGACATGGAGCTAGTTGTCAGCTGTTTTAAACGTAACTTTTTCCAGGGGTGCATATTGGCAAATAAATCCACAAGGAATTGGAGGAAGGAGACATTTTGGCAGGTGTGAGATGGTGTGCTGTACCAAACAAGCAGTGCTTGCTAATGGGCCGTAGGTCTGCAAATATAGGGGCCCATTAGGATCTCGGGTGGATCGCCACCGCCCGTATGGTGGTGGCAATCCGCCTGAGATCTGTCCCCGCCCGCCACCCATTTCCCCCCACTATATTACTATGGCGGGGGGGACCGCAGCGGACGGAAAGACTGTCCGCCGCTTTTCCGCCGGGTCAACAAGTCGACTGGGTGAAAAAGAGTTTAATATGGTGGCGGTGTCTGTCAGACACCTGCAGCCATATTACTATGGGTGTGGAAACATGCCTTTCTGTGGCGGCATTGCCGCCATGGGAAGGCATGCAGGAATTGCTTCCGGGGGCCCGTTGCGGGCCCACAGGGACTCTGGGGGTGGGGGGTGCACGGTGCACATGGCAGGCACCTCGGTGTGCCAGCCATGTTGTGCATGGAAGTGCACGACATGCCTCCCTGGCATTGTGGCAGGCGGTGCTGAGTGCACCACCCACCACAATTTCAGGAATGCAGGATGTGCCCGCCACTGTGGAGGGCGCATCCTAATGGCCACCATGGGACCCCCGCCCTTATGGTGGGCGGTCCCATTTCACGATAGGATGGCAAGCAAACAAAGTCCGCCAGTCATCCTTATGAACCCCATAGTGTCTGATTTGCTGTCCACCAATCCACTGCCTATGTGCCTTTCTTTTTGTGACACCCCGACCTTACATGGTCTGTTCCCAGCATGCACTCTGTCTCTTCTACGTGGTGATGGACCAGAACCTACCTCCGCTGCTGTTACCAGCTCAACAGGAAGCTTCTTCATCATGACCCACCTGAAAAAGGTGGCCACACCACCAGTACCTTCTGAGCTGAAACGCTATCCGCCATCTTTCATCCTATGACTGCACATTGGCTGGTGTGTACGCGTACAAAGTTGCAGTTTTTAGCTCACGACTTTGTGCATTTCTCAGGACTATAAACGAATAGGTAAAAGTTATGAAATTGAGCATGAGATGGGCTTTTGAGTGAAAAGAGTACTTTTGCAAGCGTTTTGTACTCAAGTGTCATTAGTTTTGAGTCACCCACAAAGAAAAAGCGAAGTAATGTATGGAGTAACGTAGAGTCCTGTAGCATCCCCACACCAGCAGAGCCTGAAAATACTTTAAAGGAATAATTCAATAGTACAGAGTGAGTCACTCTGGGTCAGTGGACGCTCTGCCATTCTACATATCGCACCAGTAGGGGGCACTCTTCACACTTTCCATCTTGTGCTGTGACTTTCCCTTGTGTATGTTTTCTTCCTCCTCAGGTACGTTTTAGGGAGAAAGGTACAGGGCTGCCTGGTGTGAGTGAGGGGGCCTGCAATGGTCTGAGGATGGGTCCTGCTGATGTTGTATTGATGTTGTACAAGACCCTTGGCAGTAGAGGGTCTTCTAGGCTCTGGGTGAGTCGATACACTTGTTGTGTTGATACACTGCTGTGACTGACGGGGCAGAGGGTGCTGTCAAGAGGACACCCGCTTTACCTTGTGTGAGACACCCCGCTGTGAAGAGCTTGAGAATGACACATTGGTGTGAATGAAATGAGTGGGCTTGGGGGTTGAGAGGACGTCTCCTTTGGGTTGTGCGACATACCTCGCTGTCAAGAGGTGCTGCTTCGGCTTTAGAAGGTAGACTCTTCAAGTTATTCTGACTCAATGGGTAATGTAGGGGTTGAGCTTGGGGTTCAGAGGTCACCTGCTTCATACTGTGACCCATACTCTGCTGTGAAGCGGTTGAGCTTCAGGTTGCAAAGATTGGAATGACACATTGGGGTAAATGTAGGGTTTGAGCTTGGGGTTGAGAAATCACCCCGTTTTAGTTGAACAAGAAACCCTTCCATGAAGAGTTTGAGGTTGGGTTGAGACGGTATACTCTTCCTGCTGTGCTGACACATAGGTGGAAGTGAAGAGGTTGAGCTTGGGGTCGAGAGAACGCACACTTTATGCTGTGCGAGATACCCTGCTGTGAAGAGGTTGGCCATGGCTGGGTTCTAGACCCAGAAACTACTGAAGGGCCCACAAGGACCTCAACCGTGCCATGAGGAGGCTGCATAAGAGTTCCCTGATCCTCAGAACATGTGCGCTCTCTGGTGCCAGGATAGTTGGTGCAGTAGTTGACGCAGTGGGGCTGCTCTGTTGTGCCCCCCTGAAGCAGACAGACGTGGAATCCAACAGTACGTAAACTTTCTGACTCCCCCTACCGCCTTTCTGCTCACAGACAATAGAGGGTCTCCAGATCGACCGTGGCTTGTATTGGCCTCTATGTTTGTCCTACACCTCACTGGTCCATTTGCACGTTCTGTTTTCGCCGCCTGTGCTCAGATGCTGCTGCAGGCCTCCGCTGCTCCTTTTCTTAAATTATTTCAGTACGTCATGCCTAAGCTTGTGCCTCAACGCCCACATTCTTGGTATCTCTCAGTTCTGTATTTATTTGCCTGTTAATATTGTGTTCAGAACTGAATACTGGATTTTAGGTAAGTGCTCCAGGGCTGGATACTATACATGTGAAGAGACTCTGGAAATGTTCACAATGCCACAGGTGAGGCCTGCAAAAAAGCAGACTACAGTTTAATGCGGAGAAGACCGAAGTACTGTGTTGTACGGCTGGTCGTATTCTGCGCCCCTTCCTACAGATTTTTGGCCTGGTCCGGCTAGCAACTCCTTATTGCCCGCTGATACAGTGCGCAATTTAGGGGTCCTTATGGATAGTAACCTCCAGCTGGACTCTCAAATGAATAAAACTGTGTGCACCTGTATGGCCCTGCTTCGAGCTCTGCGTAGGATCCTTCAGTTTTTGCCCATTGAAACTAGATCTCAAGTGGTTCGGAGCATTGCTTTAAGCAGAATTGATTATTGTAATGTGCTGCTTTTGGGTGCCCCTGCCTCTCTGATTAAGAAGTTATAGAGAGTGCAGACAATTTCTGCAAAACTTGCATTAAATCGGCCATGGGGTGCGTCATCTTCCCTGGTCCTTAGGGACCTTCACTGGCTGCCTGTTGTACAAAGGATACAATTTAAGGCATCATGTATTGTCTATAAGGCAGTACATAAAAGTGGGCCTAGGGTACTCCAAAGGAAATTTGTATGGTACACACCTGTTAGATCTCTACGTTCATCTTCTGCATATCTGATTAGCGTCCCCCATGTCAAGAAGGTGTGAACGGGAGGTAGAGCTTTCAGCTTTCCTGCCACTAGACTTTGGAAGGCTCTTGCCCTGAAGTTTAGACAACTGAACACCTTGTCCGGCTTCAGGAAGGAACTGAAGACCAGTTTTTTCCCTAGAAAGTAGACCGTGTCCATGCTGTTGCTCGAGCTGCAATGTAATCCTAGCGCCAGGATCCCCCTTGGGTGATAGCCGCGCTATACAAGTGTACCTTACATTACACACTAGGCTCCCATTGAGATTTCTAGATAAGGACACAGCGGCCAAAAAGCAGTTTTGAGAAATGAACAAAATACTCATGATAAGGCCTCAGGATCTCACCAAAATGAGGTCTCTAGAAAAACACCACTTGAGAGGAGCCTTCCAGGACCAGATGCAAAGCTACAAATGAGACCTCCAGAAAGGGGCACAATGCTTAAGATGTGGTCTCTGTAACTGGACACAGTGCTCACGATGAGGCCAGGGGCGTAGCTTATGGGGGGAGGGTTTGAGGTGTTACACCCCCCCTAATAAATGTATTTTCTGGTAAATAGTTGGGTACAGGTATTGTGTCAGGTATTGTGAGATGTCAGTTGGATTTCACCAGGGGTGTTTACATACACACAGACAAAAACGTGTGCACACACTTTCTCCATATCTGTTTTGAAAGCCTTCAAAATATTTTTATTTTTTTGTTTTACATAATATTGTGTTTTCTCTTTCAAAACTCCTACCAATCCGCATTCCTCTCCCTTACCACTGCTACCTAGGCCCTCTCGTGCACCCTGTTTGTCATATAATGTATTGAAACTTTATATGCCAGCCTGATTGCCGGGAAACCTGAAGCTCACAGCCCCCCAAACATACTGACCAAGCTACACCACTGGATGAGGCTACCAAGACCGCTTACAAAACTACAGATAAACCTTCAGTAATGGACACCCTAGTCAAGGAAGGGCTCCTAGAGCTGAGCTGAACACAGCTGTTGTCACGAGACCTCCGGAACCAGACACATAGTTGCAGAAGAGCCCTCTGGAACAGAATATAATGATAGATATGTGACACAGAACGTGAGGTGGGGGCTTACTGAAAGAGACTAATGTTACCCACTGGGTTGTACTTGGGTAGGGCGACCAGGTGTCCCGGATGTGCCTGGGCGGCCCCAGTTGTGCACCAGCTGTCCCGGCAAATTTCAGGAAATTTAGCTCATGTCCCGGTTTTTAAAGAGGGTCGACTGAAAACGGCAGGAGGTGCTTTTTTATGTTTCACAAAGCATGGATAGTTAGCAGTTGTTTCGCGAGAGCCATTTAATTAACAGGCAAGCTTCTGGGTTTAAAAATGGCATTTTATGTATGTTCTTCCTGCGTGTTCTATAATTCTCTGCTGAGGAGCGCTGTTATTCTCTGAGCTCTCTTGAGGTAAAATTGTAGTACTTCTATTTTTTTTAACTTGTACGTTTTTTTGGCTTTTAAAATTCTGGTCACCCTATACTTGGGTAACCAGGGGGCATATTATCAAGGAACGGCGTTAAAATTATCGCCGCTTTTATTGGCAGGAAACTGCCACTAAAGCAGCAAAAATGGGCTTGATAATATGCCCTTATGAATTCCCATAGAAGCCCAGATTCTTGTGTGAACCTGGGCTTCTATTGGAATTCTCCAGGTCAGATTATCAAGCCCATTGTCGCAGTTTTAGCTGCAGTTTCCTGCCGCTAAAGCGGCGATAATTTTAACGCCGCTCCTTGATAATATGCCCCCAGGTTCGAGTCTGGGGGGAGCCTCAAACATCCTTTAAATCTGGGCAAACCACGCAATCTCCCACTGCCCCAAAAATAATGATGTGTTCGTCTGGAATCCAACTGGTGCTCATGAAAAGCGGTCTGACACCTTGGGATCGAGATCAGGCTATATAAAACTACAACAAAAAAAATGACCACACATTGCCTGGCAGAGCGGTGCCACCTCTGCTAGCTGCAGCAGAGCGCCCATTACTCCAAGGAGCCGGCCCATACTGTGATGTGCCAGTTAATATTTATCCCCGAGTGTACCCTCTGAGAGCCCTGATGGATGCTTTGCTTGCGCAGGGCTCTGGCGTCCTTCCTGCGTGGAGAGGCGCGGTTCATTTGTTGTTCTGAAGTTATTGTTCCATATTCTAAGGCTCTCTCGACCACATCCTAACCCACACAAAGCTATTTTGTTTCAGGTTGTGCCAAAAGCACGGGGTGTGAAGGCCAGGCTGTGTGTGTGTCAGCCAGCGGCGACGTGTGAGCTTGGGCTGCCCTTTGGAAGGGGCTGAGCCAAGATGGCCGCCGGCGCTGGTGTCAGGTGGGAACTATGCAGCCGGGTGTTGACACAGCAAACAGCCCCGCCCTCGCCGGGTGTTGCTGTGCAGGTTATGATGTGGATGTTGGACATATACACACATAGAAACTGACAGCAGATAAGCGCTGCGAGGCCCCTTGTGTGCACAGGTTTCCGGTTCCTCTATTATGTTAGTTTATTGAAGTTTGGCAGTTATTACTAGTCGTTTACACAGTGCCTGCTGACTTCCACAGCTGTTGATGTATCCAAACGAAACCACTGTGGTATTATCGACCTAGGAAGGATGAAAAGTTGAGTCGACAATGTCCAGATATGAGCCTGTGACATTGAGATGGAGCGCAGATTTCTCCAGAAGGCGCCCAGGGCCCAGGGATAGAGCTGTCAGTCACATGCAAACTGACCCACAACCGCAACGTCATTTTGTAGGTGGGTGGGGGCACGCTGGGGGCTCATAGAGCACTCAAATGACATCATGCTACTCGCCACCTGAAAGCAACAGAGTAAAAGGCTTGGGGAAAAAGTGGACAAATGCCAAACATGATTGCTGATAAAGAAATAATTATATGGATAATATTAATAAAGTAACTTATTTTTATATAGCGCTTTGTGCCACATTCAATTGCCCGACCTCAGAAGCATGTACAACTGAGTTGACCTTGCTGGGATCCAACTTGAGGCCTACAGATCACAGCAGATGTCAGTCAGCTCCAAGAATTGAACTGACTGAACATTTTGGAAAAATAGACTGCAGTTTTCTTCCAAGAAGTGGGATCTACTGACACTGCAGTTACGTTACACAGGGGCATTTTTTGTAGGCACTAGGAGTTTATGCGATTTGCCCAGAATCACAGGGTGCAGTTGAGCCAACTAGAGGCTCGAACGTGGGTCCCTGCCACATCATAAGTATCTTTTTGCACCAACCCTACCTCCTCCCCCTCATCCCCACTTGAGCTTTATAACGCATGAACTTTATATTTAACTTTCTGCCTTGCCACTTTTTTTTTTATTTCTGTAATTTTTTATTGAAAAAAAGATATATTTACATGGAGCAAAACATATACATGGGAGGAAGAGAAGAAAAAAGAGAGGGGGAAAGAAAGGAGAGAAAGAAGAAAAAAAAACGCCTTACTCCCAGAAGTTTGGAGAGCAGCCCTGTCACGGACTCAGGGCACTACAGCCTTCGAGGTCATGTGAGCTGCACAGCCAGGGGCGTGGCCTCTTCTTCTCCCCCACCCGCCAGTCCGCCACTCTCCAACACTTACGTGACTCTCTGAGGTCATGACCTCTGTAGATGTCGTTTTTAGCAGGATAGTGGCCACGTGCTTGAACACTGACATATGTTTGGAACTTCTGCTCACAAGTTCGAATTCTGGCAGGGCACACACAGCTTCCTGTCATTGTGTTGCATTAAATTAACACCTACTATTTTCAGCGCACGTGCGGTGTGAGGCGCTACATAAAAACAAAACAAGCTATTGTTCTTACTTGAGAGACCTGCACTGGCTCCCCATGAACAAAAGAATAACCTTCAAACTCCTCACCCACGCACAAATGGCACACCACAACACTGGACCAGCGTACCTCAACAGCCGACTCAGCCTCTACACCCCCTCCCGCCAGTTCCGCTCTGCTGACCGCGCCCTCGCCACCATCCCCCGCATCCGAAGAGTGACCGCTTGAGACGTGTGAGCTTGGGCTGCCCTTTGGAAGGGGCTGAGCCAAGATGGCCGCCGGCGCTGGTGTCAGGTGGGAACTATGCAGCCGGGTGTTGACACAGCAAACAGCCCCGCCCTCGCCGGGTGTTGCTGTGCAGGTTACGGTGTGGAGGTTGGACATATACACACATAGAAACTGACAGCAGATAAGCGCTGCGAGGCCCCTTGTGTGCACAGGTTTCCGGTGCCTCTATTATGTTAGTTTATTGAAGTTTGGCAGTTATTACTAGTCGATTACACAGTGCCTGCTGACTTCCACAGCTGTTGATGTATCCAAACGAATCCACTGTGGTATTATCGACCTAGGAAGGATGAAAAGTTGAGTCGACAATGTCCAGATATGAGCCTGTGATGTGACATTGAGATGGCGCGCAGATTTCTTCAGAAGGCGCCCAGGGATAGAGCTGTCAGTCACATGCAAACTGACCCACAACTGCAACGTCATTTTGTAGGTGGGTGGGGCACGCTGGGGGCTCAGAGAGCACTCAAATGACATCATGCTACTTGCCACCTGAAAGCAGCAGAGTAAAAGGCTTGGGGGAAAAGTGGACACATGGCAAACATGATTGTTGATAAAGAAATAATTATATGGATAATATTAATAAAGTAACTTATTTTTATATATCGCTTTGTGCCACATTCAACTGCCCGACCTCAGAAGCATGTACCACTGAGTTGACCTTGCTGAAATCCAACTTGAGGCCTACAGATCACAGCAGATGTCAGCTCCAAGTATTGAACTGACTGAACATTTTGGAAAAATAGACTGCAGTTTTCTTCCAAGAAGTGGGGTTTACTGACACTGTAGTTACGGTACACAGGGGCATTTTTTTTGTAGGTACTAGGAGTTTATGCGATTTGCCAAGAATCACAGGGTGCAGTTGAGCCAACTCCAGGCTCGAAAGTGGGTCCCTGCTGCCACATCATATGTATCTTTTTGCACCACCCCTACCTCCTCCCCCTCATCCCCACTTGAGCTTTATAACGCATGAACTTTATATTGAACTTTCTGCCTTGCCACTTTTTAAAAGGACCAGCCGCTTCTGGATTTACTCCCAGAAGTTTGGAGAGCAGCCCTCTCAGGGACTGCACCGGACTCAGGGCACTACAGCCTTCGAGGTCATGTGATCTGCCCAGCCAGGGGCGGGGCCTCTTCGTCTGTCTCTGTGCTTAGGAGTCTGTGCCTGGTACCCGGATTATTCCCCCCCCACCCGCCACTCTCCAACACTTACGTGACTCTCTGAGGTCATGACCTCTGTAGATGTCGTTTTTAGCAGGATAGTGGCCACGTGCTTGAACACTGACATATGTTTGGAACTTCAGCTCACAAGTTCGAATTCTGGCAGGGCACACACAGCTTCCTGTCATTGTGTTGCATTAAATTAACACCTACTATTTACAGCGCACGTGCGGTGTGAGGCGCTACATAAAAAAAAAACAAGCTATTGTTCTTACTTGAGAGACCTGCACTGGCTCCCCATCAACAAAAGAATAACCTTCAAACTCCTCACCCACGCACACAAGGCACTCCACAACACTGGACCAGCGTACCTCAAAAGCCGACTCAGCCTCTACACCCCCACCCGCCAGTTCCGTTCTGCTGACCGCGCCCTCGCCACCATCCCCCACATCCGAAGAGTGACCGCCGGCGGCAGATAGATCTCCCACCTCGCCGCCAAGACATGGAACACCCTCCCCATCCGCCTGCGGCAGACTGAAGACCTCCTATCCTTCAGGAGATTCCTCAAGACCTGGCTCTTCGAACAGGAGCAGCCCCCCCCATAGCGCCTTGAGACTCTCACTGGTATGTAATGCGCTTTATAAATGCTATGATTGATTGATTGATTGAAGGGATGGGGTCGTCAGATGCTTTATTGCCGCACGCGTGTGTGATGTAGATTGTTCAGAGTGGGATAGTATTTTACTTTAGATGCCAGCAGTGGGGCGTGGCTTGAACGCCGCACAAGATGGCGGCTTAGCACCGGAGCTCCGCAAGTCGACCACCGGAGCCGGCGACTTTCTCCGCACTCACTGGACCTTGGTGAGCGCAAATGCTATTTTTGTGCATCGGAACGTGAGCTGAGCAAGAAGAACCGAGCAGCTCTTCTCTACTCCGACGGAATGCGCATCCTCCGTAAGTGACGCTCTTCACCTCCCCGGCGGCCGCCATTTTCTGCACTTGCCGCGCGCTTCCTTCACAGCGAGCGCCGCTTCTCTACCTCAGCATGTGCAATGCGGTTGCTATTTACACCGGCCAATTGCCTTAAAAACGCCCTTTCCTGCTCTACTTCTTACAGTCTGTGACCTTCATTGCTGGTTCTTGGATTTACTATCAGTTTTCACTCACCATTTCTCATCGATGTTTCCTCATGTCTGACGATGATAATCTCCACATAATCAGACGGCGCGCTGCTTTGCATAACACTCATTGAATATTTCCAGCTGCATTCAGCGTCTCCTTGTCAAACTCTCTGACATGAGGTGATAGTTTATATCCACGGAACTTTACTGGCTATACCTGAGGAAAGGTTATATGTTTATTGATCACTCTAATTAACTATTTTGCCTGCATTTCATCATTTTTCGTGCAGCAAATACACGCTTTTTGGTGCTTTCCACTATAAAAAGCACCTTTTGCTTCCTATTTACAACATTTTTCTCATTAACACTTTGTGGTGACATTGTATTTACTTCTCCTGCCTTATATGGGGAAGCTCCGTACTCTCAAGCTCACAGCATCAAAAAACAAACCACAACTTTCCTCAGACTCTGATTCCACAACACCTAATATGGATGATCCCACTTCTCTCAAACCTAACGCTACTCACGGTGCAATTCCTAAAACTACTTCAACCAGTAAGCTTTTACAACCTGGTTCAACGAAGCGTTTGAAAAAAGATCCTCCATCTCCAGGTTCATCATCACAATCTGCTTCAATGGATCTTATTCTGGAGGAACTTCGGGCACTTAAACCCTTCATGGCCGAAACTACTAAAACCTTACAATTTCTCCATGACAAGTGGTCTACGTTGGAATCAAGGGTTCTTTTGGTGGAACAATCGACAGAGACTCTTCATACCTCATGTGCAAAAATTTCGCTCTTGGAAAAAGATGTCTCTCTCCTAAAGCGACAGTCGGAGGAGTTGGAAAATCGCAACCGGAGGAACAACCTACGCCTTTATAATCTTCCGGAACTTACAGAGGGGTCTAATCCAACAGTCTTCTTTCAAACTTTTCTACCAAAAATCTTAGACCTTCCTTCTTCCACCTCTCTAAATATTCAACGTGCGCACAGACTTGGCCCGAAGGTTTCTGATAAACCTCGCGGTGTCATCATGCTGTTCCTTCAATACACTGATCTCCTCCAAGTACTTTCTGCAGTAAAGGCTAAAAAACAAGTTATGTGGGAAGGCCGCAGATTATACCTTTCTCAAGATGTTGCTAAGATCACAGCCGACCGTCGGAAGCAGTTCCTGGATTTGAGACCTCGTTTGAGAGCCCTTGGCGCCAGATATGGGCTATTACATCCTTGCCTCTTCAAGGTCACCTACAAAGAAAGAACTACTACATTTGAAGATCCACTCGTCCTTGAAGAGTTCCTGCGTCGCCATGAAGCCGAAAGCATGGACACTGCAAGACCCGTCTGACCATTTTGATCTGTTTTGTCTGTTTTTGCCATGTTTTCTCATTGTTTCTGATCCCCGTGTCTGACTGAGTGCTCTCCACCCTTGTCTATCTCATCCACTTTGTCAAATATTCTTATGCTACTTTTTATTACTTTTACCATGTGTATTTTTAATGTTTTCTTCTTCTTTTTTACCTTCTTACAGATCCTTTTCCCGTGTTTCTTCATCCCGGTGTATTCGTATTTCCCTCCACTTCGTTCCTTCGCTGGTTCCTCAGGTGTTCGACGATGTGAGTCTCCGTTGTTGATGTCGTCCTCTTCTGGCGTCGTCATCCCTCAGTCCTTTTTTGATCTCTTTTTATCTGTTATGATATTATTTCTTCTACACGCTTTGTTCTCTATTCTTTACTGTTCTCTTTCTCTATCCCCTTATTCACCTCTTTCTCTTCTATCTCTTTACTCCACTTTCTTTACTCTCTTTTGCTCTCTTTCTCTTCCACCTCTTGTTTCTTACATGCCTATTACTGTTATCTTTCTTTTCATATTCACTTTTCAACATATCTTCTTCCACACCATTCTACTGAAGTTACAAATTCCGAGTAGTTACTTGGAATGTTAAGGGGTTAAATAACCCCATTAAACGTCAACGTGTCCTAACCCACTTGACACGCCTCAAAGCTGATGTAGCTCTCCTCCAAGAATCCCACCTTTCTGACAAGGAGGCTAATAAACTTAAGCGTTGCTGGGTAGGACATGTCTTTCATTCTCCTGCTTTGGGTAAGAAAAATGGCACTGTTATTTTATGTCATAAAAAGTTAAATGTTTCAGTTGTCTCCCATGAAAATGATGACAATGGCCGTTGGGTTCTTACTGACCTTCTTATTGATAAAATTCCTATTGTTATCTTCAATGTTTATGCTCCTACAGGTATTGATAAATTATTTTGGCCTGCTATTTCTGACAAATTAGTTACAATTAATGAGAAATATGTTATTTTTGGTGGTGATTGCAATCAAGTTCTGGACCCCTTTCTTGACAGGAATTCCAAGGTTAAGTTTATTCCCTCTAAGATGCATTCTCAGTTTATTGCCTCTATTCAGAATTATGCTTTAGTAGACATTTGGAGACTATGTAACCCTGACCTTAAAGAGTACACGTTCTATTCCCCCACCCATCACTCCCAATCCCGTATTGATTACCTTTTCCTTAGCAAACCCCTAGCACAATTAGCCACTCATTCGGACATCGGTTCCATTCTAATCTCAGACCATGCTCCCGTTTTTGTTGATATTGACCTTATTCCCTTCTCTCCTCACTCAGGACGTTGGAGGTTTAATAACTCTTTACTCCTAGACCCCATTTTCTCCACTAAATTTACGGCTTTTACCTCTGAATTCTTTCATCTCCCTGGGTCTTCCTTTGTTACGGTGTGGGATTCCTTCAAAGCAGCTGCTAGAGGTTTTATCATTGATTTTGTCTCTCAAAAGAAAAAACAATCAATCACCAAATCAACTCAACTTTTAGATAAAATAAAAAAACTTGAATACACCTACTATAACTCTTCCTCTGACTCCTCACTTCGCGAACTTATCTCTGCCAAAATTGAATTCAATAAATTTACCACTAATGCGGCATCAAACACTCTCCTTAAATGTAATTCCCGTTATTACGGGGGACAGAACAAAATGGGCAAACTGTTAGCTAATTACCTTAAAATACGCAAAGAAAAAACAAAGATTGAATCATTACAAGGTCCAACCGGTATTTCCTTCTTCAAAGATAAGGACATATTAGCTCAATTTGTCTCCTTCTACCAAAACCTATACACTCCTGAATCTATCCCTGATCCTGATGATCTCCTTGCTTATTTCCGAGATATTCCTTCCCCACAATCTGCACATGTTGATTTTCAAGCACTACATCTAGATATCTCCCCCTCTGAAATCTCTCATGCCGTTTCAATCCTACGTAAAGGTAAAGCCCCGGGACCAGACGGTTTCACCATTGAATTCTATAATCATTTCTCTTCCCTTCTCCTCCCTAAACTTTTCCTGTTATTTCAATCATTTGTTGATTCTGGTTCCTCCCGAGGAACTTTCCAAGAAGCCTTAATCTGTTTAATACCCAAACCAGACAAAGATCATACTCTATGTAAAAATTATCGCCCTATCTCCCTGGTCAACACAGATTATAAAATTTTTGCCAAAATCATAGCTCTTAGATTAGATCCTCTATTGCCAGAACTTATCGGTCCGGAACAATCTGGGTTCGTTAAAGGGCGTCTGTCAACAGACAATTCTCGTGTTTTCTTTAACATTTTAAGTAGAGCCTCTTCCCTTACTTCCCCATTGGCTGCCATTTCTCTTGATGCCGAGAAGGCTTTTGACAGAATCAACTGGGATTTTATGTTCCAAGCTCTTCGTTGGTTCGGTTTCCCACCTAAATTCATTTCCCTTATCTCTTTACTTTACTCTAGTCCCCATGCCTCCATCTTTGCCAACGGCATCACTTCTGATTATTTTCCCCTCCAAAGGGGAGTTCGTCAAGGATGCCCTCTATCTCCTCTTTTGTTTATTCTAGCTTTAGAACCCTTTTTAACCAAAATTAGACGTGACGAGAGTATTTCCGGTTTTCAATATGGTCCCCAACAACAACAAGTTAAACTATCGGTGTACGCTGACGATATTTTATTTTACTGCTCAGACCCTCAAATAACCCTACCTTCCTTCCTAAACCAAGTCTCCGCTTTTTCTAATGTATCTGGATATAAGCTTAACACGGACAAATGTGAAATACTACCCCTGAACCCCTTATGTCTTAAACATCTATTTGATTCCTCCGGGTTTTCCTGGCAACCCTCTAAGATTAAATACCTAGGTGTTTGGTTCGCCCCTCGTCTCTCTGATACCCTCAAATTTAATTTCGAATCCCTTTCTACTAAGCTTACTTCTTCCATCAATCGTTGGAACCCTCTCTTTCTTTCCTGGTGGGGTCGCCTGGATTCCATAAAAATGATGCTAGCCCCTTTGGTCCTATACACTATTTCTATGATTCCCATTCGCATCCCCAATCATCATTTTAAATCAATAGATTCTATCTTATTGAAGTTTTTATGGAAAGACAAAAAATCCAGAATAGCCCTCTCTGCTTTAAAGAAAGACAAATCTTTAGGCGGAGTTAAATTCCCCAATTTTAAATTATATCATACTGCTTTTTCATTGAAACAAGCCCTACGTTGGATTTCTTCGGATCTTCCATATTATCCTCCGCTTTGGTTGACATTAGAATCATCTTTCCTTCACCCTTATGAATTCAATGAAGTTCTTTCCTTCTCCTCTGATGTCACCTCTCTTCGATCTCCCATCATTTCTCATACCCGTTCTATTCTTCAGCCATATTTGATATCCACTTACCCCTCTGCATCTTCTACTTCTTCCCAACCTATTTGGCATAACAAACTTCTTAAAATTCATAATCGTTCAATCTACTGGAAATCTTGGCACTCCCGTGGTTTAAAATGGATATCTCAACTCATCTCTGACTCCTCCCCCCTCTCCTTCCACTTACTTCAAACCCAATTTTCGTTACCTTCCTCCTCTCGCAAACAATACCTATCTCTTCTTCCCTCCCTTACCCAGTATCTTTCCTCTCTCCCTGCCACCAACACTATTCCTAAACTTCATTTTTCCATTTCAAATGCTCTCGACCAATCCCCTTCTGCATCTTTTCTTTATAAATCCCTTCAAACACCTATTGATCGCACTAAATCCAAAGTTGAGTTGGCATGGGAGGATGATTTGTCTCAAAATTGGCTCCCTAGTCTTTGGGATAAAGTTTGGTCTAAAATTCAGAGCACATCTAGAGCTGCCAATACTACCCAAACCTTATTTTTTATCTATAACCGTACATTATACACTCCCGTAATTTTATCCTCTTTCTCTCCAGACACTTCTCCCACTTGTTGGTCCTGTCCCTGCCCTTTGGCTGATCTGAAACACATGCTCTTTGAATGCCCTCCCATTCTCCATTTCTGGCATCTAGTTTGGTCTCAAATACAAAAACTTTTTCAACTCACTATCCCCTATTCTATCCTTCAGGTTTTCCTAGGCTCCCTTTCCCCTGACCTTTCTGGATCCCACCATAAACACAAATTACTTGATCTCCTGATAGCCATCGCTTTCCATCATATTACAACACATTGGAAACAGGCTAAGGATGTTTCTTTCTCTGCATGGTGGAACGCAGTTTGTTTCAATCACCGCCTAGACACTAATTTTGTCTCCCCTATTTCTTTAGCGATTAAACGTGACCTTTTATGGCTTCCCCTCACCGAATATTTATCTAGAATTGCCAGGCCTTCCCCCTTTCTCCACCACGTTCTGTTGAAGTTCAAAAACCACCGTGAATTGTTTTTATCTTAGTATATGTAACTTTTTAATGCATCCTAATTTCTTTTTCTTTGTTATCACTTCTATGATGTATACCTCTCATGTTTTTTCCCCCACCCTCAATATTTCTACAATTTTAAATTCCATTGTTTTTGTTTCACATCCTTTTTTGATCAAATATTATTCTGATGTAAGAGAGTTTTATTGTTTTTTATAACTTCTGATTGTCTCTTCATGCCCTGTTTTTTCCTCTTTATGCCTTAATAAACTTCAAACTTAAAAAAAAGATGCCAGCAGTGAGGTCATTGAGAGACAGGGATACTCACCTTCTTAAGGAGGTAGTGTTGGCCTTCATTGTGTTGTAGGTGAGTCCCCACTAAGGTAAGACGGAGGAGAAATTCCAGAGGCAGGGCCTGCGCAGAGATGGTCAACGAGAAGCCACGTGGCCAGAGCTCCGAGAGTCAGGAACTCTTTTTTGCTCCAAATATTTTATTAATGTTCAGGAAAGAAACAAAAGAAACAATAAAAAGCAACAATGAAAAAAAGAAAAAAAACAAGCAGCTCATACAATAATTACCAAAATACCTAAACAAGTATTAATATGCTTTGTCTACATTGAAAACAATCAAATGCCTACTGACAAATACGAAAATACAGAAAGTTGGTCCAAGAGCATTGTTGAGCCAAAAAAAAAACCATAATGTGAACAACACGTTCATGCCCGTAAGGGATACTGATCAAGTGTACAAGTTGTAAAGACGACCACAAAGCAGTCACTTTGATACCTTGCGTTAATCCCAGTAATGAAATGAAAATGAAATGAAATGAAATGAAATGAAAAGAGGATTTATAAAGCGTGATTGCTGCCCTGGGGCGTCCAAGCGCTAAGAAAGTGGTGCTAACCGCTGAACCAGTCATCGCAGAGAACTAGTTGTATACGTTAACACCATCAGTACTGCAGCAATTCCCCCTCTGTGCTACTTCTGATTTATTCCCATTGTTCATGACGAGCTCAGCTCGTCATGAGCACACGAGCAGTGTACTGCATGACGATCTGAGCTCGTCATGAGCATCGAAGGGGTTAAAAAGAAGAGTTTTTAGTTGCTTACGAAAGGAAAGCAAATTAGGGTTAGCCCTGAGCTGAACTGGGAGTCGATTCCACAGTTTGGCGGCATTGAAAGAAAACAGCCTACCACCTGCTCTAGTTCTCTTAACTCGGGGGACTGTGGCCTAAAAGGCCTGACTTGAACGGAGTTGTTTACTGGGGTGGTAAGGTATGATCAGCCCACGACTGATTGCCGGGCCCGACTGCTAATAGGCCTGGTGGGAGATGCACATTGCTTTGAAGCAAATGTTTTCCCGCACCGGCAGCCAATGTAGGCTCCTAAGCCCAGGCTTTGCTGACACTCTGCGGGGCAGCTAAAGCAGCGTGCGGGCAGCGCAATTCTGAAAAATCGGCATGTTCCGCAGTGTGTAGTCAGGCGCACCTAGGTACAGGGCATTACTAAAGTTTAATCGAAATTGGATCAGACCTTGGATGACTATCTGTTTGGCTTCCCCAGGTAAAATTGGAAGAACTTTTTTCAACATCCTGAGAAGACCAAAACAAATTGCTGATAGCTAGGTTGCCTAGGTGTTAAAAGTCAGGGATTTGTCCAACCATACCCCTAGACTTGTTATATTATCTTTAGGTGTAGGTGGTGTACCCAGGCTGGGGGGCCATAGAAAGTTCCTGTTAGATAGGGCAGCAGGGCCAAGGAGCATCAGCTCCATTTTGTCTCCATTGATCTTGAGACAGGATATCGTCATCCAGTTTTTTACTTCCTCCAGACATTTCATCAGGCCACTCAGTGCTGGCTGGCCGTCTTCCTGTGCGAGGGACACCACTAGCTGAGTGTCGTCAGCATATGTGATGATCTTAATGCCAAATAGACGGACGACCTCAGCCAGTGGTCTCATATAAACGTTGAATAATGCAGGGCTCAAAGATGAACCCTGCGGAACCCCGCAACTCAGTGGTTTGTGGAGGAGACCGTATCTCCCTCAAAGACCTGAAAAGTCCTGTTACTTAGAAAGGATTTGAGCCAGATTATTGCTCTTCTTGATATTCCAAAATCAGAAAGGCTACACAGTTGCGTGTCATGATTGACCGTGTCGAATGCCGCACTCAGATCAAGAAGGACCACTGCCACTGATCCTCCTCGGTCCAGAATCCTTCTGGTTTCCTCGATGACTGCTAGGAGAGCGGTCTCCGTTCCATGTTTGGGATGAAAACCCGTCTGAGTGGCGTCAAGCAATTGGTTACTTTCGAGAAAATTCATTAAGTGTATATTAACAAGTTTTTCAAGAATTTTACTCACCCAGGGGAATAGGGAAATGAGACGATAGTTATTGAAATTACCAGGGTCTGCATTTGGTTTCTTCAAAAGTGCACGCACCATGGCTTGTTTCCAGGTGGACGGAACTATCCCGGAAGACAGGGAGCCATTAAGAAGGTTCATAACAGTGGGGAGAACAACCTGGCTTATCGAGACTAGTACGTCCGGTGGGGGTGGGTCACAAGGGGAGCCTGACTTTACTTGAAGCATCATTAATTCAAGGGTCTCATGATCAAGTAAAGGAAACTGATCAAGTAAAGGAAACTGGTCCAGAGTGGCTGGAACCTGATGGGCAACTTCTAATGGCCGTAGCCGTTCTTGACCAGGATATACGAAAGGAAGCATAAAAAAATCTGAGAATCGTGGGCTGAGCTCCGAAGAAATGCTGCATAAAAGATACGCGCTGAAATAATATAAAATGAAAAGAAGAATAACGAGAAACAAAAGGAGAAAGGCCAGAGGGAGTAAGGCAGAAGATATACAAAGAGGATGAAGAGAGAAAGAAGAAAAGAGAGAGTGGGGAACTCTTCTGTACTTTTGGAGGGAGAGACCAGTAACTCTGTCACTTGGGTGTGTGTTGAATAGCTGGAAGGTTTAATACAAACACTATGATGGGTCTTTCTACAAGCAGGACTTTGAAGGGCCAGGGTCCTTGATCCAAGACAGTCTGTTTAATCAGAAATGCAGTGACTGCTTGTATAGACTAGCAAGTAGGGGAGAAAGAAAGCGGAGACCCCGAGAGGTGCTGACTGCACTACGGCAAATACTAAAGGTAATACATTTAGTGGCCAAATGTACAACCATTTTTGCAGGCGCAAACGGGTTTACGAACCCGTTTTCACATGCAAAAACAGCATTTCCATCATCCATCCATCATCTCCGGAAGCGTTGCATTGGCACAAACTCACGACCATTCTTTATTGATTAATTTTGGTTGTTTGCCATATCCACTAGGAGTTGGTGTTTTTAGTTGTGAACTGTAGAGAAACTATTGCTCATCTCTGTTCATTACAATTGCTTGAATTCATTTTTTCTGCATTTGTCTCCCCAACTTTATGTTACGTGAGTAAATATAAACTTTCTGAATATATTTCCTTCCTCTGTGTGTTCTCTTCGTACCTTCCACCGATTTACTTCGATTACTATGTACTGAGATTGATATCCTGTGGATACATTTGAGTGTGTTACATATGTAGCATACTCTGACCTTAACTATACAGTGCCCATGCCTACAACGGTTGATTGGGTTTCCCCTGCTTATAACACTTCACCCTTTGGGCAGTCTTCTGTATCTCAGGGACCGGACAATTTTGGGGGCCTTTTTTTAGGCAATCTGGCAAATTCTTGTAGGCTCTCGTGGTTCCCAAATTCGCTGTCTACAGTGGCTATAACATTACATTGTAATGAATGGAAATGCTTACATTAAACTGAAACAAAGGGAATTATAAAACTTTCTTGAAATTTTTATTGATATCATATAATACGAACTACTACAGCGGCATCGTTGGAGAATGTTATTTGAAAAATTTGAGACAGTTTTTAAAAATTTCCCTGAAATGACAGACTATAGGACATATTTACAAGGAGCTTTATAAGGAGCTAGCGCTGCTGCAGCGTAATTTATTTTGACGCAGCGCTGATGTAATCAGTGCTCCACACTGCTCCATATTTACAAACTGGCGCAGTGGTCCCAATTCTTCAGTTTGTAGAGGCCTGCGTCACATTATACCTGTGCCAGGTATGATGATGTATGCAGGGTAGGCATTCCCACGTTAAAAGCCACGTCAAAATCCCTATGCTTTCTCAAACCAGGATTTATATTTCGGCGGATGGGATATCCCTCACTGTTGTGACGGAGTAACGCGTCCACCGAGATCCAAATCAGATCCTCGGTGTGCCCGTGCAGAGGAGCTGAGTGGGGACCCTGTTGAAGTACTCACTCTCTTCCTGCACCATAGGATGTCACTGTTGTTATCACACGGATTCTTCGTTGTATGCAGCGGTCCAGCCTCTGGGCGGCCTGGGCGGTTGCGGGACCTAGAAGGGGCTAAATCATCTCAGTGTGTCCCTCCTCTCCTGCTGGGCTCCCACACTGCTAACTTTGTGGTTCAGAATGTGTCCTGCCCCTTCCTCTTCAAGGCGGGTCCCCAATGAGTGAGGGGCCACTGACTGAGCTTCCTCTGCCCCCACCTTATGAGAAATTCACTGAACCACCAAACCCTACAAGAATGCTTCTCATTCACTTGCAGAGTCACCAGGGACACCAACTTACCAACATTTCTGGGGAAGCGGAAGTGACATCGAATGCCATTTTACCTTTACTTTGACTCACACACACATGCTTACACAGACTAACATATTCACACACTCTCGGGCACATAAACACCCTCTCACCCGCAAGAATGCATACAACATACATTTAACAGTATTTTTTGCTTTCCTTAGCTTCCAGTTAGGGTCATATTCCAGCTAATGTACTCCATTTTTTATTACACTAATAATTAATAATATTATTCACTATTTGAATAATTTAATACATGGATGGAAACCAGGCACATGGAGCTCCAACCAGCGTCCATTAGGAAGAGCTGCCCCTGAGTAGCTGCCCCTGTGGCACTGATTTTGCCACCTCTGAGCCCAGGGGCGCAAATGCAGTTCCAGGGGTAGCACAGTGCAAGTCAGGGGTTGCAGCTGCAACCCCTGGCTACCCCTACATGACATCCATGAGAGTTACCACTGTACTGCACACCCATTGCCACTCTGATGCTCTTAGTTTCAGCCTCCTCGGTCTTTAGCAGAATCACACCCTTGGCAAGGTTCTGAAATCTGAACCAGTCTCTCAGTTTTGGGAGGAGGATTTATGACTCTCCTTCTCACAGTGTATTTATTTGTGATCTGGCAGTAATTGCAAATGCTACAAGTTTTTGGACTCTGTTTGACCTGTTCTGTTGTAATAGCAACATTAATAACGTGTTGTGTTTCTTGGTATCTGGTTTGGTCTTGTGTATATGGTCTATCTACTGGCCCTAGTTGTGTTACGTTATGTTATGTCAACTTCTCTTATGTTATGTTGCTATCTTATGTTATGTTATGTTGTCTTATGCTATCTTCTGTTATGTTGTTATGTTATGTGTATTTGTTTAGCACACAACTCCCCGGGAGATATCCTGGCACTGAAGCAGGAGGTGTGTGGGTCGAGCAAGGGTCGGGTCTAAATCAAAAACCAGTTCTTCTGTTTCTTGTGCAGTTCAAGAACTCTGATGTGCATGGACCGGTCGCTCCAGGCTTTAAGAGTGTGGTAGGAGGCGGCACGACTGCCGGATCTGGCTCTCTGTATGTGGGGTGTGTGTGTGCGAGGGCGAGTCCGGCTGAGAAGAGGAATCTGGTAAGTTTCTGGAAGTTCATGGAGTTGTTACGGTACGTGGGGCCAGTGTTGTGTAGGGCTTTGTCTGTATGTGTGTGTGAGTAGTTTGAAGACTGGGAGCCAGTGGAGCTCTTTGAGGTGTAGGGTGATGTGCATGCAAGCTTGAGGGTGAGCCTGGCCGCAGAGTTTTGTACGGTCTGGAGATATCTGGTCCGTTGAACGTTGATTCCAGAATAGAATGTGTTGCCGTAGTCCGGCTTGCTGCTGATGAGAGCTTGGGTGACGGCTGTGAGGGTGTTAGTCAGGAGCCATTTGAAAATCTTCTTGACCATCTTGAGTGTGTGGACGCAGGAGATGACAGCTGCATTCACTTGGCTGGTCATGGTGAGTTGGCTGTGATTACTATTCCAAGGTTCTTTGAGGGGTTGCCAGGAGGGATGTGTCTTGTGATTTGTGTGCCTTTCACTATTTAACACCCATATTTACGTGATATAACTGAATATACTAATGTATTATTAAAGTGTTGTAAATTTATTAAAAGTCCCAATTCTCACACAGCATTTAGAAGTTTATTGCTGCAGTGGTAACTGTTTTACGGCATCTCGACTCACCCGACACAACCTTCGCCCAGCACAGCCCTGTCCTTGATCATATCTACCCTGGGAACCGTGGAGACCTGGAGGCCACCTTTACATCTCTGATAGTGAACTCACAGTACTGGTAAGAGTGAAACACCAGCAACCTCACATGTGAGAGGTGGTGGCCCATACAGCTGCAGCGATCAGAGTAAAGGTTTGACTCCTCGTGTGCAGATTAACAAGTCCCATGGGCCACATTTATGCCGCCGGTTTGTCACTTCTGTGACGCTGCGGCGGTTTAAACTATGCACCACGTTGCGCCTTATTTACAATGTGACGCATCTAGGGAGATGTGTCACTTTGTAAAGCCCTGTGCCACATGAAATCTGCCTTAGGTTTCATGTGGGCGTTCCGGCGCTGGGTGGGCGTTCCGTCACAGGAACGCCTCGTAAAAGTGACGCAGTGAAATCTACAAGATTTCACTGAGTCACTTTTACGTCCATGCTACGTCAAAACCCTGTGCCTGCTTGAAGCAGATGTAAGGAGTGACGCAGCATGTTAGGCATAGGGCGCCCCTTAGCATTGCTGGAGCTGCGTCGCGCTTGCGACACGACTCTTGCAATTCACCGCCCTTATGCCACAGGATGCGACACACATCACCCTATCCTTGCGCCATGGTGCACCACATTGTAAATGCGATGCATTAGTAGTGGGGCAGGGAGGGAATTGCGTGTCGCATCTTTTCTGGCACATCCCTGCTGATTTGCAGAGATGCACCAGAACTCGTAAATCTGCCCCTTCGTTTCTACGTTAGGTGGGCTGCATTGTGCCCCCACTTCTGCATAGTGCTGAATTCAGCAACAGTGTCTTCAACCACTGAAATAAATCACTTTTTCTGAAGCATTTTTGTCCCAAACCCCTTTTTTTCCAGAAGGATTTTCCAACTGGGATAATTGCTAGATGTGCGTTCTATAAGTCACTTTTATAAAATGTTGCCATCCGCCTTGTTTCTAAAAAAAAAAGGTCCAAACTTTAAGAAGTTTTTCAGGTATTCAAAAACGTTTAAAAAAATAGTGTAGGCAAAGCTGCTCGACTTCACACCATGCAACACCTACATCATTCTTTGGCCTCTAGTTGTCCGTCCAAGGGGGCCTCGCCTCCTGCTCTTGTCCCAAGTGGCAGTGTGGAAAATTAATACGTTTTGGTAAACATTATCCGCGCCATCTTGCCTTTTCCCCCGATGCCACACTTTTTGTCGTGCACCCCGCCACTTTAGGTGCCTCGGTCAGAACCACCCTCTGCACGCCACTGATCCCCAGCACGGCTCTTCGCCCTCACAAGCACCCCCACGCACTGGTCACCCCCCCGCTCTCACATGCCTTGGGTCATAAACCCCTCTTCAGCGCAGCTCTGCCTCGGAATCCCACCCTGTTCCCAGCGCGACACCTCCCTTCATTCCTTTCATAGTCCCAGGTCCTTTGATACAAACCCCCCCTTTTTCCTGTGTGCCCGTTTGTCTTCCTCGTTCCCAGACCGCCACCTGGCCCTGCGGATACTGTTTATTGCCCCCCCCCGTACAGTAGGAAGCTTCCCCCATTAAAGGACCCTCGAATTGATCAAAGCCCCCACCCTATGAGATCCGATCAACCCCACACATTCCGTGAATCGGCAGGATGTCCAGCTGCGCGATAATCTTCACCTGTTGTGACCGGGGTGGGGACTTCAACTGTAAATGTGTGTGGGAACGGGCCTGAAGGGGAGATTCTGAGGATGTCCTTTCATACTTCAAAGCATTGCAAGAATGTTTTACATGCAATAAAGTTCGTAAACCTGTGTATAAGAGGCCAGGCCTCAGAGATGCGGTTAGAGCACCTTGTGACGATACTTGCTGTCCGATCTGATGTGTTTCTCCTCCGGAGAGAATAAACCCTTGTTTCCTGCCTTCCAGTCTCCAGCGCCTGCCTCTTCATTGATTAATATTTTGTGGGTTAAAGAGGCGACACCGCCGGGCAATACTTAAGGATCTTTGTTTATTTTGGTTGCTTTCGACCTTTTAACAATTGGCGTCCCAAACGTGGGGCCCATCAGTGACTCGTGGATCCAGTGGGAGAGGTCCTGACGACAGAGTGAACGACTGCAACGATCGGGAGTGCACCTGTCCGATAGACCCTCGTCTGACAGCCGATCATCCGAACTTCACTGGTTCCGAACAGACCTCTCTCGAGTGATCTACGGTCCTGACTGGGAACCATCAGGAGTGCCGCGAGGAATTCAAGGAAAAGAGGACGATCGGGCGCTGGATTCGGAAGACAAGAAACTGTCCATGCGCTCCGGGTAAGGTCGTGTAAACACGACGAATTGCGAAATGATTGTTTGATTGTTTGGAAAATATTAGTATTACTCTTTGTTGATTTGTTTGGAGATTCGCTGTCTGCAAACGGAGAAACAACCGGCTCTCTCTTTGCAAGCAGTGAAGGATAGGTAGCGCAGCCGTCGTGCCTATCTTTCTCCCCCACTGATTGATTGTTTGAACCCGAACTACTGTTCGTGGGATTGTTTTTTGGAGATTGTTTCTCCCCCACTGATTAATTGATTGAACCCGAACTACTGTTCGCGGATTGTTTTCTGGAGATTCTCTGTCTGCAAACAGGAAAGAACAGGTTTCCTCTCTGCAGATAGTGAAAGGGTAGGGAATGCAGACCTTTTGCGTACCTATTTATTCTCCCCACTGATTGTTTTGATTGACTGAACATTGACTGTTTGATATTGGTTCTTGAGGTATTCACCGCCTGCAAACAACGTAGAATAGAAATATTCTGTCTAGTCTTTGCACGCAGTGATAAGGTAGGTAGTGCTGACTTTTGTCCCCATTGTGATCCGTCATGCCTATCTTCTCTTCACTGATTGGTAGCTGGTTCAACCCGGACCGTTTATTAGAGGTGGACCATCTAGCTCCGCTGGAAGGCACCCCTAATAAAGACATGTTCACAAAGTATGGATTAGTTACCATAGCCTATAGTAAGCTGTGGCACAAGTATACCAAAGAAAATCAAGAGAAACAGTGGCCACTGATAGGATCCTTCGACCTTGATAAAATAGAAACGTTAGAAATAGCCCTTTGTAGTAGTAAGACAACGCCTATTATGCTCGACAGTCTCGGTATGTGGCGCAAAGAAGCAATGCAACGAAAGAAAAGAGACGAAGTCAGAGTAGGTAAAGAAACGCGACAGACAACCTTCCAAGCATCTGGTAGGCCAAAGGAAGGGATAGCGGCGACACGGTTCCAAGGAGTAAACCCAGGAAGGGAACGGTGTAAAGGGATATACCGACAGGACAACCCCAAGACACAACGACCCGAACGTAATCCCCCGACACTACGCGCAGGACGAACAGACTTAGGGCAAAATCAATGTGCTTTTTGTAAATATTCCGGACACTGGAAAGCCCAATGCCCGACTCTGCTGAACACGGGTAAGAGCAGAGGGCCGACAGAAGTAACAGGCCGGCAGAAAGGGAAAAGGCGTGAGACAAAGATGAATCAGACTGACACGGACAGGCCGGATAGAACCACCACGTTTGATTACGCCCGATGGCACAGATTTCGCCAGACAGATTTCAGCGACATGTTTGAGTTCTCATAGGTCGAACAACGCTAAGACGGGAAACCCAGACAAGCTCTAGGCTACCCGGTGATGAACCCCGTACTACCGCTACTGTTCCCGAACGCAAAAAAAAATCACCCTTTCGGATAACATACAGAAACAACACACAGAGTAGTTTCGGACAGATTAGTATACATTCCATTAATGGACTCAGACTTCGAGTGCAATAGGACTGATTACTCTCTGTTGCCCCCCCACTCTGTGGACAAAAGCGATTACAGGCCTGCATAGACAACCCCCCATTGCCCAGGCATGCCTGTCCCGCCTCCTACCACACCCAATAGACACAAACAAAAATACCTACCCCCACTCCGGAAGTTCCCGAAATGCAGCAGGTCACCGGTCACGCCCATCCGGAAGGTGAAACACACGGCACGTGTGGGGCGGGGTCCTGCTGACAACCGTCGATCGAAGAGGTCGCCGGTGGGAAGTCCAGGAGGCACCACGGGCCCGGCATGAAAAGGTCCTCCCATCCTCTTCTTCCTGGGGCGGCGTCCCCCGGGCCACGAGTAGGGAGGGGGCGAATGCAGATGACCCCCTCCCTCGAATCTCCTGGTCCGGCCATCACAAATACCTCCGCTGAAAAATTGGTGCAGGGTGGGCTGGGAGGGAGAGGCGGCGCGAACGAGCCTCTCCCACCTCCACAGGTAGGAGGTTTCCCAGCCCCGGCCCAGCGCCGAAATCCTCCAGCCGGGCGACGGACATACTTGCGCAGCACAGGACATACAATGGCCGGCAACCATACTTGCGCAGCACGAGACATATGACGGCCTTCAGGTGTACTTGTGGAGCACGGGATGTGGGGTGGCCATCATGTATGCCCGCGCAAAGGGACGGCGCGGGGTGCACTGGGAGAGGGAGGCGGCGCGAACGAGCCTCCCTCGCCTCCCCAGGTGGAGGCACCACAGCTGCACCCTAGCGCCCGAGCCGAATGTCCTGCTCCTACGGCATGGTGTTCCATTTTTCGCCCCAAGAAGTCTCATCCACTCTTGCAGATACAACGAAGGACGGCTGCTGCGGAGTCTCAAAATGGCGTCTGGGCCCCCTGGAAGTCGGGTCTAGGCCACTGGAGTAACTTTGACCAGTAAATGTAACCCGGACGCTTGCCCACCTGGGCACGAGTCCCCACCTCCGACAGCATCCCCTCGACCTTGAAGATTCTACTAAAGTCCCGGGAGCCCTCGGCCCCTGCAGGCTTCCGGTAGGGAACGACTGCCTTGATCGCCAACCACGACGCAGCCACAAGATCGTGGTGCTCTCGTGTCAGCGCCAGCTTCAGTCTGAACAATCCAGAAACATTGTGGGCTAACAAATTCGAGCAAGTTCCGGCTGAACCTCAACGTGACCCGGTAGGGGAGATTTTGCCTCCCTCCCCTTTTGATTGACAGTCCATATTACCTGCCCCTTCTGTTAGCACAAGACTTTTTGAACTGCCGAAGGAAACTCTGGTCCAACCGCCGGTTGTTAGAAACATTTTGTCCCTGATGCTACCTCCGGACTAACCCGGCCTCGCCCAAAATGGCGCCGGTGTCAATAGGAACTCACGAACACCTCGTGGTGTTTTTTTAGCTAATAAGACTTGATGTTCTAAGATACGTATATGATCCTTTGTACACTTAACGAAAAAGGGGGAGGGTTCACTTGGCGAACATGTAAAAAGATCCCGTTAAAATGTTGGTTTCAATGTACGATTTATTATGATATTATTGTAACTGATACATAACGACGCTTATGACACACGCCCACGGTATGCTTCTAGGAAATTTGATTGCAACTAATCTGACTATGCTTCCAATTATGAAATGAACGTCCCCTGATCCCTCAACTATTGATAGACGTTTTTAAGTTTCCTGCAAATAACCAAATGAACTTTTTAAAAATGTTTTTAATGCTGCAGAATAGCCCCCCTACTGTACGCACTTCAGCCAACGCCGTGTCCGGCCAAAATACGATTGCACTCTCATATTTACATGCTGAACGATTATGCAAATAAAGGTTTTTCAAACTACGAACAGGTATCGCATACTTTTGTAAATGTGGGATCAGCGGGAGGGTTTTTCTGTACGACCTGTTCTGTTCTCTTTTTAAGGTTATTAGAAAATGGTTGCTCAGCCTCGGATTGATGATCGAATCTAAGGCACGATACGCTGCCCCCAAATGTGCGACTAGCTCAGGAACAAACGCATGAAGAAGGACCTCGACTTCTGAGAATGGGTAAAGTGAAGCGGTGTGAATGATTAAATGTTATAAAGGTATGGTACTCAAAGGTACTAGGGAATAGGGTTGGCCGAAGAGCGAGTATGCCTTAGGACATCACAGCATTGGGAATGATTTAAGGATCCCCGATAACTAGATACCTCGCACTAAGCGCCTCTAATTTTTAACGTCTCCCTACACACGACCTATAATGCCACACTCGGACCGTCTCCCTCATGAACAACCTATCGCTCGCCATCCTTACCACACTGCCCGCCCCCTGGCTTCAGAAACCAAGACCCTAGGGATTATATCCCGGGGAGATAAGACGAGTATGTGGTAAGTAAAGGATTTTCGTGCCCGTACATTTGATATGCTCGAATGTTGTCCCCCCTCCCTTCCCCTCTTTTCCTCCCTCTACAGGTTACATTGGAATCACGACTGGGGTATAGTGAAGATCTGAAGCCACGCCATGTCTGATACATGAAGCGGACTAACGCAGCAAGGTGGCACCTAAAGACACCCACACACTGCTCTTGTAACGAAAGAGCCAATAGTTGTATGATATGATGAGATGCGATCACCCCTAACCCGTGTTGCATGAATGAGCACAGACCACGTATGTCTGAAACTGAGAAAATGTTTTCTATGCGACTGAAGCATTGACTTAACTAGGCAAAGGACTGAGAGTGCGAGGAGTGCGACACAATGATGCCCTTTTACTCAATGCATGTCCCTTTGTCAAACTGCATGCTTTCTAAATTCTAACCCAGACCCGTAATGTCTCATGTTGTGTAATGCGCCGAATAGCCTATCTTAGTACACGGCCACTCTCCATGTCGCACGTGTACTGTTTAGCCTATTGTTGCACATCTCTCTCTCTCTCTCTCTCTCTCTCTCTCCTCCACACTCTCACTCTTCCTAATGACTGGCACCTAAATTGGCGAACCACCATCCCTGGTGCACCACCCAATTGGCTCCAAATACCGCAAGTATTTGCACAAATTTGTCTTAACTAAAATTACATTGATACCATGTTACTACCTCTCCTTTCTGCTAAATATTGATGTGATCTAGATTGGCCAAAAAGGAAAGGACAGGTAAGACGACTGAGGTTCCCTAATCTGACCCGTAATAAGGGAACTACATGTCAGTGGCTTCTATGATAAAAATGCCTCAGGTAACGCGACCTACCCCGTCCCGAATTGACTCGATGCCCAAACAGTAAAAAGTGATCGAAACATCCCCGTCTTCCCAGAACGCCCCCAGTTTTGTATCAACTGCCCCGGACGAGAGTTTGAAAAATGTGGCTCACCCCTGGTTGTAAGAGATGGGTTGATTTACAACTGACACAGGCCACCCGTTCTTCCTAGAAATGGTTTGTTGATGAACGAGCTCCAAGGTTCAGAATTCGAGAAATATCCCTGAACGCTTATCAACTGAACTGTGGCCTTCTGCTAGATAACGCCCTCATGACACAAAGCAAGACGATAGTCCCTCACCCCAGTTTGCTATGATCCTAGTTGTTTTCCATAAAGACCCCGGTCGCCCCAAGGATGAGTTGAATAGTTATCGCAAGCCCCCCGTTTTTAATGAAGTAGCCAGGCTGTAAGAGACTATGTAGAAATTAGAATGATGTTTGCGAAGTTAAGATTAGATCGAAATGAAGAAGTTGTTGCAATAAACCCTGTTGAAAGTTAAATGTTTAGCTGAAAGATAGGATGCATTGATATAATGGAAAATTGTTTAGCCTATGTTCATTCCTCAGAAAGATACCTATCAGACCATGGTGGTAGCACGTTGCACTTTTTCGTAAAATACAAAGCCCTGAAGAACGGTATAGCTTTGTAAGAATCGTATTAGAAAAGAGGGTGTCTGCCAGAAGAACTGATGTGACTGTAATAAACAAATGCAATGAACAGGTATCAGACCTCGTACCACGACAATGAATGTAATACCAACAGAAATAGTCACAAAGAAAAGTTGTAGGGAATCCAGCAAACCTATCAACAATTATTTACACGTTGGTTGTAAACCCCAGTGTAACGGATGTTTCCCCAGTTGCTTGGAGTTGGGAGAGAAATAGACTTATGTGATTACCTTCTACTGCCAATTCTCTAAAGACTGTCTTTTCAAACTCATTTAAGGGAACCCCTGTCGGAGGAGAGAGAGACCGGATGTGGGAGCACGCGGCCTGACTGCTGATCGTGGAACATCTGCGACTTTGACCAAGGCGGGACCGCAACAGTAAGGAGTCGCAGGACGAGGCATTGTTTCCGACCAAATGAAAGGAAAGGGCTGACCTGATGCCCCTGTTCGATGATCAACAAATGCCGAAAGTCCCCGCCCTCTGAGCCCGATCATGGGCCCACCTACCTGAAATTTTTCGTCCCCCTGGTCTGTTCCCGATCTAGCCCCGCTCCATCCCCTCTTCCTCCGACCTACCATAAGGACTACTCACACACACCCTTCTTCCACCTGAACTCTTTGACAATCGACTCGATAAAGAAAAACTGCAATTAGATAGAATAGGGTTTTGTTGCAGACTCAAATAAAACTTGGGTACCCTGTCTAAGGTACCCTTGAAAGAATAGTTAGGACACAGAGCGAAAAAAGGAACCTTTTTGACCAGAAAAACGAGGAAAAGGACATGCCCTGCAACGCAGGATCTGGAATAGAGCTGAACGCATAGCTCCACCGCCGGTGCTCAAAAGTGCCAACAGAAGACGACAAAGAATGCTGAGAACTCACTAATAATGGTCCACGACAATGAGACACTGGAAAAAGCAACACCCCTCCTCTTCGAACAATGACACCCCTGATTGTCGTTTTTACTACGTCTAATTTCTCTCCCAGCTACCATTGTATTAATTATGCTCCAACCGAGTACGAAATGAACTTGCATATGTAATAATCTATCAGTTCATATTCCGAATGACTATAAGCATCTATGAAATGTACCCAACGCTTTCACTACAAAATCATTCTTGTCTGATATTGCATTACTATGACTTTCCTGCAACGAGCTTAACGATGGGCCTGCCTCCTAAGATGAAAAATTTTAAATGTAATGTTTATGCTCAGCTTCTTCGCCTGAATTCCTACTTCTTTACTTATGACTGCCACAGTAGACATGGATAGGAAATAGGCCAGCAAGATGTCTTGGGAATGTTAAAGGGAGGACTGTGGAAAATTAATACGTTTTGGTAAACATTATCCGCGCCATCTTGCCTTTTCCCCCGATGCCACACTTTTTGTCGTGCACCCCCGCCACTTTAGGTGCCTCGGTCAGAACCACCCTCTGCACGCCACTGATCCCCAGCACGGCTCTTCGCCCTCACAAGCACCCCCACCCACTGGTCACCCCCCCGCTCTCACATGCCTTGGGTCATAAACCCCTCTTCAGCGCAGCTCTGCCTCGGAATCCCACCCTGTTCCCAGCGCGACACCTCCCTTCATTCCTTTCATAGTCCCAGGTCCTTTGATACAACCCCCCCCTTTTTCCTGTGTGCCCGTTTGTCTTCCTCGTTCCCAGACCGCCACCTGGCCCTGCGGATACTGTTTATTGCCCCCCCCCGTACAGTAGGAAGCTTCCCCCATTAAAGGACCCTCGAATTGATCAAAGCCCCCACCCTATGAGATCCGATCAACCCCACACATTCCGTGAATCGGCAGGATGTCCAGCTGCGCGATAATCTTCACCTGTTGTGACCGGGGTGGGGACTTCAACTGTAAATGTGTGTGGGAACGGGCCTGAAGGGGAGATTCTGAGGATGTCCTTTCATACTTCAAAGCATTGCAAGAATGTGTTACATGCAATAAAGTTCGTAAACCTGTGTATAAGAGGCCAGGCCTCAGAGATGCGGTTAGAGCATCTCGTGACGATACTTGCTGTCCGAACTGATGTGTTTCTCCTCCGGAGAGAATAAGCCCTTGTTTCCTGCCTTCCAGTCTCCAGCGCCTGCCTCTTCATTGATTAATATTTTGTGGGTTAAAGAGGCGACACCGCCGGGCAATACTTAAGGATCTTTGTTTATTTTGGTTGCTTTCGACCTTTTAACAGCAGTGACCTTTTACAGGCACATTTTTGTAATATTAAGAGAAATCCCTGTAAGGTGCACATGTTTTTGCTTGAAAGGCGTGGAAGGTGGAATCTGTTTCCCACGTGTTTGCATTTCTGACATTCGCGGCGTTCATTGTTCATTTCTCAGTGTCGGGCTTGAATGCAATCGATGTGTTATGGCACCGGCTGAAACAATGGCGTCCGGGCAAACATCCGCCGTGACTTGTCCTGCCGCAGACTTAACAAGCACAAGCCCTGGCAATAAAAGTGCTGAAAGGGCTCCTTTCACGGGCTGCCAGGGATGCTGTGAGCCGTCCGAGGCTTAGGAGCTTTGCTGCAAGGTGGCTCCCTGCCGGCTGAAAGTGCAGGCACCTTAGCACCGAGCACATAGGAACGCTGCTTCCGGTCTCTTGGCGCAAGGCCGGGCCTATGGGATACAGTCTGTAGGGCCAGCAGCCTGCCAGGGTGAAAATCTGATTTAAGGGGCATCGGACTGTGGGGCAAATTACCAACAAATAGCGATGATTATCGCTATGTTGGCTTAGCAGCAATATAATTATCGCCGAGCTCCGCCGATTTTTATCGCAGATAAACCTTGCTATTATCAAGGTTTATCTCGAAAGCGATAAAAATCGGCCGAAATGCATGAATATCGCTAAAAAGTCAGCGATATTTATGCATTATCGAGCTAATGCTCTTAGCCATGTTATCCACCTACCATTGGATAACATGGCTAAGAACTGCTCTGGGCAGGCGTTAGCTTTTTCAGATATTCGCACTTAGCGCAAATATTTCCAAAAGTAGGTAGTAGGAGATAGCGATGTTAGCGACTGTTTCCAGTCGCTAACATCTTGGCACGCCCACTTTGCTTATCATTAGCGATAAATATCGATGAAATGCAAAGCGGGGCCCAAGATGATCACTATCTCCTACTAGCTGTCACTAACTGGTGATAGGGCGATAAAATAAAATTATTACTGCTTTAGCGGGAAAAATTCCCGCAAAGCGGCGATAAGGCCTTGGTAATATGCCCCTCTATGTGCTACTTTCTAGCAACAAGGCAAAGGCTTAGACATTATAATACGTTATTGTCACTCGTACAGCGCACAGCCTCTCACTATAACAGCCTCCTAGCGCTATGTGATTGTTTAATTAATTTGTAAACCACTAGTTTGTGGTAGGAAACCACTTCGAGGCGCTAGTGACACAGTAGAAAGATAGGCCTAATGCACAATAGACGTCACATTCGCATCCGATCATTGTCTTTGACTGTCTCACACACAGTGCTTAATTTGTAAAAAAAAAGAAGTGCCAGGGCCGTCGTCAGGAGGTCACCAAAGCCTGCACCACACATTGCCCCTGCCAGCGCTGCCAATGGCACTACCAACACAACTATAAACCATCACACAGCTACAAGTGAGACAATTCAGTCTGTTCAAGGCCCACAAAGCTAAAAGATTAGCTTGGGTAACATGAATTTATCATGTTTAATGCCTATTGAATGATAAACAACTGTTGTTCTGCTCATTCTAAATTACAAACATAGCACCACTAGGGGCGCAACTAGACCCGAACTTTGGGGTGGGGGGCCTAACACTCCCAGCCACTGGTCGCACACAGTGCAACAGTCTTTTTTAGACCCCCCCCATTTCCTCATTCTCCATGGATTCCCTCACTACCACTTCCCAACAATGCACCACATCTCTCAATAGCCCCCTTCTGACAAACATTTCGTTTTTTAATAGCACTACTCATAGTTTATTCACACTCAGTTCTGTGATCTGCATGGTACACATTCTTTGTAACAGGCACATTCACCCTCTGCACTGTGTGGGTGGAAGGAGTTCCCATGTGAGGGCACGGTGAATGATGTGACAGTGTGAGAGTAGGGTAGGAGGAGTGACTGCAGGGTGAGTGAGGTGACCATATGAATTTGGGTGCAGATGTAAGAGCAGAGCATGACACCTGGTGGTGTGTGGACAGTCCTTAAGATTTTTAAGATGCCCAGCCCTCAATCTAGTTAGTGCTTGCAGGGACACAGTTACATTATTTAAGTGACCATTACTTCAGGGTAACTCCTACAGTGTGTGTATTTGATGGGTTTAGAGGCCAGCTCACCCTGAAGACCCCGTAGCCTCTAGTTCCCTCCCTCGGATAGTTCTAAAGGCTCTGTGTTCGTGTTGTGATCAGCTGTACTTGCCAACGTCCCACTACTTCAGTGCCTTGACAGTGAACTGTGCAGTTGTGGGCGTACTAACCCCGAGAGGGTGCTAGAGGACCTCTGAACTAAGGCGCTTTGCTTCTAAGAGTTTATGCTAGCAGCACACTCCCACGGGGTTTCTTCTCTAAGTGCTTCCCTTAGGTATCCTCCTCTCCTCCAGCACTTCCACCGGAGGGGCTTCACCCCAACTGCCCACTGTCACTATATCAGGACCTTCTGCCTTCAGGACAAATTTCAGAAACACCCCTTCGGCTTCTGATCATAGCTTGGTGATCCATTACTTTTAGGGTAAAGAACCGGGTTTTAGAACCCAGCAGCGCCAGGGATAACGCTCGATGTCTTCGGATTCCCCTGCCTTGGCAAACAGAGACACCGGACACTTCTTGATGACGTTAAAGACCAAACTTTATTGGCTGCAACCAGGAACAGAGGTCTACGAAGCACAACACGCGTGGTTCGCTAGAGACTGCACAAATTCAATGAGCGGAGCATGGTCTTTTATGCCAAAAATCACATTCCAGGCTAGCATCGATTACATACAAACTGACCAATAAGAATGTGACATTTCAAAAATAGCGCATGACGACAATCCCACTTTCCGTTGTCCAGCCCACCAGAAATGACCAAGCACATTCCAATTTCTTGTTCGATCAGGCCGGACAAACCCATCATAAAACCTCAACCCAAATCAGTGATTAAGCCATAAAGGAAGGAACAGAAACAGATGAGAAGCAAGATAGAAGAATGGGTGGAGTGTACCATAAATTCAGCAATGTCCTGCTCTTTGATCTTTATCTGACCAGCTGCTTAACAAGGAACTGGCTCAGCGAGGTCAGCCTCGGGCAAGGGAGTCAGTTCGGCCAGGTCATGCAAGAGTCAGCTAAGGTGTACGTGTCCCAAGGACTCGTTCGGTCGCAGTCATCGGCCTATGTGAGGGCAACCACACAAAATGGCTGCCGCACACAAAATGGAACCCGAGGGTTCAAACAAAATCCCTGAATACGTAGTGTTCTCATTGATCGATTATGACGAAAACACTCGTACACACCGCACTCGTGATTTGCGGTCCGCTGATACCAAAATCGTCTATATCCGATGACCTTTATTGAACAGGTTCAGAATCTACGAACCACGGACCCACGAACTACGGAACCACAAGGGGCGTAGCTTCCATTGGAAATGCAGGTGCAGTGACACCAGGGCACAGAGGGGCTCACTGAATCTTGATTAGTGCTGTATTTAACAGTTCAAGCAGCATCCAGGGGGCCAACTTCCTTCCACTAGGGCCCATGACACACTAACTAATCCAGTGCTTCAGGAGAATTACAAGGGGTTGTTGCGCTTTTCATATTATTGCTTCTAGGCACTGTCATCTGCCTCAGTACCTGGTCCATGAAAGCACACCAAAGTCATCCCCTTGCTGAAGAAACCTTCCTTGGACTCCATGAAGCCCGCTAAATATCTCCTTATCTCCCTCTTACCTTTCCTGGCCAAGGTAATGGAAAAACATGTCAACATCATTTAAAAAAAAGTTTTTGAAAGAAAACCACATCTTGGATCGCATAATCCGCCTTACTAGCTGTTACTGAAAATCTCTGCAGTTCCATGGATAAGGGTAGATCACCGGTCCTAATCCTGCTTGATCTGAGCGTCACATTCGATATGGTTTCTCACAAAATACTATTCCAGCACTTACACATCGGTGTTCGTAGGCCAGCGCTTTCTTGATTCTCCTCCTTCCTGAACGAACGCTAATTCCAAGAAATTTCCCCTCCTTTTTATTCCCACCTTCAACCTCTACACTACGGAGTCCCAGAGGGCTCTTCTTTGAGCCCTGCCATTTTTAATATTTACATCCAGCCGCCTGCACAGGTTGTTAAATCATTCGGGCAGGGCTGGTATCATACGCGGACGATACCCAGCTCATTCTTTCACTTTCTGACAACACAAGACATGTACAATTTTCAAAAAGGAATGCTTGTTGGTGGCAGGTGCATGAACAACAATTTCTTGAGATTAAATGCCAACAAGACAGAAATTATTTTGCTAGGCAAACACCCATTCTTGGGGTGACTATTGGTGGCCAGATTTCCTGGGTCCACCTCCTAAGCCCAATTCGACCACTAAGGAGCCTAGGGCCAGATGTAGGAACCCTAATACCGGTCGGAAACGGACGCTTTTGGCATTTTCCGACTGGTATTAGGGTTTTGAGATGTAGGGCATGCATTTACAGAATCAGTATTTTACCGATTCTGTATTTACCAATTCGGTAAAATTACCGAATCGGTAAATACAGACTCGATAAAATACCGATTCTGTAAATGCAGATGTAGCTGGCACATGTCAGAGTGCCACAGGGCTTTAAGAATCAGTATTTTACCACCCAATCCAATTGGGTGGTAAAATACTGAATCCAGGTGTGCATGCACATCTTTGCATGCACACCTGTGCCATGTGACACACAGACATGCCCATGGGGCTTATATGTGTGCCACATGGCACATAAGCCTGTCATTGGGGTGCTAGAGGGTGTCAAAGTGACACCCCCTGCACCCTTGCAAGAATAGGTAATTACCGTATTCCACATTGATTCCTATGGGCTTCAAGGCCCATAGGAATCAATGGGGGATACCGATTCGGTATTTACAGAATCGGTAAATACCGAATCTTACAGATTCGATATTTACCGAATCAGAATTACCTAAATTTCCCCCCCTCTAATTTACCACTTCTTAAATACCGAATCGGTATGATTCAGTATTTTAGAAGTGGAAAACTAGATTTACCTACATCAGGCCCCAAAATCCATCATTGGCTTTTTCGACCCTTGTACCAGGCAAACCATTGTGCAAGTTTTGATTTTGTCCCATCTTGATTACCGCACATCCTGTATTTAGGAGCAAACAAGGCTGTCAAAAAAAGACTTCAGATAGCCCAGAAAGCAACTGCTAGACTGCGGCTCTCCCTCCTAAAATACTGTTCTGCCTCTAGGCTCCTCAGAGCTTCTCCGGAAGTTGCACTGGCTCCTTGTGGACACGCACATGCACTTCAAGACACTGTGTATTGCTCACAAGATCCTACACTCTAAGGGGGCCAATCCCATCCTCTCCGGTCGCACAATCCTGATCTGGCGACTGTCTCCGGAGTTAAGAGAGCAGGGACCGCAGGCTGTTCCTTTTGTTTACTGCAAAATACACTGGGGGTGAATGTTTTGCCAATGTGCAACATTCCGTCCATCATCTTGTGTGTTTTGCTGTTCGCCCTATGTGGGAAGGGTATGCTCAGATGTGGGTCCCGTGTTCACTAAGCCACTGGAGTTAAGCTATCCTGTCTGAAGAGGGGTGAAACCCCGAAACCGGTCCTAGGATGCTTTATTCCGGTTGAGGTAAGACATGGCTTGGCAGTTCGACCTGGACTGTTCCCATGATGCACAGGGTCAAGACTGATTTGCATATAGCCATGTCTGAGCTGGGGTGGCCTGTTGAGCAAAACAACAATGGATTAAACCCAGATCTGTGACTGGGGTGAATGTTTTGCCAATGGGCAACATTTCGTCCATCATCTTGTGCGTTTTGCTCCTTTTGTTTACTGGCCTCAAATCTATGGAACAATCTGCCTCTCCCCCTCAGGAACACCCAGAACCATTAGCTTTTTATGAAATCACTGAAGACCTGGCTCTTGGCCAAAATATCCTCCCCCACTCCCTTCTCGTCCGGTGTAGATAGACTTGGTTCCTGTTCTTGGGTTCATTTATTTATTTATTTATTATTTATTTTTACTTTTAAATTTTATATAGCGCTGGCTAGACCCAGAGGTATCAAAGCGCTTTACATGATCAAGATAATATTAGGCAAACATGGTACCAAAGCATAAAAACAGAGAAAGCAGTGTGAAATATCAAAGAAAAAACAACATAATTACAAATCAAGAAGGAATAAAACAGGAGCTGGAGCAATGCATTAACAAGTAATTTAGGTAAAGTGGAGTACAGGAAGAGGGACATATATTACTGAAACAAATATGGTATGGGGAAAAGAGATCAGGAGTCAGGCACATGTTAGGATCCTCAAAAGTAGTTAAGGAGGTGGGTTTTGAGGTCTTTTTTGAAGCTGGCGTAGGAGGGGTTACAGCGCAGGTTTTTTGGGAGGGTATTCCAGATAGTAGGGGCATTTCCAGAGAAGGAGAGAGATTGTGTGGTTTTCATTTTATGTAGAGGTGGGATTAGGAGGAGGGCGTTGGTGCTTCTCAGAGGACAAGTGGTACCAGCTTTTAGACCTGTCAGCTTTTGGGTGATCTCCCCCTATTTTTTCTCTCTTTCTGCCTCACATTTTTTTCCACCAATTCTTTTTCGTGTGACCTTAGGTCTCCGGGCGCCTTACCACTGCCAATCAGTGCTGAGGCGCAGGTGCGCCTTCCTAAAATGGTGGGATGGGGGAGCTTCATAAAATGGACGCCTGCTAGAAATTATCTCAGAGCTCTGGCCCATAGGATAGCATTAGGGGGTTCCAGAACCTTCCGGTCCACTCTAGTGACCTAGGCCCAGGCTATATAAGGGAGGACACTGGGGGCGGCCATTTTGTCACACTGCTGGGCTGGCTAGAGTGCAGAATGCAGTGTCAGGGAGATTGTGTCACAGGCTACTTGGACTGCTCCTAGGGGCTGCGGGTCGGTCTGAGAGTGCTGCCCTCCTTCCTGTTGATCTGTCCCTGTCTGAGAGAAGATCATAGAGCACAATGCCCCAATGTGTCCACACATTAAAAGGACTAATTCATTATCACAGCTAGTGAGAGTGATCTTGCTCCTGCCCCAGGAACCTAGAAGGGTGGGTGCTGTATGCTGAGAGCAACGCTAAGCAAGGGACCCTTCCTACGACCCCTGAAGTGAGGACCTGACCTATGCCCTTGCCTTCTGTCTGGCCCTTGACAGAAGCGTGCTGATATTATCGGTACATCTGCTGCCTAATTCTGCCAGCTCTGCAATGATCAGAGCCCCTCTCACCAAAGCGCTGAGGTGCCGAGGCTGCCAAAACTTTCACCGCCGCTGGCCTGGGTGCTGAGAAGAGCCATGCGTGAGGGAAAGCAGAGCGACACGAGGCTCTTCGTGAGACGCTGGGCGGGGTCACTTAGTAACCGGACTCCCGCCTAGGGAGTTATACAAGGGCCCCCAAAATAGCTCCAATTCTGGCCACCAAAAACCCACTTATCCTCACCGTAGTCAGCAGACCAGAATTGTCCGGTGCTACGAGTGCGGCAAAGTTGGACACTATAAAGGAGATCCCAAGTGTCCAAAGAGAGCGCACCTTCCCACTGGAGGAAAAACCCCTGGGGTAGCGAGTGTAGTGCTTGGGGAGGAGCGGCCCCTAGATAAGGGGGGTGAGTGGGCAGGGCTGACCCTAGTGTCCCTAGGAGAGAGCGAGGTGGTTCCTAAGACCTATGTGCCCCTCAATACCACCAAGTATAGGCAATAGGTCAGAGGGGGGATGCTCATAGGGACACAGGTGTTAGTATGACTATGGTAAGAAGATAGCTGGTGTCCCCAGAGCAGGTGATTCCCAACGTACTCCATCGAGTTGTGATTGCTGACAACAGAGTGGGTCACAATCCCGTGTCTGAGGTTCCCTTTGAGTGGGGAGGGGTTGCGGGCCTTCGGTGATGTGGTGAGCCCTGCTGTGCCAGTCAACTGTCTGTTGGGAAACGACCTTGAGCACAATACCTGGAAAGAGGTAGAGTTCAAGACACATACGGAAATGTTGGGATCACCTGACTGGACTTGTGCGAACACGCGGTTCGTGACTGCCCGGAGGGGGAGTTCACAAGGGCTGGAGCCTGGAACAAAGGCCCAGCCAGCTGCCAACAAGGGGAAGATCCGGGGACGGGGGAAACCTGGCCCGGCATCCACACTCCATGAGATGGATGGGGCACCTGAGGAGGTGGTCCCGGAGTCCACGGAGGGGGATGTTGTCTCCCTGGAGGACTTACCTACCCTTGCGGAGTGGCAGGTGGAGGGAGGACCTAACAGGGAGGAGTTTTATTGAACGCAGGAGTGCCCTACCCTTGAGGGCCTGAGGCGACAGGCCGAAGCTCAGTCAGCAGGTAATGCTTCAGAGAACTTTCATATCTACTGGGAGGATGGCCTCCTCTACAGTGAGCCCAAGGCTCTGGTGCACGGTTTGTCCCGGGCCTTGGTAGTCCCCCAGCGTTACCGAGCCTTCCTTTTGGAGTTGGCTCACGAAATCCCTTTGGCAGGACACCTGGGCCAGGACAAGACCTTTGCCCGGCTTGTTCCACACTTTTATTAGCCTCAGATGAGGGTCTCGTCCAACACTTTTTGTAGGACGTATGTGTCCTGTCAAGCCAGTGGGAAAACAGGGGTTAAGCTGAAGGCTCCCCTGGAACCACTACCCGTTGTTAGCACCCCATTTGTAAGGGTGGGCATCGACATTGTTGGGCCATTGGATCCACCAACTTCTACCGGTCACAGGTTTATCCTGGTTCTGGTAAATCATGCCACCCGGTACCCAGAGGCTATTCCTCTGAGAACCATCACTGCACCTGCAGTGGCCAGGGCCCTGAGGGGGATTTTTACCCGAGTGGGTTTCCCCAAAGAAGTTGTGTCTGACAGGGGTGCCAAACTTCATGTCCGCATACATGCAGGCTATGTGGAAGGAGTGTGGAGTTACTTACAGGTTCACCCCCCTTACAACCCCCAGACTAATGGTCTGGTGGAAAGGTTTAACAAAACCCTGAAGGGCATGATCAGAAGTCTGCCTGAGAGCCTGTGGAGGAAATCGGACATCTTCCTACCCTGCTTGTTGTTCTCCTACAGGGAAGTGCCGCAGAAGAGGGTGGGCTTCAGCCCCTTCGAGCTTCTGTATGGGCACCCTGTTAGAGGACCTCTCAGCCTGGTGAAAGACGGATGGGAAAAGACTCCCAGGAGGTTTCCCCAGGATGTAGTGAGTTACATGCTGGCCTTCCATAGCCAAATGGCTAAGTTGTGGAAGCAAGCTTCAGACAACCTCGAATCCAGCCATGCAGTCATGAAAGAGTGGTATGACCACAATGCTCACCCCGTGGAGCTGGATCCTGGACAGAAGGTGTGGGGCATGGAGCCTGGAGAGCTTAGTGCCCTCCATGATCGCTGGACAGGCCCCTTTGAAGTGGTTGAGAAGAAGGGCAAGGTCACTTATTTGGTGGACCTTAAGACCCCCAGGCAGCCCCACCGGGTGCTCTATGTCAACCGCCTCAAGCCCCACCATGAGAGGTCCGAACTCATTTTGATGATGGTGACTGATGGGGCAGAGGAAGAGGAAAGCGAGCCTCTCCTTGACCTGTTTGCGTCACAGGAAAAGGATGGTTTCGTGGAAGGAGTGGTCCTCTCACCATCCCTGACTTCCGAGCAGCAGAGGGACTGCCGCCAAATCTTTGAGCAGTGCTCCTCGCTGTTCTCCCTTATCCAGGGGAAGAACCACCCATGTACACATGATGTGGACATTGTGGACAGCCCGCCTGTGAAGTCCAAGTCCTACCGGCTGTCAGATAAGATGAAGGCCAGCATCCACAGTGAGGTCACCATGATGCTGGAGTTGGGAGTGCTGTAACCTTCCGACAACCCCTGGTCCAGTCCGGTGGTACTGGTACCAAAAGCTGCCCCACCGGGCACCACACTGGAACTCAGGTTCTGTGTGGATTACAGGGGGATGAACTCAGTGACTAAGACTGATGCTCATCCCATCCTAAGGGCAGATGAGCTCATTGACCGGCTGGGAGCTGCCCAATACCTGAGTACCTTCAACCTCATGTCGGGGTACTGGCAGATCTCTCTAACAGATGGGGCGAAGGAGAGGTCTGCCTTCTCCACCCCTGAGGGTCACTACCAGTTCTGAGTGATGCCCTTTGGGCTCAAGAACACCCCTGCTACCCTCCAGCGGCTGGTGAACCAGGCCCTCTCCGGTTTGGAGGCCTTTTCTGCCGTCTATCTTGATGACATCACTGTCTTCAGCAGCAGCTGGGAGGACCATCTGTATCATCTTCGGGAAGTACTTCAGGCCCTGCAGCAGGCACGCTTGACGATCAAGGCCAGCAAGTGCCAGATCGGGCAGGGGTCAGTTGTATACCTAGGCCACTTGGTGAGTTGGGGTAAGGTGCAGCCCCTCCAGGCCAAGATTGAATTCATCATGGCCTAAGAACCCCCCAAGACACAGACTGAGGTCCAAACTTTTCTGAGCCTCACCGGCTACCACCGCCGCTTTGTCAAGGGATATGGTACCATCGTGGCTCCCTTGACTGAGCTTACATCCAAGAAACACCCTCGACAGGTAGTCTGGACTGAGGCGTGCCAACGAGCCTTTGACACCTTAAAGCAAGCCATATGCACAGCTCCTGGGCTAAGGGCCCCAGACTTTTACAAAAAATTAATCATCCAAGCAGACACGTCAGTACATGGCATTGGGGCAGTGCTATCACATCTCAATGAGGAGGGTCTGACCAACCAGTGGCTTTCCTTTCCAGGAGACTACTCCTGGAGACACCCGGAAAGAGGTGGAGTGCGATAGAGCAGGAAGCCTTCGCAGTGGTTTGGGTCCTGAAGAAGTTGAGTCCATACCTGTTTGGTTCGCACTTCCTTGTTCAGACCGACCACCGGCCCCTCCGGTGGCTTATGCAAATGAGGGGCGAGAATCCCAAGTTGCTAAGGTGGTCCATCTCCATACAGGGAATGGACTTTAGGGTGGAACACCCGCCTGGAGTGGACCACGCCAATGCTGACGGTCTCTCAAGGTTTTTCCGCCTTAGTGACGAGAACTCACAAGGGATTGGGTAGCTCTCCCCACTTTCAGCTGGGGGGGACGCGTGGGAGACCTGTCAGCTTTTGGGTGGTCTCCCCCTATTTTTTCTCTCTTTCTGCCTCCCATTTTTTTCCACCAATTCTTTTTCATGTGGCCGTAGGTCTGCGGGTGCTTCACCACTGCCAATCAGTGCTGAGACGCAGGAGCGCCTTCCTAAAATGGTGGGATGGGAGAGCTTCATAAAATGGACGCCTGCTAGAACTTACCTCAGAGCTCTGGCCCATAGGATAGAATTAGGGGGTTCCAGAACCTTCCAGTCCACTCTAGCGACCTGGGCCCAGGCTATATAAGGGAGGACACTGGGCGGCTATTTTGTCACACTGCTGGGCTGGCTGTAGTGCAGACTACAGCGTCAGGGGGATTGTGTCACAGGCTACTTGGACTGCTCCTAGGGGCTGCGGGTCGGTCTGAGAGTGCTGCCCTCCTTCCTGTTGATGTGGCCCTGTCCTAGAGAAGATCATAGAGCACAACACCCTAGTGTGTCCACACATTAAAAGGACTAATTCATTTTGACAGCTGGTGAGAGTGACCTTGCCCCAGCCCCAGGAACCTAGGAGGATGGATGGGCGCTGTATGCTGAGAGAGCAACGCTGAGCAAGGGACCCTTCGTACGACCCTAAAGTAAGGACCTAATCTTTGCCCTTGCCTTTGTCTGACCCTTGACAGAAGCATGCTGAAATTATCGGTACATCTGCTGCCTAATTCTGCCAGCGCTGCAATGATCAGAGCCTCCCCCCTCACCAAAGCGCTGAGGTGCCGAGGCTGCCAAAACTTTCACCGCCGCTGGCCTGTGTGCTGAGAAGAGCCAAGCGGGAGGGAAAGGAGAGCGATGCGTGGCACTTTGTGAGACGCTGGGCGGGGTAGCTTAGTAACCGGACTCCCGCCTAGCGCGACCACCTCTCTGCCGAGCTGGAGCTCCTCAGAGGAGGGAAAGCCGCCGTGGACCTTCTGACAGCCGAACCAACTGTCAGCTTGTCTTTCTGGAGAAGACAGGAGAGAAAGCGCACCAAGGCCCACACGCTGTGGGATCTCTAAGGTCTCTGTGACGCGGCTCAGCTGCGGCCTGCCTCAGGCGAAGTGTAAAAGTCCTGAGCGGGAGGTCGGGGAAGATCGGCCTTACAGTCTCGCCCCTCAGAGAGTGACTGAGGCGCCAGACGGGCGCAGAAGTATCGGGGAACGGCTTAATTGAGGGTGGGGGCTGAAGGAGCGTAGACAACCTGGGAGGGGGTACTGTAATAGATGGGGACTACCAAGAATGAGCCCCTAAGTTAATCATTTCTCCCCTGTAACAACGTGACTAGCTCACATTAAGAGAGTGGATACCAGATTCCCCCCCCCCCCCTGAAGTTAAGCAACCATAAGCACTTTCGTGCGCAGGAGCTAGGAAGAGACAGCGCACTCTGGATATAGCACCAATGAAGTTCTAACTTTAATGTATTCACCTGCTTGATTCAACTTGATGGAAATACCTGCTAAATCAAAAAGGGCCCCATTAGGATGACGGGCGGACATTGTCCGCCCGCCACCCTATCGTAGAACAGGACCGCCCGCCATAAGGGCGGGGGTCCCGTGGGGGGAATTAGGATGTGCCCGCCACAGTGGCGGGCACATCCTGTAGTTTTTGCATTGTGGCGGGCGGTGCACTCTGCACCGCCCGCCACAATGTAAAAAATGCTCTTTTACATTTGCATATGCAAAGCGGCAGGCACCGCGCGGTGCCTGCCGCTTTGCATATGCAAATGTGGGGGGGTACCATAGGTACCCCCCATGTGCCCCCCAGACAGTGGCGCCAACTTGGGGGCCCTGCAGGGGGCCCCGCAGCAATCACCGCATGCCTTTCCGTGGCGGCATTGCCGCCACGGAAAGGCCTCTGCTTTTTGCCATTGTAATATGGCTGGCGGTGTCCATTGGACACCGCCACCATATTAATCTATTACCGCCGTGGTCGCAAGCCGACCGCGGCGGTAAAGTGGCGGACGGTCTTTCCGTCCGCCCCTGTCCCCTCCGCCATCCTAATCAGGCGGAGGGGAACACAAGAGTGGTTGTCGGGCGGATTGCCTCCGCCTGGGTGGCGGTGGCCACCGCCACCCTGGCGGAGGCAATCCGCCCGATATCGTAATGGGGCCTTAATGTTTTACATGCTTGTTCCAAATTGATATACATCTGCCAATTCAGTATTTAATGTACTTACCTGCTTACTTTAAACTGCTGCATGTACCTGTTGATTTTTATGTAATATACTTCTGAGGAAAAGTGTTCTTCTGATCGTCATCATTTGTACCAGGACTCGATTGCTTTTTCATTGCCATCTCATGTCAAACACTTCCACACGACCCACCTGGTCGTTTCTGCTGATGCCTGAGGAAAATCTAACTAACACCACAACAGCCATCTTGCAGCCTGCATTTCTGCCCAGGGTCTGTCGCACACCCAACCCCCCCTGTTCCTGCAGTTCTACAGAAAGCCATGAGACACTCACACACTGTGAAAATTATTTGTTTTTCATCTCCTGCTCCCAGCCTGGTAAACATCCTTGACACCGTGATCAGGTTATCTGGACAATGGTCTGACTGCTGGGCCTTGATCAGGGTGATTAAACAATGACCTGAAAGACCAGGCTTTGATCAAGGTGATTAAACAATGACCTGAAAGTCTGAGCCTTGATCAAGCCGAGTGAACAATGATTTGTGTACCAAGCCTTGACCAGGTCACCATCTACAAACGTCGTCTGGATCTGGTTGTCAACTGCAAACACTGCCCTAATTCAACAATCAACTAACAGCCAAAAGACTGGGATGGAAAAGTATAAAAGGCTTGTAAGCTGCAGAGTAAAGCAGCAGCCTCCTCTGTCTTGTTTCTGATGAGCTTGGGACTCTGTTCCATAGCCCGGGCTATTTGAATAAATCTGGGTTCCTCCTGCAGACGAAGGCTCCTGTGTCTCCTTTTACTACGTATGAAGGGTATGGAAGGCTTGGGCGATTCCCCCGCCGCCGAGACCCAGTAAGTGGGTTAATCCGGTTCTTCAAATGGCACCTGAACAGGGACTCCACGAGCACGTAGGTCAGACCCGGTGGATATGAGGAGGTGCAGGTAGAGACTCTGACAGAGGTACCCTACCTGAGGGATTCTTGCAATCCGGTAAGCCGAACAACTCGCCCGCTGTTCCTCCCCACCCGGTCTGGGCCACATGACACCATTGTCGCTGGAGTCCACAAGCAAATAATTTCTAGAGCAGGACACAGCTCTACGTCTGCAGAAGAGAAATACCCCTGTAAGGTAAGGGTGGACTGATCACCCACCAAGTCTGTATAAATATGTTATTGACTTTCGCAAAAGCCAAGCTGTTATTGACTTTTGCCAAAGCCAAGCAAGCGAGGTGAGTTTTTAAAACGCGCTGGTGTCTGTTTTGTATGATTCTGCTGTTATTGACTTTTGCAAAAGCCAAGCAAGCGAGGTGAGTTTTAAAACCCTCTGGTGTCTGTTATTTATTTTCAAGCATGCCAGTCAGTAGTAAGTTCAAGAGATTATGTTGTTGTATGTGTACGCAGGACTCCCAGCTGGAGGCGGCTTGTCCGCTTCCTCCAGTAGGGACCCCTTGCCATACGATGTTTATTCAAAATGGCCCTTCTGCCATAATGTTTTCCTCATTCTGGGTAAGATATACGAAACAAAGTAACACGGAATTACAGTGGCCACTTTATGGCTTCTTTAATTCCAAAGTTCTCGCCAACCTAGAGGAACAATTAATGAAAAGAAAAACGCGCCCGTCTATGTTTGAATCTGTCCGATTTTGGAGGAAAGAGATAGAGCAGAGAGCTAGAAAGCAGAAGGCTCAAGAAAGAAAGCAAGAATGTATGTCAATGGCCGACCACGCCAGAGAAAATTTACAAAATCAAATGACAAAGCAGTAGAAATAGCTGATAGGGAGCATGGGGCCTGGGTACAAAAATGTTATCCAGCTCATGAGGAGAAAGGAAAAGGCCATATGGAAGGGGGAGAAGGTGATTCCTTGCTTGATACCATGCTAGAAAGCCCTCCTGCATATGCCCCAATGTACCCTGCCCTGATGCCTCACACCCTGCATGTCCCCCGCCACAGCCCACTCCTGCCCCCACTGCCCCTCTTACTGTTCTCCCTGTCACACCATCCCTCCCGATTTTTCCTATGACACCGACCACGCTCGCTAACCCTGTCCTCGCTGCGGGAATGGCAACAAGTCTCCATCCGCCCAACCCCTGCGTTTTTACCCCTACACGCCCTTTTCCTGCTTCCCCGTGGTCTACGGTTAAGCAGGATTTATATAAATTGTTGAATTCCCCCAGACTGGCCTCCTTGCGCTCTGCAGTCAGCTTTTCGTCCCTTCGAGAAAATGACCTACAGAGGCAACAGTGTGAATGTTAGATAAATAACGGGAATATTTATACCTTTAAAGAAATATGGTCCACCTTTTGCCAGTGGACGATTATGGAGCAGACCACCTGGGCAGAATACATGTGTACCCTGGTCATGCAAAGATTTGAGAATGTGCTTATGCAGATACCCACCGGATTAATGGACCTTAGGTCGCAAATAAAAAGAGGCGATGTTCAGGGAGAGGGGATGTTTGGCACTATGTCTGCTTTAATGGCTTACCGTGATATGACCGTTTTTCCCAACACCCCTCTAGAAACAGCTATGCCAATGAGAGAGGCGGCCCCTGTCTTTGTTAACGCACTTACCGATGCCCAAAATAATGGCAGAGGGGCTGTTGAGGCACACTGGTGCAGGCTTTGGGTTCATGTTCCTTGGAAAAGGTCAGAAGTAATGCAGTTAAAAGGACAATTACCAGATCCCCAGAAGAATCCGGATGTCTTTTACAGAGAATTAGTTCAGATTATATCTGCAGGTACTCTCGTTCTTGAGGATATAGATTTACTTTTTCATACAGTTGTCCCAACTGAAATTTGGGACAAAATTCGACATACTGACCATGAAGTAGTGTTGGGAGGTAAATGGGCTGACCTAGAGGCTATTGAAGAAGCAAGGGTAGGAGGGACTAAACCAGAAGCTGCCATCCTGACTTTGCCCGGTAAAATAAAAACGTTTATGAAAACACTTTTGCCGGAAACTGTCATTAACTGGGATAAAATAAATGCCTGTAGGCAGCGACAAGATGAGAATGTGGCTGACTTTTTTACCCGTTTTGAGACAGCATGCAAGGGACATAGGGCCAGATGTTGGTAGCCAAATACCGGTCGGTAACGAACGAAAATACTGAATTACGTCCGTTACAGACCGGTATTTGGCTTTTGAGATGTAGGAGCCCAAAAAAAGCTGAATTGGTAAATACTAGTCGGTAATTTACCGATTCAGAATTTACCAATTCGGTATTTACTGAATCGGTATATACCGATTCGGAAATTACCGAACTCTTATTTACCGAATCGGTAAATAAGAAATGGTAAAAAATTAGTTTTCATGAAATTCGGTATTTAAGAGTCGGTAATTAACATGGATTGAAAGCAGGTGGTAACCAGCTGCAGGCTATAAAAAAGGCCCCAAAATGCAACAGTGTGACCAGAATGGCGGCATTGTACGTGATAGCAAGGCGGCTACGGCTACAGGCAGCAGGTGAGAGGGTCTGGAGAAGGGAGGAGAAAGTCTACAGACAGAGGATAACGCTCTTTCAACTCACAGAGGCAGAGATATTGCAAAGGTACAGAGTACACCCCCAAACCATCTTGGACTTGATCAGGGACCTGCACCCACTCCTTGAGTACCCAACACCAAGGGCGCACGGCATTCCACCCCATGTGCAGGTGCTCTGTAGCCTACGCTTGCTTGCATCTGGGAGTTACCAGGGGGTGATTGCCGTGGTAGGTGGGGTGTCCCAGAGCTGCCTGTCCTGTTTTTTCCTGAAGTTCCTAGAGGCCATGATGCAGAGAATGCATGAATACATCAGCTTCCCTGACACACATGCAGATCTGATAAAGACGAAGACTAACTTCTATCAACTGTCACATTTTTCACACGTCATTGGCTACATTGATGGCACCTACATCCCAATATGCCCACCTGCTGCCACAGAGTACATTTACAGAAACAGGAAGTCAACCCACTCTATCAATGTGCAAGTGATATGTGATGCCAACAACATCATCACAGACATTGTGGCCAAATTTCCGGAAAGCACCCACGACTCCTACATCTTTCAGAACAGTGGGATCTACACACGCCTGACAGCGGGAGAATTTGGAGAAGGATATCTGCTAGGTAAAGCACTGTGACACACCTTGATAGATATTGCAGATGTGTGTGTTGTTGCGCATTTGAGTAATGGCTGTATCATTTTCAAACAGGTGACAGAGCATATGCCGTCCGCTTGTTCATCCTGAAACCCTACCTGAACCCATCTACGCCAAGCCAGAGACGGCATAACGTGGCACACAAATCCACTAGGAACGTTGTGGAGCGCACCTTTGGGCTGCTAAAAAGCAGGTTTCGCTGCCTCCACAAAAGCGGAGGCGCACAGCAGTACTCACCACTCATCTGCTGTAAGATCATTGCAACATGCGCAATGTTGCACAAAGTTGCTACAAAGAAGGGCACAGAGGTGGAATTGTGCGATTTCCAGGACCATGATGATGAACATGCACTGCCGGACCTCAACACAGCAGGAGTTGAGCCAGCAACAGATGGCAGACAGAGACGGGCAGAGATCACTCACAACTACTTTTGAGTAAGTAAAGAGACACAGACAGGTGGAGTATGTACCCAACATAGTTTACTATTTGGCACTACGCAGGTTCTCAAATGGTATCCATTAGTAATGTGAGTCCTGGCTCACTTCCCCATTAAAGATCATGGAGTGTGGGCAGCACAAGTCATTTTCAGCCACACCTACCAGTGCTAGATGAAAATGGCTGGCTGTCGTCACTAGGTGTGTGGACAGTTGGAGCACCAAGGAGCCTGCTTCTCCTCCGTGTCTCAGCAACAGGGGGGCTTGTCATGCTGCTCCTACTTATGCTTTCCTCGCTCTCAGGTACATCCAGAGCAACAGTATGTGCTGACTGAGCATTGAGCAGCACCTCTACAGCACTTGTCACCCTTGCTAGGCCCCTGGACACCTCATTGCTGCTGTGTGTTAGTCCTTCTTGCATATTGACGCATCGCCTGCAAAGAAGGGAAGTTGCAGTGGCCAGGCGGTAAACAGCTTTGGTGTGTCACTGTGCTTCCTGCCTGTCCTTCCTCCTTGTTGTTCTGTCCTGATCCAGTTTCATGCACAAGAGAAGCACAGAATGCGACATATCCCACATCCCTGCAGCCATCCTCCTCATACCTGATGCCATCTCTTTGTTCTCATCCACCAGTGCACTGATGCCCTTCCCAATGTTTTCCATGTTTGCATTCCGATGCCACATCTGGCGTTACACCGACTGGACGGCCTTCCTCTGCATTCTTTGTATCTTAACCATGCTACCCTCCAGCACTCAGAATACACTGGGACCCTCCACATGTTGTGCAGCACTGCTGTCTCTGGGCCTGCGGCGTCTGGTACCTGTGCGGGCACCCTCTGCACTGGACTGCTGTGTGGCAGTGCTTCCTTGCCCAGCCAAGGTTGGTGTCTCATCCCCCTCCATGTCACCTGCTGATGTTTCCATTTCGACTAGTGGGGCAACTACAACCCTCTTGCTCTTTTGAGCAGCAGGTGTTGTTTCTGGCAGTGACGCAGGCAGTTCAGGTGAGGACAGTAGCCGAGGGGATCCTGAACGCTCTGGGGATGCCTGCAGCTGTGGAGACATTTCAAGGTCTTGGGATGGTGGCTGTGTTGTTGGTGCACCAGTGTCCTCTGTGTCATTCCCTGCACTTCTGCCTGCCTCCTGGCTGTCATCCCTCTATGGTGAACTGATTTCCTTCTCCCTAGTACACCTGGGAGATGTCTCGCCTGTGGACATAAAAGCATACATTAGCTATGTGCTCCAGCCTCACTGCTTATACAATTAAATTCTTCTCACTGAAACACTGTACATATTGCCTCGGCTTCATTTTCACTGATATGTGTTGCGTAACTTGTTGCTTGGTGTGCTGTATGACATGGTAGGTCTTTCCATGACTACATCTCCCATAATGCATTGCTGCTGTATATTGCTACCTCTACTGGAGTGGGGTTAACACTGCCACATAGGGGAAAGGGAAGGTGATCGGGTGGGGGTGATTGCTGTGCATGCTTCTTACCTTTTCTGGTGGCAGCTCTGGCTGAGCTGTCTGCATCTCCCAGTCCACAGACGCTCTCTGGTTCTATGGTGGACTCCATCAGCTCCTCCAGCTCACTCAAGGGAGGTGCACGGTTCCTCCCTCCTCCAGTTCGGTTTGCCTCTTTGTGGAGCTCTACATTTTTCTTCTTAGTCGGGCTCTGAGGTCGCACCCCCTCTTTTTCAGGTCATCTATGTCCCGTGGAGTCACTCCTACAGCATTCACCTTAGACTGTATTTCCAGCCAAATCTTTCGTTTGGCAGATTCAGCCACAGTCAGGGACTGCTTTCCAAACAATTTATGGTGTTCTTTCACCACCTCCTCCATGAGGACCTGCAGCTCCATGGTGCTGATTTTATTTTTCTCTTTCTCCCTGGGAGTTCCTTTTCACTGGTGTTTGCCATTTTTCAATTTCAAAAGCACAAAAGTATTCCTGTGGCTCAGGGACTCAGCTCTACTCTCACAGCCTCTATAGAAGCTTCTAATTGCTTCCAGCCGCCTGGGTGTAGCCACTTCCTGGTTGGGAGGGGGGTGGTTGCACCTAATTGGCTGACTCCTGAGTTTTACTTTTTTTTCCTAGCCGATTCGGTATTTACCGATTCGGTATTTACCGAATCGGTAATTCTAATTCATTCCTAATACCGAATGGCTGATACCGAATTTTGCTGAATTGGTAAAAATTACCAAATTTTTACCTACATCCCATTTACCGATTCTAAAATACCGAATCTGTAAAATTTGGTATTTTAGAATCAGTAAAATAGGATTACCTACATCTGGCCCATAGTGGTTTGGATCCCCGGACCCTAGGTTCTGGCCCAGTATTTGTCGATAAGTTTGTCAGCAACTTGCTTCCTGAGATCTCCGACAGGCTTAAGAAAGTTGAAAGTATGTGGTCTGCCCAAACTATGACTGGTATCTTGGCTATGGCACAATATCACGTGAATTGGGAGAATGAAGATAGAGACAGATGGTAACACCTCAGCAGCCTACGCCCTCACGACATTAGGAATTAGTGGCCCTCACTAGAGCTTGTGAGTTAGGCAAAGGGATGATGGGAAATATTTATACTGACAGCCAATATTCCTTCGGGATGACCCGCAACTTCGGGAGGTTATGGAAAGAAAGGAATTTACTTACTTCCCATGGGACCAAGCTTCAACATGGCCCCCTAATTCACCGATTGTTATACTCCTTGACACTCCCCAGAAAGCAGGCCATTATAAAATGTAAGGCCCATAAGAAAGTGACATATGATGTTGGGAAAGGCAATGCCCTGGCTGACCAGACGGCAAGACAAACAGCTCTTAGGAAAAGATAAGGAATGTATGTAGGAGTCCCGCGAGGTGGGTGGCAGATGAGGGCATGTTTGAAAACACAGTACAGAGTGTGATTGATATTCAGTCCCATACTACTCCTGAGGAACTAAGGGTGTGGAAGGAGCAATTAGCAAAGGAGGGAATTGATGGTTGCTGGGTCCGTACAACTATGGAAAGACAATGGATGTTACCTGACAGTCACGTGCTACCAGTGGTTACGATGGCCCATGGTCCTGCTCACATCGGTGCAAACGGGATATGTAAACTGTTGGAACCTACATAGTACAACTCTAAGATACCAGCATATGCTGACAAGCTGGTCAAAACATGCATGATTTGCCTAATGTATAACCCAGGAAAAGGCACAGTTACTACTAAGGGAGGAATCTCTCCTCCTACCTTCCCTTTTGATGTCCTCCAAATGGATTCCATTCAGATGGACAGATGTAACAATTTGAAATATGTCCTGGTAGTGGTCTGTACCTTCAGCCGATGGGTGGTGGCCTAACCCGTCAAAGACTACACCGCTATCACTACTGCCAAAGTACTAATAAAAGAGTACCTCCCACGATTCGGTTTGTCCCGCTTGGTCTGGAGTGACAATAGGACCCACTTTACGGCTCAAATTATGGAATATGTCTGTACAGCATTGGGTTTAAAACAAATATTTCATGCAGCTAACCACCCCCAGTCAGCAGGTCTATTGGAGTTGTACAATGGCATCCTAAAAACTAAAATGGCCTAAATAGTAGCCGAAACAGGTGTCACTTGGGTTGATGCTCTGCCCTTAGCCATACTGTCCACAAGAACAACGACCCACAACAGGATAGGGTTATCTCCCTATGAGATTGTGTTCGGGAGGCCTGCCAATGTATGGGGTGTCCTGCGGCCTAAGAAACTGTCTGATGTTGAATATCCTGTATTAACTGATTATCTGTACTGTCTGACTAATACCTTCCGTATTCTTTATTACCAGGTGCATGAGGCCATACCTGACAAGAGCGAGGGCCCAGGACACATCATCCAACCTGGGGATTGGGTCTTGGTGAAACATTTTCAACGGACTAAGAGCCTCGAGCCCCCCTGGACACATCCCCGTTAGGTGTTACTGGCCACCTGCATCGCAGTGAAAGTAGAAGGTCGGAAGAATTGGTTGCATTCGTCGCACTGCAGGTGTGTGCATCTGCCCCTCCCCTATGATCAGTGGGTGAGGGAAGGACAAAGAGACTCAGAAACAGAAACAGTTCCGATGTTTGTCCCATTCAGCGATGCCAGACTGCATTCTACATCCACGGAAGAAGAGAGTGATAGTATACTGAAAGGAAGGGTGGAACCCTCCCTTAACTCTGCTCAACACCAAGAACAGTTTTTTCCCGACCATACTGTCCCTACTTCCGACCAATACAACTTGCGCCGCCAAGGGAAGGCTTTCCCTTGACTTCGCCAAGTACCTGTAGGCTGTAGGTCTGTGATCTTCCCTGGCTGAGAGTAGTTCTGGTGTGTCAGACTAAGGTACGCCTTAGGGCCCTTGGCACCTGCACCCAGTAAAGCAACCACCAATCACAGACAGCCGCTAGCTGTCCCTGGCTTAGCACAATGGCAGCCGTCCAAAACACCCGAATCCAGAAACAAGATGTCAGTCTCCGACATGGTAAATGCTTCATGGCCACCGTGGTGACGCTGTTTGTCTACAAGAAACCGATGGCCTTATGAACATTGACATTTCTTAAAGTATTTGCCACTCAATGGCAAAAGGAGGGTCTTAGGAAAATTGTTCTTCTGATTGACATCATTTGTACCGAGACTCCATTGCTTTTTCATTGCCATCTCGTGTTGAACACTTCCACACGACCCACCTGGTCATTTCTGCTGATGCCTGAGGAAAATCTAACATGACAACAGCCATCTTGCAGCCTGTATTTCTGCCCAGGAACTGTCACACACCCAACCCCCCCTGTTCTTGCAGTTCTACAGAAAGCCATCAGACACTCACACCCTGTGTAAATGATTTGTTTTCCATCTCCTCCTCCCAGCCTGGTAAACATCCTTGACACCGTGATCAGGTTATCTGGACAATGGTCTGACTGACCGAGCCTTGATCAGGGTGATTAAACAATGACCTGAAACACCGGGCTTTGATCAAGGTGATTAAACAATGACCTGAAAGACTGAGCATTGATCAAGCCGAGTGAACAATGATTTGTGTACCAAGCCTTGACCAGGTCACCATCTATAAATGTCGTCTGGATCTGGTTATCAACTGCAAACACTGCCCTGAATAAACAATGAACTAACAGCCAAAAGACTGAGATGAAAAAGTATAAAAGGCTTGTAAGCTGCGGAGTAAAGCAGCAGCCTCCTCTGTCTTGTTTCTGACGAGCTTGGGACTCTGTTCCATAGCCCGGGCTATTTGAATGAATCTGGGTTCCTCCTGCAGACGAAGGCTCCTGTGTATTTTTTGACTACGTATGAAGGGTGTGGAAGGCTAGGGCGGTTCCCCCGCCGCCGAGACCCAGTAAGCGGGTTAATCCGGTTCTTCACTTCCCTGCTGATTGTCTAGTTGAATGTATTTAAATACCTGGTCCTTTGACTATTGTGAGGGAATTCAATACAATGTACTGTTTAATTAAGGCAGTTCAACTAAAAATGGAATGTCCAAAGCCCTACTTTATCATCTATTGGAAACTTCACCCCCTTTTTAATGCAAGAAAAAGATACATCCTCTCTATTTTCTATTTAACCAAGACGGTGTGGTGTCATTTTTGATGGGTTTGCGCTGCGGTGTTGTAGTGTGTGCTGCGCAAGTATGTCACAATTGCCTTCTAGACTTAACCTTCCCACTCTGTGCCATGCTACCCTAAGAGGGCCGGTGGTCCTGGTTCCAACACCAGCGATGAGCAGTTTGTTGGAGAGGTACTGCGGAGTGTTTTGGTGGAGGGCTTTATGAGTAATGCAGGCAGTTTTGTAAGCTGATCTCCCTTCGATAGGGAGCCATTTAAGAGTTTTCAGAGCTGGGGAGTTATGATCGAAGTGTTTGCAGTCTGTGATGAGCCTCGCTGCAAGGTTGAGCACAGCTTTATTTGGAGCAAGGTGGACCTTCGCGATTCTGTTGAGGATGGCGTTGCCATAGTCAATACGTGAAAGAACAAGTGATTGAACTGCAAGTTTAAAATCATCAGTATGTATGAATGGTTTGATTTTCTTGAGGTGACTGAGAGTGAAGAGGGCTCCTATGGCAGAGTTTTTGATGTGAACATTAAGGGTGAGGGTGTTGTTGATAGTAATGCCAAGAGATTTGACGGTGTTCGACAGTGTGAGCGAGCAGTTGAGTGCGTTAAAGTCTGAAATCCATGATTGAACGGGGAGAGGGTTCTTTTTAGGGGAGAAAATAATGATTTCAGTTTTATTAGAGTTTAGTTTGAGATGATTTGAATGGAACCAGGATTGGATCTTGTAAAGGGTGTTGTTCAGGTGTAAGATGTCAGCATGAGTTTTAATCTTGTAATAGATTTGGGTGTCATCGGCGTACAGGTGGCAGTTGATACCTGTTTGTTTAAGAATGAGAGTGAGAAGTTCCATAAAGAGGCTGGAAAACTCTGTTGTTGGGGCAGCTACACACTTTGCAAGACTTTATAACATAACACTGCAATGTCCTTCCTCATTTTATGAAGAAATCTCTTTACCATGCTCAGTTCAGAAAACTATTGGTAAATGTTATTTGGGTAATCCTGAGCCCACGTTAACGCAATTCTGGTTTAATTAATTTCATCAGTGTCAGGGTATCCATCATGCTTTATGAAATGTAATTACAATTATACATTCATTTGATATCATAATCTACCAGGTAGAGGTGGGTGACCAACTGAAAGCTCAAGCCTGGCTCAAGTCGGATGCCTGGCTCAGCTCGAGATCTTCTTGGACACTCGAGCCAGAAACGAGGCACATTTTAATGTGGCTTCCACCTGCTACATACGCTGAATCCTAATGAGCAAAAAATGAAGGAAAAAACATGAACCTTGACGTAAAACAGGAGAGGCAAATATATTCTTATCTTATGGTTGTATGGCACAAGGTAAAATCAGAAAACCTAGGATTTTTCTCGGTTTCCAGCAAAACCAAATTGTGTGATCCTAGAAATGTATTGTATTTCCCCGTTCTTCCCTTTTAGGTTTTGTCTGAACAGCACACAAGGTTTTCAGCAAAATCTATTGCTAACAAAAATAGCTGATAATGGGCTGAGAGCCCGCCCGTTATATTCCAATACTTTCATTGGTTGGCTTCCACATAACTCTTGTTTCCTTGCTTCTTATTGGTCACATCTCTTGCTTCCTCCCGGTGTGTCGCCTCATGTCGCTTTCTCTTGGGGCTTCTGTCCCTGCTGTGGAGCATGTACTTAGCACAGCTTCCTGTTTGAGGCGAGTTTCCTTTCACTGGTCACAAGCTCTTCCGGGTTCTTTTTTATTTGTTACTTTTTGCCATCTACTCTATAGGAGTCCTCTTCATGCTGCTCGTTGCTGCTCTCCCCCTTCTCCCACCCACCTCCCTGATGTTGCTTGCTTACCCCACCTGCTGTCTGTTATTTCTGTTTCCTCCCTCCTCCCCTGCACCTCCCTCATGTTGCCAGCCCTACACTTTTTTAGACATTTTGCAACACAGCACGAGCTGCTGTGCAACATGATTCAAAGAAAAAAATGCTATGACACGGTCAATACTAGCATCGTAGCACTGTTTTCCTTTACCATAATTGTAAGCAGTCCGTGATGCTGTGCAACATGTCTACAAAAACATTGACAAAGCCAACAAATCGCATGTAGGCGAAACCTATTGTCTTTGCCAATGCTTGTTCTATTTGAGAGCACTTTGAAACAAGTAAATTCAGGGTGTGTGCTATACAAGCACTTCTCTTGTATATGATTCAAGTAGACTACAACGTTGCTCCATGTAGGAATCTAGGCCACGTATAGGGTGCATATGATTTCCCCTTTTAATTCACTAATTACATTTCTTGTAATGGTCGGGTTTGGGGGGGGGGGACATAAATATTTTGCATTTCATGTTTAAAAACTGTCACTTTTAATAAATGCCTCTCAATGCAGTAATGTAATCTGATGTACTAAGCAGAAACGATTCTCAATGTAAAAGAAATACAATTTTTTAAATATTTTAAAGAACTTTTATCATATTTTTATATGTTGTTTGTTGCACAATTTATGGGCCAAACATTTTCAGGGCTCAGCTCCTACATGGGCTTTTAGAGCCGAGCTAGACCCTCTGCTGAGCATGAACGTCAATTCACTAAAATGCCAGGGGTAGCGGAAATGACATCACGCCCATATTCTTTACTTTCATTCACAAATACATGTTTACACATTCACACATACACACCTTCGCTCCCACATAAATACACTCTTGCCCTCAAGCACGCTCACAACATACTTTTTTTTTTTTTCAAAAAGTTTTTATTTCGAAGATTTTCGATATGGTACAGAAGTAATGCAAACAACTTTTCTGCCAGGGAGTGTCATATTCCTGCTAATTGTAATCCACTATTTATTACACTATTAGTGAATAATCTAATAATATTCACTAAAAGGGCCTGATTCTGATGCGGTTAGGAAAGCATTCCCATCTAGGGCCTGATTCTGATGCGGTTAGGAAGGCCTTGTAATGGCATTTGCTCCTTCCAAATCGGATCAGGAACGTGTCTTCCTGACCCAGGGCCCAATTATGATGCTGTTAGGAACATACGCTCCCATTGAAGTCAATGGGAGTCCAACCAAATAGTATCTGGAAGCATCTGGATGCATCGTACTCCATCGATCGGACTCTCTGATCCAAGTAGGTCGGAAACCATTTCCAAACCGATTCGGTCGGGAAGCTTTCCAACCCGCATCAGAATCAGGCCCTTAGTGTAGTAATACATTGACAGAAATCAAGGAAATTCGAGCCCCAACCAACATCCATAAGGACGATCTGCATTGTATTCCTAGTACTGATTTTGCCACCTCTGAGGCCAGGGGTTGCAAAAGTAGTGCCAGGGGTCACAAGAGGCAAGCCAGGGGTCACAGCTGCAACTCCTGGTGACCCCTAAATGACATCCATGCAGCTCGGCTCTGGCTTGGTCCCAATCCTTAACTGCTTGGCTCACCTACCTCTACTACAACATGCTTTATCTTGGGGAAACTACCCATCCTAAAAAGGAGCACGTCTTTTTAGGTTTAAAGCATTTTATTAAGACAAAAAATAGGAGGCAAGGGAACATGAGGGTTAGGGTTACATACAATCAGGTGAGAAAAGCTGAGCATAAGTTTATGAGTGCGATGGTGGACAAAGCTACTGCAAAGAAACAAAACAATGGCGAATGATAAAAGCTGAATACAGTCGACACCTTCAAGCAGACCAGAAAAGGAAAAGCAATAATGCAGGAGACCAACCCCACCACCCCCAGAACCCCCCCCCAAACAACCCAACTCACTCCAACACCCCCCCGCCTCCCCCCGTCCAATACTCGGCTGATAACACAACCTGCCCTCCCGCCACGCCCCCTCCCCGTGAGCCCAGATCTTGTGTCTCCTTAGTCGGTTGAAATCACCGGCAGTGTTAATCTCAGAAGTCTGAGGTATCTCGGGCAAGTGAGTTCCCTGAATTCAGTAGTCAGAAGCGCGTGGAAGGGTTGCCATAGCTCATCAAATTGGTCCACGTCCCCCGCCACCATAAGCGATAATTTCTCCATACCTAGCACGTGCCAAAGCCTGTGCAGCCAGCCTGTGATGGAGGGGACCGTGGTGGTACGCCAGTGGATCAAGCTGTTCTGAATCGCTGAACCCAGCGCTATCGCAATTTGCCTGCCCCTACGGGACTTCAGCGGGTACATCAGGCCATTAGGAAGGCCTAGCAATACATACGCCGGGAAGCGCGGCAATTCAGTTGCAAAATAAACATCAATCTCGTCAAGAACTTCCTTCCAGTAAGCTTCTAACAAAGGACAATCCCAAAGTATATGTGTAAGGGTCCCCACCCGACCACAACCCCTCCAGCACGCCTTCTCAATATGCCTGTTCATTTCATGGAGCCTCTCCGGGGTGTAATACCAGTACGTAGACACCTTGGTGAATGTTTCCGTGAGGCCTGTGTGATATGCAGAGTGTCTCACACGGTGCGCAATTTGATCCCATTCCTTATGGCTAAGCGTCCTTCCCAGTTCTCTATTCCAACGTTCCCTGCCCGGATTATAGAAATGAAACGGAGGGGGCTGTAGGAATTTATAAAGATCAGTGATCAGCTTAGCGTCAGAGGTGCGTGTCACCAACCACCGTTCGTATGGCGTTATCTGGCGATCAGCAGTGTCCCGCACCTGGGGTTGAAGCGCCCAGTGCCTGACCTGCATATATCGCAGCCTGTCCGACTCAGACAAATGGAACTCCTGTTTCAGTTGCTGAAAGGGGACTACCCCCTCCGGCCCATAGATCTGGAAGAGCGCTCGGCAGCCCGCCGCCCTCCAGTGCGAGAAAGCTCCTGGCTCCATCCCGGGGGAGAAGTCAGGATTGTCCGCTATCGGTGTGAAAGGCGAGGGGAACGTAGTGAGTTCACGAACCTCGTTGACTGTGTCCCATACCCTTAAGGGAACTCGCGTAACAAAAGAAGCGTAGAGATTACGGGGGCGGTGAGCCCGGCGCATGAATGGAACCTCCTGGAGGGTACGCCCCGCCACTGCCTGGTCCTGAAAAATCCAATGCTTGTCGGATTCCCACCTGCTCCACTCCACTAGGTAGCGCAACTGCGCCGCCTGGAAGTATTTCCGGAGGTCCGGGATGCCAAGGCCCCCGCCTCCGGAGCCAGCGTGGAGAGAACCCTCTTCATCCTCGGGTTTGCGGCCTTGCCAGACGAAGCGCGCAATGTCAGCTTGTGTCTGTCTAATCCAGCCCACGGGAGGCTGGAACGGCAAGGCTCGGAAGAGGTATAGAATCTGAGGCAGAACCGTCATCTTAACCGCAGCAATTCTGCCGAGCCAAGACAATAGGCTCTTACTCCAGCGGCCCAGTTCCTCCCTGATTTTCCTGCTGAGAGAGGCATAGTTGGCCGTTACCATCGCTGGCAACGTTGGCGCTAGCAGAATCCCCAGGTATGGCACCAGAGATGACGACCATTGCATGGGAAAAAGCCGCTGCAGATCTCGTCTAGTATCTGCGGCCAGGGACACATCCAGAGCCACCGACTTGCCCATGTTCATCTTAAAACCAGCCACTTTCGAAAAAGCGTCTAGTTCATGAATAAAAGCTGGGAGGGCCCGTCGAGAATCGTCCAAAGTTAACAGGACGTCGTCTACATAAAGACTGACCGTGTGGATATACTGCCCCATCTTGATCCCGACCGCATCTGGGTTCTGACGAATTCTCTGGGCAAACAACTCCATGTAAAGAGCAAAGAGGAGTGGGGAGAGCGGGCACCCCTGCCTAGTGCCCCGTTCGATCGCAAAGCTAAGGGAGCTACACCCATTGACTCTTACTGTCGCCGACGGGTGCTTGTAGCAGTTGAAGACCATCGAGCAGAATTTGTCTCCAATACCCAGTTTCCGGAGCACCTGCTCGAGGTAAGGCCAGTGAACCCGGTCGAATGCCTTCTCAGCATCCACCGCCAGCAGCATCCGCTCGCCCGGGATCCGCGAAGCTTTCTCCAGAATGTGAGCCACTCTCTTGGTGTTATCGACCGTCTGTCTGCCAGGCACAAAGCCAGCTTGATCAGCCTCAACCAGGCCCGGCAGATGCAGGGCCAGCCTAGACGCTAAAATCCCTGTGTACAATTTAAGGTCGACATTCAGGAGTGAGATAGGCCTGTACAAGCCGCACAGGGCCCGGTCCTTCCCAGGTTTCGGGATCACTGATACCGTTGCTCTTAACAGGTCCGGTGGGATGGCTCCCGGCTCCGAGAAGGAGTTAAACAGGCGGGTGAGAATAGGGGCCACGATCGGGCAAAAGGTTTTATAGAACAAGGACGTGTAACCGTCCGGGCCTGGAGCTTTCCCGTGTTTGAGCCTCGCTATCGCCGATACCACCTCCTCAACGTGGATGCTACGCTCGAGGTGTTCCGCCTGAGCAGAGTCCAGCGCCGAAAGGGTCACTGACTCCAAATATTCCGAGGCATCCTGCATCGAGGGGGGTTCCCCCGTGTACAACGCTTCATAGAAACTACAGAACGTTTCTGCCACTGCGGCGTCCTCAGAGACCGCCACCCCGTCAGCACCGAGTAGCTCCTTCACCACGTTACGTTGGTGCGCGATACGAAGCCTATTTGCCAAGAGTTTGCCACACCTATCCCCTCCTGTATAAAACGCATGTTTTAGACGCAGCGCTGCGTATTCCGCTCTATCCATGTCCAACGCCGACAGGAGCTTCCTAGCAGCCTTCAGCTGCCTCGAAACCCTTGGAGCTCCAGTAGGGCGATGGACCTGTTCCAATTCCCGGACCTGGGCAGTCAACTCCTCCCTCTTGCGCTGTCTCTCCCTATTCTCTGCGGAGGAGATGGATATGAATTCCCCCCAAAGAACCGCCTTCAGTGCCGCCCACTGTGTCGCTGGCGAGGTGTCCGAGTTATCATTGTGTGCCTGGTATTCCCGAATCGCTTCCTCAATATGTTTCACCACCGTTTTTTGTGTAGGAGGGTGTCCCTGAGGCGCCACACCCCCCGGGAGGTGGAGGCCGTCGGCAATGCAAATGAGCCCACGACCGGCGCATGGTCAGATAGCGAGAGGACCCCAATGTCTGCCGCCGTAGCAGCGGCACGCATCGGTCCACTAACCAATGAGTAGTCCAGCCGTGCGTAGGTCCGGTGCGCATGGGAAAAGTAGGAGTAGTACCTGTCTGTGGGGTGGAGGGTGCGCCAAAGGTCATGCAAATCCATGTCAGTGATTCGGGCCTTCCCAGCCTGTGAAAGTTCCCCAGTCTGCGGGTATCGCTGCGCTGACCTGTCTAGTGTAGAATCAAAGACAATATTCAAATCACCCCCCAGTATGATATGGCGATCGGGGGAGGCAGTCACATCTACCAGCACGGAGTCCAGAAAGCGCTCTTGGTGGTCATTTGGGCTATATAAGGAGCCAATAGTGAACGTCGTGTCCCCCAGGCGGAGGCGGTATGCCAATAGCCTCCCCTTCTGTTCCGCAAATTTGTACAATACCTCCCCCCTGAAGGAACTCGCTAGCAGGATGGCTACCCCCGCGGTCTTAGATGCAGCAGAGGAGAAAAACTGAGTCGGGAACTTAGCAGAGCGCATCCTATGACAATCCCGTGATAGTAAATGGGTTTCCTGCAGAAGGCATATATCGGCCTGTGTCCCCTCCAGCAGAGATAAAATCGGCCTTCGCTTTACAGGATTATTCAGACCCTTAACATTAAGGGTCACTACCTTCAATGACGACATATCCCTGGGAAACCGGAAACGCCAAGCCACGGGCAGACTATAAGCGAAAGGGGGGCACGGGCCAGCAGCGCAGGACAAGCAAAATAGAGCCAAGCAATAACATTTGCGACATTGGACGGTACCCCCTCAACCCCTGAACAACTCCCAACCCCCCCCAAAACAGACCCATGGCAACTGGCCAACTCCCCACCCATGCACAAACAACCCATTGTCCCAGTCAAGTCCCAAAACGGACAAGTCCGTGGAAAGTAGCAAAAGTGGACGTCCAGCCACTCGTTCTCCCCGCCTCCCCCCAGACCCTCCCTCCAGCCCCCAAACCTGGCATTGAAGAAGCTATGTCCATCTCCCCCCGGAGTGAGTTTACGCCGTCAAGGCGACACCGTTCGTGGCGACCGAGTCCCTGGCCGCCTCCCTCAGTGCGCTGGCCATGTCTGCCCTGATAGTGGGCGAGTCCGGCCGTCCAGCACTCGCCGCCGACCTCCTCCTCGCTGATCGCCGCCGTCCTCCTCTATCCGAACGCCTCCAGCTCGGTGTTGCTTCTCCTTCTTCCGCGGCCGTGAGGCCCAGCACACCGCAGACATCTTGCAAGGAACGCAGCTGGTGGAGTACTCCGTTCCAGCGGAACATCAGGCGAAAGGGGTGCTCCCAAGAGTACGGCGTCTCATGCTCTCGCAGGAAATCTGTCGCAATTTTGAAGGACCTGCGCTTCTGTAGCGTGATAGCGGACAGGTCCTGATACAGTGCCACAGGGCGATCGCGGAAGGTCAATGGTTGCTTTCTGTGGGCTTCGGCCATGATGCGCTCCTTCACCGGGAAATCCGGGAGGTAGGCCAAGATGTCCGGTGGAGGTGCCGTCGACTGTCGCTGTTGGCCGACTCTGTGGGCTCTGTCAATTCGGATCGGGAAATCCGCGGGTTCTCCCAGAATCTCTCGAAACAAGTCCTTCAGGTAGCCCGTCAGATCTGTCCCCTCATCCGTGGACGGCACACCCCGAACTCGGATGTTGTTCTTTCTCGACCTGTTCTCCAGGTCCTCATTGTGCGCTTGGAGTTCGACATGTTGCTCTCTGAGGCGGAGAACGTCTTGCTGCAAATGGACAATCTCTTCGTCCCTTCGTTGAGCCGCTGCCTCCGCCGACTCCATCCGTTCGCCCAGGCCCTCCACCTCTCTACGGACCTTGCGCACTTCGCTGGCAACCTCCTGCTTCAGCGTCTGGAAGTCGGCCTTAAGCGAGCTGAACAGATCTTCCATGAAGGATCTCGTGACGGGGGGCTCGCCACCAGTCGGGTCCGCTGCAGCCCTCGAAGAGCTCGGGGACGGTTGCGCCCTGTCCCGCTGCTGCTGGGCCCTGCCAAGCATGTCCGGCAGGGTGCGGTCCCCTTTCCTTGATCCTCGGTTCCCCGACATTCGTGCCCCGTAAGCCGCCACACTCCCCCCAGTTGGGAATGCGAGCTCGGGTCACTAGCAGCAGGCCTCGGTTCTGATGAGTCTCCAACAGCCGGCAGAGCGCCGCCAGGGGGAACGCCCGTGATAGTAGGGACACCAAGGGATCTGCGCCACAGAGGACAAAATGGTGGGCCAGTCCTATCGTAGAAGGCAACTCACAGCCCAGCCTAAAGTCAGACGCTGGCCCCCACCAGGGGGACCCAGGCTGCCACGTCCCTCAGGAAGGAAGAGCTTTGCTGGGCCAGGGGTGCAGGAGTCGTCCCCGGGCGACACTATAGGAGGGCTTCGTCACCGTCGCCTGGAGGACAAGATGGCGGGTGGGCGTAGCCGGGTAGATCGTCCGAGCCCGAAGGCGCCACCAAAGTCGCACCGGGAAACAGTGTCACTGATAGGAGTCCCAGCCAAGGCCGACCGGCCAACGAAGAGAAACAATAAACCTGGCCTCAGATTCTAAGCAGTGTCTCAAACTTGCGACGGGCCGGGGTTCATGCAATGTCGTAAGCCACTGCTGCAGATCCAGGGGCCACCACGATCACACAACAGGGTCCACCCTTTGCGGTAGCCCGTGGCAGCTAGCCTCCGTCGTCCCCAATCGGACACCGTCTGATGCGGGCACCCAAGCGAAGTCCATGCCAGGCTACTAGCTATCAGCACCAGGATCTGTCCAAGCCACCAGGCCAGCGCTCCGCTCCGCTCCGCCCCCGAAGCGCTCCGCAGTTCGTTTATCGTCTCTAAGCGTGCCTCCGCTGGATCTTCGGGGCCAAAGTTGCATCAACATGTGCCCCAGGGTCTCCGCCACTCGTCCCTCGGTCGCTGAGCTTCAGCGGGGGGAGAGAAGCTGACGAAAAAGGGCTCGGGCCTAGTCGGGCCGGAGGAGCTGCGGGAAGAAGCGTCCGCTCACCCCGCCATCTTGGCCACGCCCCCCGAGCACGTCTTTTTAAAATCTTCCACAGTCCAACATCCTGGACTCCCTCCAAGCTCAGGCAATAAAAAAACTGGATGTATTAAATGTTATTAGCAGTCAATGCTGCCGGGATCTACTGATCCCTCAGCTCTTGCCTACTGATTGGGAGGCAGCTTGGGGTTGGCTACTTGGCTCTCGTTACGTCAATTGCAGCCTTTTATGTTTGGGGTCCTGGAGCCGACTTTTCATCGTACCAAAAGCTAAGCTCACGTGCACCCCTCTAGCACTTAACCCTCAGGGTAACTGGGCAGAGAAATCCAAGGCTGACTCAAGGAGCGACTGTGGGCTAGAAAAATAGAACTCAGGGTCACATATCGAAGCATTTTTTCGGTAGGAAACAGCCGACTGCGCCGTTTCCGACCGCAAAAATGCTTTTACACATGTACAAAACACAAGTTGAGATTCGGTAACATGTTACCAAATCGCAATTTATGTTTGTGATTCAGTATTGGGAAGGGGCGTCCCTTCCAAATATAGAATCTTGATGGGAAGTATGGATTTTGCGCAACCAAAGTATGGTCGCAAAACATTATTATTTTAGCAAGTCATTGAAGGAACTGTTAACGCATTCGCAAATGGGAATGGGTCCCCTGGGGACCCCTTCCCCTTTAAGAAAGGAAATCAAATTTTTTTTAAGAGCGGGCAGTAGTCCCACAGACCACTGCCTACTCTTCTTAAACAAGCATTTACAATGCAACGGTTTCGCCTTTGTAAAAGTTAGAGCTATTGGCATTGTAAATGACAATTTTTTTATTTATGTGTTGGTTTTGAAAACAGATAAATAAATGGCATTGTCATTTACAATCAACCTCGTTGCACTGTTGCTATATGAGGTTCACAGATTGAACAACACTACATAATCAACAATTTTCACACAAATAAATGAATAATACTTCAATGCTTAGCATAGAACAAAGGTTATCAAGTTTTTTTACTTCACAATGATATCAACACTTTTTTACATTCTGATACAATTTAAAGCAAATTTTCAAAGACATTAGTAAAGCAAACAAACACATTGATGCATCTTCTCTTGAGCCCAATGCATTTCGAGCTTAACAAGCTCTTCATCGGGGGCCTGAAAAATCCCAAAGGCGATTGTGCGCAAGAATCCTTAAACAACAAAACCTGGGACACAGAGTGTTGCGCAGAGATCTCGGGATTCTTAACAACTGGAGTAATTAAAGCTGTACCAAAAGGTCGCCTCGGTCTCTCTCAACCAAGCGTCACACCGAAGGACTACTCTAGCTCACAGGCTGACCGCGATCGGGTGTTTACCGGAAGCAGCTCAATTACTCCAGTTGTCACGAATCCCGAGATCTCTGCGCAACACTCTGTGTCCCAGGTTTTGTTGTTTAAAAAAACTTGATAACTTTTGTTCTATGCTAAGCATTGAAGTATTATTCATTTATTTGTGTGAAAATTGTTGATTATGTAGTGTTGTTCAATCTGTGAACCACATATAGCAACAGTGCAACGAGGTTGAGTGTGTTTCATGCTCAAGTTAGGACTTCAAATTGAGGCACGGTTAGGACAAACGTGCTACCTCTGTTGCACGCTTGTGTTGAACTTTATAGCAACTAAGCCTAGTTAAAATTCTAAAACTCATTTAAATACCGGAGTGCTCCTCTCACCCACCCACTTCATTGTCATTTACAATGACAATAGCTTAATCTCTCGCAAATGCGAGACCTATTGCATTTGCACCCACACACACACAGAGCCACACACACACACAGAGCCACCCACACATAGAGCCACCTACAAAATAAAAGCTAGCCACACAGACAGAGCCCCAACACACACAGAGCCCCAACGCGCACAGAGCCCCAACGCACACAGAGCCCCAACGCACACAGAGGGAGAGTGTGTGAGAGTGAGGGAAGGAAGGATAGAGGAAGGGAGGAAGAGAGAGAGGGAGGGAGGGAAGGATCGAGGGAGGGAGGAAGAGAGAGAGGGAGAGTGGGAGGGAGGGAGGGAAGGATAGAGGGCGGGAGGAAGAGAGAGAGAGAGGGAAGGATCGAGGGAGGGAGGAAGAGAGAGGGAGAGTGGGAGGGAGGGAAGGATAGAGGGAGGGAGGAAGAGAGATAGGGAGGGAGGGAGGAAGAGACATAGGGAGGGAGGGAAGGAGGGAGAGAGAGAGAGGGAAGGAATCGGGAAAGAGAAAGAGGGAGGGAGGGAAGGAGAGAGAGAGGGAATGAGGGAGAGGGTGGGAGGGAAGGAGGGAGAGAGAGAGAGGGAGGGAGGGAAGGAGGGAGAGAGAGGGAGGGAAGGAGGGAGAGAGAGAGGGAGGGATGGAGGGGAGCCCAGCAATTCATTTACTTTGACTTCCGCTTGGCTTTTATGATTAGGTGACGGACTGAACAATCCAGATTCGAGAAAGTGTCTAAGATTCTTCACAGAAAGATTCCTTCCTCCCCTCCCCCGCACTCCAGTGCCTCTCTCGTCCCTTAAAATTTCAGACGTAAAAACAAACTTTAGTCAGCCTTCCAAATATTTAAACAAAAACGCCGATCTGTAGCACCCAGGATGAAACTGTCTAACACAAAGTTGGCAAGGGGTATGTCATTACAGGGGTAAAGTACAGATAGTGCTTTAATTGGTTTTATCCGGTGGCATGTGTACAAAAGTTCGATTGAGTCTGAAGGCAAACTGTTTGTGGGGACATTCAGATCCTATAAAAACATCCCTGCTCTAAAACCACGGGAAGGAAATGGCTAGCATTCTTTAAAAATGAAACACTTTCTCAAGACGAAAAAAAAGAGAGAGAAGCACAGAAATAGCTTTTCCTGTAACTGTCTTCAAGCAGCAGCTCAAACAGTGTAGAGGAGACACAGGCAGCTAACGACAGACAGTGAGTAAAGTTGAGGGATGCGCCGGCTGCAGACGCAGGTGTGACTCCGGGGTGACACATTTTCACCCACACTCCGCACATGCGTCGACGACACCCTGAGCGTTATGACACTGCTTACACCTTATGCAGTGAGTCTGGGGACAAAGGAAGCGCCGAGGCAAGGGGGAGGAAGCGAATCAATCACAGGTCACGTGCCTGCACGCAAAGCAGCTGATGATGCAACGATGCGTGTACAGGAATACGGACAGCATTATGGCTTTTAGGTGAAGGCATAGCCAAAATGATGAAAATGAACTCTATTATAATTAAATGTTGATAAATTTATCCTAAGGATATCCTGAAATTCTTGCACGAACAGTACACTTTTTTGATCTTTAAGCTGCTGCTTTAATTATGCTGGTTGACCTGACCTGCCTTTCCTTTTCCCCTCAGTGCTTGCTCTGGTAGCAGACATTGTGACCTCAGAGTGCAACTGTAATAAGTTATTACAGTTGTCATTTCTTTAAAATCAGCGAGTGGGTGTGTCACCAAGTCACCTATTATAAAGAAATGAACAATGGGGTTTTTATACAGGGTTTGCAGAATCCCATATATTATAATCGACTGAACTAAACACAATTAGTTGTTATCCAGCGCACACACCCTAAATTGACGTTTTATATAAGCGATGGCGAAAAAAAGGAAAAATAAAATATTTGTCAAGGGTCACACAATTTGGCTTCTTTCAATGGGCGCACCCTCAACACCCGCGCGATCTCACCCTCTTTGAGTCTCAAAAAGTGGAGAAAAATCAACAGGTAACATTTAGTAGGTGTGTGCCTTCACTGAGTAGAGAAGGGCACTGTCTACAACACACATATATCACCCTCCAAATGTTGCATGCTGGTGTGACTTTATAAAAAACACGAAAGGGCATACGCATGAAGCCTTTCTCGTAGCAATGCTGGCTGTTGCACAACTAACGCCAATTCTCTTATGTAACTTTACATGAGGGGAGTTACGCAAGAGTGACAGCCCTTTGCTATACACAGCCAGTGCCCTATAAACACCAGCCTGCCACAGAGCAGTGTAAACAGTATTGTATAACTGCATCGCCTATGATGGTTGCGCGCCTTCATGTAAACGAGCTGCTCCCGTCCTAGAAATCTTTTTTTTGGCAAGTGAACCTTTGCCTTCCGGTCACGGACCGACGCCAGCAGCCAAAGAGTTAGATTAAAAAAATTTAAAAAAGGAGCGCTGTAAAATCGGATTGCCAGAGCCAAAATGAGAGGGTTTAAATGATGCAGCAGCTTCGTGGTGGGAAAAGCGCTAGAGAGCTAGCACGGGCTCGGGTGACGGCATTTTTACTGTGTTTAGTAACTGGAGACGCGGCGCAGCCCTGTAGCCCTGCCGGGAGCCTGACACAGAATGTGCAATCCCACAAAACCCTTCATGCCGAGGGGACAGCTCATCGGCGCATTCCTGCAATCTCGCCCCAAGCCCGGCGCCCAATCGGCTCAGTCACGCGTTCCGCCGCCAGGACACCTCAGGCGACTTACAGCCCTAAATTATAAAGAAATAATTCCGAGCCCTCCAGGGCTGGGCGTCTGCTGGATGCCCCGGGACACCTGCCAGCCTGCTCCCCGGACGGATGGGGAGATAAAAGGTGCGGGGACTGACAGACATGATGGGTGAATCACCGAGCACAGGTCACGGTGATAAAGTGTCCGGAAGCAAAACACGGCATGGTCTCTGTCACTGTGCCAAAGTATGAAATCACTGCTAAGGTTGAAGCATGACGCAGCAGCATTACTTGTAATGGCAAACGGAAACAGATGAGAAGCGGAGGGGCGAGGGGAGGGGAGGAAGAAATAAAAAGCCAAAAGGAAAGGACGAGGGAGAGAATGGGAAAGTAACAAGAATGAAAGTGAAGTGTAGGCACGAAGGAAACAAAATTAAAATGGAGGAAATAAAAATATAGAGATAAGAGGTGGGAACAAGGAAGGATATAAAACTGGGAGACAAAGAGGAAAAAAGTCAGGTCCCGGGCCGGCAGCCAATCACAGCGCGGCCCGGGAAATGACGTCACAGGAGTGTCCCGGGCCGGCAGCCAATCACAGCGCGGCCCGGGACAAAGGGGTGGGACTTAAAAAAAGCCAGAGAAACGCCCCCGAATCGCGTTTTCCCGAGAAAGCGTGATTGACAGCCCCTGTCTCCCAATGGCTAGCGTCCATTTATGGAGCTAGCCAATGGGAAACAGAGGCGGTCCGAACATCCATACTGTTGACAAAAGTTTTCGATCTGGGAGGGGCACTGCGTGCCCTCGCCAGGTCGAAACCTAAAAAGTAAACTGTAAAGTTTCATTTTTTCTTTTTAAACTCAACCTGTTTTCCATTAGGGAAAATGGGCTGCATTTAAAAAAAAAAAAAAGATTGCTTTATTAAAAGGCAATCACACTGACCTCAGCAGGCCACCATCCATGTGATGGCTGCGTTTCCTAATGGGTCGTAAATTGTGGCTCACCTCATTGATATGCATGAGGTATGTCCATTTGTGACCCACTAGGAATCTCTAATGAAACTCAAAAGAGGTTCATATATTTGGAATACAGATTTCCTAATAGCGAGTTGGAAATCGGTATTCCTAATGTTAGTACATCTGGCCCTCAGTGGAGACAGTAAAACCACTTAATACCACTCCCAACCCTGCTAGTGGTTTTTATTTTAAAAAGGTAGAGCTCTTGAGTTTATTCTACAAACAGCAAACTGCCGCACATGATACTGTAAATGAATATGGAAAAACCACAAGCAATTTTAAATATGCTTTTTACAGAAATCAATGTCTGGCAGGGAACGAACGGTTTCCTTATCAAAAAGTCATGCCTATTAAATTAGAAAAAGAGGTGAGTTTACTATAATTAAGTCTCTGCCTACGTATCAGGGCAGGAATTCCTCTTGCAGGATTTGTGGGCAGGAGCTTTACTCCTGTCTGACCCACATGTAATTCTCTGGAATTTTGCATTTTAAATATGGTCTCAGAACACAGGACCACCATCTGTGCGCACTGACCCATTCGTAAGGTACTGGGAGCTAGAATGGGACTCTGGGGGCTGTCGAAACGTACCAAACGTGCCCTCGTTTGTGAGTGGAACTACTGTCAGCTCACCCTGCGAATGGCCCTCAACGCATCAGAGCCTCTTCGTCACTTAGTGAGTTCCGCAAGAAGCTGAAGACCTGGCTATTCCTCTAAGCACTTTGGGGGTCACAAACATACACACCTGCCCAAGCGCCTGGATACCCTCTCGAGTGATTAGTGAGCTATACAAATCAACATAACGCACGGCATTTACTATGATGCATCGGGGCAAACTAATTGCTGGGATCAGAGGCAGTATGCGCCCACCATCCCCCTGTTTGAAAGGGCTCCCTTGAGCTGATGAGCTCTGGTTGATGCACCTGCGCCCAGTGATTGGTACAGAGACCTGAGAAGACTTTGGGCAGCATTTCCAGCACCCCCAAAAAGAATGTGTTGCATTCTACCGAAGAAGGACAACCATCCGGAAACAAGTGTCTAGAGATACCCAGCACAGGCTGCACCAACAAGGGTGAAAAACTAAAGCCTGACACTGAAGAAAGTGTTATAATGCACTGCATTTATTATGATGCATCGGGGCAAACTGAGTGCTGGGATGTGAGGCAGTGTGCGCGCACCCCCTCCTATTTGAAAAGGCTCCCTTGAGCTAACGAGCTCTGGTTGATGCACCTGTGCCCAGCGAGTGGTACTGAGACCTGAGAAGACTTTGGGCAGCATCTCCAGCACCCCCATAAAAGTGTTGCTCTCTACCGAAGAAGGACAACCATCCTGGAACAAGTGTCTAGAGATACGCAGCACTGGCTGCACCAACAAGGGTGAAAAACTAAAACCTGTCACCAAAGTAAGTGTTTGCATGCACTGCATTTACTATGATGCATCGGGGCAAACTGAGTGCTGGGATGTGAGGCAGTGTGCGCCCACCCCCCTGTTATAAGATAACATGACATGACATAACATACCATAGAACTGAGAGTGGGGGCAGCATGAATTCATGGTGGCTGGACAGGCATTTGTACCTGGGGCCTGCATGGCCGATGTGTAAATTGTCTCTTCAGCTCATTACAGCTGGGTCTTGCATTACATCCCTCTGTGCCTGAGTGTAGCATGAATAAGAATACACATGTGCATGTTCCAGCGTGTAGCAGAAGTGAGTAAGAAGTATAAGTGCCATGTGGCTCTATAGATGTGGTAAGTCTATATTAATTCATCTCTGTTCTCCTGTGCACACAATAGAGGTTGGGGAGCCTGCTAGACTAGCCTAGTCTATTGCCGGCATCCCTGAAGCTTCTGGAAATCATCAGATTCCGAAGTGTGGGAGGACAGAGACCTGGGTCTCTTTAGATGACGATCTGTCTGCGCATACTACTTACTGGAGGGTTCTGATGTGCACTGTTAACACCACAGCACTTTCCTTGAGTAGGCCGTGGACCGCTTGCCACCATCTCCCTCGAGAGTCATATGCTGAAGGGATGTCATTGGTCGTCAATTTGCAGAGTCTTTGTCTTGCAATGGGACGTCAGAGGTGAAGAACCTCAACCCTACAGCTGGGACAGTCTTTCAACAAATCTTTCATAACAACCCCTACCTCCAGACTGTAAGGAAGGGCTCTCTCTTTGTAGACAAAGAGTTCTGAGGAGTGTTGCTGTGGAGAAGGAAGCCAGGATCAATGAGGCAGCTCCTCCTGTTTTTTCTATGGTTTCTTTAGGGTCTTCTGTGCTTGTGTGCCCTGAGCATGGTACTCCCTTTGCTTCTACACATACACATATAGTCCCTCCTTAGAGCAGGACCGGCATGCCCACAGATCAGTGCCAGTTGTGGGTAGGGAGGTTCCCACTGAGTGCCGCGCTGAAAGTGGCTGATAGCCCCTCACATCCGGGCCGCCTTGGCCCAACTCAGCTCTGCTCAGCTGCTTCTTTCTTCTTCTTCAAACCTGATTTTACCCCCACCCAGACAAGTGAAAAGCCCACCCACCATAAAGGGCAACTTCAATGAGAAGGGTAACCAGCGACAAGAGGCTGCGAAGGACTAGAGTTGGATTCAGAGCCCATGCACCGGAATCTCTGGGTGGTGACGGTGCAAGGGGAACAAATTAAAGAGGGGTAACCTAAGTGATATTGCATCAGATGGTTCACTTCCCAAAAGTTGCCAGTCTTCGAGCAGCCATGAACGGGAACCACACTATTGCGATGAATGTTTCCTGGGCTGCATGCTGCTGGTTGCCTTATCTAAAGAACCTACCTAATGCAGCCATCCTGTCCTGCACCGGGTCACCCTTAGAGCCACAGGAGATGTGACTGGTGGAGAATGAGCTGCAATCAGCTGTAGCTTTACTCCACATGTCTCTGCAGCCACTGGGCAGGTTGAAAAGTGGTTTGCAGGGATCTGTTTATCTTATGCTCACCTACCCAACCTCACCATCCTCAGTCAGGACAGGAAGTAGGACCAAGCTTGTTCAAGGTCCTGTTGGGAGTTAACAAGGCAGGGAGGAATGAGTCAGGGTCAGAGGAAGCTCAGAATTTAGGGAATTCAGCTGATCCTATCCTGTGCCTCGCACAGCGTTGGGCTCGGTTCTATGTCTTTCGCGTAGGCTGGGATCTTCTCTTTTAGGGAGCATTCTCCTGCAGAAACACACTTCCCCAGGCATAGTGATTTAGCCTCTTCCCTCAAGGCAGATGAAATGAAACAAAAATTCATAAAGCGCACTAATACCTGAGAATGTCTAGGCACTAAAGCTCTGAGAAGATAACCTACTGATTTGGACTTCAAGATGAAGCATTTCCACCAGGGTTAGGACCCATGTCACATGCTCAACTCCTTAGTAACCAGGCAGCTGGGCTGATGGATCCACAAGGCAGTGCCTCCTCAGGGGACAGAGTCCAGCAATTCCCCCATCCCCTCTATTCATCAGGTAGTTCCTTCCTCTGGGGAGTCTCCAGCTCTCATTGTGGGGCAGGGCCCATTCAGCAACGGCACATTCCTGTCTGCAGTGGCACAAATCAGGGTAGGAGGTAAGCAGGAAGATGTAGGGGCTTCTTTGAACATTGAAATGGGTGCTTCAGCTTCCACCACACCCTCCAGCCTCTGGTGCTCGGCCCACTTCAAAGGCGGAGGCTTATGAATGTTACAGGACCTGAGCCCTCATCTCTCCTTTTTATCAGCCATCCACACACATGAATTGCAAAATGTATGTGGTCCAATGCACACAGACAGGCTGAAGATAGACCCTGCTCTCTGCATGGAACTGCCCATTCAGTTCCCATCCGTCTCCCACTCTGATGAAGCAAAGAAGATCCTGCTCTTTAAGAGGAGGGGTTAAAAGACATCTCTGCCTGAAGGCGCAGGCATGCATGGATGATGCTGCCGCCCCCAGTCACCAGCAGCCCTGTGGGAGGACAGTGTCTACTCTCCAAAGGAGATCTGCCTTACGGATATTGGTATTTTTTTTATTTATATTTTTTATTTAATGCGATTTTATATAGCGCGAACATTACCTGAAGGTGTCAGAGCGCTTTACAAAAGAACCAGTTGCGATACATAAGGATTTAGAATTACATGAGTTACATAAAAGATACAAACGGAAAAAATTGCAAATGTACAAGTTGTAAAGTCACACAAGGAAGAGATAGAAACTGAAAAAAAATGTAAATGTACAAGTTGTAGAGTCACACAAGGAGGAATGGAATGGAATGGAATGATCTTTATTCGGATTATAATAAATCCATAAAAGTACATACAGAATGAAACATTTTAAAATACATTAAAAACATATAAAAAAGTTAAAAACATCCCAATTGGGCATGAGCAGCATGTTGCATAAAGTGCATGATACAGAAAATATAAAACGTTATACAATTAGAAAATGCATTCATGAGTTTCTGTTTAGCCAATACCAATAGTCATTGATTTCGTACATATAATTAATCATCTATACTGGTTGTATTTAGATTTAAAGTGCATTATGCGTACATAGACCATTATGCATGTTCCATACTTGCCCTAGATTTCACACAGGCTTTTATGAAGCAGCTTATAGTGTATATAATATCATCAGTTGGTAACATTTGCAAAAATTTAAATGCCAATTTAAAATCTCTCAAATTGTATTTTCTAAATATCGGCATTAAATAGTGATGGATATACAGTTTATAGTGGCCACAGAAAATAAAGTAGTGCAATAAACTTTGTTTCCCTCCGGCAGAACATGGACAGTCAAGTTCTTCTAGATTCTTATTATAGCCAAGTGGAAAACTCAATAAATTTACAATACTACCATCTCGGAACCTAAATAGAAGGCTCCGGTTCCATCTTCCTATTGGTTTCGACAAATATCTACAGGGTTTGTAAGGTTTATTTAAATTATCGTTTCCTGTCTCAATTAGTGGAAGATATTTAATAATAGCAGGTTTCATTAGCACAGTTCTCATACGTTCCTCTTTATATATTTCAAACAGTGCCCGTTTAACAATATTCTTATGAGCAGGGACAATGGTATTTGGGGAGCTAAACAAAGAGCCAAGTCCCACGCTCAACAGGCTGGTATTGACTGCATTTAGCCAGGGTATGAGATGGGATCGTTCATGTAGTAGACAATCTGTGATTATACTGCGGGTCAGGGAAGCCGCTGGATTTGTCCATAATTTTATCCAAAAAAGCGTGGGCCTTGACCTAATGAAATCAGCTATATATGGCAACATAAGTTCTTGGTGACAAATGAAAGTTGGCGCACATGAGGTGCCACCCAACACCTTCCTGCAGAATCTATTTTCCTCCAGCTGCAAAGGCAGACTGTTGCAGTAGCCCCACACTTCTGCTCCATATGTCCCAGTTGGCTGACATTGGGTACGGTAGATGTTTAACAGGGGCGTAATCACATCAGCCGTTCTTGGTTGACGAAGGGACAAGATTGAATTAATGGATTTACCAATCTTATTTCTTGCGTGGGCAGTGTGATGCTGCCATGAACCAGTATTGGAGAATAATAACCCTAAATAGGGGAAAGTGCTGGTGCATTTTAATTCATTATCACCACTTTTAATTGAAAGAATGTTGTATCTTTTTGGTCCACAGTTCATAATAAACGATTTTTTAAAATTGGTATTTAAACCTAAATCCGACATAAAAACAACAAACCCTGTAATTAATGAACGCAAAGCATTAGGGGTACGCCCCATTAGTACTGCGTCATCCGCATAAAGTAGGGTGGTGATGGGGGAGCCGTTAATAATTGGAACGTCCTTGGGATACTTGCACAGGGCAGGGCTCAAACCATTAATATATAAAATAAAAAGCAAAGGGGCGAGTACACAGCCCTGTCGGACGCCTCTTCTAATAAAAATATCATCAGATAGTTCACCATCATTGTTAATGCGTACTCTTGCCTTAAGGTCCCTATGTAGATATGAAAGAAAATATACTAATGCATCATCTAAACCATAATCAAGCAATTGTGACCATAACCTAGAACGATTGACAAAATCAAAAGCAGAACTCAAATCCATAAAACCTAAATAAAGTGGGGATTTTTTAACAATAATATATTTGGCCATGATCAGATTTAAGTTGAGACACTGCTCAACCGTGCCCACATGGCTTCTGAACCCCAATTGGCTGCAATGAAGCACATTATTATCCTCAGCCCATTCCCTTATCCTCTTAAATAGTACCCTGCCAAGGACTTTTAGTGTGTTGTCGATCAGTGAAATCGGACGGTAGCAGGCCGGATCAGACCTGTCACCTTTCTTGAATATCGGTACGATGACACTGTTTGACCAGGATTCAGGGATTGAGCTGTCGGACAGATTGTTGAATAAGTTGCATAATAAGGGGGCCCAAAAATTAGCTTCCGATTTAATCTGGTCAATAGATAGACCATCAGGGCCAGGGGCTTTATTACTGGCGCTCTCCAAGATTGCATCCTCCACCTCGGATATTAGAAAGTTCAGTTGTTTGGCGTTATTTAATAAGGATGCAGAATCTATAATAGGGGCTGCTACAGTATAGATTTTGGAGAAATGCTCCACCCAGACCTCACCGTTTATGTTACAGTTAATAGGTTGGATGTTTGAACCAAAGGACCTGAGTGATTTGACCTCTCTCCAAAACCCCGCAGTATCTTTTAGCGAGGCAGTCCGTGTGAGTGACTCCCAATGGTTGACCACTAAGGCCTCGGATCTTATCCGCAGGGCGAGTTTATATTTAGATCTTAATTCTCTCACTAGGTTAAAATCCCTAGGATTTTGTTGTAAAACTGCCCTCAATTCCCTGTTGGCCTTTGAGCACGCAGTGTCAAACCAGCGGGGACTATGATCTATATTGGGCCTAGATGGTTTGGAAGATTCCCTTTTAATAGCCCCACATAGATTACTGAAAGCAACAGTTAATACTTTGCCAGTACTATCAAGCGACAGGCAAGTCTCTATTATCAGAGGATGCTTTTTAATTACCTTAGCCAGGATAGCTTTATTATCCACCCCTTTCCATATTAGTTTTAGCCTATCGGTAGACAGTACCAGATTCTGTGGCCCATTCTCAGTTCTCAGAGCAGCCTTTATGGATTGAGGGTTGTCTAAATATATTCTAAGTGGGTAATGGTCACTATATGCAGAGCAGATGACCTCAGCTTTTTGGATAATATCACACAGGGAAGAACAAAGAAATATATAATCTATCGTGGAAGCACAGCCTTGGCCTATGTAAGTTGGTGCAGATATGTTTTCAGCATCAGTTCCAGCAATTTCCATAGAATTAACTAGGTTACGGCATGCTAATAAATTCTTAAGCTCTTCACCATTGCGACATGGGACACCAGTGCGGAACATATGAGCATTAAAATCACCACCAATACAGATGCCGTCAAAAGACCCATACTTCCTCCCCTCCACGATGTCATCAATAAAGTTAAATAAAGACAAAAAGTTTCCATTGGGATGGTTAACAAAATCGTTATTATAAAAATTAATTATACATAAAATCATCCTGTTAATGTATTTCACAGCCATAAAACATTTGCCTGGTGTTGGGATCTGTTTGGTTTGTACCCCGGATTTTATCTTAGACCAAATTGATAGCCCCCCACTGGGGCGTCCCATGGATGAGGCGGAGGCCTTTAAGTTATAACAACAAAAGCCCTCCACTGTGGGGTTAGCTATACACCAAGTCTCTTGAAGCAACAAGATGTCGCAGTTATTGTTGACCCACTCCAACCATTCTTTAATTTTCAGTTTGGGATTAAGACCCGCTATATTCCAACTTACAAGAGAGAGGACAGAATCCACATGATTATTGTTCATAGTCTGACCTCTTCCGGGAGTCCCTGCCAAGGAACACGAGGCATCCTGATTTCCGGTCATCAGAATTGGTGATGGAACAACTGGGTCAGCTTGCTTTGTTGAAGAGGGTCAATCTAACATGTCCAAACCTGACAAAGGTGCAAATCTATTGTATGTATTAAAAGGGAAAGCTACTGGCTGAAATTGCATAGCACAAGGAGGAGATACAAACACAAAAAATAAAATTGCAAATGTACAAGTTGTAAAGTCACTCAAGGAAGAGATACAAATGGATAAACTCTAAGAGTCACATAGGAATGGTAGAGAGTACAAAAGTCTACTACATACACTAGTGGTTAGAGTTATCTCTATATACATATATATACAAATAGTTGATTTTCTCGGGTCACGACCCAAAAACAAGGAGATCAGAGTTCCATTAAGTGGGGTCTGCGTGGAACTGGCTAAAATCATTCCTTGAGGACAGAACGCAGCAAATGTGGCTTCCCCCGTCTTCATCGGCCCCTCAAAGTGCGACTACAGGATGCCTCAGGGTTCCACATTGAGCCCCCTCCTCTTCAATATATATGTCACCCCGCTGATTCAGCTGCCGGAGGGGTTGGGTGCCAAGATCATCGCTTATGCTGATGATACCCAACTACTCTTTACTTGGGAAAAAAAACGATTCATCCACTTCTCGAGCTAGAAGATGCCTTACAGCTGTCTTTCAATGGCTCCTCTCCGCGCAGCTCAAGCGTATCGTGGACAAATCAGAGATCCTTCTGTTTGGGACTTTTCCTCCCCAGTTTAGGGAATCATTCTGGCCGGCTGATTATCCTTTGCCCAATCCGGCGGATCAACCTACCAAAAACCTCTGAATTTGGTTCAAACGAAAACCTCTGGTTTTCCAAACATATAAAAAAGTTATCTGGGCAGTGCTTTGGCACCTTTAAATCACTTAGGAAATTCCCTCCCCTCTCTCCTAGGGCAGCCAAGGAAATGGTCACTCGTGCCTTAATCGTTTTACGTATTGATTACGCTAATGCCCTATATGTTGGCCTGCCGGGGTACTTGTTGAAGAGGCTGCAGGTAGTCCAGAATGCTGCAGCAAGAAAGATCTCTTCTTAATATTCCGGGGAGATCTAGTATAAAGCAACATCTGCACGATCTTCACTGGCTCCCTGTGGCCGAAAGAGACAAATTTAAGGCCCTTACTTTGGCTCACTCAGCCCTGCATGAACTTGGCCCTGTATACCTCAGGAAGCGCTTTAAGTTCTCCGCTCCCACGAGACAGCTGTGCCCAGCGGCGCAGCTTCTGGCGGTTATTCTGCGCTTTCGCCTTACGAGAATTGGTGGCAGTTCCCTGGCATATAAGGCAGCGGTGGCTTGGAATTCGCTTCCCCTGGACCTTCGCGGTATCCAGGACCCGAAGCTATTCAGAAAACGGCTGAAAACTTTGCTTTTTATCTAATGACCCCACGGCCTCCGCCCCTGACTGGTTTCAGGCCGGGATACTCTTTGAGGAGCTGTGCGCATTATTAAATCACATGAACGTAACATAACATGCAGTTCCATGCAGCCCCCACCGCAGAGCCACGCTCCATGGAGGGCTTTCAGTGAACATGTGTGTAGTGTAGTCTGATTTAGAAATGATGGAGCCCTTTTGACTCCTGATGGACTCCGTAGACCTGTGACGTAAGGGTTCGAGCGTAGTGAAGTGAATGTAGGTTTAGAATGTTGAGTTTGCGTTTCAAGCTGATGAATAAAGACGTGTAAAGCTAATCTCTGCATGTGGCGTAGTCCATGACGAGTGCCCGGGCTGGGGAGGATGCTGCAATGTGGTATTGCTGTGCTCACTGGGTTAGGCACCAGCAAAGACATCGGGGCAGGGGCCACACTGTCCAGAACCAAGCAGGGGGCATTTCCGTCCAACAGGCCATGTTCTGAAAGTAAGACTATTCTGTCTTCTGTAGCGAGTCAGTCAGTCTCTGTAATATTTGCTGGACACTCCGAATGACATCACATTAACACAAGCTCATTCTGTAGTTTTCTGTATTTCTGATGTCACTGCTAGTGTTCACATATTATTGTTTTGCAAACAGGGAAAAATTCATTAAAGAGTATATTTAAATTCCGGCCTATACATTTGTATTGTAGTGAAATAAATAGTAAATGATTCTATTATGTTCTTGAGAAGGATTTTGCGAAAAAATGTGGTGATATCTGGTGTGTTAGGAAGCAGATCTGTCTGGAGGTGTCTTAAGTGTCTGCCTGCAATATCAATTAACAATGGGCCCTGATTGCTATTAGATTGTTCATGTTTACCTGAGGTTAGATCACCTATTGGTTGCACACAGTCCAGGGGAGAAGCTGCCAATGGGCTTAGACGTATGACTATTTAAATACTGTGATCTGGTGGAGAATAATCACGTGATAGGATAGAATAGACACTGACCTCATGCCAGGCCTCCCATTGGATGAATTTCCTAATTCACTGGAATCCACTGATTTCCTTGAATTATAGAAAATAATTCACACAAAGATCTCAAATAAAGTTTTTGAAATCCCTGATTTGTGAAATAAAATAGCATGGTATACAATGTGCTGGGTATACAGGAGAATGCTTGCTTTGCTCGGTTTTGGGACACATGATGGAGTTATTTCAGAATGAATGATCCTGTGGCTGAGTTATAGTGTGTGCTGTGAGTGAGATTTCATTCTGTAGATAGGCACATTGAGGCCAGTAGAGAATGACCACGGTGAGCATGGGTCACTTCTGTTCCAGTCACTCCCATGCTGGGCACTGAGCATTGGGGCCGAGGGCCAGGGAGAAGGCCGGGTTCCATCTCTCAAGGAGGAGGCTTCCAGGTCGGGGAGCTCACTCCACTAGGTGACATTCCAGGGTTCAAGACACAAGGTTTAACAGAGAATGACCCCTCCCAGGTCACTCCTTGGAGACTGGCCACCGTTGGCCCATGGTGCGAGGCTCTTTGGCGAGTTATGAGGCTTATGGTTCCCTGCTTATTGACACCTTTCAGGTGTGAGACAAAAATATTTGAATTAGCCAAGGTTTATCCATAGAATCAGGATGCCCCTTTGAGGGGCGGCAGCTGGTACCCAAACAGGACACGTGTAAGAGCGGCGGCTGCGCAGCTCTGGGGCTCCTGAGCCAGGATGGCAGAGGCGCTGAACCCCCTCAGCTACAGGGCTCCTTTCAGTCAGGTCAGAGGTCGCAGGGAGGTCAGTGCCTGGCTGGGCCTGTACAGTTTCTGGCTGCGATCTGACAGCTGGCCGGCCCCCTCACTGTCAGCCTCTGTGGGCAGTGAGGGGTTTCCTCTCTATGAAACCCTTTGTTTGAGCTCGGACTCGACGCCTGTGGGGGCGGACAGGGCAGCCCCCAAACTTACCATGAGTGTTTTCAGAGCCAGGGGGTTGAGTGACCCCTGCCCAGGTCCGAAGGCGTCGCATTGGGCAGGCCTGCTGAAAGGGGTGGACATGACGTCAGGAACGAGCTGCATTGAGTAAGACCGAACAGCTCACGAGGGCACTTCCCAGAGAGCTCTTCTCGTGGCGTGGGGTTCTGTGGGAATGTTATGTATATATGTCACTCCGCAAACCTTCTATGCAATGAGTTGTTTTTTTTTACTACCGAACTCATAGGCACCTCGTGGTACTACTGACCACAGAAGGCGGAATCAGCCCTCCCAGAATTCGACATTCACTTCCACCTTGCACAGATATGTATTCATTTATTGCAAATTGTGGAGAGCACTAAAATGTCACAGGAAGATGGCTCAGTGAGCTGAACGTTCACTCGAAAGAGATGCAGTTTTAGGGCCAGATGTAGGTAATCCCAGATTACCGATTCTTAAATACAGAATCATACCGATTCGGTATTTAAGAACAGGCAAATGGGATGTAGGTAATTTTTCCGAAAAAATTACTGAATCGGTAAGTTTCGGTAATTACCGAATCGGTATTTACCGATTCGATAATTGCCATTCATTCCTATGGGCCTGGAGGCCCATAGGAATGAATGTTAATTACCGAATCGGTAAATACCGATTCGGTAATTGGGGAAAACATTGAAGGGTGGAAGGGTATCACTTTGACACCTTGTTGTACCCCTCAATTGTGTATGTCTGCAACATGGCACTGTTGGAAAAGCAAAAAAATGCTTTTTCAAGGGTTTTCATTATTTACCACCAACTTCTAGTTGGTGGTAAATAACGAATGCTTAACTGAGGAATGCACCAACTTGAGTGCTTCCTACATCCTGGATTCGGTATTTTACCGAATCGGTATGTTAAGAATTCGGTATTTTACTGAATCCTTAAATTACCGATTCGGTAAAATACAGAATCCTTAAAAAATGCCACCTACATCTGGAAAGCCCGTCGGTAACGGCCGAAATTCGGTAATTTCGGCCGTTACCGACCGGTATTGGGCAACCTACATCTGGCCCTTAGTTTCTAGGGTTTGAGCTGGAATCCCGGCAGGTTCAGCCAGCTTTCTTCCACGACAGATACATTCAGCAGCGGAAATTGTGTAGAGTGACATCGAATATGATCAGTCAGTGCAGGAAATGAGGGGATCGGATCACTTTCATTCCACTGGGCACTCCCCAGGTGGGCTGGAGCCCTTGATGCCTGTTTTGAAATCCCAAGACGACCCCTGGTGCCTCTGTCACTTTCACCAGCTCCCCACAGTTACTGCAGCAGCAGCAGGGGACTTCAAGAGAAAGTGAAGAAGGGGGTGGGGTAAAAAGAAAGAGATCAGAGAGGGAGAAGTAAGAGAGAGAGGATGGAAGGAAACATATTGCCCAAGGAGATGAAGAGAGCATTGCCAGGGTTGTTTTTGGTTCCTCAATCCGACCCTGTTGCTCTGGTTAGCTCCACTACGTGTTGGGCAGGGCTGGACGGATCTTGCGGAGTTTCACTACTTCAAATTTTGCGGAGTTACATAAAAACTTTGCAAGAATCTGCAGAGTTCCGCGAGCAGCAGAATTTGGCAAGTCGCTCTGCTCATGCAGATTCTTAATGGTGGGAGCTTGTTCCGCACTGTAAAATCAGCACAAACTGCCCCATGCAGTGCACCAAAGGGCGCTGCTTCTTTCTGCCGCTCAGGTGCATTTTCAACTTGAGCCGCAGCTTTCGTAACACGAATGACCAACACCTGCTGCAACCGCCCGCATTGAGAAATCTCGCTGGGAGGCATTCTAGCATCCAAAAATCACGCTAGGAGATGTAAATTCTCACTCGCCAACTTGACTTTTACAAGCTGCGTGCTAGAAAAAACTCCACCGCCCGGTGGTTAGCAAACTTTTGCCAGAACTCCGCGCTTCAAGCAGAGCGTGGAGTGGGCAAAACTCTGCGAACTCTGCCGGCAGAGTGGAATTTTTTGCCCACCCCTACTGTTGTGTTAGAAGGAATTGTAAAGAGCCAGGGACTAACATCCTTACACAGCAATTTCTTATAGCACTTGGTACTTTGTGCTGCGGAAAGTACACTGTACAGAGAACAGCTCAAGTGCAGTTGTAACACTGCTACCATTCCAGTTTGAAAAGTAAAAATGTGATAGATGGAAATGGTTCAGTTCATCTGAACCACTATGCGCATTTCATACCATCATTTTTAGGTCTCGCCTACAGACAGGTTTTAGCTGTCTGTGAATGAAGAGCTATTGTGGACAATACCATTGCTTACAGTGGGCTTTGGGTCAGCCATTTGCTTATCATTGGTTGGCTTTCTGATCAACATAATGTGCTTGCTTCTTATTCAATGGCTTTCCTTCCTCTTCTTGGGGTTGTCCCTCCTCTGGAGTAAGGCTTCTTCACTCTCCTTTTGACTGGATGACTCATTTCAGGGAACTACATTTTCTTTTTCTATTAGCACTCCCTGAGAGTGCATGTGTTTTCTTGTTCTCTCCTTTGTGTGCTGTTTTTTCCTAACTTCCTGTTCCTTCACCCCACTCCTGCACTTTCCATGCTGCTCTCCCTTCTCCCCCAGCTTGTTTGTTGATTCCCCATTCTACCCATCTGTTTTTTTTCAGATTTTTTTTTATTTTACAAAGCCTCACAGCTACTTCATTGCTCCAACCTCCATCGCTCCCTGTTGCTAACACCACTCAGCGGGGGCGACTTGCTCGCACCCAGCCCACATCCACTCCTCTCTTGCTCTCATGTCCCTTCCCAGTGCATTACCTTTTCTTTTTCTGTTTTTAGATATCCATTTTAATAGCTTTCTGGTCCTGGAATTGTCTGGCTTGTCAACTTGTAGCAGTACAATAGTTAGTAGCTGTCTTTGAATTGCCATTGGCACGCTGGCAGGGGCTCTTGAACATGCTACCCAATGCCATTTGCTCTCAGAAAAAAGACCTAACCCTCAAAAAGAGGCTGAAGAGGCAAGTGTTTTGCCCATGAAGCTCCTATCTCTTCAGTCAGGAAGCACAGAGAAGAGCCTCAGTTGATGATGCAGCGCTATAAAACCCTCCTTCCTTGCTCACTTATCATATCGCTTATTATATCCAAAATACCCATGGAATACACTAGCAGCACACACCTTGAATCCACAAGAAAAGACATGGAGAGAATGGCCACTGCTGGCTGCATGCATGCTTGGTTTACAAAATGCCGTCTACTTGTAAGGGTGGGGCAGAGATCCCTTCTCTCTAAAGCCATCAATGGTGGATGTGCTCAGACTGAGCCTGGCTCTTGTGTCGCTTAAGTTTGCTGACGCGTGCTCCTCCTCCTTGGGTTCATAGGGGTGCCTCCTAGGGGGGCCTGTCCAGCCTGCCTTGCAGGCTGGACGATGCAAGAGGACGTTGGTCTATGTGACCCGCGTCATCATTCAATTTGACAGTGGAATGTACTATTACTTCTGCGCCTACATCTCTTCAGTTAGGTGTATTCCTTAGTCACCTACATCCAAGGGTCGGGTCCATAATAGCGTCTCAAAGTCATGGTGAGTTGCACCAGACCTGCCATGACTACCTCTTTATCCAAACAAAATATTGATGGACTCTGTTGTAGACAGTAAGATGGTATCAGAACCTCAGCTTGTCACCAGCACGCAGGTTGAGCAGCACAAAACTGTGCCTGGCTGTGTCAGACTGTTCATCCAGAGCAGGTTTAGGTGTGCCCACCTAGTGCATAAACCACTAGAGCACACATTGGGACATAGCCTTTTGTGGCTGTGCTTAGCAAACCAAACACTCCCAAAAAACACAGTCTAGGGTTGCTTGAATTCTGGTTCAGGGGTGACCTGGCCAGGGAGTTCACACTGGACTGTTGCTACTGGAGTAGGGTCAAACTGATTTGCCTATGGCTGGGTCCTAACTGGGGGGGGCGTGGTCTGCAAAATAACGATGGACTGGGATGTGGACCTGAGTAACTACCAGTGGCTGAGATTAATTCAAGCTGTCCATCAACTACTTTCTGTATACTTCAGAATAAGTCTCCGAAAGTGGGGAGGGTATGCCCAGACATGGGTTCCGTGCACACTGCACCGCTAGAACCAAGCCATGCTCAACTGTCGAACCCTAATAAGAGAGAAACTGGTCTTGGGTTGCTTGTATCTCGGGTCAGGGAGGACCTGGGCCGGCAGTTCGGGCTGAACTGCTCCCACTGGAGCAGCGCCACGGCTGATTTGCATACGGCCGGGTCCAAACTAAGGTGGCATCACGTGCAAAATAATGATGCAGCCAAGTAATTACCAGTGGCTGAGATTACCCTCAAGCATTCCACCCATCACTTTTTGTAGACTTCAGATTCAATATAAACACCAAGCAACGACATGTCCTGCTCTCACACACAGGATGGAATCAGAATTCAAAATGGCCACCAGCATACGTGAGGTCTTAAACTCAGCCTTTGTTTGCTGCGCTTGTTCTTCCGGACCCTGCTTGATCATGTTCTAGTTTCACCTACTAGAAGAAGTAAGAATTCAAGAAAGCCAACACTACACACACTGGATCATTCATAAACTTTTCGCTAGTCCAGTTATGGGCATGGACTACTACTGCCCGTAAAATCGAGTCAGATTCGAAGATAGTCACCGAAGTACATTTTGGACTGGTCCTTTCTGGCTGTGCCTCTTCTTCCAGACCACCTTTGGGCAAGTCCAGTGGCCTGACATAGCCCCCTCAGCCAGGGGGGTCCCCTCAGCAGAGTACCCTGGTCTAAGAACTCCTGAGTGAGTCTGGAGGGGGCCCCCTGGGGCCCCTGTGTGTATTTTGCAGGGTGGAGCTCAAGTTTTGTTACGCCTCTGGGCAGGTCGTGGCAGCTCTTAGAAGCCTGAATACGATTCCAGAGTTTCATCATAGCACATATCGTATTATTCATAGCAGGTCCAGTAGTGGTCTGCCCTAGCCTCAAAATGGAGTCCAAATCCAAAATGGCCGCCAACGCACCTGTTGTGTTGCACCCTGCTTCCTCTTCATGCAGGGCAGATAAGGGTGTGCTGGGCAGCAAGGCATAACATGAATGACCTTTGGCCTCCACGGGATCTTGAGCAGCTAAAAGGGCCCTGAGCCCCTTTCTGTGTAAAGCACTGCTGGGCGGGGTCCTAAGGGTGCCTCTTGGTGTCAGTGGAGGGGGACTCACATGGGTCTTGCAATGCCCGCTAGAAAAGCCAACCTCTGAGTCCAGGCAGACGCATTACTCAGGCAATCTTTTACAAATATCGCCTCTGCTGAGTTCTTTTTAAGCCGACACTTAGCACTACAAGCCTTTGTACTTGACCCCGTGCTTAGGCGCTCTCTCTCCTTGACACCCCTCTCAGCCTCTCTGATTCATGAGTATTTACTTCATAGATTTCCCCCTATCTCGCCCTCCAGATCATAAATTTCATTGTCTGTGTACAAAAAGCACATCATAAACTGCTGCGCGAGGCCCGAATCCCCGGCCGGTGAAATTCCACCAGCGATTGTGGGAAGATAAGGCTCATTTTCACACACTGCGCTCCCACTGTTCACGTCCTGGCAGGTGGGGGCGCCCTCCCCTCTTAGAAATACTCCCATATATTTTAATGACTCACGCGCGCTCGTGCCAGGGAATGTTTTGGTTGAGACTTTAAGGGCTTATAAATCTCACCGTGACTTACCGGTTTCTCTGATATAAAAAATCGCATAAAAATACATCCTTTAATTCACATTTATTTTTCTTAAATCACCACCCATTGACTCACTGTGTGCAATAATCACTGATAATTATTCAATTTAGTTCTTTTTGTTTTATATGGTGCCAAAATGCTGCTTTTCAACTATCTCGAGAGTTATGCAGTGCAATGTAGTGCATCTATTTATTTATTTACGAACTGTATTGTAATTGCATTTCTTAAGTGCTTACTACCCCTGACGAGACATCAAAGCACTTTTTCGTGGAGTGGCACACTATTCCTGAACCCCAAAAGTATTAGTGGTGAATTATTATAGTGAAATATAAAAAATGTATTTGGTAGTGGACATTTTAGTCTGTTATTTGGATTCAGAAGGATAGTGGAGGGATAGAAGAGGGAAGGGATTGCAGTCCCAATGAGATGCTGAAGTGCTTTCCAGTGAGTAGCACGCCATTCCGGAACCCAAACAGGATTAGTGGTGAATTAGTGTATGGAAATATTAAATTGAGCGATGAACGTGTGAGTTTGTTATTTGTATTGAAAAAGGATAGTGGAGGGATAGAAAGTGAAGGGTGCTACTCCTGATGAGGTTTTGAAGAGCTTTTCAGCGGGTAGCACACTAGTCCGCAACCCAAACAGGATTACTGAGGAACTAGTATAGGGAAAAATGTATTTAATTTGAGTGGTGGACATGTTAGTCTGTTATTTGGATTGGAAAGGAATAGTGGAAGGATAGAAGAAGGAAGGGTCTAGAGAGTATTATTTTTACTTTATTTATTTTTTGGGAGTTCATAGTAGTAGAATGGGGTTTGGGATAAGTGAGAGAGTGGAGGTAGAGGATATATTCAGAAAAGTATATGGTGAGAAATAGGTCAGTGCATTGGAAAGAGTAGTAGAATGAGGTTTGAGAGAAGTCAAAGTGGAGGTAGAGGATACTTTGAGAGGTATAGGCTGAGATATAGGGAAGTGCATTGGAAATGCTGAATTAGAAGCAAAGCAATAAATATAAAGATACATAAGTACATGGAAGGTATATATGTATAAGGAAGGTAATATATGTAAATTCAGGTTGTATTTAATAAACTCAGACTTTCTAGTGTTGCTGTACTGTTGAGTGATTTTTTTTTGCAATTCAAAGTGAAGCAATTGTAGATAGTTATAATAAAAGATTGAGGGGCATATTACCAACAACTAGCGATGTTTATCACTAAATGGGCTTAGTGAGTTTTTTTTATCGACTAGCATCGCCAGATAATATTGCAGAGATAACGTGCTATTAGCAACGTTTATCACTAAAGCGATAAAATATCCGGCGATAGCGGCGAAATGCGTGAATATCGCTGAGAATACAGCGATATTCACGCATTAACGCCAATAGGGTCTTAGCCATAATATCCACCTCTCATTGGATATAATGGCTAAGAACTGGTCTGAGCAGGTGTTAGCTTTTGGATATATTCGCGCTTAGCACAAATATTTCCATCGCTACGCCTGCGTTGATAATAGGCGATGTTAGCGGCTGTTTTTAGTTGCTAACAGGTTGGGTACACCCACTTTGCATGTCATTAGCAATAAATATCGCTGACATGCAAAGCGGGCCCCAAACCGCTCGCTATCACCTAAAAGCTGTCGCTAACTGATGTTAGCAACAGCTTGCTAATAGGGCGATGAAATTATCGCTGCTTAGCGCCCGAAAACGGCTGCTAAAGCAGCGATAATTTCATTTCACCTGCCTTGATAATATGCCCCTTACTACTTTATGCAGTCACCTATATACATGTTAAACATAGAATAATGTAACTATAAGTAATATGAACATTTGTTAAGCAGAACTAACGAATATATATATTTTTAATTCATAATTATTATACACGTATATACAAAGCAAATCACATATGTAGGTATGCATCTATAGTCTAAATAAATGCTTATAAACAGAGGGACATGTATTTATGTTTGTGTATGGCGGAAGAGCAAACTCTTGTGTAGTTTTCTGAAGATAAAGTGGTTATGCGTGGATCTTATGTTTGGGGGTAAAGAGTACCATAGTTTGGCTGCTTGAACAGAGAAGGATGTGCCACCCATGCTTTTTTTCCTTGTATGGTGGGTTTTTGAGGTGAGGTGCCAATCTAGAGCTGAGGTTCCTTTGAAGAATTTATTTGATGACTTTATTCCTGATGACGAGCGGTCCTGTTCCATGTATCACTTTGTGGGTAATACAAAGCAGCTTGAACGTGGATCTTCTGGCAACCGGTAACCAATGCATTCATTTGTTTTCAAACTCCAAACTCAAGTTCTCTCAGATTCAGAAAAGTTTTTGAAAGTTCCATTAGCGATTAATGCTTGTCGTTAATGTTCATCCAGTACTCTTTCCACTTTCCAATTTGAGACGTGAGAATAATTTTCTTTCGGTTTCATTAGCAATAGCAGAGCATCAACATTATTAAAATGTAGATAAGATACCAGTTGAATGGGATCAACCAAATACTATGAAAAAGAACATGCTGGAAGCAAAGTATAACACCCTTGAATCTTCAAATATTCTGTCCTGTATAGCTATTTTACAGGTATAGTTGTGCTTCAAGCTGAACATTAATTCTCGGCATATTCATCTAAAAATATCAAACAAATAGATGACTTTGTGCCTAGAAATAAAAACTCAAAAAAGGATTGTTGCATTCTGTTGTAACAATACATTTTAGCATAATTTTCAAATGGCAATGGAGATGTAAAATAAGGGAATTTTGCTTTTCACTCAGGTTTACTCACTATTGTGGAGTTTTGTAAAGCACTATGGCGCTCATTGCATGTTAACAAGGATTAGACACAGATTTATGGGGTGGGGGGATGTCCCCGATTCCACTATATTCAGCATGTATGAGTTACGGTCCCCAGAATAGAGAACTACTGAATGGACCCGTGAATATCAGTATGTTTGTCTCAATTCTGGGGACCATTAAATATGTTTGCAGATTTATATAGCACTACCCACGAGGGCATCCAGGCACTGTCCATGGGCATGGGGAGATTACGTGATTTGCCAAGAATGACAAAATGTTGCGACAACACTGAGACTCAAACCCAGATCCCTAGCTTCCGAGTCGGCAGCTCTGGCTCTGCGCCACATCTTCTCCCTCTCTTTACCAGTCATTTACCACCGGGAGACAGCGTTTACAGTGCTGGTAATACCACACGGATTGATAACAACGCGGACGTTACATCGTCTGCGTTATTACCACGCATGGCATTACATCGCAAGTCGTTTCAACGACTTGTGCTAGGTGGCGTGCAACACCAGGGAATGTGTTGGATTTTAAATCCAACACCTTCCCTGCTGTTGATCTACCTGGAGTAGGAATAATAATTTATACTATTCCTAAATCCAGCACGCCATCTAGCGCAATTCGTTGAAACGACTTGCGATGTAATGCCATGCGTGGTAACAACGCAGACGATGTAACGACCGCGTTGTTACCTACTGCGTGGTAACACCTCGCGTCGTAACATCACATATTCTTTATCACCTGCTCTGTCTCTCTTCTGAAAATATCCCGGGTGCACAAAAGCGCAGGTTCACTGTTTAAGGACCTTGTAATTTCAGGTCTATAAACACGAGACCAGTCCTAGAATGGAAAAGCGGTGTACCTACAGGGATACTAACCCACCCTATTTGTGTTAACTGCCAGTGCAAGATCTGGTCCATGGGCCAGAGCGCAACCAGACAAAACTGGCTCTACAGATGATGACAACTGGAGCCATTCACCTCTGCAGCCCTGGAGTAAGCTTCTGTTGGACCTACATCTGAGCAGCTAGTGCATCCCTCTAACACTTGCCCCCATAACAATGGAGCAAGGCAGAGCAGTCCAAGGCATGCCAAGGGAGGTGCCCTGGAGCAGAGACTATCAAAGACATTGAATAAATCATTGTCATACCAGTACTGGATTTTAGAAGGAAAAGTACTTTATTCTACACACAACTAAATCACTACACAAATATCAGCACCACCAGAAATTGTTAATGTAGGAAGTTATGCACAGTGTTGTGATGCCAGGAAGGCTGTCAGCTTTCTGAATGGAGTCCAGCAATGCCCATGTGCACTTCACTAGCAGCAGGCAGGATGCACAGGTGGCCTGGCTGATCGGAAGGATGCCTCCCCATTGGTGGCTCACCAACACGTGTCAACCACAACCTTCTCGGCTCAGCCTTGCGTTCTTCTTCAGGATATTCTGATCCTGATTTTCCACAGCCTCAACAAGCGGAGAACCCACCCTAGCACAGGTCAGATGGTGTTGGAGGGTGTAGGTAAATGAGAGACCTCATTTGGGAACTACAGGGGAACAAAAGTTCTTGCACACCAGTGGCCATATTACCAAGGGGGGCGATAGGCAATCATCGCCGGCCGCTAAGCAGCGATAATTCTATCGCTCTTATAGCAAGCTTTTGCTAACTGATGTTAGCGACAACTTTTAGGTGATAGCAAGCGTTTTGGGGCCCACTTTGCATGTCAGTGATATTTATCGCTAATGACATGCAAAGTGGGCGTACCCAAGCTGTTAGCGACTGAAAGCAGTCGCTAACGTCGCTATCGCCTATTAGCAATAGCTACCACCCCCTTTTGTACCGCCTATTAGCAAGGCGGGCGTAGCAATGGAAATATTCCTGCTATTGCCAAAAACTAACGCCTGCTCAGACCAGTTCTTAGCCATGTTATCCAATGAGAGGTGGATAACATGACTAAGAGCATTTCGTCGCTAATGCATGAATATCGCTGTATTCTCAGAGATATTCACGCTATCGCTGGAAAAATTATCGCTTTGGAGATAAACGTTGCTAATAGCAAGTCATTTTAGCGATAATTTCCGGTGATGCTTAGCGATAAAAAAATAGTTTCAAAGCCTAGTTAGCGATAATTATTGCTACTCGTTGGTAATATGCCCCCAGGTTCTCCATGATTGACTCTGAGGGCTGGTTTGCACACAGGTTCTTAGAGCACAAGGTGAAGGGTGCAAGTCAACAGGGTAATGTTGCAGCACAGCACAACCACTGTCTCTCTTTGGGATCAGGTCCTAGATTCTGCCACATATTGTTTCTCATGCCCGGGTCACACAAGGAGGGAGGGCTCCTTGAAGCAGGTCTAGCTGAAAGCGCAGTTCCCAACCCCTGGCCAACATTTAAATGTGGTTTAAAGGGAGTACAAGTTAGGTCATGTTTACTTCCTATCCAACTCTGCCAGGCCGGGGAGTACAGCTCAGCTCCATGCACACAGTGGGTCGGGACGCACCATGGAGGCTTTAGGGAAGGGGACAAGTTCACCGCAGTTCCTCACAGCACCGCTCCGTCCACAGGCCTTGCAGTGTAGACAATTCACAATATTAGGACCTGAGGAATTTTAGAGACCGTGGGGCCGATTCCCCACTATGCAACTAGAAGACACAGTAGTAGGCCCCTGGGTCTAATTTAATGTTGGAATATCCCTTCCTTACAACGTTTCCCCTCACTCACCCATAGGTGGCATACTTCATCATAGCGGATCTCCTCGCACTACGAACCTAGTCATAGTGCGGGCTAAAACCCTCTCTGAGAGGGAGGCGCTCAGGGATGTTTTGATAGAGATGATGAGGTATGCTAAGCCTCTTGATGAGCAGGGTGTAGGTAGGGGGTGAATGAAAAGGTGAAAGTGGTTAAAACTAACTCTATGATATGCTGGACGATTTTAACGTTGCATTCATAGGCCAGGATTAAAAAATATAGCTAAAACAAAGGGAGTTTCAATCTGTCAAAGCAATAGGTAGGTTGACATGTTTCAGCCTAATGCTCCCCTTAGGGATACAGCGGCTTTCATCAGGACCAACAGAGTGTGCAGCATTGAAGGGCCAGTGACCACTTGGATTGCTTTAAAACAGTGGTATAAAAGTGTATACAAAACCAGTAGGTAGATGATATGTCACTCAGACTTGGGTTGTACTGGTCAGCAAGCTCCCTAAAGTGACGGGTGAGAACATAGATACCTAAAGCCTTGGTATAACAAACTCAAGGCGGCATCCAATACCTTCCTCGGAGTAGCACAGTCTCAACTTAGCTCCATCCCCTGTAAGCATGCCACCAATGGGTGGGTGAGGGTAATCGTCCTAAGAAAGGGATAGCCCAACACCTCTACATCAAATTAGACCCAGGAGCCTACTATTGTGTCTTCATGCGGTTTAGATGTTATGGTCTTCCTCAAATCCAGCAACTGTAGGTCAGTGGGCTATAGTCATACTTTTTGGGTCAGTTCTGTTTTTGCGGAGCATCTCCCTGTCATTCTTCTTGCAGTGGTGTCCTTCCTCCCTCAAGGGCAGGATGAAATAGGCCTTACAGCAGAGTTCAGAATGTTCCAAGTCTGTCCCCCACTTCGTAAGAAGGCTGGTCCTATGTCCCAGTCCTGGAGCTCAGTCAATTAGAAACACTACCATGTGTCTCCAAGGTGTGGATTATCTTGACCCACATTCCTTGGGAATGCCACACATTCCTTTGCAATCTACCCCTTATTTAGCCCCGGCTGGCAAATAGAGATGTGAATTCCAGAGCCCTGCTGCGCCTTGGCGGTGTACGCTTTTATTGGAGTTTATTTCTGTTCACACAGGCTGAACAGCCACAACTCTTTGATCTGTAGATTTGGAAGGAAGGAGAATGGGGCTGAGTGTTCCCTGCCAGGGGCTCTAAAACAATGGCACAAAAGAGAAGGGCCTTCCCCGGCTGGCTGCTACCCAAACCTGTCTGCAGCACACCTCTGTGGAGGCATGAAGCAGGAACACAGCTGTCCTTGCACTAAAGAAGGAGAATTTATATGCAGGGCCTGATCACTCTCCAAGGACCTCAGTAATGTTCTGGGGCTTTATTCCAAATCACATCCCTATTCGTCCTACTCTCGTGATGCTCCATCTTGTGAGCCATTGGCCCACAAGGTTTCCTAAAGGATTCCTGTTCGTGCAGGCAGGCACAGCACACATGCTGCACCCAAGTCTTACATGGATGAAGCGAAGGGCCAGGTTGGCCTGAACTGACAAATCTTTTTAACTGGCAGAGACCAGTTGGCATCTCCCATTGAAGGTCACAGGTGGAAAGGCCCTTCCTTCTCTGATAATGTTTTGCTGCCCCTACTGCCAGTCCTTCTCAGCCAACTGAGGTAGCAGGAGTTATTCTCGATCGCTGTGCGGTAGGATTAAGTCAGGCTCTCCCACAGACTCTCTTAAACCTGACCAATTCAAGAAGATATTACCTACCATCTTACCCTCTCTGATTCAGGTTATTAATAATTCCCTTAGTACTGCTATCGTGCCCAGAGTATGGAAACAGGCCAAAGTGATACCTTTGCTTAAAAACCAGGCTCTTGATCCCACTAAAGCAGAAAACTATTGACCCATCTTGCTGCTACCTTGGATAGCCAAGATCACTGAGGCGTATGTGAACTCCCTCTAGTCAGACTATCTCAAAATGGCTTTAGACGCGGCCACAGCACGGAGTCTGCGCTTCTGGTTGTGACGGAACACCTCTGGTCGGCCATGGAGTGGGGGGCAAACTTCGGCACTGATCTTGTTGGACTTAAGTGCAGCGTTTGATACGGTATCACATGACATCCTACTGCGTCGCCTGGCGGAGTTAGGAATTACGAGTCAGGCCCTGGAGTGGCTTGCCTTATTCCTTCATGAGAGGTCTTTCTCAGTATACGCTCCCCCTCCCCCCATTTATGTCCAGTGAACACGGCATCAAGCAAGTGGTGCCACAGGGCTCCTCCCTTAGTCCCCTACTATTCAGTATTTATGTTCTACCTTTGGCGGATGTAGCCTTGATTAGGGGCCTGGCCATGGTCTCATATGCTGATGACACTCAGTTAGTGGTGGCACTCTCTAACAACACAGAGCAAGACGCCCTTATGTTTCAGGGCGATCTTGTGGCAGTGGCCGAGTGGATGACTGCTAACTGCCTCCGACTTAATTCCAACAAGTCGGAGGTTTTGGTGGTCGGCAGAGACCATGGTTTGTGGAGTGACCTCTGGTGGTCAGCTAACCTGGGCACGCCCCGTCCCCCCAAGCAAGTGGTTAAGAACCTGGGGGTTTGGTTGGACTCATCTTTTACGGGGGCTTAGGCCGCTGATGGGCCTCTTTGATGCCTCTATACGTCAGGTTATTATCCAAGTTATGGTCCTGTCCAGACTGGATTACTCGTGCCCCCTCTATTTGGGGACCAATAAAGCAGAGGTTCAGAGGCTGCAAAGGGTACAAAATGCTGCAGTCAGAACACTTCTAGGTCTGCGCAAGTTCTGCTCTGTGTCCAGTGCCATTTGCCGCCTCCATTAGCTTCCGGTGGCCAGGCGCATTGAATTCAAGGCTCTGTGTATCTCTTTCAAGGCCTTGAAATTGGCCACCCCGCCTATTTTGGCTAATCTCCTCTCACCGTATGTTCTGGCACGTTCCCTCCGGTCAGAGGGTCAACATTTGGTAGTGGTCCCCTGGATCTGTAGAGTGCGGGCAGGTGGTCGCTCTTTTCGCTATAGAGCTGCCGCATTCTGGAACACACTACCTGTGCAGATTCGTGGCTTAGAGAACTACCTGGAATTTAGGAAGGCCATCAAGACTCTGCTCTTCCCCACTAACTAGCTGGTGTCACTCTGCAATCTGTCAGTCTGTCCTTCAGCGCCGGGACGCCCTTTTGCTGGGGCAGCTGTTGCGCTATATAAAACATCCTAACATAACATAAAATAAATAAGGGGTGTCCCTCCAGACTGCAGAATCCTGCTGTCAGTCAAAATCCATTTCACCACTGGCCCTCAACTAACATGAATGATTCTTGTGCCTGAAATTCCAAAAATATCCAGGGACTCGCTGTAAAGGGATCTCAGGAAAGAGGTATTCCTCCGTGGCCCGGCGGACACAGGCGCGTACAAACTCAACATTATCACTTTCCTTTCCCTTCAGAGCACTTGATAGAAGGACAAGTTCTCTGGTCTGAAACCTGATTATTAGGTGTCTAAAATTATATTTTCATGTGTGGTATGATCCAGGGAATAGCCACCATGTGTCCTATTCAACCACAAACTATATTTGAAGGCACCTTGTGCTTTGTTGGGTTGGGTGGCTCAAAGTTAGGAATTTCATGAGTAGCTTAAATCACAATTGCTTTGGTTAAGTGGAAGTTGTGGCACTGGCTAGTTGTGTATTGGTGAGCATATTATTAGAAGCAGAGGTTCCCTGCCTGCATAGGCAAACAAAGTTGTGGTATAAAGCTCCAACTTGAGAGGAAAAATGTCAAACAAAAATCTACCAATGGGTTTTGCATGGTTCATCGGCTGCAAGCTGATGTAGAGCAGTCTGTGCCAGGGAGATTTATATGATACAAATATCTTCTTGCTTGCAGTGGCCTACTGCACAGATTTCCTCATACTGATACCCCTCTAACACGCTCATGGAGTGAGGGCTGGTGAGATTTCTGATGATGCTGTAAAGGACAAGGGAACCCAATACAATTGGTCAGGGACCTTGGGTAGTTACTAGTCTTAAACACAGTGGTCCCTAAACTTGGGCAATGACCAAGGAGAAGGATGAATATAGACTCAGAGTCCCTGAAGTTTGTGAGAATCACAATGGGGAAATGAGTACTTTGTTATTAAAACATCCCGATGCTGATGCTGGTTGGGGAGAGGTAGATATACCTACTCAAAATGTACATGTCCTAAGGTCTCATGGAACATCACGGGCATTAGAACAAGAACTTCAGATGAGGCTTGGCTATCATATGTTAAGAGGTTTGACATTATTTGCCTCCAAGAAACTTGGAGCAGGGATGAGGTGGTCATTGATGGTTTCTGTTCATCTAATGCCCAGGCAATTCCATCAGCTGCAGGGAGGGCAAAGGGTGGTCTAGCGACTTTAATCTCTGTAAAATATGGGATGATAAAGATCGAGAATATTATGGCCTCCCCTTGGTTTCAGATTATTTTGATCTTAAACTTAGTTAATTGATGTCCCAATTTTACTAATCAATTTTCATTATAACATCTTTGACTATAATGAATTAGGTGTCATTAATAATTTAAAAGAGGAGATAAATAAGGCCGTAGTGAAATGTTTTTTTGTTTGTATAATTTGGTTGGGGGATTTTAATTGTACCTTATGTCAGTATAGCTCGCATTTGGTCTGTGGGGTGTTAGACACTGAAAACTAACCACTCCCACATTTTAAACATACTGTGCAGGGTGAAGCTTTAAATTACATCATGGTAACTAATGACATGTTTTGCCGATATTGTGGTCTGTACTCCACTTAAGCAGTATCCCACATTCCAGGGTGGGGGTAGGGCAAGTACTATAGATTTTATATTGATTTCCAGGAATTGTTCCCACCTGGTGAATAACTTTGGGGTGGAACTCAACACCACCAGTGAGCATAACCCCCTGGTCGTCAGTTTGCAAATAAAAGTATTAAAGATTAACAGTGATGATCTCCCCTTAAATTATACCTCTAACCAGGGGGCGATATTAAAATGGAGTAAAATAAACCCTGTCGAATTTGAAGAGAATATCGTATGATCTAATTGTGATTAGGTCATGATATGTCTATCCGACGTTTCTAGTCCGGAAGAGGTGATACAGAGCTTTGTAGATATTTGTAAAGACGTGGCTAGTACTTTGATCAGTTCTATGAATAGAAAAAAAACACAGGATGTAAAATGGGTTAATGCTCTAAGGCCCAAAAATACCTCAAAAAAGCTCTGCATATGGTCCACCCCGCGCTGGGGATTTAATTAGGAAAGCAAGACAAACTTATAAACTAGTAATTGGGAAGAGAAAAGATGAGTTAAGAAGCCTTGCATGGGATGACCTGGAGACAGCTAGTGCCCTCAAGGATTCTAGAGACTTCTCTTTACAAATGAGGTTAGGAACATGGAATCGTTAATAACTGAAGACGCATGGGTAGTTCATTTTTCAAAAATATTTAATCCTAAGGGTGTATCATTGCAAGATCAAATTGAAGACATAGCCATTAATATCACAACTGCGAATCAACTGAGTTTGTCCATTACGATTGGTGAGGTCGAAGATTCATTGCTGAAGGGCATTTCTGCATAAGCTCCAGGGCCTGACGGTGTCCCGTTAGATATGTTTAAAGGTAATCCCCTAATATGGGCACCGCTGTTGGCAAATGTTTTTAAATCAGTATTAGTAGGCCGCGTCCCTGACTCATGGAAAGAAGCTGTGGTGGTCACAATATACAAGAAGGGCAGTAGGAATGATCCCATTTTCTATAGGCCTATCTCCCTAATTAACGCAACATGCAAAGTCTTGGGGAGGGTAATCCTTACCCGTCCTGAGCTCTGGGCGGATGAGTCTGGCTTGATATCCCACTCACAATACGGCTTCAGAAAGGGTCTGGTACGAACGAACAATGTCTCAATTTGTCCTTAGTCATGGATAAGTACAGGAAGGCCAAGAGAGGATCAATCCACTTGGCCTTCATGGACTTATCCAGTGCATTTGACACAGTTAATGGGGGGAAGCTGTGGCTACTCATGGAAAAGATGGGCTTTGAGAAGGCACTTATTACCCTTTTACATAGAATGCATCCATCTACCTCTGTTTCTATACGTTATGGACCAGGAGGAGAAAAATCTAGGTCCATCGCATCCACAGAGGGCGTACGACAGGAATGCATTTTGGCCCCCTTTTTATTCCTTTTATATACAAATGGGGTGGAGGAATTCCTAATAGAGCAGAACCTGGACTATCTGACTGTAGGAGGAAACTCGGTTCCATTGTTATCATACGTGGATGACACCGTACTGCTGACCTTAACGGCTAATAGTCTTCAAAAAGCCCTGATCGATTTTACTGATTTTATGACGGATTTGAATCTTAAGGTCAATTTTAATAAGTCTTTTATTATGGTCTGTGGCCCTAAAAATACAAAAACAAGAAAATTTGGGGTAAACGGTAGAACCATTAAAAAGGTCCCTTCCATTACATACTTAGGGAATGTTTTTAACAAAAAATTGAATTGGCACAATTCGATTGCGACTAGGGCCCAACAGACCAGTAGAACTATTAGAAACTGTCTGACAGAAGGTTTCTCCTGGTTTAAACTTCACCAACTTAAATGCAATCCGGAGAAGTCAGAAATTTTTTTTTTTGGTTCTCCTCCTCTGGATGTTTGGAATCAGTGGTGGCCTAACGAAATGTCGCCACCCCAGACGGCAGTTAACACAGTCAGAAACCTGGGAGTAAGAATGGATGAGAGGCTATCCATGAAAGCTCAAGCTCAGTCAGTAACCGGCACATGCTTCGGACTTCTGAAAATGATTAGGAGATTCCTCTACCTGCTACCAATGATGCATAGGAAGTTAGTGGTGCAGACCCTCATTACCTCCAGATTGGACTATGTTAACGTCCTATATTTTGGTTTACCGGAGTATTTACTGAACAGACTGCAGATTGTTCAAAATGCAGCGGCCAGAGCCGTCCTGAAGTCAGGGGCCAGGGAGCGGATATCTCCCCATTTGAAGACATTACACTGGCTTCCGATTCGGTCCAGAATTATTTTCAAAGCCCTGACTCTTGGCTTCAAAGCTCTCCATGGGCTGGGGGCACATTACATCAGGAAAAGAATCTCCTTTTACACTCCCCGTAGATCGCTAAGATCAGCTCACAAATATTTGATCATGGCACCGAATTTCTGTAGAGTCCGTTGTGGAGGTCGGTCCTTCCATGTTCAAGTAGCTCGGGTTTGGAATAGCCTGCCTCTTTTGCTGAGACAGACCATGACCCTTCTGAAGGTTAGAAATCAGTTTAAAACCTGGATGTTTCAGCAATCACCTTAAATTATTGGTCCCTTTTCGGTATCTGTAGTTTTTGTCCTCATGTCTCTTCTGTCATAGCGCTGGGACACTCTGTTGAGTAGCTGTGCGCTCTATAAATCTTTGATTAACATAACATAACATAACTATTGAGGGCCTGTTTCACTTTGCGTGCAAATTAGGACATAAACCAGTGGCAGAAATTCTTACCTTATATAAATCAAAATGCCGGTCATTTACAACTTATGGGGCAGGAGTATGGGGAAGTCAAAAAACCAGCCAACTACAAATTTTGGAAAACAAATTCATAAAAAGATTGCTGATGGTTCCCATTAGCTCTCCTACAAAATTTTGTCATTCTGAGCTGGGTTTGGATTTTGGTGAAGATAGAGTTAAAATCGCGCCCCTGATTTTATGGGGGAGAGTGTGGTCATCGGAAGAATTAGCATTTACCAGAGCGATTATAAAGGATTGTTTAAGTTTAGAAAACGTATCGTCCATTCCCCGGCTTTGTTATGTTAAAAATGCTTTAAGTAAGATTGGCCTAGGGAATTATTTTGAAAATCCTGATGGCATACCATCTAACATAAAAACAATTATTAAAAATGCCTATTATAATGATGATGGATTAAACCCAGATCTTTTGACTGGGTGTGAGTGTTTGATAGGTTCAGATGCTCCGTCCATTACCACCCCCTTTTGTACCGCTTTTGGCCGCCATAAGTGTGGCAGGGTATGCTCAGACGTGAGTCCCTTGCTCACTTTGCCACTGGATTCAAGCAAGCCGGGCTGAAGACGGCTGGAATGCCAGAAACCGGTCCTCGGAAGCTTGTTTCCGGTCCAGGGAAGGCATGGCTTGGCAGTTTGGGCTGGACTGTTCAATCAATCAATCAATCAATCAATGACACTTATAAAGCGCGCTACATACCCGTAGGGTCTCAAGGCGCTGGGGGGGGGGGAGCCGCTACTGCTCGAACAGCCAGGTCTTCAGCTTCTTCCTGAAGGAGAGGTGGTCTTGGGTCAGGCGAAGGTCGGTCGGGAGGGAGTTCCAGGTCTTGGCGGCCAGGTAGGAGAAGGACCTTCCTCCTGTAGTCGCTCTTCGGATGCGGGGGACGGCGGCGAGGGCGTGGTTGGCTGATCGGAGGTGGCGTTTGGGAGCGTAGAAGTTGACTCGGCTGTTGAGGTAGCTCGGGCCTTGGTCGTGTAGGGCTTTGTGTGCGTGGGTGAGGAGGCGGAAGGTGATTCTTTTGTTGACGGGGAGCCAGTGAAGGTCTCTCAGATGTCCGGAGATGTGGCTGGTTCGTGGGATGTCGAGGATGAGTCTGGCTGAGGCGTTCTGGATCCGCTGGAGTCTCTTCTGGAGCTTGGCGGTGGTACCGGCGTAGAGGGCGTTGCCGTAGTCCAGTCGGCTGGTGACGAGGGCCTGGGTGACGGTCTTCCTGGTCTCGGTGGGGATCCACCAGAAGATCTTCCGTAGCATGCGTAGGATGTTGAAGCATGCCGAGGAGACGTTGTTGACTTGCCTGGTCATGGAGAGGGAGGAGTCCAGGATGAAGCCCAGGTTGCGTGCATGGTCTGTCGGTTTGGGTGCGGTGCCCAGGGCGGGAGGCCAATCAGGAGTCGTCCCAGGCGGAGGGAGAGGAGCCCAGGATGAGGACCTCCGTCTTGTCCGAGTTCAGTTTCAGGCGGCTGGTCGTCATCCACTCGGCTACCTCTTTCATCCCTTCGTGCAGGTTGGCTCTGGCGGCGGCGGGGTCGTTGGTCAGGGAGAGGATCAGCTGGGTGTCGTCGGCGTAGGAGATTATGCTGAGGTTGTGTTTGCGTACGATGGCCGCGAGGGGGCTCATGTAGACGTTGAAGAGGGTGGGGCTCAGAGATGATCCTTGGGGGACGCCGCAGATGACTTCGGTGGCCTCTGACTTGTACGGTGGTAGGCGGACTCTCTGTGTTCTCCCGTCGAGGAAGGAGATGATCCATTCCAGCGCCTTGTCCTGGATTCCGACGTTGCTGAGGCGCCGTACTAGGGTGCGGTGGCAGACCGTGTCGAATGCCGCGGAGAGGTCCAGGAGGATGAGGGCCGCTGTTTCTCCGTTGTCCATCAGGGCTCGGATGTCATCGGTGGCGGCGATGAGGGCGGTCTCGGTGCTGTGGTTGGCTCGGAAGCCGGACTGTGAGGGGTCGAGGGATCCGTTCGTCTCGAGGAAAGCGGCCATCTGCTTGTTGACGGTCTTCTCGATGACTTTGGCTGGAAACGGGAGGAGCGAGATGGGGCGGTAATTCTTGAGGTCGGTGGGGTCCGCTGTTGGTTTCTTGAGTAGGGCGCTGAGTTCGGCGTGTTTCCAGCTCTCGGGGAAGATGGTGGTGTCGAAGGATGTGTTGATGATGTCACGCAGGTGGGGTGCGATGACAGCGTCGGCCTTGTTGAAGACGTGGTGAGGGCAGGGGTCGGTCGGTGATCCGGAGTGGATGGAGTTCATCGTGCGGATGGTGTCTTCGGTGCTGATCGGGGTCCAGGCGTGGAGGGTGGTGGCGGGGGGTGGTTGTTCGGTCATGGTGTGCGTTGGTAGGTTGTTGAAGCTGTTGTGTATGTCCGCGATCTTGTTGTGGAAGTATGAAGCCAGGGAGTTGCAGAGGTCTTGCGATGGGGTGATGTCGTTGTTTCCTGCGCTGGGGTTGGAAAGCTCTTTGACGATGTTGAAGAGTTCCTTGCAGTTGTGTGCGTTGTTGTCCAACCGGTCCTTGAATGCTGTTTTCTTGGCGGCGCGGATCAGCTGGTGGTGTTTCCGGGTGGCAAGTTTGAAGGAGGTCCTGTTGTCCGGTGTCGGTTCCCTTCTCCAGACTTTCTCGAGGGCTCGGCAGTTCTTCTTGGAGCTCTTGAGTTCGTCGGTGAACCATGGGGCTTTCTTGCTGCCGGGTCTGCTGGGCGGGGTCCTCAGTGGGGCGAGTTCGTCCGCGCAGTTGCTGATCCACTTCGTGAGGTTGTCGGCGGCCTGGCTGGGGTTCGCTGAGCTGGCAGGAGGGTGCTGGCTCAGGGAGGTGGCGAGCTGGTCTGCTGTGATCTTGTTCCAGCTTCTGCGGGCGGCCTGTTGCTGGTGGTGGTGGGTCGTTGTTTTCTTGAAGGTGAAGTGGACGCAGCTGTGGTCCGTCCATTGAAGCTCTGTGGCGTGGCTGAAGTCGATGTCCTTGCTGGATGAGAAGACAGCGTCGAGTGTGTGTCCGGCGAGGTGGGTGGGGGTGGACACCAGTTGCTTGAGTCCCAGGTTGGCGAGGTTGTCGAGCAGGGTGCTGGTGTTGCGGTCGTTGTTGTTCTCCAGATGGAAGTTGAGGTCTCCCAGGAGGATGTAGTCAGCGGAGGGGAGGGCATGTGGGCTGACGAAGTCGGCGATGTCCTCGCTGAATTGTGTGCGTGGTCCAGGGGGTCGGTAGATCAGGGTGCCTCTGAGGGTGGTGTTCGGGTTGGTGTGGATCTGGAAATGCAGGTGTTCGGCGGTGGTCAGGGAGTTGTCGGTGCTGGTCGTGAGACGGATGGTGCTCCTGTGGATGATGGCGATGCCTCCTCCCATCTGGTTGGCGTTTCGGTCCCTCCGGACGATCTTGTAGCCCTCTGGGATGGCGATGGCGATGTCGGGAGCTGAAGAGGCGTTCATCCAGGTCTCCGTGAGGAAGGCAACGTCTGGAGCTGTGGTGTCGAGGAGGTTCCAGAGTTCGATGGCATGTCTGTGGACGGAGCGGGTGTTGATCAGGATGCACTTGAGGTGGGTGCTGCTGGTGTTCGGCTTGGTGGGTGCTGGTGCGAGGCAGGTCCGGATGCAGGTGAACTTGCAGGCGTGGCAGCTGAAGGGTCCGTGGGTACGTCGTGGAGAGGCTTGATGGCATTCTGGGAGTCGGCCGGTGTTGAGAGCGGTGAGGGTGGCGGCGGAGTACGTCAGGCGGGTCGGTCGGGGTCTTCGAGGTCCAGGGGTCCTGGCACTGGGCGCGGTCCAGGCGCGGACGGGCGTAGACGGGCTTACCTTTGGCGCGCCTTCGGCGCACAAACGGCGCGCCCGCTGCGCGTGACCGCTGCGCGTTCGCACGGTCGCCATTTAAGGCGAAGTGCGCGGGTGGGCGGAGCAGCTGGGAGGCGGGAGCGGGGAGGGTACAGAATAGAAAAGGGGCGGGGAAAAGCGGCGGTGGCGGGAAGGGAGGGCGGAGGGCGGCGAGGTAGGCGGACAACAAGGAAGGAAACCACAACACGGGGCAGATAAAAATTATACAGAACGGGCACAAATTCTCAACAAAACAAGGAAAAACAAGGAAAAAACCAAAGTTATATCAAACAGGCACAAATGTTGGACAAAACAAGGGCAAAAACAACCGCAGCGGCGCCCGCCGGCAATCGGCAAAAACGAGGCAGCAGCGAGGCAGAGGGCAGGCAAGGGGCACACGCAGCAGCTGGTGGCCGTGCGGCGCGGGGGTGTCCCACAAGTGGGTTCCAATGAGGCACAGGGTCAGACTGATTTGCATATAGCCATGTCTGAACTGGGGTGGCAGAGTGGGCTAAAGAACGGTGATGGATTAAACCCAGATCTTTTGACTGGGTGTGAGTGTTTGATTGGTTCAGATGCTCCGTACATTACCACCCCCTTTTGTACCGTATTATAATGAGTTAGTCACATCTAATCTGGATGATGAGACCCCATCGCATGGGTCGCTAAATCTTCAACAATTTTATTTATCTTTTAGCACTCATACACATTCCCCCTTCCTTCTTACGAGGTTTCGTCTCTGCACATTTCACTTTCTTGTAGCTTTTCCCAATCAGATGAGTTGGTGTGAGAGACTGACTCCCTGTCCTTGTAATAACTTAGCTGAACAAAACACAATGCACCTTATGCTGTTTTGCACTTTATATAAAGATATAAGGGCTTGTTTTATTAGGCCCATCCTGAGGGAAATCGCCCCTTGCTCATATCAGGATGGTTTTAAACATTTACGTTCTTTGCCCAATGCCGTCATATGTTGTGCTGTGTAACATTTTATTAGAACTGTTTTGCGAATCAGGAAAATATATGAATTGTGATAGGGAAATTGGGAAATAGGGTCTCAAGCTATTTTTTGTTATTTATTTATTCTTACACCCTTGGATTGATATAAAGAAAATGGTAGTTTATAGAAAACCCTGCTATGAAATTTTACATGTTATTTGGTTATACTTAGTATGTGTAAAATGTAAAATGGAATACTTTTTAAGCACTGTTTTAGTATTGTAACCATGTACTTTTATGATTCATAAGAATCGAATAAAGTTTTCAAACGAAACGACTCAGAGTCAGTACTATATTGATCCCTGATGATGGCATACCTTGACTACTTCAATGTACTGCTTAAAAGGCTCGCTGATGAACCACATCATAACCAGGCCTTCGCACCAAAGCTCGCTTTAATCTATTAAATAGAAATTACATGAAATCCGCCCTCAAGTTTTTCCCTGCACCCGCTGTAGTCAAGACTCCACTATCACTCTGTGTGAGGCACAAGGCCTCATGGAGCCCCAGGGTACTTCTGGAAACAAGTCCTTGCTACATGTCATCTGTGAATCTACAGTCAAGCAACCCCCACCTGAGTCAACACAAGGTTTCAAGCAACCAACAGAGGGGGGTTCTTGGGGAATCTTGGTCTCAGGCTTCCAAATGCCCATGAGCCTAAGCCTGAGAGCAAATCCAAACACTATCTAGGCGTGCCTTTGTTTGAGGGCCTGAAATCAAAATGGTTGTGATTCAGTGAAATAAGAGATGTCTCTGCATGTCTGATTGGACTCTAACTACCATTGGTCATTTTGTCTCTCAATACACTCTTTTTATAATACCTTAGCACACTGAAGAGCCCAGGTGGTGGAGTGGGCACTTTATAAAATGCTTTCATAAATAAATAAACCAGTAGGTCAGTTACTACAGGTGCCAGTATGTGCACTCATAGCTTGACCACCCCAAAAAGACAACAGCCTCCTGTGCAGTGATGGCCTATAACGTGGACAAGACCACAGGCAGTCTCCCTATTGTTAAATAATTTATGAGTGGGCAGGAGGACACTTTATAGACATCTGTCTCTGATGTGCTGCCATTAGCAGTGCACAATAGATATTCTGGACTTCTGGGTGTTATTTTTAGGTGGATTTTATAAAGGGGGTTCTCAGTGAGCTTAAAGAGCCCTGAGCTCTTTAAGTATTTTAAAGTGCTTGGTTAGGTTCTATTTCTAAATATTTTGTTTGCAGAGTGTTGTTTTTGGAGGCCCAGAGTGTTGTTAATGGAGGCCCAGGATTTTGTTTTTGGAGGCCCAGAGTGTTGTTTTTGGAGGCCCACTGTTTTTTGGGGGGAGGCCCAGAGTGTTGTTTTTGGAGGCCCAGGGTGTTGTTTTTGGGGGCCCAGTGTATTGTGTTTGGAGGCCCAGAGTGTTGTTTTTGGAGGCCCAGGGTATTGTCTTTGGAGGCCCAGAGTGTTGTTTTTGGAGGCCCAGTGTTTTGTTTTTGGAGGCCCAGGGTATTGTCTTTGGAGGCCCAGAGTGTTGTTTTTGGAGGCCCAGTGTTTTGTTTTTGGAGGCCCAGAGTGTTGTTTTTGGAGGCCCAGGGTGTTGAACCCGGAAATACCAGGTGAATATCAGCATGTTTGTCTCAATTCTGGGGACCATTAAGTAAGTTTGCCGATTTATATAGCACTACCCATGAGAGCATCCAGGCACTGTCCATGGCCACGGGGAGATTAAGTGATTTGCAAAGAATCCCAAAATGTTGCGCCACCACCGAGACTTGAACCCAGATCCCCAGCTCCTGAGTCGGCAGCTCAGGCTCTGCACCACATCTTTACCCTCACTTTACCAGTCATTTACCACCTGCTCTGTCTCTCTTCTGTAAATATACAGAGTGCACATCAGCGCAGGTCCACTGTTTAGGACCTTGTCATTTCAGGCCGATAAACACGGGACCAGTCCTAGAATGGCAAAGCGTTGTCCCTACAGGGATACTAACCCACCCTATTTGTGAGTGCCAGTGCGAGATCTGGTCCAGAGCGCAACCAGACAAAACTGCTCTAGACGACAACTGGAGCCATTCACCTCTGCAGCCCTGGGGTAAGCTGCTGTTTGACCTAAATATGAGCAGCTAGTGCATCCCTTTAACACTTGACCCTATAACAATGCAGCAAAGCAGAGCAGTCCAGGGCATACCAAGGGAGGTGCCCTGGAGCAGAGACCAATGAATGACATTGAATAAACCATTATCAGACCAGTACTGGGTTTTAGAAGGAAAAGTACTTTATTCTACACACAACTGAACCACTACACAATAAATGTAACAGCACCACCACCAGAAATTGGTAAAGTAGGAAGATATGCACAGTGTTGTGATGCCAGGAAGGCTGTCAGCTTTCTGAAGGGAGTCCAGCTGTGCCAATGAGCACTTCACCAACAGCAGGCAGGATGCACAGGTGGCCTGGCTAATTGGAGGGATGCCTCCCTATTGGTGGCTCACCAACACGTGTCAACCACAACCTTCTCGGCTCAGCCTTGCGTTCTTCTTCAGGATATTCTGATCCTGATTTTCCACGGCCTCAACAAGCGGAGAACCCACCCCAGCACAGATCAGATGGTGTTGGAGAGTGTAGGTAAATAAGAGACCTCATTTGGGAACTACATGGGCTCAAAGGTTTGTGTACACCAGGTTCTCCGGGCCTGACTCTGAGGGCTGGTTGGCACATGTGTTCTTAGAGGACAAGGTGAAGGGTGCAAGTCAACAGGGTAGCGTAGCAGCACAGCAGAACAATTGTCTCTCTTTGGGATCAGGTCCTAGACTCTGCCATGTATTGTTTCTCATGCCAGGGCTTCCTCGATGCAGGTGAAGCCGAGAGCGCAGTTTCCCAACCGCTGGCCAACATTTAGATGTGGTTTACAGGGAGTTCAAGTTAGCTATGCTTACATCCCATCCAACTCTGCCAGGCCAGGTAGTACAGCTCAACTCCATGCACACAGTGGGTCGGGGCACGCACCGTGGAGGCTTCAAGGATGGGGACAAGCTCACCCCAGTTTCTCACAGCACTGCTCCGTCCACAGGCCTTGCAGTGTAGATAATTCACAATAATAAGACCAGAGGACTTTTAGAGACTGTGTGGCCGATTCCCCACTATACAACTAGAAGACACAATAGTAGGCCCCTGGGTCTAATTTAATGTAGAGGTGTTGAGGTATCCCTTTCTTAGGACGATTCCCCTCACCCACCCATGGCATGCTTCATCCTAGGGGATCTTCTTGCACTATGAAGCTAGTCGTAGTGCGGGCTACAAGCCCGTCTCTGAGAGGGAGGGGCTCAGGGATGTTTTGATAGAGATGATGAGGTCTACTAAACATCTAGATGAGCAGGGTGTGGGGAGGAAGTGAGTGAAAAGGTGAAAGTGGTTAAAACTAACTCTATGATATGCTGAACGATTTTAATGTTGCATTGATAGGTCAGGATTAAAACATATAGCTAAGACAGAGGGAGATTCAATGTGTCAAAGCAATAGATATTTTAACATGTTTCAGCCTAATGCTCCCCGTAGGGATGCAGCGGCTTTCATCAGGACCAACAGAGTGTGTAGCAATGAAGTGCCAGTTACCACTTGAATTGCCTTGAAACAGTGGAGAAAATGTGTATACTACTGGTCAGCAAGCTCCCCAAAGTGTGGGGTGAGCACATAGATACCTAGAACCTCTGTATAACAGACTCAAGGCGGCATGCAATACCTTACTCGGAGAAGCACAGTCTCAACGTAGCCCCGTCCCCGGTAAGCATGCCACCTTTGGGTGGGTGAGGGGAATCGTCCTAAGAAAGGGGTACCCCAACACCTCTACATTAAATTAGACCCAGGGACCTACTATTGTGTCTTCTTGCAGAGTAGATGCCATGGTCTTCCTCAAATCCAGCAACTGTAGGTCAATGGGCTATAGTCATACTTTTTGGATCAGTTCTGTTTCTGCGGAGCATCTCCTTGGACATTCTTCTTGCAATGGTGTCCTTCCTCCCTCAAGGGCAGGATGAAATAGGCCTTACATCAGAGTTCAGAATGTTCCAAGTCTGTCCCCCACTTCGTAAGAAGGCTGGTCCTATGTCCCAGTCCTGGAGCCTAGTTAATTAGAAACACTACCATGTGTCTCCAAGGTGTGGATTATCTTGACCCATATTCCTTGGGAATGCCACACATTCCTTTGGAATCTACCCCTTATTTAGCCCCGGCTGGCAAATAGAGATGTGAATTCCAGAGCCTTGCTGCGCCTTGGCGATATATGCTTTTATTGGAGTTTATTTCTGTTCACACAGGCTGAACAGCCACAACTCTTTGATCTGTAGATTTGGCAGGAAGGAGAATGGGGCTGAGTGTTCCCTGCCAGGGGCTATAAAACAGTGGCACAAAAGAGAAGGGCCTTCCCCGGCTGGCTGCTACCCAAACCTGTCTGCAGCACACCTCTGTGGAGGCATGAAGCAGGAACACTGCTGTCCTTGCACTTAAGAAGGAGAATTTATTTACAGGGCCTGGTCACTCTCCAAGGACCTCAGTAATGTTCTGGGGCATTATTCCAAATCGCATCCCTATTCGGCCTACTCTCGTGATGCTCCATCTTGCGAGCCATTGGCCAACAAGGTTTCCTAAAGGATTCCTGCCTTCGTGCAGCCAGGCACAGCACACATGCTCCAGCCAAGTCTCACATGGATGAAGCAAAGGGCCAGGCTGACATGAACTGGCAAATCTTTTTAACTGGCAGAGACCAGTTGGCATCTCCCATTGAAGGTCACAGGTGGAAAGGCCCTTCCTTCTATGATAATCTTTAGCTGCCACTACTGCCCATGGGGTGCCCCTCCAGACTGCAGAATCCTGCTGTCAGTCAAAATCCATTTCACCACAGACCCTCAGCTTCCATGAATGATTCCTCAGGGGCTATGGGCATCACTCCCCCGGTCACTACATTTCAGTTTCACTATTGCCTTGAGCAAAGGCAGGCAGGCAAATATGAAAAATTGGGTAAAGAATACATTAAGAAATCCTGCGATTTACCTATAGATTTTGGTGCCGGAGTGGGGATCGAGAAGTGTTTCTTAGAGGTACCAACTGCAGGAATGCTTTAAGCATTTAAGGTGCCAGACATATTGACTATGGAAGATGATATCAGTGCTGGGGGGGACCTCTGATGCAGAGATCTAGCCCGGGACCAGGGTTCATTCCCCTGCCTCGGTGGGTCTTGGGCTCAAAAATTCCACGGACCTGATAATTCTCGCCTCGGTGCCTATTCCAATCATGGAGTCCCACTCTGCAACTCTGGGCAGTAGCTTGCTTAATCTCCACAACGGCCCCCACAACGCTAAGGATGCCTGGCCTCCACCTTGGGGGTGCCCAGGAGGGGAAGCCTCACAGGGAAAGCCAGGATGGGTTCTACAGCGGTATTCGTACAAGCTCCTTGAGACCCTTGCGGGTGAGTAGTGCGCTATACAAGTATCAATTTACAAGTATCAATTTACATTGTAAAGCGCTCTGATACCCGATTCGGTTGCGGGTCAAGTTCGCAATGTCTCTTCCTGTTTCACCACCAGTCAGCTCCTGGCCCTTCTTCTCCCCTCATCTGCGTGGGAGCCCCAAAATGGAGCTCCCGGATTTAGGATCCCTAATCTATGAGATATCCTGTTCAATCCATGCCATCCACCCTCTAATCTTGTATGAACGAGCAAAGAGTCTATAGCAGATCAAAGAGAATTAATGATTTTGATGTACTCACCCGAGTTGGCTCTCTGTCTGCAAGCAGAGGTCTGACCGAGTAAAGATACCAGATAGCCGTCCGGCACTCCGAGGGTACCGCTCCTTTGCTGTAAATTGCTGTGGGGGTCGCCTGGCTGGATCGGGCTCGAAGTCACAGACCCACTGATTTATAAACTATCTGGCAGCTCTGGCTGGCTGAGGGATCGGCAAGGGTGAGTTGGGGCCCCCATGGACACGGAGCGGATTGCCGGGATGTGGTGATAGTGGCTGCTGCAGTGGCAGAGTCGTGAGGTTAGCTCCCTGCTGCAGGCCTTTGGGTTTGTCCTTGCTTGGTGAGCATGTCCGAGCAATCTAGCACCCCTCGCCCCTACTTTTTTTTGTTTTTTTTGTTTTTTTGTTTTTGGAAGACCTTTATTGCACATTGTTCATATACACAGCGGTGTGCCTACAACCCACTGCTGGGGCCGGCCGCAATTGGTGTACCACAGATATCATACAAGCTTGACATCATACGCCAGAGGCACGAGTGCAGGAGTCCAGAAGTCTTAGCTCACGTAGGCACTTACAGTTAATCCAGATGTAATATTTACAGCACACCCTTAGATTGCGGTCGTTCGCCCCCATGTGATCTCGGTCTAATTTTCAGTTTTCATAAAGAAAGGCAACATCAACAAGTCCCAACCCCACCCCTCCCCCCCGTCTTATCCTGGTTTCAGTGAGTAGTCCAAGTCCATAAGGCATGATGTGGTAGGGCAGCCAATGCATTATATGTCTAACAGTGCTTCCCCAGGTAGGGAACAATCACCCCCTTCTCAGAACCATCCAGAGGCCGTAACGAGGATCGGTAAGTCATGGGTGCCATGCCAGTCCTTGCAGTCCGCTACATTCTCACTGTCATGACCATTGCCCAGGCACTCCACACTAGATACAGGGCAATCCTATCGCCTCCGCACAAGAACCTCTCAAGCAGCTCCGTCCTCGCCATCTGACAAAGCAGCAGTCACACTCTCGTCGCTATTAGCGTCTGTTAAAGACAGCATATAAAGTGTAAACGGAGCCCATACATCCCTCGGGCGAGACGCCGCAGGTAACTCGTCATAGTAACAGTTCAATTGGTCCCTGCAATAGGCCATATCCTTCAGCCACAATTGCACCGCAGGCGCTCTCCTCCCTCCCCAAACCATAGCAACCCTCCTTCTGGCTAATTGAAGCGCCAGCACCACAAGCCGCCGCGACGGCGCAGCCACACCAGAAGCAATGCCCAACAGACACAGGCGTACATCCAGCTTTACCTCAGTTGAAGCCATGACAGTCAGCCTTTCAGTCACCTCCTTCCAGAAATCGTAGACGCGCGAGCATCCCCAGGCCAGGTGTACAAAGTCAGCGTCCTCAGCCCCGCATCGGACACATTGAGCAGTGGGCCTGAGCCCATATCGTACCAGTTGGGCCGGCGTATAGTACCACTGTTGTAGAAATTTGTAATGCAGAAGGCGGAAATTGCCATTGATTACATACCCCCCAGTCATAGCACAGCATTCATTCCAATCGTCATCACTCAGCGGTTCCGGGAGACTCCTATCCCACCTTGCTCTGGCCAGGGTCGCCCCCCCACCCTCATCTTCCTGTGCAGCCTTATATAGTTTAGATAGCAATTTAGTCCTGTCCTTGACCGTATATAGCAACTGCAAGGCACCTAGGGCCAATGGTTCCTCCGGATATGTTGGGTATAAGTCACGCACGGCAGCCCGTAGCCTGACATACACAAAGGTGGACATAGTAGCATTCGTCGATCGGGTTGTCATCTCCTGAGAGGAGAGAAACGATGCTCCCGGAAATAGGTCCCCCATAGTCTGTAGTCCAGCCTCCCGCAGAATCTGCAGCCCTCCCGGTTCGCCCGAGACAGAGATATCCGAGTGATAAAGGAGCGGCATAGCCGGGGCGTATAGCGGTAGTCTGCCAGCTCGTTTACCCAGGTTAGTCCATGCAGTCGCCGTGAGCCGCACGGTATCAATCTCCCCCTTCTCAAACACCGAGTGCTTATTTACTATCATAGCCCTTAGTGGGTACGGCAGGACTGCGCTTGCTTCCAGTGCTACGTGCGGAGTGTATGGCGGAGAATTTATCCAGTAGCTCGCAAAGTGTGCCTGTGCGCAAAGATAATAAAGCCTCATATCCGGCAGGGCGAACCCTCCCAGATCGTATGGCTTGGTCAGTACCTCCCAAGTCACTCGCGGCCTCTTGCCGGCCCAGGTGAGAGATATCAACAGGGACCGCAGTCTCGCAAAGAAGTGTGACCTCAGCGGGACTGGAATGTTAACGAAGAGGTAAAGAAATTTCGGCAGCACTACCATTTTAATCAAAGATCCGCGATCCGCCAGAGTCAGTGGGAGACGAGTCCATCTCGCCACCTGGTCTTCCAGGTTGGAAATGGCAACGCCGTAGTTGGCCCGTATGACTTCTTGACAATCCCTGTGCACCCAAACGCCCAGGTATCTAATTGACTCCGTCGCCCATTCCAGCGGGAATTCCAAGGGAACCCGGTGAGTAACATCCGTGAGAGGCAGCACCACTGACTTGTCCCAGTTTATGGTCAGTCCTGAGTGCCGGCCGAATTTAATGAACTCTCGAAGTATGTTTTCCAGGTGAAGCGCCGGGTCCCTGACATATAGGACCATGTCGTCAGCGTACATTGACACGGCCAACGATCTGAGAGGGAACTTCAGCGCTGCTTCCGCATACCTCTGCCGCAAGATACAGGCCAACGGTTCCATCATGATGGCAAAAAGCAGGGGCGAAAGAGGGCAGCCCTGCCTTGTCCCTCGCTGTATTGGAAAGGAGGTAGAGACATGACCATTAACCCTAACTCTTGCCGTGGGTGCATTATACAACAGGGCAATCAGTGACGTGAAGAAGAAAGGCACCCCCATCCGATGCAGAACGGCCAGCATATACTTCCATGCCACTGAATCGAAAGCCTTGGCGGCATCAAGCATGACCGCCACCGCGGCTAGGTCTGGCTTAAGGAGATGTAGGACAGCGAATAGGGTCCTCAGGTTGTGAGTGGTGGACCGGAGGGGGATAAACCCCGATTGATCGGGTAGTACCATAACCGGCAGGAGGAGACGTAGTCTCGTGGCTAACACTTTGGCAATTATTTTAACATCCGTGTTCATGAGTGAAAGGGGACGGTACGACTCGCACCTATTTAGAGGTTTACCAGGCTTAGGGAGCGCCACCAAGAGCGCCTCTCTCATAGTCCCCGGAAGCCGTCCGCCTTCAAAAGCCTCCTCCAGGACCATAGCCAGTCGCGGAATAAGCAAATGTATGTATTGTATGTATTGGCATTTATATAGCGCACTACTTACCCGTAGGGTCCCAAGGCGCTTCGACCGCTGCGAAACCCTTCCTGGCTTCCCTGAGAGATGGTCCCTTAATGGGTATCTCCAGGGTGAGACCAGGCATCCCCGGCGGTCTGGTGGGGCCGTTAGTGAAGATGAGGCAGGCTAATGCCCAGAGTTGCCGAGTGTGATCGCTGATCAGAGTGGGCACCGAGGCGAGAGAATTATCGAGTCCGCTGACCCTGGTCCAGAAACCTGCCGCGCCGGGAATCGAACCCTGGTCCCGGGCCGTCCTCTGCTCTCGGGTCTGCCGCCTCTAACCAGTGAGCCACACTACTTCACATCTGCATATGTTTTATAGAATTCGGCGGGCAAGCCATCTGTGCCAGCCGCCTTCCCATTCGGTAGGGCTGCTATTGCGTCTCTAAATTCCGCCTCAGTAACATGATGCATTAGGAATTCCTGTTGACCCCTGGAGAGCCACACCAGCGCCACATCCTCCAAATACCGCGTTATTTCTGCCTCTTCCGCCGTTTCCCTATGCTCATAGAGTTGCGCATAATGTCTCGAGAAGCAGGCAAGTATACCATCCGACGTAGTCACCACATCTCCTTGATCTTCAATTTCCAATACAGTGCAGTGTCTAGCCCAAGGGTCTCGAATCCTATCAGCAAGTCCCTTGCCCGGCCTACCCCCTTCTCCATAATATCTGGCTGTAGCGCGTTTGGACAGAAATTTCACCTCCTGGTCTGCCAATTCATTATATTCTGTGACCTTCGCCCTAATATCCGCTAGCAATGTGATTTCTGCCCCTTCCTCCAGTCGGCGCTCTAAAGCCAACAACTCCCTTTCCAGTTTGGACATAGAGTCTCTGATGGACGTGAGGACCCCGGACCGCAACCCGATACATGCACCCCGCACTGAGACCTTAAAGGCCTCCCACACCGTGATCATACTATCCACGGAGCCCACATTGGTCTCGAAGAACTCCTCAACTATCTGCCGCAGACGCTCACACAACACTTGATCCGTTAACACTCCAGGGGAGAGTCGCCAAGTAAATGGAGCAGGAGCATGCGCAGGTATCCGCAGCTTCAGTGTAACAGGGGCATGGTCAGAAAGCGTGCGGGGCAGGTGTTCCGCATTCAGCACCCATCCACTCACATCTCGGGTCAATAACCAATAATCCAACCTCGACCACGTATTGTGCGCTGATGTGTAGCAAGTTCCCTCCCGCCTGCCAGGATTCCGCAAGCGCCAAACATCCAACAATTGCAGCCCATTCATACCCTCGCGCACCGCATCCGTCGCTCTCTTACGCTCACAAGGCCGGTCATGCCTCCTATCCAACTCAGAATCCAAGGTAACATTCCAGTCCCCCCCGCAGAGGATTGCCGATGGTGGTAGGTTATACAGCTTGTTCCAGAGTGTAATGAAAAAATCAGGGTCATCTATATTAGGACCATAGACATTGAGAAGAGTGATTAACGTGCCACACAATTTACCCTGCACAACAATATATCTACCATCCTGGTCCACCTCCTCATGTAGCACCTCAAACGGAACATTCTTTTTTATCAGAATCATTACCCCACGGGCATAGGAAGAATACGACGTGGCCCACCTCGCCCCCGCCCACTGTTTGCCCACCATTTCGGCCGCCGCACCCTTGAGATGCGTCTCCTGCAGAAACGCTACTTGTGCTCCATGTCTGTTCAAAAAGGCAAGCATTTGTCTAGTTTTCTGCGGCTTGTTTAGCCCTCGCACATTCCATGTAACACACGTGATGGTGCCCCCCCTATCCATATCGCCAAAGGTATAAGCATCCCAGCAGTGAGTTCTTCCTCGGCAGCCCCCACCCGTTAGACCATCCCCCATCTCTCACCAACCCGGAGACAACACCAGTAGTGCTGGTAAGGACCCCGAACCTCCAACTGCAGCCCCACTCACAGCCCATAGATGTCTCAGACTCATTCCCCTAGACCAGGAAAATCAACAACATCCCAACAAGTTTCAACATCCCATCCCCCAACCCGCCGCCCACTTCAGCACTCCCAACTTGCCAAAGCCTCCCCGTGTCCCCCCCCTTTGCAACCCCCAACAATGCAAACAGCCACATTTGGGGATCTCCCTTATCTGGGGGCGTAGTGGCGCACCACCCTCGCCAGAACTGACGAGAGCGCAGACCATTTCCGTTGTCAACAACCCCAACCCCTCTACCCACCCCCACGGTCAGAGCATCAGACATGATGGCATACATATAACAGTACATTGCACTGGGCGCCCCCGAAGGCGTCCACACCCAAAGAACAGCGCCTAAATCCCAGACAGGCCACCTCATCCAGCGTAGTGGCACATATTGCTCAACAGAACCACATTCAGCTGAGTTCTACTGGAAGAGAGCCCCCGTTGAAGCAGCATGGCAGCAGCAGCAGGGGCAGCGTCAATCAGAGCACTCCCCCTCGCGCAACATATAGAGCAACAGTGCAAAGTGGTCCAGGGGCTGAAACGCCCGGGCGGCTCTTCAGCAAGTAATGCATGCGCTACAATAGAGGCGACCCAGTGCAATACTCCGCAGTCCCTTCATCACCATAGCTAGCAGTGCAATGCAGGTCAGGCCTCTTCGTCCAGCCTTTCATCATCCCCTTCATGACGTCCAGGCGGTTCTTTAGCACGTTTTTTCAGTCTTTTGGCATAGTCCATGGCTGCCTTGGGTGAGGAGAAAATCTTGTTATCCGAAGGAGGCCCAATCCGAAGACGCGCAGGGTACAACATGGCATAAGCGATGGTCTCCGCCCTCAGTAATTGTTTCACCGCAGCGAATTCCTTACGTGCTGTCTGCACTGCCATGGTGAAGTCGGGATAAAACTCCAGTTTGTTACCTTGATAGTCTATGGAGCCCTTCTCCCTGGCAAGCCGCAGAATAGTGTCCCGGTCCCTATAGTTCAGGATCCTAGCCACAATAGGTCTTGCGGCGCTCCCGGCGGAGGCTTCTTAGCCAGGGACCGATGCGCACGCTCCACAATGAAGACACGGGATAGCTGGTCAGCCCCAAATATGTCGACGATCATGCGTTCCATGAAGTCTTCCATGCGCCCTACGTTCGTGGATTCCGGCAAGCCTGTAACGCGAACGTTGTTCCTCCTGGACCTCCCTTCTAACTCCTCATTCTTCGCTTGTATGACCGCCAGCACTCTTTCCATACTAAATACTTTGGACGAGACCGTGGCCAGACCATCCTCCGTGGCGGAAACCCGCTGTTCCACCTCTCCCATCCGCTCGTTCTGACGGTCAAATTGTGTCGCCATTTGATCAAGACGATGATTTACGGACTCCATGGTGCCCTCAATAGACTGTAGAGTCTTCTGCATAGCCACCAGTGTGGATTCCAGATTAGGTGTACCCCCAACAGCCCCACCCTGGTCGGAGTCCGCGGGCGCCTGGGAGGATGTATGCGCAGTCTTTTTCGCTTCAAAGTTGATTTTAGGCTGGTTTCTATCGGGCCTGCCCATGACTGCGATCTAACTCAGCGCGGTCCAAGACTCTGCTATGCAGGGCAGTGATCCCAGGTAAGTCTTTCAAAATGATATCAGGGCACCCACCAGTCGCCGCTCACCGTGAAATAGGCCCAGGCCCAGGCCCACAGGCACCCCCAGTCCAGGGCAAGCAGTACCGTCACTCCAGCGGGTGAAGCGCGCCAAGCAATCTTCTTGTAGTCACACAGTGCAAATATGAGCAGTAAAGCGTAGAGCCCAAGGCAGCAGAAAGGCAGCGCTGAAGGGCCCCCGGGTCCGGGTCCCCCCCCTGACAGCGCCAATGGTAGGGCAGGTAGCGCTGGATATGCGCCGAACGCCGGTGTGCAATGATCAGCAGCCAGGAGAGAGGAGGCCTCAAGATGGCGGGTGCTCCTCAGGCCTGCATCACCCAGCGCAGCAGGCCTCCCGGTGCAACGTGCGTGGCGATGAGCACTCTCCCTGGCAGCCCAGAGCGTGGTTCCGCCTAAGCCCCTGTCCTTCCCGGCCACTCCGCTCCTCAGCCGACCCTTTCCCCAGCCCCCCCGGCCCGAGCTCGCGCGGCGCGGGCTATCGTGGCCTAGCACCACCTCCGCAGCACCGGGCTAGCGTAGCGCCCCGCCCCACTCACCGGGACCAGCAGGGCCAAGTCCAGGCCGTCCAAAGCGCCGAAGTCGCTCCGGGGGATCCCGCTGTCAGCTCCGCCTCGCCGCCTCCGCAGTCACGAAGCGCCGTCTCCCAGGCTCCACTCTCGCAGGCAGCAACGGCGACAAGGGCCCAGACCGCAGCGAGACTTCCGCTCCGCACCCGCCGGAGTCTCCGTCGTCCACGTCCCGGCCTGGGACCGTCCAGCTCCAGGCGCCCGCAGGACAGCTGCAATCAACGCACAGAGCGCCCCAGGGAGTCACCGATGGCAGCGTATCAAGCTCTGCCGGGGTGTAGGGCAAAAGCGCCGGGGAAACAGGATAAATTAGCGAATTTTTAATGGTCTAGACGGAGCCTCACACGAGTGCGGCCATCTCGTCCGGCGCCCTCTAGCGCCCCCCACCCCTCGCCCCTACTTATGTTGCTCTCACACTAGTTTTGAGCCCCGGAGGTCCTGCATGGTTTTGGTCCGCCTCCCGCCGTGAATGCGCAATGCAAAGGAGCGGAGTTACTGGAATTGATGCCTGCACTGGTGAGTCTGAGCCCCCTTTCACCCGTGGACTCTGAGCAGCACGCTGGGGTGATGTAGTGTGAGGGGCTCCCTGCTGTGGATCGTTGGGTGTAGACCGGTATGCCTGAGCCATTTTGTAGCATGCGGAGAGCCTCTCCGGTCCCTTGAGGGCTGTGTTACGTATGCTGTTTGTACGTGGGGAGAGCCTGGAGGTCTGGCTCATGCTTGTTGCTTAGGGCCTGAGACTGCTCTTGAATTGCTGGGACCGCCGCCCACTACTGTGAGGGTGCTACGGGAAGGAGCGTAGCTCCAGCGCTTGCTGCCCAGATGAGGTTTTGGTGCTGACTACTTAATTCATCAGCACAATGCTCTGGACCTGATGATATGAATCTACCTGTTATCTGGAGCTGCAATCATTACACGCGGTGGAGCATACTCACTGTACCGTGGGTCTTTTCACCGGGCACCGGTTGGGGCTATGTGGTGGGTCACCGCTTTTTATCTTTTGTGTTCACTTGAAAAAACGTGCTGACTTCCTGAGTAACTCAAGGGCTCTTCAGTTCAATACATATTCTAGACTATGAACAGAAAGGTAGAACATGTCACTGGCTAGTAGGTGGGGGCTCCCTCACGTACTGACCTTGATCCTAGATCTAGAGACTAGAGCCCTGAAGGCAAGAACGATGGGTTCCCACAATCTACAGACTTAGGCTAGCAGGAGGACGAAGCAAAGGGTGTTTCCCAATTACACCGGGACCGATACCTTCAATTGAACTATGATGATGCACCCATGGGCGTCCGCAGACATTTTTCCAGGGCGGGGGCAAAATGTTAACGTCATCACCATCCTCCGACATGATGTGTGCCAGGTGGGGCGCAAGAAACACTGGGGCGCAGAACTGAGATAGGCTCAATTAAATGCCAGGAATCCAGGACATGTGACTGACCCTGCCTCAAGCCAACAAACACCGCCGGTAGGGAAAATGCTAAACTTTCTGACAAGGTGCTTTATCTCTGTCTGCTAGGTGTGCAGACTTCCGGGTCCTCGATCGAACACCAATCAAGGCTGTCTTCAGAACGATTCGATTTTTATCAGAATACTTTAAAACAGCCCATGATTAAAGCACCAGATTAAATATACTGTATGCACAGTGTATGTTAGAAATTATTTGTAGCACACATATTTACCAATATTGGCTTCTTGGTGCTAGAATTCATGATAACTTTTAAAGTTAAAGCACAGCGTCAAAGTTAGTAATAAATAATGCAGCAATCACACACGCCAGTGATTCGCCAATGGGTGCTCCCTTTACTAGAATTCCCCGGCATTGCTAAATTTTGCACACATTCAATTAATTTATACAATATAAACTGTATAGGTCCAAATGTTAGCTATGTTTTTGAAAAGAAACTTAGAGTCACTCTACGTGTAGTCAATGTCAAACTGACATCGTGCCCACGTTTAGGGATACAATAATGGCCAGCTCCCTTATGCGGAAGCCCCACCGTAAATGTGTGGCACATGCGGCGCCCGCAGCGGCGGCACATAACAGGTCCAGGGATGCTGAGTCTTACACAGTGGTCGAAGTGGGGGAAAAAAAGTAGGGGAACAGTGGGCGGAGAATCAGAGTGCCGGAATAACCCAAGGATTGGATCTGTGGGTGGAGCCAGAGGTGTGGCCAGAATGCACAGACATCCCAATATTTAGTATTTGTTTGGCATTTCACTGCCCAGTTTAATCAACCAATGGATACACATGATTATTTAAGGTTATAATGAGTTATTGACATTAAAATATATTCACAAAGTGGGATATGCTTCTAATCACAGAATGTACCAAATACGATAAAATGTGGAAACACAAGCCATTTGTCTCCGAGCCATGGAGTTTCTGTCATCAGCACTTCTCCCTTTTTCCACAACAGCAGTTCAAACATGAATGGCAAAATATCCTAGTTTGCAAATGTTTTCTCTAAAATTATGGCTCTGCCATATTTGCCTCATAATGAAAGATCTGCTGCATGATCTGACCATTTAAACTAATAAATTGTTTGTAGCTCAAACATATCAAAAGTTAATATAAAATGTGACTTTTGTTGCTGCGGAGTGGATGGCCTATTGCAAAGGTTGACTGGTCACCTTTCTCATTGCTGCATTTGTATGTTACACTGGTACTAATAAGGCAAAATCTTTCCAGAGACTATTAGCATGTGTACACACGTCAAAATAATAAAATATCTGAAAATATACTGCATTACGCTGCAGCCTTTTTTTTTATGCATAATTTAGTCAACACTACGGCATAATGTTGTCATCCTTTGCTGCATAATTAATTCCAGTGGCCCCACAGCAGGGAGCACATGTTAAAAGTGCTTGTGAATGAAGCCGGGTGACTGTAAGTTTGCGAACTTAGTTTGGTGTGCGTGCAAGTCCTGCATTGCCAATCCCTGGTGAGTTGCAGCTACTACTTCTGAAACAAGGCCAATGGAGGTACCTATGGGTGAGACAGACTGGCCTCAAGTGCAGGGCCAGCCATAGCACTGGTGGTGTCCTGTGCATTAATGTTTGTTAGTGCCCCCCAATGACCACCTCTGCCATTGATTCCCTCACTGCCACCCTTTAACTGTGCCCCGCAAGTCTCCATAACCACTCTCTCTCAGAAGCATTTAATTTGATTTACAGCGCCACTCATATCATTGTAGGGTGTCAGAGCACTTTACATCACACACATTACACAGAGACAATCAATATGTGTGTAAATCACTGTATAGAAAATGTTACATAAGACTAAGGACTACAGGGTGTCGGAGTCACATGACAACCATACTAGTAGCCCGTATAGTTTTATAGTGATTGGTCTGGAGAAATAATCAAAGACGGGGGGGGACATAACGCTCTAATTTATACCTTGCAGTTTGTATGCAGCTCTTAGATGACAGTTAATAGCTCACTGTTCTAAGTTAGGATTTTAACTTATAAACTGCAAGTAACACCAGGATCTCTCTGTCAAAAGCAGTAGCCCACTGAACTATTTACATTATGTGCACTTTGTGAACTGCATGGCACATGTTCTTTGCCGCTGGTACATTAACCCTCTGAGCTACCTTTCCATGAGTCAAAACTTCCACTAGACAAAATTCTGATCTCTCTCTAGGAAGAACATTAATCACCAGGGTCATCATGACATGTTTATTGCCGAAAACTGCTGGAGGCCAGGAAGAAAGCAGCAAGCATTTTTAAAACCATAATATACTTGCAAACATGATGCCTCCACCTAAAGTCAGCACCCGGTGTGGTCACACTGGTTGCACCGCCCTAGAGCTGGCCCTTCTCATGGGTCCTGTGACCTCAGTGACTGTTGTTCTAGGGTCTGCTGCTTCATATGCCTGCCCGCAAGACTGGAGGTGAACTTCAGCATGGATAGTGGTGGTCAAGCCTTGTCATGCTAGGGTCCACCTGCTGGTGCGAAGACACCAGGACTTCTAAGGTGTTGCGAAGCCTTCTAAGGTCTAGCATGTGATTGTGCTCTCACAGGAGAGTGGTCTGGTTGACTGGTTATTAAGGCTGAACCTGGTTCCCAGTTCCAAATTCAACAGCTCTGACCATAGTGCCACATCCTCTCCCCCACTGAACACCGTACTGCCCCACTGAGAAAAACTCCCACTGTCTTCAACTACAGCCCAATTGTTGCCCGCTATAAACACCTGGATGCGGCTCAATTTAAATTACGCACTAGACAAGAACAATATGCGGGCATTCTTGGCGGAAACATGGCGGCGGCTGGTTGAGCCGCGGTAGCACTTCGTGTATGGGCTCCTGCATGTTTTGACATCGGGGATTTAACGGCATACCTCTTTGGAGATTAGCCCGCATATTTCTGTCCCGGGATGGCGCACAGTTTCTCAGCTATTTCAATCTGTGAGACTGTGGTTTAAACAAGCTGCAGCTTTTCTTCTTTTGTTGAACGGCGGCGTCTCTCCGCCATACCGCCGACTCCTATGTGTTTGGGGGAGGAGACTCTGAAGACTACAGCGTCTGCAGCGGCGACTGCAGCGGCGTTCTCAGTAGCAGTGAGCGTGTGTGCACAGGAGTCAGTGTGTCTCACAGCAGCAAATCAACCGGTGCAGAAATCCCCGCGTTTTTCAGCGGGGGGGGTGGATCTGGTCGCTGGCCGCCCTGGAGCTCAGGAGGGGTCGCCGTATTCGAGGAGCTCTACTCGGGCGGCGTGGCTCTGCTACTGCAGCGGCACAGGCGGAGCAGCATGAGGAGGGAGAGATTCTGAATGAGGGGCAGCCTCAAGCCCAGCAGCGATGTCAACGCAGACACCGCAGACACCAGAACGAGATTAACAAGAATCGATCCGGTGGTAACAGGGGTGAGGGGATGTTGGACCCGGCCTCGTGGCGTGGTCCTCGCTGATCTCCGCAGCTCCAGATCTACGGGTGGAACTGATTTCCGTCCACCCAGAACTGTACATGACACTCCTACCCCGGACCTGAGACGATCCCCAGACCGCGTTCCTGCACCCGTGCACGTGACCATCAGACTCCATGTTGGCCACCCCGGCCGGCCGGCCGCCTTCTTTCCTTTCGGCAGCCCCTGGCCACTCCTGGCCACCGCCAAGCCTGCGCGTCCGGCGCTCCCAGATCCGCCCGGGGGGTAAACGACTCCCCAAGTACCCGAGACCAAGACCTCCATCGCACCTCCGGCCCCTTCCCGAGGAACTGGTTTCCCTCACACCTCTGAACTATCCCTGGGGGCTGGTTTCGATCGCACCTTGGGCCTCCTAGCGAGTTGGCTCCAGGCCTTGATGGGCGTCTGGGATCCCCTGGACGCATGGTCCAAAGCATCAAAGAACCAACCGCCCAGACAATCAGGCGCCTGGCCCTCGGACCTCCGGCCTCCTGCCTCTGAGGGTCCGGACATCAAAGAGCTCCAGTACTATAAGACAGCCTGCCTTCCATCTAGTCGGCAGTTGTATCTTGGACAAGAAAGCCCTGCTGATCTGATCGCGGCTGACTCTGAGGAGGATAGACTCTGACCCACTGAGCCCTGCTGACATCGTCGCGGCTCATCATCGAACCTACGGAACGGAACCATCGGGGCCCTGCTGACGCTGTCGCGGCTCCCTCTCGAAGCACAAAGACCTGAACCATCGGGGCCCTGCTGACGCTGTCACGGCCCCCTCTCGGAACACGAGACCTGAACCATCAGAGCCCTGCTGACGCTGTCACGGCTCCATCTGCTTACGAGTATGACGGAGTACTCCTGACCAAGCCCTGCTGACATCGTCGCGGCTTGACGAACTCTCTGGTCCGGCTGGACCATCGACGCTACCCTCACGATCATCTTGAACCAGAAGTGAGTAGGACAGCAAGTCCCATCGCCAGCCCCCGTACCCCCCAGTTCGAGGATTGAGAACTGTGCGCAGGGTGCGTGGCGTGCCAGCTGGCCCCCTAAGACTGTCCCGCTTCCCCGATCCCTCGTTACCAGACTTTCGCGATCCCTCGATCGCTGTGTATTGCTCCGTACTTTTAATCTTGATAAAGTCTTTCTTGATAAAGAATCACGGTGTGGTGTCCGTCCCTAAGTGTGGTGTGTCGACAGTGTGTACGATCAGTCCTCCCCGGTGGGGACTCCCCCCTCGATAAGACTCGGCAGTAATTGTGGGAGATGAGGTTCCAGGTGGTTAGGAGAGTCCTCTTGACCCCTGGGGTCACCGCCTTCCAACATTGGTGGCAGCGACGCGATACGAACCTACGTCTGAAGATCGTACCACTGACACACTACCTGAACCCACACGCAGCAAACGCACAAGAAAAGAGCAACAATGACGACTACAGAATCTGGTGTAAAGACAACCTTCGACAAGGACCTCCTGGAAGATTACACACATAGAGAGCTGAAGCAGTTCTGCAAAGAACTGAGTATCCCGAGTACCGGACTAAGTACTAAGGAAGATTTCCAGAAAGCGCTGACCGCTTGGGTAGAGTCCGGAGCATCTCTTCCCCCGATCGAAGACGAGGGAGGGAGGCCGCAGACCGAACCCGGTACACCGACCGGTGAGAGAATCCAGCAACCGACCTGGAGCCCAGCAACCGGGAGAGAATGGTCATCGGAGGAGATGGCCGATCGAGAACGTGACCGAAGCCATGAGCTCGAACTGGCACGCCTCAAATTAGAGGGTGAACTCAAACTCGCAGTAAAGAAGTTGGCGGTGGAACAGTTGCGGCTCCAGGGAGAGCTAGAGGAGAAGAAGCTCCAGAGGGAGCATGAAGGACGGAAACTTCAGCTCGAACACGAGTGCAGCCTCAAAGAACTCGAATTGAAAGCAAGAAAAGAAGCAACCGGATCACCGGACCTTGGGGGGCAGGTGGTCCCCAAAGAAACGAAGGTGCATATCCCCAAGGACGTTGTAAAGGAATTTTACAAAGGAGACGACATCCAGCAATGGTTCAAAGCATACGAGGTGGCCATGTCCGCTCACCGGGTCCCGGAGAAGGACTGGGGGGCTGGCCTATGGAGCCGCTTCCTCAGCGAGGGGAGAGACACCCTGCTGGACCTACCGACGGCACACATGAACGCCTACCCACACATGAAAGACGCCCTCCCTTTCCGCTATGGCCTAACGCCAGAAATGTATCGCCAGCTGTTTAGGAAGTGCAAGAAGATTCCTGGCACCACATGGGTGGACTATGTGAACTACTACACCCGGGCCCTGGATGGGTGGATCAAGGGCAGCAATGTGACCACCTTCGAGGGCCTAGTCGACCTAGTGGCTTACGAGCACCTGTCCGCAAATTGCTTTGTGGAACTAAGACAGCATCTCCTGGACAGCAAGCTCGCCAACCCCCGGAAACTGGCTGTGGAAGCCGATCGATGGGTGGCCACCCGAGTCCAGAGGGGGCCCGGGGGGGACCCCCCACGGAACGACCAAGGATCTTCCCGCCAGCGAGGTGGGGGAGGTCGGGGCAAGCAGCAAAATTCCCAGTCAGGGCCTCAGCGTAGTCCCCCCAGAAACCAGACCCCTCGCTCTCCTCCTGTGACGAGAGCCGCCCCGAGTGCAGGACCCCCGGGGCTCCGCCCCAGCTCCACGTGCTTCAAGTGTCAGCAACCCGGGCACTATGCCGGCGACCCCCGATGTCCCCTGACCCCGAAATCCACTCCCACTGGGCCCTCCACTAGACAGATATCCTCAGTAGCCTTAGAAGAGGAAGAAATAGAAGAACAGGGGGAGTGGGAACCCGCAGCCATGGTCCTAGCCTCCCTGGGGAATAGTGAGATGATCCCCGGAGATTATCTGCCCGACAACACCGAAAAGTACCGCCAAACAGTGAAGGTTAACGGGCGCAGCATAGGAGCCCTTCGGGATACAGGAGCCAGCATCACGTCTGTCAGGTACACGCTAGTTCCTGAGTCCATGATCATCCCCCACACCTCCTGTCGGGTGATAGCAGCCGATAATTCTGTCCGCACCTGCAGGATAGCCCAGGTCCCGTTTGAGTGGGAGGGGGTCTCGGGCGATCTGCGGGTCGCAGTTCGCACGGACATGCCTGTAGACTGCCTCCTGGGGAATGACTTAGAGAGTTCCCAGTGGAAAGAGGTAGAGAGAAGGACCCATTTAGCCATGTTAGGACTGCCCCAATGGGCCTGTGTGAGCACCCGGGCCATGACCGCCAGAATGCCCAACCCCGAGAACGAAGAGCCCGAGTTCCCCAGTTCAGCCCCTGATGTTCCCGAGGGCGGCGAGCACCCTACGGTCCTCGACCAGCCCCCCCTCGAAGAGAACGCATCCGACGAAGGTCCCCTCGGACCAGCTGGCGAACCAGTCCCGACCCTAGCAGATCTCCCCGAGTTGGCCCAGTGGCGCCAAGAGGGAGGACTGTCCCGAGAGGAGTTCTGCCAAGAGCAGACCTCCTGCCCTGCCCTAGAGGGGCTCCGCCGACAGGCCGCAGCCCAGGCCGCCGGAGACCAGTCCGGCTCCCATTACCTTTACTGGGAAAACGGCCTACTGTACAGTGAACAGAAGACCGCGGAACTAGGATCAGCCCGTGTGCTGGTGGTACCCCTACGTTTCCGCAGACTCCTCCTCAACCTGGCCCACGATGTGCCCCTGGCAGGGCATCTGGGCCAAGATAAGACCTTCCAATGACTAGTGACCCATTTCTACTGGCCCCACATGCGGGCTGATGTGGAACAACACTGCAAGTCCTGCCCCACGTGTCAGGCTAGCGGCAAAAGCAGAGGCAAGCGCAAGGCTCCCCTCCAGCCCTTTCCAGTTGTCAGTACCCCCTTTGAGAGGGTAGGGATCGACATCGTCGGACCCCTGGACCCCCGGACCTCCTTAGGCCACCGGTTAATTCTAGTTCTGGTCGATCACGCCACCCGATACCCCGAAGCCATCCCCCTCCGGACCGTGACGGCCCCAGTCGTGGGCCGGGCCCTCATGGGGATCTTCTCCCGGGTGGGATTCCCCCGAGAAGTGGTAAGCGATCGAGGCACGAACTTCATATCCCGGTACATGAAGTCCCTCTGGCAACAGTGTGGGGTGTCCTACCGGTTCACCACCCCCTACCATCCTCAGGGCAACGGCCTGGTTGAGCGGTTCAACCGCACCCTGAAAGGGATGATCATGGGTCTTGAGGAACCCTTGCGACGCAAGTGGGACGTCCTCCTACCCTGCCTCCTGTTCGCCTACCGAGAGGTACCCCAGAAATCCTTGGGGTTTAGCCCCTTCGAGCTGCTCTATGGGCACCCCGTCCGGGGTCCCCTCAGCCTGGTCAAGGAAGGCTGGGAGGCAGCCCCCCCGAGCACACCCCCGATGTATTCTCCTACATCCTGGCCCTCCGGAACCAGACGCGGAAGTTTCGCGAACTGGCCGAGGCCAACCTGGAAGCCAGCCAAGAGGAGATGAAACGCTGGTATGACCAGAATGCCACTCTGGTCGAGTTTCAACCAGGCCAACAGGTTTGGGTCATGTCCCCAGTCGAACCTTGTGCCTTGCAGGACAAGTGGACTGGACCCTTTAAGGTGATAGAGCGCAAGAGCCAGGTCACCTACCTCGTTGACACGAAATCAGCCAGGAACGCCCTGAAAGTGTTACACGTAAACCGGCTCAAACCCCATTTTGTGCGGTCTGAGTTGGGGTTACTCCTTGCCACCGACGACGGAGAGGAAGAGGAAACGGACCCTCTACCCGATCTCCTGTGTGCAAAGGATCAAGATGGCTCCGTAGAGGGAGTGAGTCTCTCCTCCTCCCTCTCCCCCTTACAGCGTGAGGAATGTCGCCACTTGCTGGGACAATTCTCAGACCTCTTCTCCCTCACTCCCGGTGTCACCAGTTGGTGCGTCCACGACCTGGACACCGCGGACAGTCCTCCGGTACGGCACAGAGCCTACCGAGTCCCAGACCAAGTCCGAGCCTGCATCAAGGCTGAGGTCGACAAAATGTTAGACCTAGGAGTGGTGGAAGCCTCCGACAGCCCATGGGCTAGCCCCGTGGTCCTGGTTCCGAAGGTGGCCGCCCCCGGCACCGTTCCTGAGCTAAGGTTCTGCGTCGACTACCGCGGACTCAACGCAATCACCCGAACCGACGCACACCCCATCCCCCGAGCCGACGAACTGATTGACCGCCTAGGGTCGGCTCAGTACCTCAGTACCTTCGATCTCACCAGCGGCTACTGGCAGATCGGCCTCACGGAGAGGACCCAAGAAAGGTCTGCTTTCTCCACTCCGGATGGCCATTTCCACTTCCGAGTCATGCCCTTCGGCATGAAAAATGCCCCCGCCACCTTCCAGCGACTGGTCAATCAGGTCCTGGCCGGGTTGGAAAGTTTCAGTGCAGCCTACCTAGACGACATTGCGGTGTTCAGTGCTCACTGGCCCGAGCACCTGCACCACCTCTGGGAGGTGTTGGACGCCCTGCGTCGAGCCGGGCTCACCATTAAAGCTAGTAAATGCCAAATAGGACAAAGCTCAGTGGTATATCTAGGGCACCAGGTCGGCAGCGGTCTCGTGGCCCCCCTCCAACCCAAGATAGACGCAATCAATGCCTGGGAGACCCCCACGACCCAGACCGAGGTGCGGGCTTTCCTAGGGCTCACAGGGTACTACCGTAGATTCATCAAGGGGTACGGGAGTATTGTAGGCCCCCTCACCGAGTTGACAGCCAAGGCCAACCCCAAGAAGTTTATCTGGACCCCCGCCTGTCAGAAGGCCTTCGAAGAATTGAAACAGGCCATGTGCACCGCTCCAGTCCTACAGGCCCCGGACTACTCCCGAGAGTTCGTGGTTCAGACCGACGCCGCCGAGCATGGCATCGGGGCCGTGCTCTCCCAAGTGGACTACAAGGGGATTGATCATCCGGTAGCCTTTATCAGCCAGAGGCTACTACCCTGGGAGCAGAGATGGAGCACCATCGAGCGAGAGGCCTTCGCAGTAGTCTGGGCCTTGAAGAAACTGAGGCCCTACCTGTTCGGGACCCACTTCTGGGTCCAGACCGACCACCGTCCTCTCCGGTGGCTCATGCAAATGAGAGGAGAGAACCCTAAACTGCTACGCTGGTCCATCTCCCTCCAAGGGATGGATTTTACTGTGGAACACAGGCCTGGTGCCGACCACGCCAACGCCGACAGCCTGTCCCGCTTCTTCCGCCTCAGCGAAGAGAACCCCCAAGAGGATGGGTAGTTCTCCTCGTCTTTCAGCTGGAGGGGACGCATGTTGGACCCGGCCTCGTGGCGTGGTCCTCGCTGATCTCCGCAGCTCCAGATCTACGGGTGGAACTGATTTCCGTCCACCCAGAACTGTACATGACACTCCTACCCCGGACCTGAGACGATCCCCAGACCGCGTGCCTGCACCCATGCACGTGACCATCAGACTCCATGTTGGCCACCCCGGCCGGCCGGCCACCTTCTTTCCTTTCGGCAGCCCCTGGCCACTCCTGGCCACCGCCAAGCCTGAGCGTCCGGCGCGCCCAGATCCGCCCGGGGGGTAAACGACTCCCCAAGTACCCGAGACCAAGACCTCCATCGCACCTCCGGCCCCCTCCCGAGGAACTGGTTTCCCTCACACCTCTGAACTATCCTGGGGGCTGGTTTCGATCGCACCTTGGGCCTCCTAGCGAGTTGGCTTCAGGCCTTGATGGGCGTCTGGGATCCCCTGGACGCATGGTCCAAAGCATCAAAGAACCAACCGCCCAGACAATCAGGCGCCTGGCCCTCGGACCTCCGGCCTCCTGCCTCTGAGGGTCCGGACATCAAAGAGCTCCAGTACTATAAGACATCCATCTAGTCGGCAGTTGTATCTTGGACAAGAAATCCCTGCTGATCTGATCGCGGCTGACTCTGAGGAGGATAGACTCTGACCCACTGAGCCCTGCTGACGTCGTCGCGGCTCATCATCGAACCTACGGAACGGAACCATCGGGGCCCTGCTGACGCTGTTGCAGCTCCCTCTCGAAGCACAAAGACCTGAACCATCGGGGCCCTGCTGATGCTGTTGCGGCCCCCTCTCGGAACACGAGACCTGAACCATCAGAGCCCTGCTGACGCTGTCACGGCTCCATCTGCTTACGAGTACGACGGAGTACTCCTGACCAAGCCCTGCTGATCTCGTCGCGGCTTGACGAACTCTCTGGTCCGGCTGGACCATCGACGCTACCCTCACGATCATCTTGAACCAGAAGTGAGTAGGACAGCAAGTCCCATCGCCAGCCCCCGTACCCCCCAGTTCGAGGATTGAGAACTGTGCGCAGGGTGCGTGGCGTGCCAGCTGGCCCCCTAAGACTGTCCCGCTTCCCCGATCCCTCGTTACCAGACTTTCGCGATCCCTCGATCGCTGTGTATTGCTCCGTACTTTTAATCTTGATAAAGTCTTTCTTGATAAAGAATCACGGTGTGGTGTCCGTCCCTAAGTGTGGTGTGTCGACAGTGTGTACGATCAGTCCTCCCCGGTGGGGACTCCCCCCTCGATAAGACTCGGCAGTAATTGTGGGAGAGGAGGTTCCAGGTGGTTAGGAGAGTCCTCTTGACCCCTGGGGTCACCGCCTTCCAACAGGGGAGTAGTGGTGATGAAGTGGAAAGTTTAAAATCTGTGGACACACCAGTGTCAGCATCTACCGGGGAGGCCACCCGGGGAGGCAGAGGAAGGGGGAGGGGGAGAGGGTGCACGAGAGGAAAAGGTAAATCCGCAATTACCGGTAAAAAAGAAATAAGCAACATCAAAGTCATTGAGACTCTAAAAGGGTCTTTTTTCCAAAACTCTGAGTCCAAAGGCAAGCCTCCCGCTTTTAAAGCTGATACAAGCACAAATACAAGTGATGTGAAGGATCCAACTAGTGTTAGCATTGAAGAGGGGGGTTTGTGCTTAAAGGCTCATGCTAGCGCTAACAATAACACTGGTGCTGGTACTGACAATAAAAAATTGTCGACGTATCTAACAGGTCAGGTTAAGGCGAAGCGCTCGTATACTCCTAAGTTAGCAAAAAAAGATAAGTCAAAGAATTTTGCTACCGCATCAAAAATAACTCCCTCTCTGCGTTCCTACTTTAAAGTGGTCCCTCAATTGGTGCTGTTGGGCAATAACTCCCCCTCCCCTTCACAGAGCCAGGAGGTAGGTAATACTATCTCGGAAGTACGGATGGCCTCTAAAGAAGTTGAAAGATTACCCATGGAGGAGACGGTGAGCACGAACGTCCCCATTTCTGATCTTACACTAGATCTTACACTAGAAGGTGTCGAGAGACCCAATGGTAATAGCATTTCTGCCACTGTCAAAACTAATAATGGTAGCAACATTGCCAACAATGACAACAACGACAAGGGTAAGAATGATAATGGCAGTAATTTGGACCAAGTGTTCTCCCCAATGTCAGGAGAGACAGGTCAAGTTGATCTAGTGGATTGTCATATGCCGAGTGATCTGGTGCTGCCAGTGCCTTCCTCCTTGGTTTTGCTTCCTCCACTGGCCCCCCCATTACCTTTTGCCCCTCCTAGTGTAGCACCTGGATTGAGTTTGCAGTCGGTCTTTCAAGATGCAGGCTCAACGGCATATACTAGGGTTGGGGGAGACCCTAGCATTTCCTATGGCGCTACTCACGCCTCGAATACTGACTTGGTCACCACATTGCAGGCTTCTTTTCAGGCAATGTTTTCAACTTTGGCCGCAGACATTAAAAAGGGCTTTGAGACCTCTGCATCAAATCAAGCTGACATCCGATGCTTCTGTCAATCTCTGGATAGTAAGCTCGGCGCCCTCACTGCCAGGACAGAAACTCTGGAAGATTCTGTTACAGAAGTGAACATCAATTTGGGCGCTACAAAAGCAGAACTAGTGAATCTTAGACAGGCGAATCAGAGCCTGTCTGACAGGATGGAGATTTTAGAAAATCATGCCCGGAGGAATAACCTGCGTATTTTGAATATACCAGAGGAGAAAGAGGGTTCAGACATCAAACAATTCGTGGTCTCTTTGCTAAAGGAAGCATTGCGATTAGACCTGTCTGAACAGGAAATAGCCTTGGATATTCAGCGCATCCACAGAGAGCCTTTCCGAAGGAATCCCCAGAGAGTAAAACCTAGAAAGGTTTTGGTTAATTTTCTCACCTATTCTGTTAAAGAAACTATCCTGAACATTGCGCTGAAACAGAAGGTGGTAAACGCTAAGGGGTTCAACTTTCAGATTAGGTCGGACTTATCCAGAATTACACTCGATAAACAATGGGAGCTTGGCAAGAGGTTGGAAGCCTTCAGAAGCCAGGGGGCCGTTGCTCAGTTGGTTTTTCCGGCAGCATTAAGAGTTATGTACAAGAATACCATGCACAACATAAGATCAGTGCAGGCTGCAGATGAGTTCCTGCTAAGCATGGGTAGGAGGCCGGAGCCAGCTAAGTAGTCTGGGCCATATTTCATATTCTATTTTTCTGGTCCTTAGTAGTTATCTGCTTCCTTCTCCTTCAGGTTTTTGACAAGCTCACTAATAGCTAACTTAAGATTCTGTTAAAAATGTGTTAAAAGGTATAGACCCTCCATTGACGTTGATATAAAGATATTGAAAAGAAAAACTAGGAGATACATAGAACAGAATAAAATGGTGTTGGGAGGGAGAAAAAAAATAAAGAAAAAAAAAAAAAAAGAGGCGGAATGTCTTCGCACCGGTTAACACATTCTTGTTATACCTGGTGACAGCTTTAGTTTCTATATTCACTTAAGGGTCATATTGTAGGGTTTAATCTCACTTAGTTTTTTTTTTTCCCCCAAAATTAGTTGCTGGTTGGTAGCGGCAGGGGTCCATAGCGGTGTGCTATCTCTCTGGGTTTCCAGATAGATAGAGTGGGGGGTTCCCGAGGGTGGGGGGTTTGGAGCGGGAGGGGGGTTAGGGGGGGTGAAAAAAGTAAAAATTGTCCTCTTAAACGTCCTTTAAAACACTTTCAAGAGGTGAAAGACATGTGTCAGCTAATACATAGTTTATGTACCAGAGTATGGCAGAATTGGTTTTCGGTCCCTGTAATTTTTTTACAGTATAATGCATAACCTCCGCATTTTGTCCTGGAACACTAATGGTCTTCGCACTTGTCCAAGAAGAAATAACATTATGCAATATCTACGAGATTCGGCTGCACAAATAATAGTGCTCCAGGAGACACATTTGGCAGAAACCGAAATACTAAACTTGTTGGGTAAGAATAGATGGATAGATTTCGGTGTTGTCACATCACAAGCTTTACATATTAGGGGGGTGGCCATCCTTTTTAAAAAATCTATTAGGGCAAGGCTTGTTTCTGAGCAGGTGGACCCATATGGCCGATGGGCCATAGCCTCAGTTATTATTTCTGGTTCACCATTTACGATAGTAGGATACTAAGGCCCAAATCAGGATGATCCATCAGTCTTGGCCACACTCTTTTCACAACTATACCTATTCCCAGAGCCGGTCATCTTGGCAGGTGATTACAACATAGTCTTGGATTCGATATTGGATAAGTCACCTTCCAATAGGGCCATAACTTTATCTAAGACTAGGACTTTCTTGTTGGATAACATGAAAGCATTAAATTATAATGACATTTGGAGGACACTTCATGGGTCTCAAAGGGGGGTCACATTTAGGAACTATAAATTTCACCACCAGTCTCGGATTGATTTTATTTTGATTAGTCATATTTTGGTTAAACAGGTTAAATCAGTCTCTCATCTACCTTTCCATCTTTCTGACCATACAGCCATCCTTCTTGAGCTTGAGGTCGTATCAAGGCCCTCTCTAAGAAACTGGTCTTTCGACAGATCAATACTCGTCTCTTATGACATCATAGAGGCATTAAATCATGAAGTTAAGTCTTTTTGGGAGATTAATCAGGGTTCTGCCCCACCTGGCATTATCTGGGATGCGTTCAAAGCTACATTAAGGGGCTATCTAACCAATATAACCGCATATAAAAACAAGAAGTACAGGGAATCAGTAGCCTCTCTCGAATTGGAGATAGCGGGAGTTCAAGCAGAGATTGATAGGAACCCAGCAACATTAGGGGCCCCATTAGAGGAGTTGCAGGACAGACTAACGGTTTTAAAAGGAGATCTTTCCTCAGTCTTGAACGCACGGGTTCTGGGGTTCTGGAGAGATGGGAGGCTAGCAAGCTGGCCCATTTTGAGTATGGGGAAGGTGCGGGCAAGCTCCTGGCCTGCAAGTCGAAGACAGATAGGGTCCGAAACAATATTAGTTCTATTAACAAGGATGGAGTAATATACTCTACATATGAGGGAATTAGTGGAGCTTTTAGGAGCTTTTTCAGCGAAATATATCATGAGGACAAGAGTGTACAACCCAACCAAGCAAGGGAATGGTTATCTGGGATTTCCCTTCCTGCCTTAATGTTAGAACAAAGGAATGCCCTGGACGGCCCTATCACATTGGAGGAAGTACGTTCCGCTATTTCTAAAAGCAAAAAGGGCAAGGCTGCAGGACCTGATGGGTTACCCTCTGAAATATATAAAGTAATTTGTTCAACAACTCTTCCTTACTTAACAGACCTGTTCAATAGTATCCTACTGGAAGGTGCCTTACCTCCCACCTCTTGGGACAGGGCCTCCATAACTTTGATTTTAAAACCGGGCAAACCAGCAACCAATTGTGGGTCATACAGGCCAATTTCAATTCTCAGCACAGACTATAAAATTTTTGCGTCGGTACTTGCAAATAGATTGGGAGGGGTAGCGAACAACATCCTGCACTTGGACCAGAAGGGATTCGTAAAGGACCGGCAGCTTTAAGAACTGACCTACGACCTCATCCGCGCAATAGACATGGCCACATTTGCATCCCTTCCTTTAGCAGTTCTCACGCTTGATGCTACAAAAGCTTTCGATAGGGTAAATTGGGTGTACTTAGCGGAAGTTTTGAAAAAGATTAATTTAGGTGATAATTTTAGGCGAGCTGTAAAATTACTATACAAAAACCCTTCTGCTTCATTATTGGTTAATGGGGAACTTACTGAGCCATTTAGCATTACCCGAGGAACCCGCCAAGGGTGTCCCCTCTCCCCTCTTTTGTTTGATTTATATATAGAACCTTTTGCCCAACTAATTCGTGACAACCTTAATATAAAACCTTTTATTTTTGAAGGATGGGAGCGGAAAGTCGCACTATATGCGGATGACGTTCTTATCTTTTCATCCGAGTTGAGCTCGGCGTTTCCTACTGTAGTAGCCATTGCAGAAGAGTTTGGGGCAATATCCGGCTACGAAGTCAATGCATCTAAGACCGATATCATGGTCTGGAATCATCCTGTACCGGTGGTAGGGGTACAGCCTAGTTCTATTCTCAGGTATCTGGGTTTAAATATCTATACGGATATTAATAAGATTGTCACTTTAAATTTTGCTCTTGTGGCTAAGGAGGCTCGCAGATTGATGAGAACATGGTCAGCTCTTCCTATTTCCCTGATAGGCAGGTCTAATCTGGTTAAAATGACTATTCTACCTAAGATTATGTTTTTGTTTAATACTATTTCTCTCTTCTTCGATCCACCCATGATTGCTAAACTCCAAACTGAAATAAATAGATTTATATGGAATAGTCATACGCCCAGATTATCTTGGAAGAAGATAAGACGTCGCCGAGAAAAAGGGGGCCTTGCAGCACCAGATTTGCAGTATTATGGATGGGCCTTTCAACTCTCTCACGTCAGGATGCTTTTAAAGACCCCTAATAACACCGGGTGTGGGATACTATTTTCAGCACTTCTTAAGGGGGAAAAAGTTAGGCCAACGAATTTTTTGTTAAAGTTTGGTGACCCTAAATACTTCAAGAAGGTCAAGCTAAAGGTATTGAGGGATCTAGCTAGAACATGGGGTAATTTTAGACGTGCACTCAAACTGGACTACTATCATAGTAGGGCCCCACTGTGGGACTCTCCGGGCGCTCCGTCTTGGCTTTTGGATAGCCTAGCTCTATCAGTTAGAGAGGCCGGACTTATATCATGGGGGGACCTGTTTTTTGAAGGAGCTTTACTTTCATGGGCGACCCTGAGTTCAACAATAGGAATTCGTTTCTCAAGATTTAAATACCTTCAAATCCAGAGTTGGGCTCAGGCTTATAGTCAAGGCAGGGGTAGGTTTAAAATAGGTGTTGAGAGTAATCTAGTAACCCATCTGATAGACAAATCACCTTTCAAAAAAGAGATTACATATTGGTATAACCTCATGATAGACGAGACTGATGGTGAATTCTTGCTCCCCCATTCGCTCTGGGAAACATATATCACCAACACTGATGTGGAGAGTTTGTGGCTAAATCATTTAAAATTCTGGGGGACACGGTGAAACCGTCCTGGCTCCGCTGCAACCACTTGTTCACATTGCACAGGGTGTACCATTCCCCACTACGTTTATCAAAGTTCCCCAATAATGCTCTGGTGGCTTGCCCCAGATGCGGTTTGGTAGCCGCATCAGACGTTCATATGTTCTTTGAGTGTTCATTCTTAACACTATTTTGGAATGAAATCTGCGCTTCCCTCTCGCTAGCGATAGGTTCGCAAGTCAGCCCTTGCCCTCTGTTAGTCTTTTTTGGTATCCTACCAGAGCTTGGTGGCATAGGCAAAAAACTCGTCTTCTATGGTTGTTTGCTGGCTAGAAGAGAAATATGTAAACATTGGAAAGACAAGGCACCTCCTCTTTCTACCGATTGGCGTGCATCTATGTTACAGATGTCTAAATTGGATATGATTAGAGCTGGAAACCAACATAAGAGAAGATTTTGGCTACTTTTGAACTGGTAATCATGGATCAGAATATCATGTTTTTTTGGGGGGTTTTTCCCCCCATGTCCTATGATTATGCTGCTTGGAAGGGTCGTATTATTTGGCCCCCTTTTGCTATACATACCCTACAGGGGCGACTTCGGCTACGAAATGGGTTGTACACAGCAGTATGCTAGCCTTGTTGGTACCATGTGATGATTAAGTGGCAGATGCCTTGCACTGCGGGGAACTCCGGTAGGAATCATTAAAATCCCCCCCAGTAAATCTGGGTCAGTGTTTCCGTCATCTCCTCTATTTTTTCGTTACTATATGGTCACCAAGGGCGAATATGAGGAACAATGAACAATATGCGGACTACAAAAAAAAAAATCAACAGCATCCTGGAAAAAGCAAACACTTATAGGGAATGCAAAATTTAGCAAACCATGGGAAATGTAAGCAGGAACAACATGGTTACCTTAATGCTTTTACACTCACTATTCAGAAATCAGTGAGTGCTTTTGCTTGAAAAGTTAACGACGCGACTACAGGGCCCTGAATGGACCCATTTGAATGGTCATTGCTTATATCCTTACAAAACGTAAGCAGTATTTTAAAAAGACCACATCCCTGGACGCAGAGCCGCAGCACATATTTTGTTTTCCAATTCACACATTGCAGTACCTCCAGGATTGGTGCACTAGTTCCAAGTCCAGGGAAAACAACGACAAGAAAACAAAAATAGTGCTTCACTGGCAAACTCTGTAAAAGTGGCGCTAATGTGTTTCAGTGTGAATAAAATCAGTTTGGCCAGTTTGCTACCACTCTGTCTTACGTTATTTAGTTATTTATCTATTTTTCATATTTTTAGCCTTTTATTCCCAATGCTGCACTTAAAATGTCACAAAAATACGACATTTCCAGCAAAAGCGTCTTTCTTTTTTGGATCCATTTCACAGGGAAGCAAATAAAAGAAAGGAGAGGAAAGAGAGTGAGAACCCCATCTTGAAGTCACGGTTTTCATGGGCGACCGCAGGGGGGACAAGGAGGGTCGCTCCAGGGGGGAGCAAGCGCCCCTACTTACCCCCCCCCCCCGCCTGCGGACGCCCATGGATGCACCATGGGTGAAAAACCGAATCTGTTTGTAATTGCCAATGATCCCGAGTACCACTGACCGTCACCCGTTGGAGTTGTCCTACGCAGCTATAGAGGAGTCTGGCCATGGTTCACCCTCGCGGCTGTCACCTACCCAGCCGGACATCGGACATTGTTTTTCTCGTCTCCCTGCTATGTTTCCTTCCCTCTATCTTTCTCTGATGTCAATACTTGGAATCTGTAACTGAAGTAATTATGTAATCGTTAACTTGCTGAGCCTCATGTAAAGCGCTCTGATACCTACGGGTTTAGCCAGGGCTGTATAAAACTTTGCAAATAAATAACTAAATAAAGAAGATGGACTACTCCAGAGACGACAGACATACAGAACCAAAGACTGGACAAACTGATGAAAGACACTAACAGAGACAGACAGAAATACATATACATAATCACATACAGGCCGAAATACAGGCCGAAATAACCACGTATAGAGAAATAGACATGCCAATAGACAGATAGACAGCCAGGCAAGCAGGCTGGCAGGCAGACAGACAGACAGACAGACAGACAGACAGACAGATAGATAGATAGATAGATAGATAGATAGATAGATAGATAGATAGATAGATAGATAGATGATAGATAGATAGATAGATAGATAGATAGATAGATAGATAGATAGATAGATAGAGTGAGGACGATAGATAGATAGAGTGAGGACGATAGATAGATAGATAGATAGATAGATAGATAGATAGATAGATAGATAGATAGATAGATAGATAGATAGATAGATAGATAGATAGATAGATAGATAGATAGATAGGTAGGTAGGTAGGTAGGTAGTTAGATAGATAGATAGACAGACAGACAGACAGACAGACAGACAGACCCGTGACCCACTCTACATTCACGGGTGTAACACCGGTTCATTACGCCAGGAAGCCTAACGCCGATTGAAACAAGCGCTATTTAAGAGGACAGGTTGGCATTCTACCCCTCCTTGCACCCTCGGCAGTGAACTTGCAGCAAGTAAAGCACCGTTCATGGCGGCAGCCGGCGCGGGGACTCACACGGGTATTTGATAAGTAAACAGAGAGAGAATCTATCGTGATGGAGTCTGATGGAACGATGATAGCGCAGGTACACTCCGAGCCTCTGCCCAGCCGGGGCCGCAGACGGCCTGGCGGGCGGTAATTGCCAGGGTCGGCCCTGCTTTGAAATCTGCCCATATATCTGCCAGGGCCCGGCCTGCCTCCCCAGGCGCGATCTGACTTATCGGTGTGATGTAAGGCCGGGCTGCTGACGCAGGCCGCTCTTATCAGGAGGGAATCCGCCCCCGCCCGTGCACATACTTCCTATCTGGAGGGGGTGGGGGGGGAGGGGCATGCTTTATGGGGGAGCAGGCTGAGGAGAGTTCAGGGGTGGCACAGGGGTCGGGGTGGGGGATGAGAGTTACAGCACGAGGTCATTTGGTTGTGCGTTTCTTAGAACTGCACACATCACTTTGAAACTCTTGCACACACAAACACGCCACACACACACACGCGCACATGCACATAGATACGTGCACACGCACACAGATACGTGCGCGCGCACACAAATACACGACACACACACACACAGTTCCATCCATATATCTAACTGCAGTCTCCCTGCGTAAAATCCGCCAGATTTTTCCTCCACCTGGGAATTATTCTCACAGTATCCTTTTCTCTGCGTCACCTGAAGATATAGGGACGTTCACCAGCTCCACACCTTTGCAATCTTTCTCAAGCAATTCTTACCACTATGCTCAGGGGCCCTAATTCGGTGTGAAAATTGTGAATCTTGAGAATACACAGAAAGTGCCAACTCTGTTCTTCTTCACTTTCCTAATCGCCACCTCCAAACCCCTTGGCAACGCCCAGATAGCCACACCCAGCACCAGAAAACAACCTCTACTCTGATGTATGAGTAGAACATTCCTCAAATCTAGACTCTACAGTAAGTAGAGACAGGTTTGTGCCGAAATTCTTCCGTAATCTTTCTTTTAGAGCTATTGCCCCAGGCGTGCCCTTCAGAGCAGGGATGCAGACATCTGACTGGTTAGTGGAAAAGAGCCTGGCTTTACAGACACTCTGGGGCTTTTCCATTGATGGCCTTCTTAAAGAGGCACTATGGGGCATATTAAGAAGATGTGCGTTAATAAAAGCACATCGCACATTTCCATATCGCCGGCTATCGCCGGATTTAATCGCCGTGATAGCGCGTAATTATCAATGTGCAACACGTAGGCGAAATTAAATCCAGCGATAGTCGGCGATATGGCACATTAGCGCATGAAAACAAGCGTTGTTTTCACGCGCTAATGTGTGCCTTGATAATTTGGGAGGGTGGATTCAGCGTTATGATCCACGCCCCCATGTTATCTATGCCTAACACCTGATCAAAGCAGGCGTTGGGAGACCTGCGATAAACGAGTTTATCGCAGGTCTCCTTCTCCCAATGCCTGCCTTGATAATAGGGTGATAACACCTCCAACCACATTTTACATGTGGTTGGACGTGGGAACGCCCACCCTGCATCCCATTAGCGTTATCTATCGCCCCCAGCGAGGGGCGATAGATGACGTCAAGAATATATCTCTAACTCAGGTTAGAGACGTATTGGGAATAGTGCGATAAAAAAAAATGTGTTAGCGACTTTAAAAAGTCGCTAACGCATTTATTGCGGGCTTGGTAATATGCCCCTGAGTTCTTTCTTAGGTTTAATGATCCATCATCCACCAAGCCAGAGCATTTGAGCTCAGCCCACGCGTGATGCAGACAGCTCTGTTCAGAGTTGGTCATAGTGTCTGTCCAGCATTTCTAGGAAGACATAATAAGTAAGTGGCCATGGAATATACCACACTCTAGACATCTCCTCTGCCTGAATTAAACACTGTGATGTTCAATTGCCAGTAGAGGGCAGTATCTGATACATTATAAATTGTTAAACTGTCAGATGTTGCTGTATCCAGCACCTGTTGATCAAAATATTGTTTTGAGTCAAAAACAACACATGGGTTGTGTGCAGCCTCCATCTGGGGTGGTGGTAGATATATCTGAGATCACCAGCACAAACTCATAAATAGAAGTCTGTTTGGGCTTTAGTCTGTCACCAAGATGTCAGTGTTTTTACTTGTCAGGCATCAGCCATTCATTCTCTCCCAATTGCTAAGAGGCTGTCAGGTAATATAGCCATCACCTGGGAATGGCTAATGAGGTCAACCAGTCAAAAATCTATATTTAATAAAGCATTACACTGCACTCATGGAGTTTAAAAACAACACTCTGGGACTTTAAAAACAACACTCTGGGCCTCCAAAAACAACACGCGGGGCCTCCAAAAACAACACTCTGGACCTCCAAAAACAACACCCTGGGCCTCCAAAAACAACACTCTGGACCTCCAAAAACAACACTCTGGGCCTCCAAAAACAACCCTATGGGTCTCCAAAAACAACACTCTGGGCCTCCAAAAACAACCCTATGGGCCTCCAAAAACAACCCTCTGGACATCCAAAAACAACACTCTAGGCCTCCAAAAACAACCCTATGGGCCTCCAAAAACAACACCCTGGGCCTCCAAAAACAACACTCTGGGCCTCCAAAAACAACCCTATGGGCCTCCAAAAACCACACTCTGGGCCTCGAAAAACAACCCTATGGGCCTCCAAAAACAACCCTATGGGCCTCCAAAAACAACACCCTGGGCCTCCAAAAACAACACTCTGGACCTCCAAAAACAACACTCTGGGCCTCCAAAAACAAGCCTATGGGCCTCCAAAAACAACACCCTGGGCCTCCAAAAACAACACACTGGACCTCCAAAAACAACACCATGTGCCTCCAAAAACAACACCATGGGCCTTCAAAATCAACACCCTAGGGCTCCAGAAACATCACTCTGGACCTCCAAAAACAACACTCTCGACCTCCAAAATCAACACCCTGGGCCTCCAAAAACAACACTCTGGACCTCCAAAAACAACACTCTGGGCCTCCAAAAACAACACCATGGGCCTTCAAAATCAACACCCTAGGGCTCCAGAAACAACACTCTGGACCTCCAAAAACAACACTCTCGACCTCCAAAATCAACACCCTGGGCCTCCAAAAACAACACACTGGACCTCCAAAAACAACACTCTCAACCTCCAAAATCAACACCCTGGGCCTCCAAAAACAACACACTGGACCTCCAAAAACAACACTCTGGGCCTCCAAAAACAACACCATGGGCCTTCAAAATCAACACCCTAGGGCTCCAGAAACAACACTCTGGGCCTCCAAAAACAACACTCTCGGCCTCCAAAATCAACACCCTGGGCCTCCAAAAACAACACCCTGGGCCTCCGAAAACAACCCTATGGGCCTCCTAAAACAACACTGTAGACCACCAAAAACAACCCTCTGGGCCTCTAAAAACAACACGCTGAGCCTCTAACAATAATAACATATATATTGCTGGTGTTACTGGTCAATAAAGGCTTTCTACTTGTACCCCGCTGTGTCCCTGGGTTTCTTTGTGAGAAGATTATTGTTTGTGGCATATATATATATATATATATATATATATATATATATATATATATATATATATATATATATATATATTACCTACTGGCGGTCGCCAGTAGGTAGTTATAGTTAGGATTTTTTTCAATGTTAAATCTCAAAATTCTATTTGGAATAACTTTGGCGCCGGTTGACGAATCTGACAGAAAATTTCCTCAAAATGGCCTCGCGGCGTTCCGGTCCTTCCCTGAAAGTTTGGGGGGTATTCGTCAAGCGGGGTCCGAGATAAAAGAGGGGTCCCAAAACGCGTTTTCCCCATGTTAATTTCCATAGGGCGGTCGATTTCACTTTTAACCCGAACGGCTGAATGGATTTCCACCAAATTTGGCAAAATTGTAGGGACTGGTAGCCCGATGTGCCTTTGCTATGTCTCAAGATATGTGCTCCAGTGGATTTTGAGTAATTTAGGTTCCAAAAAATATATATATCTATAGCAGCGCTCCGGTGCGCGCACCGGGGAGCGCTCCGGGCGCGTGACGCGAGGTGCGCATGGAAAGCTGATTGGCTCTCGGGTGTCTGTAAACATTCGAAACAGTCCAGAGCGGCCGCCATCTTGTGTCTCGGTAAAATCGAGACATAAGAGGTGGCTAAAACAAAGGGGGAAATGACCATAAGGCGTCAGGGATAGACCCCTTTGACCCCCTAGGTTTGATGTGGGGGCTATAAAAGGGCCCCGCGGGGCATTTAAAATATTTTTTTTTTTTCGTTTTGCGCGGGGGAAGCGCCCGGTGCGCGCACCGGGGAGCGGCCCGGGGAGCGTACTATGATGAAAAAAGGTGACAGAGTTTTTAAAAAATGAAGTTTTGATTTAGAAATTGGAGGTAGTTCTAAAAAGAACTTTTTTTTTCTTCTTTTTGTTGTTTTATATTTTTTTTGTGTTTTTTGAACTTTTTGAACTTTTTTTGGCTTTTCAAAACAGTTTTATATATTTTTTTGTATTTTTTTAGGGGGAGAAACAAAAAAAGGGAATTGAAACTGGCTCAACTGGAGCAAAAAAACAAAAAACCCAAAAAATTACTTCTTTTTGGGGCACTTGTGATTATCACCTGCAAGGACGATGAGCTTAACGCTTTTTTCGCCATAGGCGATAAGCTTGCCACATGCAGAACAAGTGATTTTAAAATCAGCAAATCTCGGCTGAATGCAAGGCATCACCTCGGATGTTTCTGGTTCCGATGAAGTGGGTTGGTTTCTTTGGGAGGGGGTCCTTGATGACTGGGGGAGGTTACTGGCCAGTTCCCTGAACTCTGCACGAGAGTAGTTGATTGGGTGCTTTCTGGTCATGTGCCGAATCATGGTATAGTTACCAAATGAATATTTTTTGTTTGGGTTGCCCCGTGAAAGTTCATCATTGCAGATTAGGCAAGTCACCTTGGCCGCATTCACCTTTTTTTTCCCCTCTGGGATTGAAAAAAACTCCCATACAATGTGTGGTTTGGGTTTGTATGGGGTATTTTCTTCTGGCAGCCATCTTCTCCTCCCCTCCTCCTCTTCCTCTTCCTCCTCCTCCTGTTCTTGACCACCAATATAATTTGGAGCTGGTCCTCTTGGTGGTTGTGGTGGTGGTGGTGGGGCAGATGCACCAGCTGATGCTACTACTGAAGCCATTATTTGGAGCAAAAAAGTAGAGAGAGCTACAAACAGGTCTTCCTCAGTCAAAGGACAAAGTCAGAATAAGGAAAAAAGGTGGGGTCTTTCATCATTTAGAAAAAAAAACTGTCCTGAACCAATGAGAAGTGTTATTTTCAGGTCACAAGACCAGGGGCTTCATCATTATGAAACTAAAACTGTTATGAACCAATGAAAAGTGTTATTTTCTGGTCACATGACCCGACGCGCTTACGGTACGCGCCCGGGGCGCGCCCGGGGGCGCGCCCCGGGTCGCGCAGCGTAAGCGCGTCGGATGTTTACGTTGCGCGATCGTATTCGCTCGAGTACTTCCGGGTGCGCTTACGCCGTTTGTATCACGCGGACGCGGCTACGCGATACGTCACGATCATGTTTTCGTTTGCGATATTGGCGCTCACGGGACGCTCCCCGGAGCGCGCCCCGGGGCGCTTTTCAGAAATACGCTTTTCGGGCCGCTCCCCGGGGCGCGCTCCGGGAGCGCTCCCAAAAAAAATAAAAAATAAAAAAAAGGGATAATTGTAGGGACAGGTAGCCCTATTCTGAAGTGGTTTGTAAAAAAATTAACTTTAGAAAAATATTTATCGTGCTACATTGGGCTTAATATATGTTAGAGCCAAAATGTAGCCCAAATGTAGCCCAAAGTAGCCCAATGTAGCCCAAAGATGGCCACCAGAGACCAAAAAATGTAAATGTAGCCCAAATTTCAACTAGATGTAGCCCAACTGTAGCCCAATGACAGAATGTACCAGAGTGTTCTAAAGAACAACTAGAGTGCTAACAGTCTTATTTATAAAGTGAAACTTATAGTTAGGAATTAGCATTAAAAAAACCTATGAAATTCACTGAAAAAACCATAGGTTTCACACCAGTTATAGTTAGGAATTAGCATTTAAAAAACCTATGAAATTCACTGAAAAAACCATAGGTTTCACACCGGTTATAGTTAGGAATTAGCATTTAAAAAACCTATTAAATTCACTGAAAAAACCATAGGTTTCACACCAGTTATAGTTAGCTGGAAATTTTACTGACATAAAACCATTGAAATTCCCACGTTATAGTTAGTCGGACTCACTATAACTTGCGCGTGCAATGCACTGCTGATGACATCACATATTACATCACTCATGACATGGTCAGTGACATCACTCATGACATCACTGATGACACCATCCAGTGAATATGTGTCTTTCTGAAAAATAAATATTAGTGAGTTATGTTTAAATATTTAAATATATATATTAGTGTTTCACTTTGTGTATAAGTGGCTACATGTGTTGGTAAGTAGCTACATGCGTATGTATATGGGTTATTAGATATTTTTATTAGTATCAGTATGAGTGTCTATATGGTTTGGTGGGGGTATTACTTAGCACATAGATGCATGAGTGACTGACTCTTTGTTTGTATGTGTTTTGAAGACAGCATATGTACAGGACTGTATGGGTGGATGAGTGTCTATATGTGTTTGTTAGTGAGTGAATGACTGTCTCACTAGTGTCTTTATCAGTAACTACATATGTTTTAATCTAGTATATATGAATATTGATGTATATAAGTGAGTATATGTGAGAGTAAGAGATTGTAAGAGTTCCTGTTTAAATAAGTATGTGTTTCTATAAGTGATTGTTTAAGAGAATAAATATGTGTAATTTTAAATAGAAGTAAGGTGGAAGTGTGTGTATAACTCTATATTCAAATAAATGGATGTTCAATAGTTTATTTGCACGTGTGAATATGTGTGTGAGTAACTTTTGGATGAATGTCGGTGTGTAACAGGATGTATAGGTGTATCACTTCATATGATGAGTGAGTATATGTATGAGTGACTATATAGAACTGTTGGTGAATGAGTGGATGTGTATATAGATAGTGGAATTACTGAATTGCTTGTTGTAACTGATATAGGTATCTCCATTTTTTTTAAAATTTCAGTTTCTATTTTTGAATATGTGTCTCAAGGGTTACATTATAGTGAAAGGAGGTCTGTCACTATGTCACAAGGATGGTGTCATGAGTGATGTCACTGACCATGTCATGAGTGATGTAATATGTGATGTCATCAGCAGTGCATTGCACGCGCAAGTTATAGTGAGTCCGACTAACTATAACGTGGGAATTTCAATGGTTTTATGTCAGTAAAATTTCCAGCTAACTATAACTGGTGTGAAACCTATGGTTTTTTCAGTGAATTTAATAGGTTTTTTAAATGCTAATTCCTAACTATAACCGGTGTGAAACCTATGGTTTTTTCAGTGAATATATATATATATATATATATATTCCTCTCCTTCCTGCTTCTCCAGGCACGGCACGCAGGACACAAAGACCACCACACAGTTCATCCAGTACCACAGGTCAGTTTATTATCGCCCTAGTTCTCCCTCTGGCATATATATATATATGGCGAAAAGTGTTCAACTGCAAGAAGAACTGGAGGAACCAAACGGGGAATTCAGGTAAAGCATTTATTGACAACCAGCAAAGGCATGACGCGTTTCGACGTAAATGTCTTCCTCAGATGCCTGCTAACACCATGCTTGCACGCCAGCCACTCGTAAATACTCCATCCGTTCTGTCATAATGACGTAGTCAGGTGGGCCGGCTCAGAGTCACCATCATCGCTGTGGTTGTCTCGGAAAACCACAGTTCCCAGAATACCCCTCTCACGGTAAAACTGGGTCGGGATCTCTTTCACGGCACCATGTATCCCTTCCTGGGTCCTGGCTGTCAGTAAGAACGTGGTGCAAGTGCTCTGGCAAAGCACAGTGGCTGAAACAAACACCTCACCTGAGCCCCCTAGACGCCTCAACCGTACAGTCCTCATACAGCCAGGCCTGAAATTGCGAACACAGTGTTCCGGAATTCCTCCATGCAGTCATGGACTGCTGTCTGCAGCGGCGCTGTCTCTGGAAGGGGATACGGTGGGTATTGAGCAATCCAATACCTTGGATGGAAAGAAATTGCCGAAGCTGTCCTTGTTGCTCAAACCACTTGGTGGGGCGGGTAACCTCCTAGCGTGCCCAGGACACAGCACGCAAATTTATGGCGAAAAGTCTTCAACTGCAAGAAGAACTGGAGGAACCAAACAGGGAATTCAGGTAAAGCATTTATTGACAACCAGCAAAGGCATGACGCGTTTCGACGTAAATGTCTTCCTCAGATGCCTGCTAACACCATGCTTGCACGCCAGCCACTCGTAAATACTCCATCCGTTCTGTCATAATGACGTAGTCAGGTGGGCCGGCTCAGAGTCACCACCATCGCTGTGGTTGTCTCGGAAAACCACAGTCCCAGAATGCCCCTCTCACGGTAAAACTGGGTCGGGATCTCTTTCACGGCACCATGTATTCCTTCCTGGGTCCTGGCTGTCAGTAAGAACGTGGTGCAAGTGCTCTGGCAAAGCACAGTGGCTGAAATATATATATATATATTCACTGAAAAAACCATAGGTTTCACACCAGTTATAGTTAGGAATTAGCATTTAAAAAACCTATGAAATTCACTGAAAAAACCATAGGTTTCACACCAGTTATAGTTAGCTGGAAATTTTACTGACATAAAACCAATGAAATTCCACGTTATGGTTAGTTGTACTCACTATAACTTGCGCGTGTAATGCACTGCTGATGACATCACATATTACATCACTCATGACATGGTCAGTGACATCACTCATGACATCACTGATGACACCATCCAGTGAAAGTGTGTCTTTCTGAAAAATAAATATGTTTTATATATGTATATGTAAAGGTCGATGGAAAAATAAATGTTTAAATTATTGTCTTAATGAATGTTTTTTTAAAAAAAAATGATTGGATAACTGGCTTATTAAGTGTATCTTAGTGAATACATATATTAGCGAGTAATGTTTAAATATTTAAATGTTTGTATCAGTGTTTCACTTTGTGTATAAATGGCTACATGGGTTGGTGAGTAGCTACATGTGTGTGTATATGGGTTATTAAATGTTTTTTTAGTATCAGTATGAGTCTCTGTATGGTTTAGTGGGGGTATTACTTAGCACATAGATGCATCAATGACTGACTCACTGTTTGTATGTGTTTTGAAGACAGCATATGTGCAGGACTGTATGGGTGGATGAGTGTGTATATGTGTGTGTTAGTGAGTGAATGACTGCCTCACTAGTGTCTTTATCAGTAACTACATATGTTTTAATCTAGTTTATGTGAGTATTGATATATATAAGTCAGTATATGTGAGAGTGAGATTGAAACAGTTCCTGTTTAAATAAGTATGTGTTTCTATAAGTGATTGTTTAAGAGAGTAAGTATGTGTAAGTTTCCTTAGAAGTAAGGTGGTAGTGTGTGTATATCTGTATATGTAAATAAATGGATGTTTATTAGTTTATTTGCATGTGTGAATAAGTGTGTGAGTAACTTTTTGATGACTGTTGGTGTGTAACAGGATGTATAGGTGTATCACTACATATGATGAGTGAGTATATGTATGAGTGACTATATAGAACTGTTGGTGAATGAGTGGATGTGTATATAGATGGTGGAATTACTGAATTGGTTGTTGTAACTGGTATGGGTATATCCACTTTTTTGAAAATGTTAGTTTCTATTTTTGAATATATGTTTCAAGGGTTACTTTACAGTGAAAGGAGGTCTGTCACTCTGTCACAAGGATGGTGTCATCAGTGATGTCATGAGTGATGTCACTGACCATGTCATGAGTGATGTAATATGTGACGTCATCAGCAGTGCATTGCAGGCGCAAGTTATAGTGAGTCCAACTAACTATAACATGGAATTTCATTGGTTTTATGTCAGTAAAATTTCCAGCTAACTATAACTGGTGTGAAACCTATGTTTTTTTCAGTAAATTTAATAGGTTTTTTAAATGCTAATTCCTAACTATAACTGGTATGAAACCTATGGTTTTTTCAGTGAATTTAATAGGTTTTTTAAATGCTAATTCCTAACTATAACTGGTGTGAAACCTATGGTTTTTTCAGTGAATTTCATAGGTTTTTTAATAGCAAATTTCTATAGCTATGAAATGTAATATTTTCTAAAATGAATCCTATATTGTATATTTATGTAATACTATTTTTTTTATATATATTGTTCATGGTTTTTTTTTTTGTTTTTTTTTTTGCCTTTGAGCGCTCCCGGTACGCGTACCGGTGAGCGCACCGGTAAGCGTATATTTTTGGGCGCGCCCCGGTGCGCGTACCGGGGCGCGTCCCGTTAGCGCACCCCAAAAAAAAAGAAAAAAAAAATAATGAAGGAGTGAGCATAAGGAAAGGGGACAGAGAGGGTGGTGTAAAGAGAAAGAGAGCTAGAGGAAGGAACACACAGGGACTGTGTAATAGACAGTAAGACAGAGAAAAGGTGTAAGAGGAAGTAACTGAAAGCCTTGCGCCACCGGTGCGTCATTTTTTTCCCATGTTAAAAGTGACGCACCTGCGGCACAAGGCAATCAAAATAAGGCCCAAATGTAAATACCATTGATTTGCACCCAAAATTGCCCAAATGTAAATACCATTGATTTGCACCCAAAATCGTTTTTTGAATAACATTTTACCAACACAGCGCAGGTCCTATGTACAAGCATTCAATTTCACTACTGAAACCTCACTGTTTCACAAAATACAAATCCTCTATCTTGCAAATGTTAATAGCAAGAATTATCAAAAAGCAACACACAAACCAACACCAAAGAAATTCAGGGCCTTATTTATAAAGGCCTTGCGCCACCGGTGCGTCATTTTTTTCCCATGTTAAAATTGACGCACCTGCAGCACAAGGCAATCATAAATAAGGCCCAAATGTAAATACCATTGATTTGCCCCCAAAATCGTTTTTTGAATAACATTTTACCAACACAGCACAGGTCCTATGTACAAGCATTCAATTTCACTAGTGAAACCTCACTGTTTCACAAAATACAAATCCTCTATCTTGCAAATGTTAATAGCAAGAATTATGAAAAAGCAACACACAAACCAACAGCAAAAAAACTCAGGGCCTTATTTATGAAAGCCTTGCACCACCGTTGCGTCATTTTTTTCCCATGTTAAAAGTGACGCACCTGCGGCACAAGGCAATCAAAAATAAGGCCCAAATGTAAATACCATTGATTTTCCCCCAAAATCGTTTTTTGAATATCATTTTACCAACACAGCGCAGGTCCTATGTACAAGCATTCAATTTCACTACTGAAACCTCACTGTTTCACAAAATACAAATCCTCTATCTTGCAAATGTTGATAGCAAGCATTATCAAAAAGCAACACACAAACCAACAGCAAAGAAACTCAAGGCCTTATTTATGAAAGCCTTGCGCCACCGGTGCGTCATTTTTTTCCCCATGTTAAAAATGACGCACCTGCGGCACAAGGCAATCAAAAAAAAGGCCCAAATGTAAAGACCATTGATTTGCACCCAAAATTGCCCAAATGTAAATACCATTGATTTGCCCCCAAAATCGTTTTTTGAATAACATTTTACCAACACAGCGCAGGTCCTATGTACAAGCATTCAATTTCACTACTGAAACCTCACTGTTTCACAAAATACAAATCCTCTATCTTGCAAATGTTAATAGCAAGAATTATCAAAAAGCAACACACAAACCAACAGCAAAGAAACTCAGGGCCTTATTTATGAAAGCCTTGCGCCACCGGTGCGTTATTTTTTTTCCCATGTTAAAAGTGACGCACCTGCGGCACAAGCCAATCAAAAATAAGGCCCAAATGTAAATACCATTGATTTGCCCCCAAAATCGTTTTTTGAATAACATTTTACCAACACAGCGCAGGTCCTATGTACAAGCATTCAATTTCACTACTGAAACCTCACTGTTTCACAAAAGACAATTCCTCTATCTTGCATATTTTAATATCAAGCATTTCCAAAAAACATACCACAAACCAACAAGACAGAATCTCAATCTGCTTCCTAATTTGAGTTAACGCAGGTGACTTAATTCTAAAACATTCAAATATATTTCTTTACAGAGGCAGACACTATTAATTGCTTCTCAAAAAAATAAAAGCCATTCTTTTACCCCAAAATCGTTTTTTAAATAACTTTTTACAAACACAGCACAAGTCCTATGTACAAGCATTCAATTTTACTACTGAAACTTCACTATCTACTTCCAAATCTTCTCCATAGAGCAAATAAGTCTCTATCTAAATTAAATAAATCATTACTTACCTTTACAAATGCTTTTGGAGATTGAGAACAGTGTCAGACACACACACCAATTTTTCTTTAGCAGAGCAAAAGGTATGCATTCAATACACTGAAACCAAGACTGGAACAGAAAAGCTCTAATTCAACACACATATGCCTCATTTCAACCAATCAAAACTCTTCCCTCACTATTTTCAAACCAACACCCTTCCCCCTCTGAGACCTTTCTACCAGTTACCATAGCAACTCCCTCCTAATTGAACTCTCAGGTTCAAAAGTTTATTCAACAATGTTGCAAATTAAGTCAGCAAGGATGTTTGAGCTCTCAAAACACCAGCTTATCCAGGGCATTATTGCTTTAATTGACTTTTTCTTAACCATTCAAATTGCTTCTTTCACACAACACAACCATGCACCCTAACTTTCAGGTTTCAACTATCTGAATCCACCAATCATTGCTTGTGATTCAAGAGCAGGGAAACTCCACAGTTTTTTTTGTAAACTCCTACTGTTCCAACTGCCATTTCATTCCCACACTTCATCTGACTGCACCAGAACCTTCTCTCATCATGTATTCTGTGTGGATTATTGGACATAGCTACATCCACTGGGCTCAAAGGTATGCAGCTTGCAGAAATTTTCACAACCTTGATTTATCAAATGTGGAAATTAAATGGATTGGCCAGAGAGGATTGAGATGTCACCAATTGATACCATTGGTGAAAACCTTTTTGCATCTGCCAAACCCTGACCTCTTAATAGTGCACTGTAGAGGAAATGACTTGGGCACTTTGACTGGGGTTGGTCTGGAAATGCTTTTAAAGGACACCTTTGATCAATTGATGACACTTTTTCCACAAACTGCCTTGGTATATTCCAATATATGCCAAAGACAGAAATGGAACTGGTCCAACCAATTTTGTCCACAATTTGAGAAAGCACGGAAACATGTGAATAAATCTGTTTCTGCTTACATGAGAGACTATGGAATGGGTTCAATATACAACAATAACTTGCGTTACAACATGCAAGACATCTACAGAGGAGATGGTGTGCACTTCTCAGATGAGGGGAATAGAATATTCCTCCTGAATTTAAGACTGTGCATTGGAACCTACTTGTAGGTACCTAAATCAGCCACAGAACCCAAAAGCTCCTTTCAGAGCTACCCTACCTCTGATCACTCAAAATGATTATCTTTCTCTAACTTTTTTCACTATTTTTCACCAAAGTACGCTCCCCGGTGCGCTCCCCGGTGCGCGTACCGGGCGCTCCCCCCGCGAAATTTAAAGATTTTTTATTTTTTGCCATATATGCCCCTCCTAAACTCCCCTCAGAAAACCTAGAGGGTCAGGGGGTGTCTACTGTGCCCCTTTTTACCCATTCCCAACGTTGTTTGTCCTCCATCTTGTGTCTCAATTCGACCGAAACACAAAATGGCGGACTCCCGTAGCGCTCACGGTACGCGTACCGGGGCGCGCACCGGTGAGCGCTCCCCAAAAAAATGTGGGAAACGAAATTACATAAAAACCACTGGACAGACTTTCACCAAATATAGAATAGACCCTACTACATACCAGTCCCTACCATTTTCCCAAATGTGATGGAATTCCATTGAGCCATTTAGAATGTAGCCCTGTCTAAATATCCTGAGGTCAATTACATGACAAAAACACATATGAAAGGGTTAGAATTTTCAACCAATTAAAATGTTACTTACATTTTGTACTTTTATGTACTGACATTTGATTGGTTATGTACATCAATATATATGAAAAATTAGAGGGAAACACAGCCATTTTGACTAATAGTACCTGAGGGACATTTCAAAAGAATTTTCACAGAAAACTTCAACTGCTTTGAAAAAGGTAAGTTAATATTTTTGAAGGGAAACTATGTTGTTCACTTTAAGTTAATTTGACAAAACGTTTTCTGATAGATATATACTGTCCCTCTGTAATAGTTATAGATTGAGATAGGATTCTCTGTTATACTTTTGAATTGAGTTAGGCTTCTCTGGTATAATTATGAATTTACTTATGCTTCATCACATGCACTTTTTAATAGTTCTACTTCCTGCCTGAAACCATACACTACCCAAAAATTACTTCACTGTTAAAAACTCAGAAGTACCTGTCTGATCTTAAACCCAACAGTACCCTAACTCTACTGATATAGTTATTTTTTATGCAATTTACAGCAAGAAAATGGAAGGAAAACAAGACAAAATTAATATTTCTTTCGAAGTTGTTGTTGAGAACAATCCAGAGGAATATATGGATGATTTGGACTTTATGGATCAGTCTCTGGACCAACAATTACTTGACAGTGTTGAAGCAATAGAATCATTCAAACAAAATGAGGACATACCAGATGATCTAATGTTAGAAGTTCTTTTAAATTTTGAAAAATCAGAACAATAAATTTATATTTAATAATTAAAAATTGTTTGAGACATTATTCATTTTTATATGTAATTCATGAAGTACTACCAAAATGATTAAAATATAAAGTGAGACTTATAGTATACTGTGCAACTTTTTTGTGATACATAGTAAGTTTGCTCATAGTTACTTCCTTTCTCCCACTATATTATCTACAATGTGTAATATACATCTCTTTTTCATCATAAGGGAGCAGGATACACTACCCATCATCCACTAGGCCTTCTCAGGAAGTGCTTAAAGTATATGTTTCTGCTTTCTTGACAGACTATGGTATGGATTCCATATACCACAATAACTTCTGTAACAACATGCAAGATATCTACAGAGGAGAAGGTGTAGATTAAATTTAAGGGACAGATTTACAAGCCCCTTGCGCCACCTTTGCGTCACTTTTAACATAGGAAAAGTGACACAAAAGTGGCGCAAGGGGCTTGTAAATCTGCCCCTATGTCTCTACATTGGAACATACATGTAGGTACTTAAATCAAAAAAATAAAAAAACAACAATTTAAGGGGCAGATTTACAAGCCCCTTGCGCCACCTTTGCGTCACGTTTAACATGGGAAAAGTGACACAAAAGTGGCGCAAGTGGCTTGTAAATCTGCCCCTAAGTCTCTACATTGATACCTACATGTAGGTACTTAAATAAAAAAATAAAAAACAACAAAAAGATTTCTTTTTTTAAAACAGCTACTTTTTAAAAAACTGTCATTCTTTTTTCCCCATGCTATGCTCCCCGGTACGCTCCCCGGTGCACTCCCTGGTGCGCGTACCGGGCGCTCCCCCCGCGAAAATCAAAAAAATAATAATTTTTTTTTTGCCCCGCGGGGCCCTTTTATAGCCCCCACATCAAACCTAGTGGGTCAGGGGGGGTCTACCCTGCCCCCTTATGGTCATTTCCCCCTTTGTTTTTGCCACCTCTTGTGTCTCGATCCTACCGAAACACAAGATGGCGGCCGCTCCGGACTGTTTCGAATGTTTACAGACACCCGAGAGCCAATCAGCTTTCCGTGCGCAAGTCGCGTAGCGCGCCCGGTGCGCTCCCCGGTGCGCGTACCGGGGCGCTGCCATAGATATATATATTTTTTTGAACCTAAATTACTCAAAATCCACTGGAGCACATATCTTGAGACATATAAAAGGCACATCGGGCTACCAGTCCCTACAATTTTGCCAAGTTTGGTGGAAATCCATTCAGCCGTTCGGGCTAAAAGTGAAGTCGACCGCCCTATGGAAATTAACATGGGGAAACACGTTTTGGGACCCCCCTTTTATCTCGGCCCCCGCTTGACGAATCCCCCCAAACTTTCAGGGAAGGAGCGGAGCGGAGCGGGCCATTTTCTTGGAGAAATTCGCGAAGATTCGTAGACCGGCGCCAAAGTTATTCCCAATAGAATGTTGCAGATTTCCTATGGAAAGTAGATCCTAACTATAACTACCTACTGGCGACCGCCAGTAGGTAATATATATATAAATATATATATATATATATATATATATATATATATATATATATATATATTTATATATATTTATACAAATCCCTTTCCTCAAGGGAATGAGTACGCACTCACGGACCAATCTTTCCCAAAGTACTTTATTTCTTTTCCTTCAATCTCCAAAACATAACACAAACCAACGCGTTTCGCAACAGAAGTTGCTTGTTCACGGTCATTGGGCAAAGTGTTTACTCCTCCTATATTGCGAGGAACCCGCTATGGATTTTGAACTCACTTCCTGTTCAAAGCAGGAAATGAGTTGGGAAATGTAGTTTTTGCTCTACATCGGACCGCATCAGACATATGGTGATTTTTGCAGATAACGTGAAAACAGGTTTAAAAGTGAAAATTATTTACGTCCTAAAGATGTATGTACTTACTATACACTAGAAAGACAGAAATAGCAATTGTGTCATATTCTATTCCTATCACGGAGAAGACAATTAGATTGTGATATATACCACCAAAAATAAAGCCCTCTAGTGGGCATAATTGTCTATGCAGACTCCGTGTGCAAAACTTGCATTTAATGGTCTGTGATTAAGCCCTCCAGTGGGCCTGTAATCCATAGTGACTACCCTTAAACGAATAAACAAACTTATTTTTATTCATCTATTTCTTAATGTTCTGTTGATCTAAATAGTGTATCAATCGTATCCATCACAAATCATACACCTTCTTATCACCTATCATATATTACCATGATTTCACAGTCTGTCTAATATCATTGTCCATCAATTTGTTAAATTTCAGTTCTTAAATACCAGTTTACGCAAAAACATTTTATATAAAAATTTTCCGAGAATGTTAAATGTTGACATCTGCTATTCTCTGAAACAAAGGATTCAACCTCCACAAAAACAATCCATCAGTCTATTTATAAGTGCACATATAGTTCTTCGCTCTGATTCAAACCCCAGGGGGTCATTGTTCGGAAATTCAGGATTTGTATTGATTCCCTGCGTCTTAGTTGTTTTTCCTGGTCTCCGCCCCTTTCATGTGGCAATATACATTCTAGGGCATATGTTTTTAGTAGTTTCCAATCGCTGTTGTGTGCCATCTCCATATGTTTCGCGATTGCGTTGCTCCGATCTTTGTTTGTGGTAGCTCTTATATGTTCGAGAATCCGTTTTTTGAATTCTTTTTTTGTGCTTCCAATATATTTGAGCGAACATGGGCACTCAATTACGTACACTACATGTGTACTCGTACAGTCGATTAGTTGTTTTATTTGCCACATCCTTTTATTGGGTAGCATCACTTCTTTGGTATTTACTGCAATCTGGCAGACCTTGCAGTGTTGGCATTTTATGAATCCTTTAGTATTCAGCCATTGGATTCCTTTTTTTCTTTTTGTGTGGTCTTTATGGTGACTCTGAATCAATCTGTCTTTCAGGTTCCTTGCTCTTCTGAACGTGACTAATGGGTGTTTACCCATTATTTTTCCAGTAGTCTGGTCAAGATGTAGTAGTTTCCAGTTTTTTCTTATGATGTTCATGATTTGTTTGGATTCCCTACTGTAGTTGAGAATTAGTCTTATTTCTCTTTCGGCCTTAGGCTCTTCCCCAATGTTGTTGGTACTTTTTTTGGATATAAGGGCATCCCTTCTCTTTTTCATATTAGCTCTTTGCCACCCTTTCATTATTACTTTGTTGTGGTATCCTCTGTTTTTGAATCTCCGGGCCATAGCTTTGCTGGTTTTTATCCATTCTTCTTCCTCTGAACAAATTCTCCTCAACCTGAGGAATTCTCCATATGGGATGTTTTCCTTCACCGCCGGTTTATGGAAACTTTCAAAATGCAAGGTGGAATTGGTGGCAGTATCTTTTCTATGTAAAGTAGTTTCAATTTTGTTATTCCGTATGTAAATTTCAGTGTCAAGAAAAATTGCTTTATTGCTGCTAATGTTATATGTAAATTTGATGTTGGGAGTGGAAGAATTGAGGATTTGAAAGTAACTTTCGAATTCTTGGGCTGTTCCTTCCCATATGATTAGAAGGTCATCTATGTACCTTGTCCATTTGGCGATTTTATTTACATAGAAGTCATTATCAGGGTGCCAAGCCACTCGTTGTTCCCACCACCCCATTGTGAGGCAGGCGTATGCAGGGCTGAAAGAAAAACCCATGGCACATCCATGGATTTGATGAAAGATTTCCTCACCAAATAAGAAAATATTTTGGGTCAGGCACATTTCTACCATGTCCATCAGCATTTGATTATGTTTGTTAAACTGGATGCCACGTTCCTTTAGAAAAAATGCTACCGCATTTAGACCAATATCATTGTCAATATTGGTATACAAGGATACCACGTCCATTGTCACCAGTAAGTACGTCGGTTGCCATGATAGATCCTCAAGATGTTTCAGGAGGTCTGTTGTATCTCTTAAATAAGAACTTAAGTTGGTCATAAACGGCATAAGGAAGAAATCAATAAAATTGGCCACTGGTTCCATCAGAGATCCCTTGGACGACACTATAGGTCTCCCTGGTGGTCTAAGTGGGTTCTTATGTACCTTCGGTAAGAAATAGATGGTAGCTGTTACCGGGTATTCTGTTGTAAGGAATTTCATTTCATCTAGATCAATAAGATTTTCATCATTCCAGATTTTTAGTTTGTGATCCAGTTTCTCCTTAAACATATTGGTGGGATTGTTTTGCAATTTGTTGTAATATTTTTTATTGTTAAGCTGTGAATGTGCCTCTGTTACATAGTCTTTGGTGTTGAGAATAACGATGTTACCACCTTTATCTGCTGTTTTTTTAGTAATGTTTTTGTCGTCCATTAGGTTTTTTAAGGCATTCCTCTCATCCTTCGTTAGATTGTCTCTGTAATTGGTTCTTTTTATATTGTAAATATCTTTTATCACAGCTTCTTGGAATATGTCAATTTTATTCCCTTGAGGTAGTTGTGGATAGTATTTTGATGCTACATTTCCCAACTCATTTCCTGCTTTGAACAGGAAGTGAGTTCAAAATCCATAGCGGGTTCCTCGCAATATAGGAGGAGTAAACACTTTGCCCAATGACCGTGAACAAGCAACTTCTGTTGCGAAACGCGTTGGTTTGTGTTATGTTTTGGAGATTGAAGGAAAAGAAATAAAGTACTTTGGGAAAGATTGGTCCGTGAGTGCGTACTCATTCCCTTGAGGAAAGGGATTTGTATAAATATTTTCAAAGCGGGGCTCTGCTGAGGAGTATTGGCACCGGTGGATTGAGCGCCAAAGGATTGTACAACGGAGCCAAATCGTTGAATATATATATATATATATAATTTCACAATTCCCCTTCGGGATAAGCAACGCACTCCACGGAATCTCCAACTTCGGATTTTCAGTTTCTTTTATTAACGGCAGACCGGTTTCGGCTTCACGCCTTCTTCAATGCCATATGCAAACATTGTGTCTTGCCCCTATTAAATTACATTGTAGCACCTCCCCATTTCCCACGGGACGTACTGTGAGTGTATGCATATGGCATGTTCATATATTTACATATATATATATATATATATATATATATCAGCAATGCCTAATAAATCGCCCAAGTTGTAAAAAATATTTGTAAACAGCTGTTTACATATTCACAAAATTGTACATATTCATAAATTACATTGTGTCATTTATCATTGTAATTCTTCTTTCGACATAGTGTCAAGATTATACAAATATCAACCAAAACGGGAGATATATCTCATTGACGATGATATATGCAGAATACTATGTGGCATAGTGCCCATAGAATCTCAGAACAACGTCCTATATATTCATATATATACATATAAGATAGACCAAGATATATTCGTTGATAGCCTAAGTATTATTCCTTGTAACAAGTGAAAAGAGAAGAAAGAAGATAAAGTGCACTACATTAAATCAAATTCTTACCTAAAAACAGGACCCTTGGAAGAAAGGGGTAGGTTATCCGGAACGGATGAGACAGTCCGCAGCTCAAGTAACCTTTCCTTTCCTCCTGTGTACAAAATAAAATGAATATTAACACCTACGTGAATATAAAATAGTCATATGATATACTATTGTTACATAGTAAATAATCATATTAATAAAAACATGTCAATTGCATATCACACAAGCAAAAAACATGGTTGCAGAAAAAATCATTATTGTAGAGAAACTCATTATTGCAGAAAAAATCATTACAATAAACACCAATGTGAGACCAAATTACTAATCTCTTAAGTGAGAGGCCAATTCCTCATCGACATTATGGTCTTTGGGGTATTTGGTCTCGAGATCAATTATCCACTTTGATTCTCGTTTATGTAATGCCAAAGTTCTGTTACCACCCCTGGGACCAATATGGACTTGTTCCAATGCAAAAAAGCTTAACAGGTTGCTATTGGATAGGTGGAAAAGCTCAAAATTTCTGGCTATGGGATAATGCGGGTCCTTATTATTTATGGCCCGCATATGCTCAAGTACTCTCTTCTTGGTTGTTAATGTGGTACTTCCAACATACCTCATCTTACATGGACACATTAGTACATTATACAATAAGTAGAACTACATGTCAAAAATTGATCAATCACTTTAGGTGTGCCATGACCTGGAATAGAGACACATTTAACCATACTGCTGTTACGACAGGCTTTACAGTGCCCACAGGGATAAAAACCTTTCAACTGATGTTCAGTATCTGATCTTCTAGGTGTAATATTGTTATGAATAATGATGTCTCTAATGCTCCTCCCTTTTCTGTATGTTATTTTAGGTCTTTGCAGCATCGTTGGGCCAATAATAGGATCACTAGTTAATACATCCCATTTGTCTGCTAGTATTTTAGATATTTGGGTAGAATTACTGCTGTAGGTAAGTATCACCCTAGTGATGTCCTCTGACTCCTTATTCTTGATCTTAGTATTTTTCTCTTCATTCGGGCTAAGCAGTGAGTTACGATCTACAGTTCTAACTCGATTTATGGCTCTAGTTAGTACCCACTCTGGATATGCTCTTTCTCTAAATCGTTTGATCATGATATCCATTTCATATCACCCTGATCAAGGCCCAGCAGTCAGACCATTGTCCATATAACCTGATCACTGTGTCAAGGATGTTTACCAGGCTGGGAGCAGGAGATGGAAAACAATCATTTACACAGGGCTTGAGTGTCTCATGGCTTTCTGTTGAACTGCAAAGACCAGGGGGGGTTGGGTGTGCGACAGTTCCTGGGCAGAAATGCAGGCTGAAAGATGTTTTTTGTCATGTCAGTTAGAATTTTCCCAGGCATCAGCAGAAACGACCAGGTTGGTCGTGTAGAAGTGTTTGACACGAGATGGCAATGAAAAAACAATGGAGTCCCGGTACAAATGATGCCGATCAGAAGAACACTTTTCCTAACAAGGATTGTCATCAGGATGGGCCAGTCTCAGGGTTTGGCACAGTGTGGGTTTTATTGTATCTCGTATTGGAAGAAGGTGGTGAGGGCCTCCTCCCCCCGTCCTCAGTTATGCCTCGAAGCGCATTCATCTTGCCGAGGGCTGCCAGTGCAGACATTCTTCCCTTCCTTGGTAACCCTATTGCCGTGGCATGGACATGTTTGTCGAGTAGGTTGCTGCCTAGTCACACAGCGTAGGCAGAAGTGGAAGACAAGCTGCTCTCACAGTCGGAGCTGCAAAAGTGCTGGCTCCCACATGCCACACCAAAACTTCGCTTGCGAGAGGGGAGCTAACGAGGTAGCTGTAGTGGGCTTCCCGCCATGCCACCACCATCGTTACCAGCACATGGATGCCCAGTAGGCATGGGAACCCAGGATTAAGGTAAAACAAAAGAAGAAGACATGAAGTTCAAAGCCATACTCACCTTCAGGTCACCTGCTGTATTATTCATTTTCCCCAGCCTAGAATACGACATAGTATGCTTCAGGGAATAGCTTACATCAGGGCACAAGTCCTAAAAAAAGAAGTGGGGGGATGCTGACATCACGACAGGAAGTGACATCATAAAAGGTGGCTTGCACCATCAGACTCATTGCCTCTCCTTGCTCACCCCTTAGATGCGATTGCATCAGAGAAGCCAGCGCTGGAGCAGCGTTCTGAATGAGCTCCGATTTCGCCCCAGAGAGGCCAAAGAGTGAATTTGTGGCTCCATTTGTTCCAGTTATCGAGCTCCCGGTAAAATAAGTGGGGTGATGTCGTCTACCCACGTGGTACCCCGACTCGAGCCCTGGCTTACATATTTAATGCTTTTGGTGGTACCAGTGCTTAATTTGAGCCAGTGGTTTCCGGTTCTTGGCACCGGCACTTAATTGTCAATACTGGAGTTTGTGACAGTCTGTCACAAGGTGGCGCTGTCTGGCTAATTTAGACATGACCACGACAACAGTTAATTATTAATTCAATATACATAAAAAATTACTATTATCTGCTGCCCAAGCCGTTCTTATAGCTTTGGGGGTGCCTGAAATAGTCCAAATTGTCACACTTATAGGAGTGGGATTGTGAGAAGTTAGCCTGGCATATGATGTCCACTATTCTAGACCTTTATTGATGGTGGTTGTAAAGTCAACCTTATAGACAAGCTATCCCAGTGGTAGCATGGACCGGCAGTCTTAGGCTAAAACTTCAGAAAGCATGTGAAGCAAGCTGTTTTACCAATTATAATCCCTTGAATACCAAATGAAAGGACACCACACAAGGTATATATCAAATATATATGTATTTATTTCTAACACAACCCCTCTGAACTCTTTATGAGGTCAGAGATCGAAGTACATCACGTTACTCAATTGGCATACGATAAGTTGCACAAATACAGTTTTGCCCTAGGGGCCTCACAAACCATATACTAAGTAAGTGGTATAAGAACCACTTCAGAAATAGTGAAAAGGCTTAGGGCCTAGGGAATCGCTGGGGCTACACTAGACCACCAAAGGTTAGGAAGCAGGAGACCCACAGGAGACGCGTGCAGTGTCTAAACACAGTCGCGAGTTACCATTGACTTAGAATGGAGAACGTAAAAGTTACAAAGTTATAGATTTAGGGCACTTCCGGATGGACTACGACAAAACCACTTTAGACTAGGACACTTGGATAGTCAATACCCATGGGAGCACCGGAGTACTCGAGTTACCTCACCCAGGGAAGCCGGGTGCATAGGTGTCTTTTGGTGTCGGGTTTCGTCGATGTTTCCTATGGAGATCTGCGAAGAAGTGCCTCAGGCGACCTGAGGAAGAGTGTCCGGGTGGATCCAAGGGTGGAACGAAGAACTGCAGAACCTGAAAGCAGAGGGGACTGAGTCTGGGTCACTAGCCAGTGACCAGGAAGGAACCAGGCGATGTCGAGGAGATTTTAGGTGAAGAGTTGAAGCTTGTCTCTGCAGCCACGAGGACCAGGAGGTGTCGACGATGACCAGGAGCTGGATTCAAGCTGCCCCAAAAAGGATATAGTTGACTGCGGTGTTGGTATCCTGACTGGTCCCAACAAGCCTTGGCAAACGCAATCCACGCAGGAAGTGAAGATTGGCTTTGAGTCAGACCAGCAAGGTCTGGGGAGCTTCTCCTTTGGAGGGAAGCTGGAGCAAGCCTGGAGCAACCAGGCCAGTGGTGTAAATTTAAAAAGAAGTTTTCAGAGGGCTAACTAGCCAGCGGGCTAGCAACCGGGAAGATGCGTTGAGTTTAAATGCAGGAGCAGGCCACACGCGGCACTCGTGGAGTGTGGAGACTGAGCTTTGGTGCAAATGGCGCTCGGGTCTGGGGTTTCTCATGCCCCAATGCACAACTGCGAGGGTACCTCGGGAGTTGAGCAGTTAGCAAAATGCAGGAAGTCCAGGGTGTCTGGTCCCACGTCTCTCGTGACCGACACAGGTCTCAGCTTTGCTGTGGATGTGGATCGGAGTCGGAGAAATCTGGAAGTCCAGTTCCTGAGTCGCTGAGTCTTCGGGTTCTGGCAGGAGCGTCGACAAAGCAAACTGGAAAGTTACTGGTGGTGCCTGTTTGTACAGGGTGGTCACTCCGTGACCACAAGGGAGATGTCTTCATCTCCACCTCTTGAAAAGACGCCACGCGATGGAGCCGGCTTGATTCACAATTTCAAATAGTTACTTTTGGGCTATCTGACCCTATTTAGAGAAAACCTAATGCTATTGGAATGCGCCTTTTGACAAAATAAACGATTATATCTTTTCTAACCTGGAACCTATTTTGGAGGAAATTAAAATCAACTTCTTAAAAAACTATGATGAGCTCACTCCAACTGCCCTGAAGAAGTCCGTGGAGGACGAAACGCGTTGGCTACTGCATAGAAGAAATGAATAAAGATGTAATCTTCCAAAATACACCTAAGGACTCTGCTACTCAATTCATTGCATAATTTTGGACTGGTGTTGAATGCTCTTTAGTGTAACAGATTCCTGTAATACTTATGTGTGTGCTGGATCAATTGTTAAAAATTGGAGATGTCTTCAGTCTTCTAGTCGATATAGAACGTCGAAGGCCCAAGAGTTTAATATTAGAGTTTCAGTCCAGGATAATCTAAAGTCTCTAGACATAGCTCCTATCTTTATGCTGATTTTAGGGGCTGGATTACCTGCTAATTCCTTCCTATGGATGGACCTGGGAAGGGGGTGGTTACACCACTTTCCCTTTGTCCAGTTTCGTGCCAGAGTGGGGCTGGAGTGCCCCAGCAACTGGTTTGAACTGGGCTATGCATGGAGCACCTTGTGTGCCCTAGGCAGTGTCTGGAAATGCATCTTTCAATTCAATCCCCCCAGCCCCAATACACTACAGGCTGTCTGGGGAGGTGCTAGCACCTCTCTCGGCCCTTAGGGCATGTATGTGTGTCACATGGCACACTTGCCAAAATCAGGTGTGCAACAGGGTGTCAAAGTGACACTCTGTCCCCCTTGACAATTCGGTAATTTTACCGAATCAGTATTTACCGATTCGGTAATTGACATTGATTCCTATGGGCCTCAAGGCCCATAGAAATCAATAGCAATTACCGAATCGGTAAATACCGATTCGGTAATTACCGAATCATACCGATTCGGTAAAAATTACCGAATTATTAACTACATCTCATTTACCGAATCTAGAATATTGAATCGGTAAAATTCGGTATTCTAGAGTCGGTAAATGAGATTTACCTACATCGGGCCCTTGGTGTCTATATATAAAGTAGATATAGATATACTATATCTAAGTAAGGGGTGATTACACCACCTCACCCAAGCTGAGTGATCAGCCTGTGGTGTCAGTTTAGATGGCCAGCCAGGGGTGGCATAATACATGCTGCAGCCCCTCGTAGGCCTTGGATGCACCTATGCCCTGGGTACCTATGGTACACTATACAGGGGCTCACAAAAGGGACCCAATATCCAATCTGTTATGTACCTAAGGTACATGGAATCCATTTTATAGGGAGAGCAGATAGCCTGGGGCCCTGAATAGCAGGATCCCAGGCCAACTAAGTCAAAAACCAGCTAAACACTAGGCAAAAAGTTGGGGTAACCATATACTCAGATATCCACCTTCCTACAGGGATGGTTAATAGTTGTGCTGGTTCTGTCATGGTCATCCCTGGTAGGGGCAATGTGTGGTGCAAGCTGCAGTGGCCTCCTGACGAGTGCGCTGGAACTTAAAGTTTTACAAATTAAACACTGAGTGGCACCAAGGAAGCACTGCCACTGTGTAATAAAAGTATTGTCGGGGCTGCCCCAGCATGGTTTCTAAACCTTAACTCTAAATTTCCTGGGCCTTGCTAAAATGGCCCCAGGAAAGGTATTACTTATGTTTCAGGACTTCTTTGTGTTGTAGCTTGTGTTCGAGGTCTCTGGACTAAAGGGGACTCCTTGTGGTTGGTTTTATGGCTACATGTTGTGGCCTAGAGAAAGAGAAGAAAGGCACACGTTATTTTCAATTCAAATGCTTAATTGGCAATTTGAATGTTGAAAAATTATTGTTTACCATTGAAATGAATGTTTAGGATTGGCAGCAGTTTCCATTGTTTTGAAGGGTGTGATATGGTTTAAATTTGACAAGTTGTTGTTTTATTAATGTGGTGACACCCTGACAAAGCCAGAAGCCTTGCCTTATACATTAAAGTGGTGCTCCCTTGCCACAGCCAGGAGGTCTGCCTCAGATATAATGACACCCACTTATAGTCTGTTTCATTTATCATAGATGGGGATATTGTGATTTTGGGGTTCATGACCTCCAGGGGAGAAATGTGAAATAGGGGTAGGTACTGCTGTCTACCTGACTGCATTTATTTGTAAATAAATGTGTACTATTTAGTAGTTTGTATGTAATGAAAGTACTTTCCTTTTGAAAAGAAAAAGAACTGTCTGGACAATAATTTATTGAGTGTTGTTGTTGCGTGCCATCGAAATGGGATTGGTGTCCCACTCCACCTCCCATGATAAGGTCTTGGACTTTGCTACCCTGAGAGAGAGAAGTGCTACAATGGGGTACTTGGGTCCCAGTAAAAAGACAATTGCCTTCTAATTATGTGTGCCGGACTCACATCCTTACAGCTAATAGCCCACTTTTTACAACCAGCAACTATTGTTGGATGTCAGCACGATTAAAGATCAAACATTCTTTTCACCGACACAGGGAGAAGTACCCTTACCAACAAGCACTCATCGATAAAAATAACAATAATAATGAAAATCACCTTCAAATATCGTCTTAGCATGAGTGATTTCATTAGGGTATAGCACTGTCTCCACCCTGCCAGCCTCCTGAAGACCGACAATGCAAACCAGTGACATCCATCTCACAGGCTGGTCTATAATGCAGTGACCTCATAACTCAGCCTGTAGTTATCACAGTCCTCTAGTCCGAAGCGCGATTCAGTGATCCTGTGAGGCAGAATCTCACTGTGGAGCGAGACAGGGCCACCAGGACCAGGAAGGACTGGGAAAGGGATTGTGTGTCCTGATTTTTGTTGTATGTTGCTGTACCTCGGCTTATACATATGGCCCAGGTCTTTCTCCTTTGCTTAAATACAATGATTGCTCCTCTGGACAGTGATGTCATAAGCTGGTCACCCCTCCATGAGGGAGTGTGATATATTGTAAGGACAGAGAATAGAATTCCTATCATCTATGTGGGCCACTATTATATATATCATTAAGTTGTTATGTTCTAATGGTTATGGATCCTTACTTTGGTTCACCCACACACACACATACATACATACATACATACGCACATACATGCATTAAGGCACAAGCAGGAGCGCAGTCCACATGCCAGAGTTAGAGCAGGCTTCATATCACACTCCAGTTACAAGACATGCAGGCCGGTGCAAACATAGAAATACTCAAAACATGCTCCATACTTGTCAAGAGTGCTATGTATGTGGAACAAGCATTGTCAAAGCCAGTAGATTACACCTATATAAGATCTATTAGCTTTGTCAATGTCTTTTAGCCTTGTTGGGCAGCAGTGTGGCTGCCGTGCTGCACGGATAAAAGTATGAAAAAAGCGCTACAACATATGCAGAACTGGCCGCATCAGAATACTTTTTTCTGGCGGGAAAGTGGGGCAAGCAGCATAACATGGGAGGTATGGGGCAAGCAAGATAATGCAGGAGTGGGCCAGGGCAAGCAACACAAAGTGGGAGAGGTTGGGCCAAGCAATCCAAGGCAGGAGGGGAACGGGGCAAGCAGCACAACCCAGGAAGAGGTGAGGGGGATGGGGCAAGGAACACAACATGGAAGGGAAGGTAGGGGATGGGGCAAGTGACACAATACAGAGGGTGGGAAAGGGCAAGCAACACAACAGGGGGTGGGGCAAGCAACACAATATAATAGGTGGGTGGTGGAACAGGGCAAGTAACACAATACGGGAGGGGCTAACATGGACAGCAGGAGGAGAGCATTGGTGGCCAAGCAAAACAAGGGTCAATGGTAGAAGAGAGCAAGCAAAATGACAGACAGCGGGAGGAAGGCGGGTAGAAGGCAAGCAACATGACAGCGGGAGGAGGGTAGGAGGTGGTAAGAAACACCAAGCACAGCAGGAGGGGATAAGCAACAAGCACTCTTATAGAGTACTTACACATGAAGAACCGGAATAACCCACTTACTGGGTCTCGGCGGCGGGGGAACGGCCCAAGTCTTCCATACCTTCCATACTTAGTAAAAGAAGACACAGGAGACTTCATCTGCAGGAGGAACCCAGATTTATTCAATAGCCCGGGCTATGGAACAGAGTCCCAAGCTAGTCAGAGACAAGACATAGGAGGCTGCTGCTTCACTCTGCAGCTTACAAGCCTTTTATACATTTTTCATTCCAGTCTTTTGGCTGTTAGTCCATTGTTCAAACAGGGCAGTGTTTGCAGTTGATAACCAGACCCAGACGATGTTTGTAGATGGTGACCTGGTCAAGGCTTGGTACACAAATCATTGTTCACTCAACGTGATCAAAGCATGGTCTTTCAGGTCATTGTTTAATCACCCTGATCAAGGCCCAGCAGTCAGACCATTGTCCAGATAACCTGATCACGGGGTCAAGGATCTTTACCAGGCTGGGAGCAGGAGATGGAAAACAAATCATTATCACAGGGTGTGAGTGTCTCATGTCTTTCTGTTGAATTGCAAAGAACAGGGGGGGTTGGGTGTGTGACAGTCCCTGGGCAGAAATGCAGGCTGCAAGATGGTTTTTGTCATGTCAGTTAGAATTTTCTCAGACTTCAGCAGAAATGACCAGGTGGGTCGTGTGGAAGTGTTTGACACGAGATGGCAATGAAAAAGCAATGGAGTCCCGGTACAAATGATGCCGATCAAAGAACACTTTTCCTCAGACCCTCCTTTTGCCATTGAGTGACAAATACTTCAAGAAATGTCAATGTTCATAAGGCCATCCGCTTCTTGTTGGAGCATTATCATCATATTGGTGTTGTGAATGTTAGAGGGTGGATGCTTGATGGTCTGGACAGACATTGTACAGAGCACTGGCAGACACTGAAAGCACAAACAGCAGGAGACCAGGACAGTTACTCCCCAGGCAAGGAAGATGAGGATCTTCCACCCCCACTGGGAAAGGAGGCCCCAGATTTAGCCTGTGAGGGACCAGTTGCCTTCATCCAGATAAATTTCAGAAGAAGGCGATGCAGACATTGGATGGCATCGTATACTGTAGGTGCCCTTGTCTGGGATGTACACGCAGCAGCTGGAGCCGATCAATTTACAAACACCACCACGATCAGCAAGGATGACATCTAGGACCATTCTGTTTTGAAGCGTTATGAGGCGGTCCGCCTGTAGCTCTGCAGTGATGTTGGAGAGGGCACCAGCTGTTACTGCGATGGTGGCTTCAAGGACCCTGGTCAGTCCTCGTACAGCCCGACTGTTGGCCATGGGGCCCCCGAACATGGAAGGAAACCTTTAAAGAAGTCCCCGGTTTCCTGGCCTGCTGTATCCTCAGCTGATATGACGCCCCTACGTGAGCGGCGCAGAGCACCCTTCATTGACAGGTTGTAATACGTTGGTGGAAGGAGGAAGGCCAGATAGCAGGTACCAGACCAGTTACGGGGGAGCCAAGTGTAGGCGGCAGTGCCACAGATAAAATAGGTGTTTGGGGATGCCACCAGCTTCAGAGGAGATGTAGAGTTTAAGGCTTTTGTGATATCACACGTACTGGTACCAACTTTCTTAGTCCCTAGGAAATGAATGCAGACACAGCCTTGCACATTTATGACATTCACAGTGTCTCGGTCATCAGGCAGTATCCATCTTGTGCGGAATCTGGAAAATGTTCGTCGATTAGTTGAGTTGACACCACTATGTACAATCAAAAAGTCTTTGAACACATCAGTGATGAGAACACATACATGAAATTGCCAAATAATCCGACTAATGAATTCAAAGAGATTCTCTCCAACATTGTCATTAAAGCACATGAATCAGGAACCAATGATGATCGCACTAATAAATTCCTAATCCAAGAACACCCGAAGAGTCCTACAATACATATGACTCCTAAGATACACAGGAACATGGTTGACCCACCATTCAGGACAGTTGTCTCCACCAAAGGATCGATACACGAACCTGTTGGGAAATTTATAGACAAGTACCTTCAACCCACTGTTAGAAAGATGAAAAGTTATGTGAGAGACACCACTGAATTTCTTCAAAAGCTTACGGAAGTGTCCATTCAACCTGATGAACAATTAATACTATGCACTGCTGATGTCAGTGCATTATACACCTCTATTCCGCATGACGGCGGCATAGAAGCCATTGAAAAAAACATCTTAAACTGCAATCTTGAACCATCTATGCAAGAGTTTCTTATGCAATTAATGATCTTCACGTTATACCATAGTTATTTTGAACATGACAAAAACTGGTACCTCCAAATGTCTGGAATGTCTATGGGAAACTGTGCGGCTCCCACATTCGCAAATATATACATGAAAGAGTACGAGGAGCTTCACATCTATGGCAATGACAATTTCTACAAACACATCAAGTTATTTACACGTTACATTGATGATTTATTTATCTTATGGAAAGACTCAGAGGCAAATTTACAACAGGCATTGACAGAACTGAACACGAAAAATGAAAGAATCCAACTGACATGGCAAACGAGCAAAGACACTATACATTTTTTGGATGTGGCCATTACCAGGATTGCGAATGGATTTAAGACAGACCTTTACCGAAAACCCACAGACCGCAACAATACCCTACATTATTCCAGCTTCCATCAGGGAGCTCTCAAGAAACATCTACCATTTTCGCAAATGCTGCGTGTCAGACGAATAACATCTGATGACCAACTCGCTGTATTACGCATGAATGAAATGAGTAAAAGATTCACAGAAAGAGGTTACCCTAAACCTATATTAGAGAATGTGAAAACAAGAGCTTTATCCACCAGCAGACAAGAAGCTTTAATGAAAACTATGAAACAACCAGATGATAGAATGGTCCTGGTGTCGAAATTTTCAACCATGAGCCCTGCTTACAAAAAAATCATCTTAAAACACTGGCCGATCTTAGAATTAGAGCCGGACTTCAAAGATATCTTTAAAAAACCACCCATATTTGCTTACACAAGAAGTCAAAACATCAAAGAAATACTTGAAAAACCTCTTGTTACTCTCACTAATTACAAAGGCACGCACCCTTGTATGAACTGCAGCAATTGCAACAATATCATTAAAGGCAATTCAATTACCCACCCCATGAAAGGCAACAAAATTAAACTTCACGTAAATGCAACCTGTGATTCTACAAACTTGATTTACTTCTTAAAATGTCCTTGTGGAAAAATCTATGTGGGTAAGACTGAGAGAAAAATCAAAGTGCGGATAAATGAGCATAAATCAAATATAAGAACAAAAAATGAAAACTCCGCCGTGGCAGTTCACTTCAATGAACAAAGACATACTGTTGCCCAAATTAAATTTATGGTTTTGGAAACCATCAATAAAGTGGAAGGCAGAGACAATCGCAAATACCTGCTGCAACGAGAAATGACTTGGATTTACCGTTTACAAAGCATGAAACCCTTTGGGTTAAATGATAGAACTGAATTCAGTTGTTATTTATGATTATGTTTTCTTTTGAAACCACGTAGTGGCTTACTGACACTGACACTTTGCTGTAGCTCGCGCTTCATTAAGTGGTAATTTGTAGTTGTATAAATACCTTATGTGGCATAATTTGTGCTCCTACAATCATGCAATTGCTCGCAACAATTTCTTGTATTTATGTTACTTGTTTAATGTTCAAATGATATTTTCGTGCAACCTTTTTGATCATTGCCTTATCTTCACTCCCCATCTGTTTCACTCTCTCAAGATGGCCGCGCGCGCGAGTCCATCGTTTATGTTTAGTTTCATTTTCTAGTCACGTTACTAACCGTCTGCCCTATCTAAATCGTTCACCACCTCACTTCCGCGTTTTGGTCGGAGGATCAGCACCAAGCTTCTCGGATTTCTAACAACGCCAACTTCACCTACACGCTTACGTAAGTCATGTTAGACAATTTCTTATGGGTTATGCTACTTGAGGCATCTGCCATGTTAACAGGGAATCTAATACCCTATTATTTTCTCTCGTAGCCACGTTGATTAAATACCGACCGAATGACTGTAAGTGGCTTTTTTTGTTAGTTTCGTTTGCATGCATCCACCATGTGGTTTCATTAAGCCTTGTTAGCCAGTCCCGTGATATCACTGCACTCCGTGGGCTCCTCGGCGTTTGCACACGTTTTTCTCACTATATTAAACACCACCTTACACATCCCTTGATACAACTAACATGTGATCTTGAATTTCTGGCACCTATACTACAGTTGAGCGCATCTTTATATTAACACTGCATGGCGATGCATGGTATCTAATGCATCTCCTACACATGAGGTTTTGATAACACCATCTTTTTTGAAGATCTTTAACTTTATCCTTCATACTACTCATTATATCTTCTTCGTCCCTCACAGTACTCCTTGATAAAGGGCACCCCGGCCCGAAATGCATTGGAGTTGGAATTAATTCTATGATTAATGAGATGTTCATCATTACATCGAGTGAATTGATATATTGAATACAAGCAATGAAATTGAACACCATATATACTTTGAAAATGTGAACTGACCTTCAGTGGAGTCATATTTTTTTTAACCTTAAGGAGTGCCTCATACAGGGATGCATCCAGTTGTTTGTATGCACATTTGAACTTGAGTTGAATACTACCATCTCACCGTGTTCATCCTGTGGTAGTAGCAATGTGGATGAGCTAGTCGGGCAAAAAGGAGCATTGGCAGTGCCAGATCTGTTCCGCCAGATGTCATCACGAAATGTCCCAAGGACAGAACTGGCAGTACCATTGACAGTGTAGGCCTCCTGCATCAACATCCACCATGCAAGACAAGACCCAGAGATAGAAAATGGGTAAGGAAAGAATGGGACAGGGTGTATTATGGAAAGCGGCATCAGTCCACAAACCCAGCAGTTGGAAGTGTTCATGATCAGCTGGTGATGATGCAACATTTGGATGAAGGTGTTATTGAAGAATTCTGCAAGGAGTGGTAATTTGTGGGCTGGTAACGTGTAATACTGGTGTTCTGCAGGAGTCGGGGTAGAAGTTGGTGAGGTAACAGGATGGTAGATTAGTAACAGACAACCAAGGATGGACAGGATGAGGGAGACAAACAGTGTCACCACGGTAACCATGAAGCATTTACTATGTCGGAGGCTGACATCTTGTTTCTGGATTCAGGTGTTTTGGACGGCGGCCATTGTGCTAAGCCAGGGACCTCTAGTGGCTGTCTGTGATTGGTGGTTGCCTCACTGGGCGCAGGTGCCAAGGGCCCTTATTGCTTACCTTAGTCTGACACACCAGCACTACTCTCAGCCGGGGAAGATCACAAGCTTACAGCCTGTAGGTACTTGGCGAAGTCAAGGACAAGCCTTCCCTCGGGGGCGCAAGTTGTATCGGTCGGAAGTAGGGACCGTATGGTCGGGAAACAATTGTTCTTGGTGTTGAGCAGAGTTAAGGGAGGGTTCCACGCTTCCTTTCAGTATGCTGTCACTCTATGCTTCCGTAGATGTAGTATGCAGTCCGGCATCGCTGAATGGGACAAACGTCGGGACTGTTTCTGTTTCTGAGTATCCTAATCCTTACCTCACCCACTGATCATAGGGGAGGGGCAGAGGCACACGCCTGCAGTGTGATAAATGCACCCAATTCTTCTGACCTTCTACTTTCACGGCGGTGCAGGTGGCCAGTAACATCTGTCGGGCTGTGTCCAGTGGGGCTCGAGGCTCTTAGTCCGTTGAAAATTTCTCACCAAGACCCAATCTCCAGGTTGGATGACGTGTCCTGGGCCCTCGCGTTTGTCAGGTATGGCCCCATGCATCTGGTGATAAAGAGTACGAAAGGTATTAGTTAGACTGTATAGGTAGTCAGTTAATACAGTGTATTCAACGTCAGACAGTTTCTTAGGCCGCGGGACACCCCATACATTGGCAGGCCTCCCGAACACAATTTCATGGGGAGATCGGCCGATTCTGGTGTGGGCCATTGTTCTTGTGGACAGTAGGGCTAAGGGCAGAGCATCAGCCCAAGTGATACCTGTCTCAGCTACTATTTTGGCCATTTTAGTTTTCAGGATGCCATTGTACACCTCCACTAGACCTGCTGACTGGGGGTGGTTAGCTGCATGAAATTTTTGTTTTATACCCAATGCATTACAGACATATTCTATAATTTGGGCTGTAAAGTGTGCCCCATTGTCACTCCAGACCAAGCAGGGCAAACCGAATCGTGGGAGGTACTCTCTTAACAGTACTTTTGCGGTAGTGATAGCGGTGCAGTCTTTGACGGGGTAGGCCTCCACCCATCGGCTGAATGTACAGATCACCACTAGGACATATTTCAAATTGTTACATCAGTCCATCTGGATGTAATCTATTTGGAGGACTTCAAAAGGGAAGGTAGGAGGAGAGAATCCTCCCTTAGGAGTAACTGTGCCTTTTCCTGGGTTATACATTAGGCAAATCATGCATGTTTTAACCAGTTTGTCAGCATATGCTGGTATCTTAGAGTAGTACCATGTAGGTTTCAACAGTTTACATATCCCTTTTGCACTGATGTGAGCAGGACCATGGGCCATTTTAACTACTGGTGGCACATGACTGTCAGGTAACATCCATTTATTTATTTATTTATTTTATCAACTTATATGGCGCAACAGCTACCCAAAAAGGGTTTCCCGGCGCCTAACACACAGCCTGGTAGAAAGTGTAGACAACGTACGTGATCAGATTACTGGTTGAACAACCAGGTTTTTATCTCCTTTCGAAATCTGAGAGGGTTTTGCTCTTTGCGTATTTGAATTGGGAGTGAATTCCAGATGACGGGACCCAGGTAGGAAAAGGATTTGCCTCCCATCCTGGCCAGCCTAAATCTGGGGACACAGAATTTTTCTGCAGCTTTAGATCGTAAATTTCTATTTGGGATGTAGGGGGAAGCTAGCGCCTGCAGATATTTAGGAGCGGTGCCTGCTTTGATTTTAAACATATAGTTTAGGGCTTTAAAATTAATGCGGTTCTCCACCCTCAACCAGTGCAGTTCACGCAGGTAAGGGGACACACTGCTGTTTTTTGGTATGCCACAAAGAAGACGAGCAGCCGCATTTTGTACTAGCTGCAGTCTTTTGGTGACAGATTTGTTTGCACGTAAATACAGTATGTTCCTGTAGTCAAGCCGAGATGTAATTAAGGCATTGACCACCGTTTTCTGCATAGGGCTAGGCAGCATCCAAAGGATCTTCTTGAGCCATCTCAGGATGGTAAAGCAGAGGCTCACTACTTTATTGACTTGCTGTTTCATGGACAATGTGTTGTCCAGGATTACACCCAGATTTCTAGCCTGCGGCACCGGTGTCGGGAGATTTCCCATCTGGGCAGGCCAATGTAATGAGTTCCAAAGCTCTGGTTGCCTGCCCAGAAGGAGAACCTCCGTCTTATCTCCATTTAATTTCAACTGGTTAGTTGACATCCAGTTGAAAATGGATAGCAGGCCAGTTTTAAGGAGGGATGTAGACGAAGTTTGGGGTTCAGATAGTGAAAACACAATCTGAGAATCGTCGGCATACGACATGAAAGTTAGACCCGCCTTTTCCACTAGATCCGCTAGGGGTCTAAGATATAAGTTGAAAAAGAGCGGGCTAAGGATGGAGCCCTGCGGTACTCCATGAGGGGAATTGAAAGTTCCCGAACATGCCGCTGCCGATGATATTTGAAAGGTCCGATTGCTCAGAAAGGATCTGATCCATTTCAGTGCATTTCCACCTATTCCATTTTTTCCAGTAGAGCGATCAGTCTTTTATGCGATACAGTGTCAAAGGCTGCGCTTAAGTCAAGTAAAATAAGCGCAACCGTTTGACCATCGTCGAGGAGTTTCCTCATGACTTCAGAAACGCCCAATAGGGCAGTTTCTGTAGAAAAACCTGCTCGAAAACCTGATTGGGTGGGGTGAAGTAAGGCATTTTCTTCAGAAAAAAGCGTCAGGGCTGAATGCACATGCCTTTCCAAGCATTTGGAAAAAGCAGGAAGGAGTGAAATAGGCCTGTAATTGGCCAATTTATCCGGATCAGCTGTGGTTTTTTTAACAATGGTGTCACTATAGCATGTTTCCATATCTTTGGCACTGTAGAAAGCTCTAAAGATGAATTTAGGGTGTCCGCAATGATTTTGAGGGCAGGCGTGTCAAGTGATTTTATTATCTTGATGGGAATGGGATCCTGTGGAGAGCCAGATTTTATCGTCTTCATAATTGAGATGAGAGCATCCGTTGTAATAGGAGGCCATTTATGGAGGGTCTGATTTATGAATGGAATATATTCCCAGTCTTCCTTTGGGGCAGTAATCAAGGTGTTTTTATCTATTTCGATAATCAACTTGTCAACTTTATCAGAGAAAAATTGAGCTAAGTCCTGGCATTGCTTCATGTTTAAAGGTCGCATAGGAGCAGTAGTTTGAGCCCCTGAGAGATCTTTAACTGTATTAAACAGCGTTTTTGATTTATTTGCAGCTTCCATTATAGTCGTAGCTACATATGTAGTGCGAGCTTTTCTACATGCAGTGTGGTAGAGATTTCTTGCTGTATGATACCTGTTTTTTTTATCAGGATCGAAATCTCTACGCCATCCATTGTCTTTCCATAGTCGTACGGACCCAACAAACATCAATTCCCTCCTTTGCTAATTGCTCCTTCCACACCCTTAGTTCCTCAGGAGTAGTATGGGACTGAATATCAATCACACTCTGTACTGTGTTTTCAACCATGCCCTCGTCTACCACCCACCTAGCGGGACCTCCTAAATACATTCCTTCCCTTTTCCTAAGAGCTGTTTGTCTGGCCGTCTGGTCAGCCAGAGCATTGCCTTTCCCAATATCATCTGTCACTTTCTTATGGGCCTTACATTTTATAATGGCCACCTTTCTGGGGAGTGTCAGGGTGTCTAACAGTCGGTGAATTAGGGGGCCATGTTGAATTTTGGTCCCATGGGAAGTAAGGAAATTCCTTTCTTTCCACAACCTCCCGAAGTTGTGGGCCACCCCGAAGGAATATTGGCTGTCAGTATAAATATTTACCGTCATCCCTTTGCTTAACTCACAAGCTCTATGAGGGCCACTAATTCTGCTGCTTGAGCAGAGCACTGCAGAATCTGAGCTGTTTCTACTATTCGCCCTAATGCCGTGAGAGCGTAGGCAGCTGAGGTGTTACGATCTGGCCCTCTGAGACATGATCAGTCTACATACAGTGTACCTTCTGGTTCTGCTATCGGGGTGTCCTGTAAGTCAACCCGTCCCTTCGTCTTCTCCTCTGTCCTTAATATGCAGTCATGTCGGTCTAAGGGGCATCCTGAGTATCCAGTGGGAGTAAGGTGGCAGGGTTTAGTACAGTGCATCTCTTGATGTTAATGTGGCTGGCAAAGAGTGTCAGTTCATATCCTGTGAGTCGTGCGCTAGTGAGGTACTGTGCCTTGGTGTTATTAAGGAGGGTATCTACAGAATGGGGGACCATCAGAGTCAGGGGGGAGTTCATGACGATCCCAGCACTCTGACGGACCATGAGGGCGGCCGCAGCTGTTGCCCTTAGGCATCCTGGGAGAGCCCTTGCAACAGGATCTAAGGTGGCTGAAAAATAGGCACATGGCCGATGGTGACCTCCGAACATCTGGGTCAAGACAGTGCATGCACAGCTGTCTGTCTCATGTACAAAAAGAAAACATTGTTTGTTATAATCAGGAGTACCAAGGACTGGAGCAGGACACAGAGCCGTTTTTAAATGTTGGAAGGCCTGTGCATGCTCTCTAGTCCATGGAAAGGAACTGTCTGATATGTCTTTGGTGGTGATGGCAAGGAGAGGTTTGACCATGGCCGAAAAATTGGAAATCCACTGTCTACAGTATGATGTTAGACCTATGAAGGCGCGTACCTGCTTCTGCATTTGTGGGGCCGTCATAGCATTGATAATGGCTACACGATCAGCCGAGAGCTGCCTTCCCTCCTTCGAGAGGAGATGACCTAAATAGGTCACCTTCTCTTGACAAAATTGAAGCTTTTTTAAAGAGACTTTGTGATTATGGAGGGCAAGGTGGCGTAATAAACAGAGAGTAGCTTCTTTACATGCTGGGGCAGAATTTGCAGCAATGAGGAGGTCATCTACATATTGTAATAGTGTGGAATTATCAGGGAGTTCCGAGGAATCTAGTTGACTTTTTAGGGCTTGACTATAGATACTTGGGATCTCAGTGAAACCTTGAGGGGCGCGGCAGAATTTAAAGCTCCGGCCACCAAGTGAGAAACCAAAAAAATGTCTGCTGTCAGGATGTATAGGAATGCTGAAAAAGCATTCTTCAGGTCTATGACAGAGAAGTGAGTTGCATCAGAAGGGACCATTGTTAAGAGGGCTGTAATGTCGGGGGCAACAGGATATTGGGAGATTGTTATTTTGTTAAGGGCTCTAACGTCAATTACAAATCTGTATATTTTAGGGGAGAGAGCATCTCCTTTGGTCTTTTTAAGAACGGGAAAAATGGGACTGTTACAGATATTGCCACGTGTCTCCTCTACTACGCCCTTGTCCATTAATTCAGATATTTTTGTTAAAAGGGCCATTTTTCCTTCCGGGGCAGTCTATACTGCCGGAGGCGGGGGAGAAGTGCACCTGGCTGGATGGGTACCACATGAGGGGATATGTTGAGACACTCTATATCAGTGTCTGATGATGCCCAGAGGGAGGAAGGTAAAGACTGCAATTCTGGTAGGAGGGGACCAGACAGATACATATAGGAAGCTGCAGTGGGGGAAATAGTTAGGGATACACTGTGGGGACTACATTATATGGTCGCATACAGAGCTTTCAGTAAATCCATGCCTAATAAGTTTTCACTGCAACCTGTAGTAAGGACCAAGGGAGCGTCAACATGTGCAGGGCCAATATCGAGAGGAAGGGGTTCAGAGACAGGGCTTGTCACGGGTGTCCCTGCAAAACCCACAGAACCATTCATATTGCCAGAAAGGGGTGCCTCCAGGACTGACAGACGTGCAATAGAAGACCTGGTGGCCCAAGTATCCAAAAGAAAATTCTGATTGTTCCCCACAACTGACATTTTAACATACGGGCCCCTTTGATCAACTGGAATTTGCACTCTGGTAATACCCCTTTCATGGCTGTCCTATGCTTGGTATGACCCTGTCTCATCAACTTCGTCATAATCATCATTGTAATAAGTACGTGTTGCTTCGTATTGATCAAACCTATTAGCCGGGCGTTGCCGGAAGGGAGCGTCATCCCTGGGCCTACGTTCTTTATCCTGCGGATGGGGCGGGCCATTGTCCCTAGTCGGCCTCGCTTCCCTAGGAGCGTGAGACCGAGTCTTCCCTGTTCTGATGTTTTCAGCTAATACGGGACACTCATCTATCCAATGGCCATCTCCATTATAATAAGTGCACTGATCTGTTTGGAGGGCTCCCGCACGTTGAGGGCCTGAGGGGTAGACTGGCGAGCCCTCGGAGGGCATTGGGGTTGTGGTCTAAAATTCCCGTGGGCATCGGGACCTCGGGGAGGGTAAGCCTGCTGCAGAAGTGCCTTAGTCTTAAGATGCCTAACCTTCTTACTTTCCTTGTCTCTATCTTCATTCTCCCTATTCTCATGATATTGTGCCATAGCCAAGATACTAGTCATAGTTTGGGAAGATCACGTACTTTCAACTTTCTTAAGCCTGGCGGAGATCTCAGGAAGCAAGTTGCTGACAAACTTATCGACAAACACTGGGCCGGAACCTGGGGTCTGGGGATCCAAACCATTATGTCCCTTGTATTCTGTCTCAAAACGGGAAAAGAAGTCAGCCACATTCTCATCTTTTCGCTGCCTACAGGCGTTTTTTTTTATCCCAGTTAATGATAGTTTACGGCAAAAGTGTCTTCATAAACGTTATTATTTTACCGGGCAAAGTAAGAATGGCCGCTTCTAGTTTAGTCCCTCCTACCCTTGCTTCTTCCATAGCCTCTAGGTCAGCCCATTTACCCCCCACTGCCACTTTATGGTCAGTATGTCGAATCTTGTCCCAAATTTCACTGGGGACAACTGTACCAAAAAGTTATTCTATATCCTCAAGAATGATAGTACCTGCTGATATAATCTGACCTAATTCTCTGTAAAAGGCAGCCGGATTCTTCAGTGGATCTGGTAATTGTCCCTTTAACTGCATTACTTTTGACCTTTTCCAAGGAACATGAACCCAAAGCCTGCGCCAGTGTGCTTCAACAGCCCCTCTGCCATTATTTTGGACATCGGTAAGTGTGTTAACAAAGACAGGGGCCGCCACTCTCATTGGCATAGCTGTCTCTAGAGGGGTGTTGGAAAAAGCGGTCATATCATGATAAGCCAATAAAGCAGACATAGCGCCAAACATCCCCTCTCCCTGAACATCGCCTCTTTTTATTTGCGACCTAAGGTCCATTAATCCGGCGGATATCTGCATAAGCGCATTCTCGAATCTTTGCATGACCAAAGTACACATGTATTCAGCCCAGGTGGTCTGTCACATAATCGTCCACTGGGAAAAGGTGGACCATATTTCTTCAAAGGTATAAATATTCCCGTTATTTATCCAACATTCACTCTATTGCTTCTGCAGGTCATTTTCTCGAAGGGACGAAAAACTGATGGCAGAGCGCAAGGAAGCCAGTCGGGGGGAATTCAATAATTTATATAAGTCTTGTCTAACCGTAGACCACAGGGAAGCAGGGAAGGGGCGAGCAGGGGTAAAGTCGCCGGGATTGGGCGATGTTGTAGGAAAAATCGGGAGGGTTTGTGTGACTGGGAAACCAGTAAGAGGGGCGGTGAGGGCAGGAGTGGGCTGTGGCGGGGGGACATACGGGGTGGGAGGCGTCAGGGCAGGGTACTTTAGGGCATATGCAGGAGGGCTTTCTAGCATGGTATCAAGCAAGGAATCACCTTCTTCTCTCCCTTCCATATGGCCATTTATTTTCTCCTCACAAGCAGGATAACATTTTTGTACCCAAGCCACATGCTCCCTATTGGCTATTTCTACCGATTTTGTCATTTGATTTTGTACATTTTCTCTAGCGTGGTCGGCCATTGACATATGTTCTTGTTTTCTTACTTGGGCCTTCTGCTTTCTAGCTCTCTGCTTTATCTCTTTCCTCCAAAATCGGACGGATTCAAACATAGACGGGCGCGTTTTTCTTTTCAATATTTGTTCCTCTAAGTTGGCGAGAACTTGGGAATTAAAGGAGCCATAAAGTGGCCACTGTAATTCTGCGTTACTTTGTTTAGTATATTTTACCCAGAATGAGGAAAACATTATGGCAGAAGGGCCATGTTTAACATACATTGTATGGCCAGGGGTCCCTTCTGGAGGAAGCGGACAGGCCGCCTCCAGCTGGGAGTCCTGCGTACACATACAACATAATTGCTTGAACTTACTACTGAGTGGCATGCTTAAAAACAGATAACAGACCCCAGCGGGTTTTCAAAACTCACCTCGCTTGCTTGGCTTTTGCAAAAGTCAATAACAGCAGAATCATACAGAACAGACACCAGCGGGTTTTAAAAACTCACCTCGCTTGCTTGGCTTTGGCAAAAGTCAATAACAGCTTGACTTTTGCAAAAGTCAATAACAGATTTATACAGACTTGGTGGATGATCAGTCCATCCTTACCTTACAGGGGTAGTTCTCTTCTGCAGACGTAGGGCTGAGTCCTGCTCCAGAAATTATTTGCTCCAGCAAGAACGCGGTCATGTGGCCCAGACCAGGTGGGAAGGAACAGCGGGCAAGTTGTTCGGCTTACCAGATTGCAAGAATTCCCCGGGTAGGGCGCCTCCGTCAGAGTCTCTCTGTGCACCTCCTCACATCCATCGGGCCTGACCTTCGTGCTCGTGGAGTCAGGCACCATTTGAAGAACCGGAATAACCCACTTACTGGGTCTCGGCGGTGGGGGAACTGCCCAAGTCTTCCATACCTTCCATACTTAGTAAAAGGAGACACAGGAGCCTTCGTCTGTAGGAGGAACCCAGATTTATTCAATAGCCCGGGCTATGGAACAGAGTGCCAAGCTAGTCAGAGACAAGACAGAGGAGGCTGCTGCTTCACTCTGCAGCTTACAAGCCTTTTATACATTTTTCATTCCAGTCTTTTGGCTGTTAGTCCATTGTTTAATCAGGGCAGTGTTTGCAGTTGATAACTAGACCTAGACGATGCTTGTAGATGGTGACCTGGTCAAGGCTTGGTACACAAATCACTGTTCACTCAACGTGATCAAAGCACGGTCTTTCAGGTCATTGTTCAATCACCCTGATCAAGGCCCAGCAGTCTGACCATTGTCCAGATAACCTGATCACGGGGTCAAGGATGTTTACCAGGCTGGGAGCATGAGATGGAAAACAAATCATTATCACAGGGTGTAAGTGTCTCATGGCTTTCTGTTGAACTGCAAAGAACAGGGGAGGGGGGGGGTTGGATGTGCGACAGTTCCTGGGCAGAAATGCAGGCTGCAAGATGGTTTTTGTCGTGTCAGTTAGAATTTTCCAAGGCATCAGCAGAAACGACCAGGTGGGTCGTGTGGAAGTGTTTGACACGAGATGGCAATGAAAAAACAATGGAGTCCCGGTACAAATGATGCCGATCAGAAGAACACTTTTCCTCACACAGTCAGAAAAACAGTAGCTCCAAGAGTGTCAGCAGTGGAAGGACACTGATCAAGGAAGCAGTACTTTGGCCATGCTCCAGAGGAGTGCCAAACACAAGGAGAGGAAGTCAAGTAGGCACACGCTGACCAATAGAGGAGCAAGCAAGAGTGACAATGAAAATGAACCAATGGTAAGCAATAGACAGCTCAGCACCCCTCTAAGTAAACAAAATGTCCAGCAAGTAACAGCGCATGTGCTGTCTCAAACGTGACCTAAAAAGGGCACTACAGATGATGTGGGTCATATTACTGTGCTTCATGTGAGAACATACAGAAGAATACAAAGTTCCCCGGGGAGAGTACTACAGTGTGGAGAAGGGAGTGGATGTATGGAGTCAAGGAACTGGAAGGGTTCCCTTGTCGGAACTAGAGAGCCTCACACACCCAGAGCGTTAGGTGTGAAACACACCCTGGCTGAAGGATGTCCAGTATCATCATCGGCTCACTGCCCCTCGTCAGACCGGCACTGCAATGTCTGACGGAGTGCCCAAAGGCACTCTTTTGGCGGAGTTCTTTTGTTCCTTGCCGATGGTGAATGTGAGTGAGGACGAAAGAACGTGTAGTCGGTGCAAAGTGAGTGAATATTAAAAAGGGTGATCAGTCCACAATGAGTTTTATTGACGTGGCTGATTCCCTGGTTAAAAGGGGTGGGAGGGGAGCTAGAAGCTGTGGAGGTATACAGAAAACTAACTCAAGTCAAGTCAAGTCAAAGTCCACTTTATTCGATTAATTAAAATCATAAAAGTATTCTACAACAAATATCCTACATTCATATATCTTAAAAACAGTTAATACAATATTAAACAGTAGATGGAATTTGAAAAGCAAGTTAAAAAGGCATTATTTACACAGAATTCTTTGCAGTTTGCACTCAACATTACAGTAAACATGAATTCAAGTATCTGTCCTCAATTGTGATTCCAATCTTAACCTTGATCTCTTACATCTAACAGATGCAGCCAAAAAGCTAGCAGTGCAATACATAATTACAGGGGAATGCATCATCTGTAGATATAACAGCGCAGGCTTGTACTGCGTAAAACCCAGCTCCCTCAGAATTGATTTTAAATATCGAGTACGGGGTTCATGATAAAAAGAACAGAAGAACAAAAAATGCGCATTGTCCTGAGGGGAAAAACCATCGCATTTGCATGGGGAAAACTAACTCAACCCCCTGGTGTGGTCAACATGTTTCTCGCCAACCGGCGATTCGTCAGGACCTAAGCAAGGTACTACACAGGAAGACAAGTGATTAAATGCTCATTCACATAGTAAAAAGCAAATACAACCTCTCTGGGTCGGGTGCAAAGAGGGCCACGGGGTCCTGCTCTAATTAGGCGACCCTAAGGGAGAGTAACACGGGCCTCGCAGCATGCTCCCGTGAGGCCAGCGCTGTCTGGTGAATGAACCTGTGTACAGGCGCTGCAACGGCGGGACACCTACCCCTCACGCTCGTGGCACCTGGTCAGGGTGCGGAGCAGCTGGTCATGTGAGAACATGTCTGCAGAAGGAAAGCAAGAGTTACCTGGAAGTCAGATCATGAGAGAGCTGAGGCGTGAGTAGGGCTTGGTTGCCCACGAAGAAAGATCTGAGAGTAATAAACGGCTTTTGACAGAGCTGTCAGCAGTGTTTTGCATTCTCTGTATCGGACTCTACCACCTATCAGACCTCCATACCTTTGAGCTCCAAGAACACCATTGTGATGTACAGTTCCACCAGCTGAAATTAAGCACTTTTGTGCAATGGCACTTTTCTGCACATTTCTCTTCAACAATTTTCGTGTTTGGAAAAACCTTTTCTCCCATGTGGTCTCCTTCACACTCTGGAAAAGGATTTACTCCGCTCTTCAGAGAATAAATACCTGATTATGTTGGAGTTCTACCGGTTGGAGACCTAAGTCCCAACATGGTGCGTGGACCCCGCTGGAATTACTGTACTGTGTGCTGACGGGGCCCCCAGGAGCCACGCGGGGGCTGCGTGGGCCTGTGTTACGCCCCTGGGAGTGGAGTTTGTGACTATCCAGACACTGCTGGTGTTGGCGGTGTCCATAAGTTTCAAAAGCAAACCACGCCCCGAAAGACCCACGCTCCGACTCTTGAGTGGAATTTACTCCTGTGTAACACTACAGCATTGTGAGAATGCGGAAGGAGTAAGTGATTTACGACTACAATCTCATGAGGGGAATTTCCTGCATGTTGGAAATAGCAATCAGTGTGTCTAAGATAAACTTACATGTATGCAAATGACTTTGCGCATTGTACTATCCAGTCTGCGCACCGCTGCCCGGCTGACACGTCCCAGGAAGGACACCCTGGAGTGTTTGCAGGGCTCTCCCCACCCGCTGGGCCTCCCTCGTCCCACAGAAGACATTCCCGGCCCCTGATCCTTGCGCCCCAGGCCGCGGACCCCTCCTCCCCTCTGAAAGTACCCGGAGCCCCCCTCCCGTCCGGCTCCGGGTGCAGCCCTGCGTAAAAATGCAAAACCAACAAACAACTGCGGCCGCGCGTAAATCTCTCCGCGCTCCCGGAGCGGAGCCTTATTTATGCGTCTCTTTTATCCGCCTCTAATAGAAAGCAGAGCGGGGTCTGGACTTAAAAGCGCTCTGCCTCCCTGGCATCCTTCTCCTTCTCTGGGAGCTGAGATAAGGAGAGATTTATTCCGGCACTGGAGGGGTTAAGAGCGCCCTCGGAGGTGCCTCTTTGATGCTGTGCTCGGCTCACAAAGTTGTTTCTTTCTTCACAGTTTATCACTCTTCCCTGCGAGTCAGGAGGTCGGTAGCAGTGGGGTGACCAGGGGGTTAAAGCCCGGGGCGGGGTGTTTCTGAGCCCCTCAGGTTGGCATCATTAGCAGAGGCTCGGGGCCCGTCACCCCTCGGAAGCCCCGAGGCCCACAGACCTGTTGGTAGATGAAAGACCCCGGCCGTGTTCGGCGACAGGTCGTAGACTCTCTAATGGGGTGGGGCGGAAGGGGTTAGGGGACCCAGCAGGGTGGGCGTGTCCACGTGACTTTACACCCACCCTCCGTGGGGAAGCACGGGTGAGACTTGTCTGATCTGCAGGGGCTGTGGAGACCCCCTGAGGCCCATCTATTCCCACACCCCGGGCCTGGCCCTGGCAGTTATGGGGTGACTGTGAGGGCGTTCCCAGGCTCTGCCGCCGGGAAGGCAGCCAGGGTTTTTATTATTTTTATTTTATTTTATTTTATGCATTTTTATAAAGCGCGGACTTTACCCGAAGGTGTCAGAGCGCTGTACAATAGAACCAGTTACGTTACATGAGAGAACTGTTGCAGGAATAGAACAAACAAAAAAGTACTGGAGCCCCCTCGCAGAAAGGGGGCGCCACTGTACCACCAATAGAAGCAGAGAACCGCTGGCACGTCATATACAGGGGTTTAAGAGGACTCTGTGTGGCCAAGGGCTCACTGGTGCCTATTTTGTCTTTCACTCAACCTAATGCATTCTGGGATTTATAGGTTCCGTTCCTAATGAACTTACCTGGTCTAAATCATCAGCAAGGAACCTCGAAGGCTAGAATATTATATCCTTATGAGATGGCGACTTGTTCCAGCCTTCGCCAGTACACTTGCAGTACCGGGGATCGACAGAGAAAGGCTGCTTTCCATGTGTGAGAGGCCAATAAAAGGAATGGGTCTGTTGATGGTTAGGCCAGGAGCGAAGTTTCTTTTCGAAGTGTTAGTTTCACTCAAGGGCTTTACGACCTTGCAAAGGGTGAGGAAAGTGCTATATAAGTGCCAGACATTACAGTGAGTGACACTGCAGTGTCACACTGCCTGCTCTCCTCTAACAATAGCAGGGATTGGTGGTTACATCATTGACTGTCAAATCAAGTGACCTAGAATTATATCCAACACCCCCACCAGTGGTTAATTTGAAAAAAAAGGAAGTGCCAGGGCCCTCCTTGGGAGGCTACTGCAGTGTGTGCCCCACCAATTGCCCCTGCCAGCGCTGTCAATGACAGTACCAACGTCACTAACTAACCATCACAATACACGTCTGACAACTCGGTCTATTCCAGGCTCCCAAAGCTGTAAGAATGGCTTGGGAGGCAGGTAAAAAACATTCTTAATGTATATTGAATTAATAATTGGCTGTTGTGGTCATCTCTAAATTAGCCAGACAGCACCACCTTGTGGCTGACTGTCACAAGCGTGGGTGTTGACAGTCAAGTGCCGATGCCGAGCACTAGAAACCACCGGCTCACATTAAGCAGTGACCCCTACTTCTCCAAACTGTGGGATTCTTGGTAATCCTCTTCTCTACTGATGCCTGAAAGGACTGAAAACATTTTTCTTCCTCTAGGTTCCCCCCCCCCCCCCCCTTACCCCCCTCGCCTTCAGCTGCAACAGACACGATGCACTAGACCCCAGATGCAGCATGGCATTGCTACACCAAAGCCAAGCCTATCCATCTAACTAGAACACTTGGAATTAGTGTCTCCAAGCAGATGTTGTTTGAACTGTAACATTTTGATGTGGATTGAATAACACAGGGTTGGGGTAACCATCAGGCTATCCAAGGGCAGCCATCGATGATGTACCCCTCTGAGTTGATTGCGTCCAGTAGGAGTTTTGTGCCTCTGGTATTGTGTTTTCGGGGTTCACCCTGAATCTGCGCTCTACTGCCTGGGCAAGTTTTGCTCCTGCACAACATGGAGTGATAGCAGACATCAGTACAAGCACTTGTGATCTCCAAACTAGATTACGGTAGTGCTATCCTTGTGGATCTAGATGTGGAAGAGGTGTGGCGCAGCGGCCAGGGTGCCTGACTCCGGACCACGGGGTTCACAGTTCGATCGCCGGCGGCAGGTTAGCCCAGCACCATGTGACTCTGCGCAATAGCTTGCTTAATCTTCCCGATGGCCCTCCGCGCCGGGAAACGACTTCGGAGGTAGCTGTGCGCTTTACAAATTCAAGATTATTATTATTTATCTATCAAAATCAAAACTAGCACCTCTGAAGACAACTTTTACCACAGCTGCTCGCCTCCTCACATGCTAAAAAAAAGTTATCACAGCAGATCTCAAGGCACTGACCTGGCCCCAATGAGGCAAAGATCCTCCTAAAAATTGCCTGCATGACTCGCAAAACTCTTTGCCGCAAAACACCAGCTTACAGTACCAAGAAACCCGTCCTAATCGGTGAGAATAGAACTTTAAGAAGCACAGGCTCCCTTCTACTGAAGCCCTACACATTTAAAAAAAATAAAAAAATAACTACAAGTGCTTCTTTCCTGGAATGGCCCCCAAAATTTGGAACTCACTTCCCCCGGAGACCAGATCCAGCCCCATAACAGCCATATCCCAAAGAAGAATAAAACAATTACTATTGATCAGATACAACCTTTTCCCTCCTGCTCATCAACAAGACTATTGGGTCACATTTCATGTCATCCTTTACTTTCTTCGATAACTCCCTATGTAGAAAAAAGGTAGGGCTATGGCCTTTTTTCAAGATTTGCCCGGCGCTAACCGCCTTTATACCATTCAAATTACCAAGCAACGAGGCAGGCGCCGGAGACCAGAAGGCAGGAAACAGAAGTTTTATTCCGACGGAGCAGAACACATCAGATCAGACAACAAGGTATCGTCTCGAGGTGCTCTAACAGCCTCTCTGAGGCCTGGCCTCGTATACACTGGTTTATGGCATGTGACCTTTCTTTATTACAATCAAGACATTGTGAAGCAAGGAAGAAGACATCCCCGTAATCCTCGTGTCAATCCCACCCCCACATACATCACAATAGAGGTCCTCGACCTGCTGATAAGAGGAGGGGGCTATCGCGCAGCTGAGTGTTCCACCGATTCTTAGGATGTGTGCGCCTGATCGTGTCCCAGGGGGTGGGGAGGCCAGGATCAATAGTGGGCCCTTTGAAGAGGAGCGACTCCACACAATAGGGGGCAGTAAACTGTATCTCCCGGCTTAGGCGATGGCCTCGGACCTGTGCGGACAATTGGACTCGGTGGAAGGGGTCATCAAAGGAGAGGTATTCATGCCGCATGGGCAATTTAGCGCAGAGGGAGAGTTTACCAACAGAGGGGTATTCATGAAGGGAGGGGAGGTGTTGGTCAGGCGCGGGCGCGACTCCCAAGGACAGGGTCATGCGGACTTGTGTATGTGAGGGAGGGGGCAGCCTGGGTGCGCGGAGGGCGCTCGCAGGGTCAGGGGAGCGCGCTGATGATCGATCGTGAACAGGGAGACCATGGAACCCAAAATGGCTGCCGTGCAGGTTATGCGTGGGTGACAAGCTGGCGCAGATGATGTTTAGTTCGAAAACTTAAATTTCCACAGTCCTCCCTTTTAACATGTCTCGCCAACTTGTCAGTTCGGATTTATCCCCATAAGGCCACGTATTTCTACCTCATAGAGGGGACTTATGCGCTCATTTCTGAAGTCCAAAGTCTTTAGGCACACACAGTTAGAGGCAAGTGCGCACAAGGATGGCAGGCATTGAATACCTAGGCAACACACACATAGTATCACAATCGGTATCAATAAAAAGGTAATCAATCTCCAACCCCAGTCCTTCAAGGTGCCCCAGAACCAGCTCCCAAGCGACCATCCTTCTTGTTCTTGGTGGACCTCTGAGGAAAGTCTGTGGAGGTGTTCAATTGCTTTGTAGACTGAGGGTGAATTATCTGGCACATAGGTACAGCAGCTAGATCCGATGATGCGGCATGCACCTCCTCGATCGGCTAGAACCACATCTAGAACAAGGCGGTTTTGAAGGGCCACAAGGCGGACCGCCTGAAGTTCCGCCGTATTGTTAGCGAGGATGCCAGTCGTGATGTTGATCGTTGTTTCTACTGCCTGGGTCAGGTGTCGGATAGCACGGCTGTTTGCCATTGGGCCCCACAGAGGAACAAGTCCCTTTGCTGCATCCAGGAACTGTGCTCCAGTGGAGTCGGCTTGTCCAATGTCATTTGCGCGCTTCTGCCGGTGATGGTTAGCAGGGGCGACATACGTAGGAGGGAGAACGAAGGCAATGTAGCAGGTACCCTTCCAACCTTTTGGGAGCCAGGTGTAGGCTTTGGTGCCACAAACAAAGTACATATTTGGAGAAGCAACAAAGGAAGGGGGGTCAACTGAGTCCAATGTTCTGATGATTCGGCAGGAACTGTGACCCACCAGCTGTGTTCCCTGGCCTTCGAGACACACAAGACCTGTGACAATGATAACAGACAGAGCCACAGTCAGGGTGGCGGTAGCTTGTTTTCGCAGATGAGAGAAGGTGGATCTAGCTGGATTGTGGAGCACCTGTACTTCGACACGTTCTTTGGCTGTAATGTCTTTAAGGAAGGTGGCGCCCGCGAGCGCAGGACACAGGGGAGCAGAAGTCTTTCCGGTTTTGTTCAGCCAAAACCCAGAGTAGAAGTGCGACACTGTCTGGCTGGAAGTGGCGTTATCCTTGTGGCTCTCTTGCATGAGGATCAACCAGGCGAGGCAGGAGCCGTGAACTGAGAAAGGAGAAGGGATGAAAGGGATGGAGTGTCCAGTGGCGTGCGGGAGCAGCCCGCAGATCCAACAGTTCGTGGCATTTGCAGCAAGGTTGTGTTGGTGCAACAGTTGCACAAAGGAATTGTTCCAGAATTCCCTGCGCCTTTCTCGGAGCTGAGGCGACAGGGAGATCAGGTGATGCTCTTTCATGGGGGTCGGCTGTGCAGTGGGCAGCAATGCCTGATGAGCGGGTGTGCTTTCCTCCAGAATCCAGAAGGAGGCCATGAGGAGGAGGCAAAAGAGGAAGACAATGAAGAAAGCGATTGTCTTTGATTTGTGCATATTGTCAGTCTTTGTGTTCCTGTAGCAGGTATTTCCTGTTGCTTCCATCATCTTCTTATCTGGCGCTTCCATCATCTTCTTATCTGGCGCTTCCATCATCTTCAAGGTGCTTGGTAGTGGGCAGAACCACAGACTTCGTTTAGCTTCTCTCCCGGTAACCCTTGGTTGTGTTTAGGTCACCGTTCTGAGATTTAACTTAGTCCGTTGCCTACTTAGCCGAAGCTCCCTCCTTTCGACGCAGGAAATACCCTTTTCTGGATGGCACAGTAGGATCAGAGAATTTTGCAAGTTCAAGTGCCCCAGTATCAGGATAGCAGTCCAGTGCTGGCCGGTCTTTGTTCAGGAGCTCTTCTTGGGTGTTGACGTTGTCTGTCGTGGCCAGGTTCGAGGAGACCTTCCTGCAGTGGTGTGCGTGCAGCCAGTGCCGCTTCCCCTCCACTCGAAGCGCTGTCCGGGTGGTGATCAGCACTTGCCGGGGGCCCGTCCACCGGGGTTCCAAACTCTTGGTCCGTTGGAAGTTTCGGACTAGAACGAAGTCCCCCGGTTGCATGTCGTGGCCTGGGCCCCTGGAAGCATCGGGGATGGCCTGCTGCACCTGTTGATGAATGACAGACAACGTTTTAGTTAACTTGCACAAATAATCAGACAGTAGGACGTCCGGGACGTCATGAATGGAGGTCGGTTTGGGAGCAGTCCAGAGGTTCATCGGGCGCCCGAATACAACCTCGTAGGGGGTCAAATGGTGTTTGGTGGGAGTGGAGCGCATCGATAGCAAAGCCAGTGGGAGGGCATCTGGCCATTTAAGTCCGGTGGTGGCCACTATTTTTGACAACTTCAACTTCAGTGTGGCATTATGGCGCTCCACCAGGCCGGCGGATTGGGGGTGGAAGACCGCGTGAAATCTCTGTTTCACCCCCAACCCCTTTAGGATTAGTTGGATAACCTCAGCTATGAAGTGGGGGCCATTGTCGCTCCATAAAATTCGACAAAGGCCATAGCGAGGAAAGAATTCTTTCAGTAGTACTTTGGCAGTAGTCATGGCAGTGTTGTCACGGGTTGGATAGGCCTCTACCCATTTGCTGAAGGCACATACAATGACTAGTACATACTTCAGGCCTTGACATCTCTCCAGCTGGATGTAATCCATCTGGAGGACCTCAAAGGGATGATTGGGGGTCCCAAACCCTCCCCGGGGTACCACAGTTCCTTTCCCGGGGTTGTGTTGCAGACAGATAAGGCACTGCTGGACTAGGCGTCTGGCTGAGTCGGGTATTTTGTCGTTGTGCCAGACTTTGGAAATGAGTTCGATCATGGGTGCAGATCCTATGTGTGCGGGGGAATGAGCCATCGTCAGTATGGGGATCAGGTATGAGTCAGGCAGCAACCATTTGTCTGCATCTTTTGTTCGCCAGCAGCCTTCATCATCCTTCAACCCCACCCTTGCCCATTTAGTCAGTTCGTGAGGGGTGCTGGCCGACTGGATGTCTCTAATTATTCCCCTAGTATCAGTCCATTTCTCTGCTTGTGACCTGGTCACATATATGCGTGTCACCGTCCTATTCTCAGCTGTGGTTCGTGCAGTGATGTCGGCCAGTGCGTTCCCTTGTCCGACTAAGTCTGTCACCTTCTTGTGTGCCTGGCATTTGATCACTGCTAGTCGTTTGGGGAGGAGAACTGCTTCAATCAGGGCCGAAACCAGATCTCCGTGAAGGATGGGGGTGCCATGGGACGTCAGGAATCCCCTTTCCCTCCACAGGAGCCCAAAATGGTGGACCACCCCGAAGGCATACTGGCTGTCCGTATATACGTTCGCGGTGGTTCCTGTGGCTATGATGCATGCTCGTGTGAGGGCTATCAGCTCTGCTGCCTGGGCAGATCGTTGGGTGATGCGGGCTGTCTCAACTACTGTTCGGGCTGTCGTTACTGCATAGGCAGCTGAAGTGGTGCCATCTGGGAGTTTGATGCATGAGCCGTCTACCCATAGCTCTCCATCGGGGTCTGTGAAAGCAGTGTCTCGGAGGTCAACTCTACTCTTAGTTTGTTCGTCCGTGAGGGTTACACAGTCGTGTATGGGAGGCACGTCGGGGTCATTTTCAGGCAGGGGCAACAGTGTGGCAGGATTCAAAGTCGTGCATCTTTTTAGTGTGATGTGGGGTGCAAGTAGCGTCAATTCGTACCCTGTCAGTCGTGCGCTAGTCAGGTGTTGAGTCTTGGTTTGGTTCAGAAGACTGCATGAGGTACTAGCACAGTGAGGGAGTTTGAAAGCACGATTCCCTCGCTCTGTCGGATAGAGACAGCAGCGGCAGCTACTGCTCGAAGGCAGGCAGGCAAAGCTCTGGCTACAGGGTCAAGAGTGGCGGAGAAGTAGGCGCAAGGGCGCTGCTTTGGACCTATAGACTGAGTCAGGACAGACAATGCACACCCCTCCCTTTCGTGGGTGAAGAGGGAGAAGGGTTTGGAGTAATCCGGGGTTCCCAGGACGGGCGCAGAACAGAGGGCATCTCGTAATTCCTTAAAGGATGCTTGACACTCAGGGGTCCAAGGGAGCGGGGAGGGGGCATCTTTGGTCAACAGGGCAAGTAGGGGTTTTACAATGAGGCTGAAATTGGGTAACCATTGTCTGCAAAAAGAGGTAAGACCAACCAAAGAGCGAACTTGCTTTTGTGTTTTTGGGACGGGGGTGTCTAGGATGGTTTGGATTCGGTCGGGTGTGAGTTTCCTCCCTTCTTTGGACAAGAGATGGCCTAGGTATGTCACTTGTGGCTGGCAGAACTGCAATTTCTTTTTAGAGACTTTATGGCCATTTTCTGCGAGAAAGTGTAGGAGTTGGACAGTGGCTGTGATTGCAAGTGGGGTGGTGTCGGCCGCCAAAAGGATATCATCGACATATTGGATCAACACCACTCCATCCGGTAGCTGGACGGCGTCCAGCTGTCTTTTGAGGGCCTGGCTGTAAATGCTGGGACTTTCAGTGTACCCCTGGGGAGCTCTACAAAATCGGTACGAGCGGGATTTCAGGGTGAAGCCGAAGAGATAACGGCTGTCTGGATGGATGGGGATAGAGAAGAACGCATTCTTGAGGTCGATAACAGTGAAGGTGGTGGCAGTGGACGGGATGAGGGTCAGAATGGTGGTGATGTCTGAGACTACAGGGTATTGGGGTACAACCACTTTGTTAATCTCTCGCAGGTCGATGATGAAGCGGTACGCTTTTTCATCTCCCTCGCCTTGCTTCTTAACAATGGGTAGGATTGGGCTGTTGCAGACATTGCTAACTACCTCTTCAACCACTCCTGCATCTACCAGAGACTGAATGATCGCTACCAGTGCCTTCTCGCCCTCGGGCGATATCCGATACTGTGGGAGTTTCGGGAGCATGGCGTCCTGTCTTACAGTTATGTGTATGGGGTCAATCATCATTCGTCCCACATCGGAGTCATTTTTGGCCCATAGGTACGGAGGCAGGGCGTCAAGCAAGGACAGGTCAGCGTCAGTTATGGAGCACATGTGTCGTGCAGGGCAGGATGTGGGCATGTCTGGGTTGTCGTACAGGATGACTCGGATTCCATCTGGGGAGCACCTGATAGTAGCTCGAAAATGCTTCAGTAAGTCAATGCCCATAATGGCGTCAGGGGAGTTGGAGGAGAGCAGAAATGTTGTGTCAGTGGTGTTGCTTTGTAGGTCAAAGGTGACAGGTACGGACAGGGGGTTAGTGGAGGGCGTCCCATCGAAACCTATCGATGTAATGTGTGAGCCAGACAAGGGTGCCCTTGGAATCAGTCGTTTCGATAACACACTACGTGTCGCCCCAGTGTCTACCAAAAATGGAGACTCTGTACCCAGGACCTTAGCAGTGACATAAGGACCTTGCTGGTCAACACAGAGCTCGACTGGATCCCTCCCTTGCCCCTGGCGGTCCTATGCAAAATCGGGGGCATTCTCACCGTCGGATAGTGGAGAAGTGTGGCTCACTGGTTAGAGCAGGCAGACCCTGAAGCAGAGGTCAGACCCGGGACCAGGGTTCGATTCCCGACGCGGCAGGGTGTTGAGCTCAAATGTCCACGGACTCGATAATTCTCGCTTCGGTGCCTGACCTAATCATGGGTTCACACTCTGCAACTCTGGGCATTAAGCTTGCTTAATCTCCACAACGGCCCCCCGCGGCGGGATCCCTGGCTTTCACCTTGGGGATGCCCTGTAGGGGCTATCTCACAGGGAAAAACCAGGACGGGTTCCCAAGGCAAGCGCGGAGATACCCCTTCGGGGGTCGATTCTGGCGCTATATAAGAAATGTAATAATAATAATAATAATAGTTGATACTGGTTCTGTCGGGGACGGTCAAATGTGTTCGGTCTCCCTGATCTGTCACTGTTAGTGTCGTTGGTGTGCCCTCGTCCTTGTCCCCTATTTCTTGGCCCACCCGCCACGTCCTTGGGATCCCTATTTCTGTTCATCTCTAACAGAACTGGACACTGGGATTTCCAATGGCCGAGTCCTTTGCAGAAGGCACATTGGTCCTCGCTAATGTCTCTACGTCCAGTGTAGGATGTTGGGGTGTGGTCTTTGGGAGGTGGATTTCTAGGGGTGGTCGATTGGTAGTTCCCCCTGTGGGGTTCCCGTCCGACCGCTATACCTTGTATCTGGGCTATCATCACCCTTTCTTTCAGATCTTTCTTCTTTTTCTCGGATGCCCTATCATTCTCATTTTTCTGGTGCTCGTAATACTGAGCCATCTGAAGGATAGCTGCGGGTTTGGAGGCCCCCCAACTACTCTCACTCGTCTGCAGCTTTTGGGAGACCTCTTGTGATAGACCCTTTACATAATTTTGCACAAACAGGTGTTGTCCGGTTGCGGTGGTCATGTCTTGGCCACTGTAGTCGGAGAACACTGTCTCGAATCGAGAGAAGTATTCCGATACATCTTCCTGGGGTTTCTGACGACAGGCCGTGACTATCGACTAATCTACCTTTTTCTCTGGGATCAGTGTCTTTAATTTCTGAACTAATTTGTCTGGGAGTTCTAATATGTCTTTTACTGGTTTCCTTCCAGGCTCTCGCTGTCTATCTAGTTCACTGAGTTGGTTCCAGGTATGTCCAAACAGATCCGTGTGGTCAGCCTTCCGGATTTGCTTCCACACGTCAGCTGGCAGGCATAACCCGAAAAACAAGTCAATGTCCGCTAAAGTCATTATCGTCGAACCCAAGGCTGTGCCTATTTCGGTATAGAATGCTGTTGGGTTCTTTCTTAAGTCGGGCAGAGTTTGTTTAAAAGTTAAGATATCTTGTCGGTCCCATGGTTGGTAAACCCAATTGTACACAACCCTTCCCTTTGCATCTGTGTGATTAATATCGTCGTTTGTTCCCTGACCACGCGGCGGAATCCAGTAGGGGGCCGCCTCTCTGATGGGCATCATAGTGTTGGCTACTTCTACTGAGGACTCGGTCGTTTCAGGGACTGTAACCTTGACTTCTGGTTTCTGTTCCGTGAGGTGGCGGAAGACTTCAAGCATCTGCATGAAGAGGTCCGTCACATCGTGTTCAGTCCCATCCGACGACATCGACCTTTCTATATAGAGTCATCAGTTTAGCAGGGCCTTTATTCTGATATCTATCCTCATATGCATTCAAGGTGTGGTAGCTGAATCGTAAAATGAAATGCCGTCTATGGCTACCGGCATGTGAATTGTGCATATTCATCGTGTATTCTTCGCTCTCCTTCCGTTCTACTAGTGTCTTTGCTATCTTGTCAATCCCATCCCGCTCATCTTTGCTCAACCTATTTGGTCTGGCTGGTGGTTGCTTGCTAGCCTCGGGGTCATCTGGCGGTGCTGTTAATGTGCCTGGTGCGGAGGCCGCGAGGGCTGGTGCACTAGCGCTAAGGTCGCTCTCGTTCGCACTCGGGGCTTGCAGGTGTTGTTGGCAGGGGGCATATGGAGGGGGCATGTAGATGATTGGGGGACCTAGCAGTAACTCATCGTTCGCCCGTTGTTTGGAGGGCAATTCAGGATAGAGCGCAGAGGGGGTCCTAACAGGACATTGACCTGTCGACCCTGATTCTTGGTTTTGTGTAGCTTCCTTTCTTTCTTTTATTTCTTCTTCTAGTTGCTTAGCGGCTAGGTGGGCTGCCTTTCGTAATTCTTTCCCTATTTTTGCTTCTTCTCTTTTTCTTCGTTGTTCCGTTTCTTTGCGCCACATGCCGATACTATCGAGCATAGTGGGCGTAGTCTTATTTTTCTGGAGCGCTATTTCTAATGTTTTTATTTTATGATCGTCAAAGGAACCTATCAGTGGCCACTGACTTTTGAGGTCCTTCTTCGTATATTTATGCCATAACTTAGTGTAGGCTATAGCGACTAGTCCATGCTTAGTAAACATGTCCTTATTAGGGGTGCCCTCCAGTGGAGCTGGATGGTTCATCTCTAATAAGCGGTCCGGGCTGAACAGGCTACCAATCAGTGGGGAGAAGATAGGCATGACGGGTTACAACGGGGACAAAGGTCTGCACTACCTATCTTATCACGGCGGGCAAAGACTAGACAGAATATTTCTATTCTCCGTTGTTTGCAGGCGGTGAATACCTCAAAAGAACCAATATCGAACAGTCAATGTTCGGTCAATCAAACAATCAGTGGGGAGAATAAGTGGGTACGACGTGTTAAAGGTTTGCGTTACCCACTCTTTCTCTACCTGCAAAGAGAGACCTTGTTCTTCCCTGTTTGCAGACAGAGAATATCCAGACAACAATCCACGAACGACAGTTCGGGAAAACAGTGGGGGAGGAAGATAGGCACGACGGATTACAACGGGGACAAAAGTCTGCGTTACCTATCCTTCACTGCTTGCAAAGAGAGAGCCTGTTGTTTCTCCGTTTGCAGACGGTGAATCTCCAGAGGGATCAACAAAGAGTAATACTAGTATTATCCAAAATCAAACAATCATTTCTCAATTTGTCGTGTTTACACGACCTTACCCGGGCCGCATGGACGGTTTCCTGTCTTCCGAATCCAGCGCCCGATCGTCCTCTATTCTTCGTGATGTTCGTGGCACTCCTGATGGTTCCCAGTCAGGACCGTAGATCACTCGAGAGAGGTCTGTTCGGAACTAGTGAAGGTCGGATGATCGGCTGTCAGACGAGGGTCTATCGGACACGAGCTCTCCCGATCGTTGCAGTCGTTCACTCTGTCGTCGGGACCTCTCCCACTGGATCCACGTGTCGCTGATGGGCCCCACGCTTTGGGACGCCAATTGTAGAAAAAAGGTAGGGCTATGGCCTTTTTTCAAGATTTGCCCGGCGCTAACCGCCTTTATACCATTCAAATTACCAAGCAATGAGGCAGGCGCCGGAGACCAGAAGGCAGGAAACAGAAGTTTTATTCCGACGGAGCAGAACACATCAGATCAGACAACAAGGTATCGTCTCGAGGTGCTCTAACAGCCTCTCTGAGGCCTGGCCTCTTATACACTGGTTTATGGCATGTGACCTTTCTTTATTACAATCAAGACATTGTGAAGCAAGGAAGAAGACATCCCCGTAATCCTCGTGTCAATCCCACCCCCACATACATCACAATAGAGGTCCTCGACCTGCTGATAAGAGGAGGGGGCTATCGTGCAGCTGAGTGTTCCACCGATTCTTAGGATGTGTGCGCCTCATCGTGTCCCAGGGGGTGGGGAGGCCAGGATCAATAGTGGGCCCTTTGAAGAGGAGCGACTCCACACAATAGGGGGCAGTAAACTGTATCTCCCGGCTTAGGCGATGGCCTCGGACCTGTGCGGACAATCGGACTCGGTGGAAGGGGTCATCAAAGGAGAGGTATTCATGCCGCGTGGGCAATTTAGCGCAGAGGGAGAGTTTACCAACAGAGGGGTATTCATGAAGGGAGGGGAGGTGTTGGTCAGGCGCGGGCGCGACTCCCAAGGACAGGGTCATGCGGACTTGTGTATGTGAGGGAGGGGGCAGCCTGGGTGCGCGGAGGGCGCTCGCAGGGTCAGGGGAGCGCGCTGATGATCGATCGTGAACAGGGAGACCATGGTACCCAAAATGGCTGCCGTGCAGGTTATGCGTGGGTGACAAGCTGGCGCAGATGATGTTTAGTTCGAAAACTTAAATTTCCACACCTACATATCCTATAATGACCATCTGAACCAAGTCTCTACGATTGTCAACCTACATTTGTCCCCACGCTCACTCTTGCGCTTCCTGATGTCCAGCGCTTTGAGCCTCAATAGACTCACTTGTATATGGTAATTCGCTTCCACTTACACTCATTTTGGGTGTTTTCCTGCATTTGTATATTACTATGTTTGCTTTTCCTGTTGTAAAGCACTTTTGTTTCCGAAAGGTAAATTTTTAGGTCTCACCTATCCCATTCCGCAAGGAATGGATAGGGGAGAATTATAGGGTTGGATCAGGAAAGCTAAACTAGGCGGCGGATTTCGACGAGTGCATGTGTCAGTGCACACGCTTCCATCCGCCTGTGTCTCTCTCAGTGCCTCACACACTTCAAAGGCTCCGCTCCGGGCCCCCCCACCTGCACATGGCACTCACATTCACGGCCGCAAGGCCGTGTCTCGCATTTCTCCTCCCCCCTCCCAGTGTACTTTTATTTTTTAACTTGTTTCTTTGAGGTATGCTTCGGGCTTGAGTGTTGGCGCCCATTTTACAGAGCGGCACGTAATCTCCCTGTGCCACCCTCGATGCCACTCCCACAACACTGCTTGTTGCTCTTTAATGCTGGATCCATGCTCATTTGTGCGGTTACTTTAAGAGGCTGAATGGGAGCGTCGAGCTGCGTCAACCTGTGCCTCTCTGCGCTGCCTTCTCTGTAAATCTGTTGTAACACTGAGCGGTGGAATGCGTACATTTCTCTTCAATGTGGCAACACGATTATGTGATGAAACTAGTTTTAAGTGCATGGGCGCTGTGCTTTGTTTCAGCCCGGCACCCGCCTTCAAGTTAGGAAAAACTATTCCGAGCGGGGGCTCCAGGTCACGGACCTTATTCAGTGTGAATACTTTAGCTGCACTTTATTTTCAGCTTAATATGACATTTTGGTCCGTATGTGCGGCTTAACTACCTACATGTTTTTTAATCACATTGACCTTTAACATTTCTCCCCGTTTGGTGCCCTCCCTCTGAACACCAAAATCTACACTCCTCCCACCCCCACTTCCGGGTTAAGTAGAGTGCCCTTCGTCATCGGCCGCCCGGGCTCAGCCTCTCCAGGTTTACCTCTATAGCCGCAAGGGCAACGGTGATCAGCCCACCTCTCCTCCTCCCCTGCAGCAGCTGATCTACCACTGCAGTTCACACCGCTCTGCAGGTAAAGCCCTTTAATGCCTTTCTGCATTTAGAGGTGACTCATTGGTTATGCAGCATTTTCCATAGTTGAGAAAAGCAGCCTGAATGCTGTCCTTTTGACCACCAAAAACCCACACAATCACAACGATATAAGCAAGCTGTTAAAAACGTTGTTTGCGCTTTGAAGGTGCTCTCCAGCATGTTCAAGAACTATGGAATTCATAAAGATTATAATCTTTTCCTTTGCAATTCTGTGCAGCAAATCGGAACATAAAAGTCCTCTACCACATTTTGGGAGCCAGCTGAAAACCATTAAAAGTGCTGAAGCTTCCGTAACTTGGCAGTCTGCTACGCCTTCCGCGGTTGTTTGCTGTACGCTGTTCTACTGGGATGTCCTAAATCTGTTTATTAACACCAGAAGGATCACTTCTGACATTTGATTGTTTTTTGCACTTCACTTTACTCATTCAGTACGGCTGTTGGATAGATTTTTAGGTCTTGCCTATCCCACTTATCCTCACACCCCCTCACTCACCCTCACACACCCTCACCATCACATCCCCCTCACCGTCACACCCCCTCACCGTCACACCCCCTCACCCTCACACCCCCTCACCCTCACACCCCCTCACAACCCTCTCACCCTCACACCCCCTCACAACCCTTTCACCCTCACACCCCCTCACTCACCCTCACACCCCCTCACTCACCCTCACACACCCTCACCCTTACACACCCTCACTCACACTCACCCTCACCCTCAACCCTGCACCCTCACACCCCCTCACCATCACACACACCCTCACCCTCACACATCCCCTCACCCTCACCCTCACACACACCCTCACCCTCACACACCCTCACCCTCACACACCCTCACCCTCACACACCCTCACTCACCCTCATCCTCAACCCCGCACCCTCACACCCCCTCTCACACACACTCACACATCCTCACACCCCTTCACCCTCACACACCCTCACTCACCCTCACACCCTCACCCTCACACCCCCTCACACCCCTAACCCTCCATCACCCCCTCACTCACCCTCACAACCCCTCACTCACCCTCACACCCCTCACTCACCCTCACCCCCTCACCCCCTCACCCTAACACCCTCTCAGCCTCACAACCCTCTCACCCTCACACCCCCTCACCCTCACAACCCTCTCACCCTCACACCCCTCACTCTCACCCACCCTCACACACCCTCACCAGCATAGCATAACAAAACATAGCATAGCATAACAAAACACAGCATAGCATAGCATAGCATAACAAAACACAGCATAGCATAACAAAAAAGCATAGGATAGCAAAACATAGCATAGCATAACAAAACAAAGCATAGGATAGCAAAACAAAACATAGCATAACAAAACAAAACATAGCAAAGCAAAACACAACATAGCATAGCATAACAAAACACAACAAAACATAGCATAGCATAACAAAGCATAGCATAACAAAACATAGCATAATAAAACATAGCAAAACAAAACATAGCAAAACACAACAAAATATAGTATAGCATAACAAAACCCAACAAAACATAGCATACATAACAAAACATAGCATATCAAAACATAGCATAGCATAACACAACAAAACATAGAATAGCATAACACAACAAAACATAGCATAGCATAACAAAACCTAGCATAACAAAACAAAGCATAGCATAACATAACAAAACATAGCATAGTATAACAAAACATAGCATAACAAAACATAGCATAACAAAACATAGCAGAACAAAACCTAGCATAAGATAACAAAACATAGCATAGCATAACATAACAAAACAAAGCATAGCAAAACAAAACATAGCAAACAGCATACATAACAAAATATAGCATAGCAAAGCATAGCAAAACATAGCATAGCATAACAAAACATAGCATAACAAAGCATAGCATAGCATAACAAAACATATCATAACAAATCATAGCATAGCAAAACAAAACATAGCATAATAAAACACAATAAAACATAGCATAGCATAACAAAACATAGCATAGCATAACAAAGCATAGCATAGCAAAATACAACACAACACAACAAAACAGCATAACAAAGCATAGGATAGGATAGCAAAACTAAACATAGCATAGCATAACAAAACAAAGCATAGGATAGCAAAACTAAACATAGCACAGCATAACAAAACAAAGCATAGGATAGCAAAACAAAACGTAGCATAGCATAACAAAACAGCATAGCATAACAAAACCTAGCATAGCATAACAAAACATAACACAACAAAACAGCATAGCTTAACAAAACACAACAAAACATAGTATAGCATAACAAAACATAACATAGCATAACAAAACATAGCATTGCATAACAAAACAAAGCATAACATAACAAAACAGCATAACAAAACACAATAACACATAGCATAACAAAACATAGCAAAACACAACTAAACATAGCATAGCTTAATAAAACACAACAAAACATAGCATAGCAAAACAAACCATATAATAGATAGCAAAACATAGCATAGCATACCAAACGCAACAAAACATAGCATAGCATAACAAAACATAGCATAGCAAAACAAAGCATAGCATAATAAAACACAACAAAACATAGCATATCATAACAAAACATAGCATAGCATAACAAAGCATAGCATAACAAAGCATAGCATAGCAAAACATAGCATAGCATAGCAAAACATAGCATAGCATAACAAGACATAGCATAGCATAAAAAAACACAGCATAGCATAACAAATCAAAGCACAGGATAGCAAAACATAGCATATCGATACAAAACATGGGATAGCAAAACAAAACATAGCTTAGCATACAGCATCACTCAGCACCACCACAGCATCACTCAGGGGCACCACAACATCACTATGTGCTACCACAGCATCACTGAACGCCACAGCATCACTTGTCGCCACCACAACATCACTCAGCGCTACCACAGCATCAATCAGCGCCACCACAGCATCAATCTGTGCAACCATTCAACAAGGACTGGTTCAAATATGTTCTCTCAATCTTTCAAGCTTGATTACATATGTAAGAAAAAGATGTTAATATTTCACTTCTATTGGATTTTCGTCACAATAAAATACACTGAACATAATCTTCACAAAAGGTATTTACAAAAGTTTAAGCTATTGCCATTATAAATTACAATAACTTTTATTTAATTATTGAAAAAAAATTAAAAGCCATTATTTGTAATATCAATACATGTAAGTCACGTAAATACAACACATATTGCATTACAAATGCTATAGGTGTCACATTTGCGAAAGTTATAACTATTGGCATTGTAAATGAGAAAGCTATTAATTTCGCTATTTTCAGAAACAAAACCTAAATTAAAAATGTGTCATTTACAATACCAATAGCTCAAACTTTCCTAATGCGAGACTGTCGTGTTGCCCCTTTAAGTTATGTTTGGAATTGTTTTGCTTTGACATTCCTTTATGTCACAGGATTCCTTTCCTAGCCTCTGTGTGGACAGTTGCTGGGAAGAAGTCCTGTGTTGGTTGTACCCTACCTTGCTCCTGTGCTTTCCTTGCAATAAACTCACTTTTCTACCTAATATTGAGTGGACTCAATACTACAATTTTGGCGACGAGGTCCAGGAAGCACTAGGAACCCATGAACCCTGATGATTTTGATTTATGAATTTTTAACAATTTTTCCTATTTACAAGGAAAAATATTTTTCTAATAATTTTATTCAATTTTTACTTTTCTCGATCTCGGAAAAGACTCTTGTATTTTGGAGACCTTCTACTTCAAGATTTCTGCCTTTACTGCTGTTTGTGTGACTGTTTCCTTGCTGCTTCATCTAACTGCCTCAACATCACAACATCTATGTGTGTAACGATATTTGTTGTTTTGACCCCGAACTTCCTTGTATGCCGAACTTCCTTGTATGCGCAATCATCTTAGAGATTATTTTAATCTCTTTGTCCTTAGCGCAGGGTCGATATTTATCCCGAAAAGCATGTTGTGAAGTGTGCATTTTTTAAAATCACAGTAAGGCAGTTTAAAGGAAAAGCCTCTACCTGTTTGAGCGCTTTCATTCTTGAGCGCCTTCATTCTTCGATCCTCCGGCTTGCAGCAACGTTCCTTCTGATGCCCGTCATTCCTCTACGTTAAACGCACGTTGCGCGTTGACGTAGGACGCCGGCGGCCATTTTTTTTGTCTCTTTGACTACGTTACCAGCGTTTCTATAGCAACGCCTTCAGCGTTTCACTGGCTCTTCGCAAAACATCGTTCAACAGCGTTTCTTCATTTCAAGGCAGTTCAAGGCAGTTTTCATCAGCGTTTTCCTCCACACAATATTTATTATACTTCCTCCTCGTTGTTTACATTTTAACACTCATTTTTTTTCCACCTGTTTCAACAAGTAAGATTATTTTTCTCTTCATATTTCATTATATTGTGACTTCCTCATGGCTACTCAAAACTTTACTATACAGTCTCCTCAAGCCTTTTGCCCGTCTGGATCAGAACCTTGCATGAAGTGGCTTCAATGGAAGGCATATTTTCTAAACTTTATTGATACCATCGATGAAGAGGCAAAGATGAAACCAGAAAGAAAAAAAAAATTGTTTTTACATTCTCTTGGTGCTGGAGGTTTAAAAGTATATGAGGAAATGTCAAAATGTACTGGTGGTGGAGAATCCAATGTTTTTAATGATATTCTGATAGATTTTGATAATCATTTTTCTCCAAAAGTATGTATAGGTATTACCAGGTATAAATTTTTTCGCAGGAAACAACAACCTGGAGAAACTATAGATGTTTATGTATCTGAATTGAAAAAGATTGCTGATGATTGTAAGTTTGATCACCTTCAAGAGCAATTTATAAGGGATCAAGTCGTGATGCATGCATCTGATCCATCAATCCAAGATAGACTTTGGATTAATGGTGATTCTGATCTTAAAGATGTTTTAGCTATCGTTAGGAAAGCTGAACTTTCTGGCCGCAGCGCTAAGGCCATTAAAATTAATGATAACGTTTCTCCAGATCCTAATGTTGTTTCAGAACATACTGTTTCTAAAGTTCAAAGTAAGTCTAATTACAAACAGAAGTTTCAAAATAAACCTAAGTCTGGTGAGGTTAAAAATCCTGATAAACTTAAGTGCTTCAGGTGTGGCAGTAGTTCACATTTGGCTAACTTTAAATTGTGTCCAGCCATTAAGGAAAAATGCTCTAATTGTGGGTTAATTGGTCATTATTCTAGAGCTTGTCACAGATCTAAGAGTAAGAAAGTTTAGGTGATTTGTGATTCCTCTGATTCTAGTGATGAGGAAAACGTAATTAGAAAAGTTTTACATTGTTCTGTTGAAGATGAGTGTATTAAAAAAATACACATTGTTCTATGGAAGATGAGTGTGTTCAGAAACCACTTGAGAAAGTTTATATTTTCAACATCAATGACTCCTTCAAAGGGAACGTCCTTAAAAAACCAATTTGTAACATGTTAATTGGTGGGGTTCCCATTAATATTTATGCAGATTCCGGTTCTCCTTACACAATTGTTAATGAGAAAGTGTGGAATTCTGATTTTGCACAATATTTAGGTAATGATTTTTATGCTTCTGATATTTCTCCTGTAGGGTTTTTGGGGGAAAAGATTGAGATCATTGGCTTCAAGCCTTTAAAGTTCAGATTTAAGGACAGGGATTCCCTAGGAAAACTTTATGTGTCTAAACGTGGTCCTTCTGTCCTTGGATGGAGAGATCAGAGAGATTTAGGTATTATTCTGAATCCCAATAGTCCGGAACCAGTTTTAGTAATTAATGATGGTGAAAAAATTGGTGATTCCATGTTTAAAAAGTTCCCCAAAGTTTTTAGTGGCAAAATTGGTAATCTTCAAGGATTTTCTCATCGTATTGTCTTGAAGAGCGATGCTAAACCTAAAATTTTTAAAGCTAGGAGTATACCTATTTTAGTTCGTAGTGATGTTGAAAAGGAGTTGGAGAAGTTGATTGGAGAGGATATAATTGAAGCTATAGAATCCTCCGAATGGATTTCTCCAGTTGTAATCGCCAGACGTTCAAATGGCAAAATTCGGCTATGTGTAGATCTTCACCATTTGAACGAGAACATTGTAGTTGATAAGTTTCCATTACCCAAGATTTCTGAAATGTTGTCTTCCGTTAAGGGTGCTACTATTTTTTCTACTTTGGACCTTTCTGCTGCTTACCATCAGATCTCCTTAGATTATGACAGCAGGCATCTTACAGCTTTTATTACCCCTATGGGGTGTTTTCAATATAAGAGGATGCCATTTGGGTTGGCCTCCGCTGCTGCCATTTTCCAACGTATTATGCACCAGTTATTTGGCAAACATCCTAAAATTAGATTTTTCCAAGACGATATTTTAATTTTTGGAAAAGATGAGGTTGAGCACAATTCCATTCTTGAAGAGGTTCTTAGTATTCTGGAAAATAAAGGTTTAACCATTGAATTTTCAAAATGTCATTTTGGGGTTAAATCTGTAACTTATCTAGGTCATGTACTTTGTTCAGATGGTGTTTCAACTAAACCCAAGCTAGTTGATGCCATTAAGGAAGCACCTTCCCCAACTAGTAAGGATGATGTCCGGTCATTCCTTGGTATGGTAGAATTCTATTCTAAATTTGTCAAAGGTTTCTCTAGTAAAGTTTTTAATATTAGACAACTTTTGAAAAGTAAAGTCAAACTCGAGTGGTCTGCTCTTTGTGAAAATGAATTCAATGGTATTAAATCCGACATCATCAATGCCCCAGTTTTATCCCCTTTTGATTTAGACCTTGCTTCCGTCATTACTGTTGATGCCAGTAACAAGGGTTTGGGAAGCGTTATTTCGCAAATTGACAGTTCTGGTAAAGAACACATTGTCGCTTTTGCGTCCAGGGCTCTTTCAGTTCCAGAAAGTAAATATTCTGTTATTGAAAAGGAAACCCTTGCTGTTGTCTGGTCCTTAGAACATTTCCGGAGTTTTGTTTGGGGCAAAAGTTGCGTAGTTAGAACTGATCATAAACCCCTTACCAAACTCCTCTCCACTGATGGCCTTTACAATGCCACTGCTAGAATTGCTAGGATGACTATGCGCTTACAAGACTTTATAATCAAAATTGTATATTTTCCAGGCAAAAGCAACGTTATTGCTGATTTCCTTTCGCGCATGCCCTCAGACTTGCAAGAGTGTGCTGTTAATGAGTGGGATTCCTTTCAAGTTGCTCTTATTCATGATGAGAATCCTTTTTGCATTGAGAAGAAAGTTTGGGCCGAGGAGTATGTTAAGGACAATGTTTTGACCTTTGTTGTTTCTTCTATTCGTGAGGGGTGGCTTGAGAAAAGTAAATTATCATCTGATCTTAAACCGTTCTGGGAGGTCAGGAATGAGCTCACTGTTTTGGATAATACGATTTTTCGTGGTGACAAAGCTGTTCCTCCTGTAACGTTGAGAGACTCCATTTTAGGGTTATGCCACAAGGATCATTGTGGTATTGTCAAGACCAAGCAAAATATCAAACAATGGTACTGGTGGCCTGGTATTGATGTCATGTCTGAAAGAATGGTACGGGAATGTGTGGTTTGTTCTAACTCAGATAAAGTACTCAATACTTTGAAACCTGATATGTGTGTACCTGTTGTTCCTGATGGTCCTTGGCATACTTTTGCTATGGATATTATGGGACCTATTGGGGATTGTCAAAAATTTGTGATTTCTATCATTGATATTTTTTCCAGATGGCCCTGCATTGCTATTGTAGATAGAGTTGATTCAGCTACAGTTTTGGAATTTATTGATAAAGTTTTTATGGAGGAAGGTCTTCCTACTCAAATTATTAGTGACAATGGTGTCCAGTTCTTGTCAAAGCTGGCTAAATCTTATTTTGACAGGACTGGTATAATTCATAAAACCACTTCTTTATACAATCCGAGTGGTAATGGGTTATGCGAGAGATTTAATAGAGTCTTGAAGAGTGCCATTCAACTTGCCAAATTGAATGGTGACGATTGGGAAGTTGGTGTTTTCAAAGCTGTGTGGTCCTATAGAACCAATATTCATGATGCATTAAAGATGCCACCATTTGAAATTATGAGAGGTCGTGTTGCTAGGACTAAGTACAAGTTGCATAAGAAAGATTGTTTAGATATTTGTATGAATGAAATTAAAGACAATATTGTTGAGAAACATCTCCAATATAAGAAGAATTTTGACAATACATTTGCTTCGGGTTCTGCGAAGGTTGAAACTGGGATGTTGGTTAAAAATAAAAAACCGTGGAAAGTTCGCAAAGGTGAATCACAATTTTCAAAACCTTTAATGATTAAGAAAGTTTTACGCAATGCTGTCCTTTTAAGTGATGGTAAGGTGTGGAATTTAAAGAGAATTGCTATTTACAAAGGAAAGAAGGATTTTTGTCCTGTTAATCCTGCCAATTTTCCTAACATCTCGCTGGATCCTCCAACTGTTCAAAAAGAGGATCATGGTGGTTTTCTCTTTTCTGAAAATATCTCTGCTCCTTCTGGAGATATGTCTGTTCCTGTTGGCACCTCTACTGGTGGCAGCATTAATAGTGAAGCTGTTCCAGAAGTTTCTAGTAAGGATGTTTTTGTTTCCACTGGTAATGTTAATGATGTTCACATTGCAGATGAATGTTGTTCTTCTAATCAAAACACCAACAACACCACTGTTAAGGTTTTCAATTGTACTAAGAATACTGTTATTGGTAAGAAGCGTGTTTGTTCCAAACCCATATGGTTACGAGATTTTGTTTGTTAAATTTTTTTTTTTCTTTTTGTTCATAAGGAAGAAGATGTGTTGTGTTGCCCCTTTAAGTTATGTTTGGAATTGTTTTGCTTTGACATTCCTTTATGTCACCGGATTCCTTTCCTAGCCTCTGTGTGGACAGTTGCTGGGAAGAAGTCCTGTGTAGGTTGTACCCTACCTTGCTCCTGTGCTTTCCTTGCAATAAACTCACTTTTCTACCTAATATTGAGTGGACTCAATACTACAATTTTGACCTATTGCATTGCAAATGCTTGTTATATGATTACCTTTCCCGATGTGCAGCGCTTCGGTTCCAGAAAGAGTCACTTGATTATGCGTATCTGTTTGCCACCATATTGCACAGCACTCTGATACCTGAAATGGTAATGTTAGCGCTTTATAAAACGAAATAAATAAAATCTACAATTTAAAAAACCTCAAGTGCTCAGGATTTCAGTTGTAGGGGCTCCGTCTCTTTGTTCTCTAGTTCCCTCCAGAGGAGCTCCAACTGGTGTTCCCGAGAGCCTCATTTGTGCAGAGTTGTGGGCCCTATGGCCGTCCACGGTGATAAGGACGACACAGGCACATAGTTGGGGTGCATACACTGGCCCAGGGCGCATGCGCCCAGCCTCTTTTATTATCAGGTGCCACATCACTCGACGCCTGTGATGAATGTTGTTCGGTCCTGCCTGTTCTGATGGTGCTGGAGTTGACATGAGCAGTTCAAATTGGAGAAGTGCAACAGGAGTGTTGGTGGAGTTTCCTGCAGAGGTTTATTTTGAGGTGCCCTGTCTCCGTGAAAGGCAAACCCACAGAGGCTGGGGTGACATTGACTGCCTTCCTCTGAGGCCAGTGCCTGCCGTTACCTTTCGGTGCAGCAGCTTCAACTCATCTCTCGTGTCGGGATTCCATTGTGCGGAAACTCCCTTGAGGCCCTTTTCGCTAGGGTGCCACGGGACCGCGTGGGTGTGCAGGGGGCTACTGCAGGACCACCGAAAGGGCCACGGCCGAGTTGCTTGTGCAACCACATGGGTAGATTATGCAAAGGTTGGGTGTGCTCTCGTCAGCAGGACTCAGGTGCACATGGAGTCTAAGAGATACTCTCTGGATGATTGGTCCTCCATGGCGACAGGAGTGTCTCCTCAGTCTCCTGATGTTTCGCAAGGGTAAATCTCCACTCTGGTGTTGAGACGCTACTTAGTGGTCCGGGGTGATGCACGTGGTAATGATGCCATTGTTACCATTTGACAACCTGTACCACAAGTGGCAAGGACTTGCTTGGACTGTGGATGCCTGGAGGAAATTTATGGCCACGTAACCTGTTACATTGCTGGTGCGGTTTGTCTTCTTTTTGGCATGTGCGGTTTCGAGCAGGGACGTCATCTGCCTCAAGCAGCCGGTGCTTGGGAATGGATGGTCGTGCTGGGAAGCATCGGGCAGAGACACAATTTGCACTTGCTGGTGGCTTACATGGTTCCATGTTTAAATATCGATAACAAAAATATAGTTAACAAAAATATAGATGTAAAAATATCGACTACAAAAATATCGAATCCCTATACTTAAACAGGTAAGTACAACAATATCGACTCAAAAATATAGATGTAAAAAATATAGATGTAAAAAATATCGACTTAAAAAAATAATATAATTTAAATTAAATAATTAAATAATATTAATATTAACAAAACAAATTAAATTACATTTATATTTTAACTAATTATAACAAATAAACTTAATTTAATGATTATAAACACAATAAATGTGTACATATACATATATTTTCTTAATTACATTTTCTTATTATCTTTATTTAATTTATAAACTTTAATAATTATATAAAAATAAAATAAACACATATATAAAACATTTTGAATAAAAAATAATATTCTATATTTAATTAACACATTAAAGTATTAAAAAATAATAATACATACATTTAATAACAAAATACAAACATTAGTAGTGAAAACATTTGATAGCCAAGGGGTAAAAATTACTATTCCCACTCCAAAGAGTGCAACAGTAGGGAAAGCGTTGGATAGCGTAGGGGTAAAAATTACTATTCCCACTCCAGAGGGTGCAACAGTAGGGAAAGCGCTGGATAGCGTAGGGGTAAAAATTACTATTCCCACGCCAAAAGGTGCAACAGTAGGGAAAGCGTTGGATAGCGTAGGGGTAAAAACTACTATTCCCACTCCAGTGAGTGCAACAGTAGGGAAAGCATTGGATAGCGTAGGAGTAAAAATTACTATTCCCACTCCAGAGAGTGCAACAGTAGGGAAAGCGTTGGATAGCGTAGGGGTAAAAATTACTATTTCCACTCCAGACAGTGCAGCAGTAGGGAAAGCGCTGTATAGCGTAGGGGTAAAAATTACTATTCCCACTCCAGAGGGGGCAACAATAGAGAAAGCGTTGGGTAGCGTAGGGGTAAAAATTACTATTCCCACTCCAGAGGGGGCAACAATAGAGAAAGCGTTGGGTAGCGTAGGGGTAAAAATTACTATTCCCACTCCAAAGGGTGCAACAGTAGGGAAAGCGTTGGATAGCGTAGGGGTAAACATTACTATTTCCACTCCAGTTAGTGCACCAGTAGGGAAAGCGTTGGATAGCGTAGGAGTAGAAATTACTATTCCCACTCCAGAGAGTGCAACAGTAGGGAAAACGTTGGATAGCGTAGGGTTAAAAATTACTATTCCCACTCCAGAGAGTGCAACAGTAGGGAAAGCGTTGGATAGCGTAGGAGTAAAAATTACTATTCCCACTCCAGAGAGTGAAACAGTAGGGAAAACGTTGGATAGCGTAGGGTTAAAAATTACTATTCCCACTCCAGAGAGTGCAACAGTAGGGAAAGCGTTGGATAACGTATGGGTAATAATTACTATTCCCACTCCAGAGGGTGCAACAGTAGGGAAAGCGTTGGATAGTGTAGGGGTAAAAATTACTATTCCCACTCCAAAGGGTGCAACAGTAGGGAAAACGCTGTATAGCGTAGGGGTAAAAATTACTATTCCCACTCCAGACGGTGCAACAGTAGGAAAAGCGCTGGATAGCGTAGGGGTAAAAATTACCTTTACCACTCCAGACGGTGCAACAGTAGGAAAAGCGCTGGATAGCGTAGGGGTGAAAATTACTATTCCCACTCCAGAGAGTGCAACAGTAGGGAAAGCGTTGGATAGCGTAGGGGTAAAAATGACTATTCCCACTCCAGTGAGTACAATAGTAAGGAAAGCGCTGGAACACAAAACAATAAAAAAACTAACTATCAAAAATTATTTTTTATTTAATTTCCAATATAAACATAATTAATATATACATTTAAATATATTATTATTAACAAAGATAATAAATATTAATTAATTACACATTATTTAAAACTATAACATCCACCACACACACCTACAATTAATTACACAATTACATTTAATATTTACTAATTAATTAATGAAAATTAATGTATTTTTTTATGAATTAATTAATTAATTACCAGTTTTCACACCATATACACTTAAAAACACCACAACATACACCTACATTTAATAACACATTTAAAATTAATAATTACTAATTAATTAATGTAATTAATAAAAAAATGTTTTATTAATTATTCAATAATAAATTAATTAATTACCACCCTTCACACCATTTACACGTATTAACTCCCCAACACACACCTAAAATTAATTAAACAATTAACATAATTAATTATTAATTGACTAATTGAAATTAATTAACAACTAATCATTACACTATTATTAATTAATTAAGACATTAATTAATCAATTAATTTTATATAATTAAATTACTTCCCACCCTATTCCCCTATAAACCCACAACCCGCTACGGAAGTAATAACACAAAATTAAACATAAAAAACATTAATAACTAATACAATTCCAAAACATATAATAAAATAACAAACAATTCTCATTTAAAACACTAAAATAAATAACATTATTAATAAATCGATATTTTTGTAAACTATATTTTTGTAAACGATATTTATTACATCTATATTATTGTTATCGATATTACTTAGTCGATATTCTGGCCAAACTATATTTTTGTTGTCGATATTTGTTCCTCTCGATATTTCTGCAGAGATATTAATGTCAGACGATATTTCTACGTCGATATTACTACTCTGCACCGCTTACATTTGATCCTCCCGCTGAGCTGTCACCAGGGTTGGCGCTCCACCTCTGTGGTTGGCTTGTGTCTGTAGGTGCTCTCTCCGGGAGTGGCATGAGTCCTCAGTCTTGTCACATTGCTTCATTTCTCTTGCGCACCTGTGGTTGTCTGGATCTTCCGTGTGACAGGTCTGTCACACACCTTTCTCTCCTCTTCACTTCTCCTTTGTGACATAGCATCGTACAATGTTGTTCTCTCTTCTCCTTTCCAATTCTCTTTCACGATGTGGTGGCGTGCACGCTCTACTCTTCTTCTGATTAGGTCTCTCACTGTAATGTGGCGTCCTGCCACGTGTCGCATGTTCACTTCACATGGACCACTCACTGGTCACTTCTTGTTCATAGGCCTATGGATCTTCTTCCACAGTGGACTTCTCGCCCATTCTGTCCTGTTCATCAGATGTGAAAAGCAACTACGGGATGGCTCTAATCAGCAAGGCTGAGCCAGAGTATCAAAGAACAAAGGAAAGTGCCAGTGCTGATAATATTAGTATTCGTACAACAAGTGACCAAACAGAACTTGAAAAAATCAAGGACGGGAATTACTACTTAATAGTTTTTTATTTTTGCATTATTTGGGAAAAAGAAGGCTTATATATTTTCTCATTTTTTACAAAGGGACATATTTACAAAAGGACACATGAAACTCAAGAAAGTGATTATTATTCATCAGTCATACAGTATTCCAGACATATCACAGACATTCAAAACACATTCACACCACTCAGGGACGGGGACTATGTGAGACATAAACTACAATCTAAAAATATGTACAATATATACTACAAGATAAGCAAAATATATACTACAAGATAAGCAAAAGGCCACAATCTGCGGACACAGTTTCACAAAAAATGAAAAAACAATTCGTTTTTATACTGTACAATCCTAAATAGATCAACAAACAAACACTTTTTTTGCTAAAAAAACTTGGTATTGTACTAGCGACTAAGAGAGAACAATTGGATGCTCTTGTCGCTCTCGCAGGCACCATGTGGCAAGGGCCTACGCGTTTCGAATCCCGCTGGTTTTCCTGGGATTCTCTTCAGGGCCTTATGTAGTATCTATGTGGCAAAGAAAAGAATAAAACAGAGGAGAAAGGCATATTAAGGACAAGAATTTGCAAGGAAGAATTTTTACGAAATAAAGAGACAACACATCAGAAAACTTGGGCAGAGTGCTATCCCATAACTCTCATATCTTACCGGTGGGACAAAATCCGACTTAGAGAGGGAGGTGGGGGGGAGGGAGGACTTCAATTGTCTTTTATCTACAAGTGCAAAGGTATATGTTGGAATTAAACATGCTATGGTGTAGATTGGGGGGATCTTAAACAAATCTGAGTGCCTACTTGCCTGGTGTACATACTGTATAGGCCTTCGTCATAACAAGGAAAACTGGAGCGCGATGGGAACCCAGGGTAAAATGAAGCGAAGCACTAGGTTTCTACCTGTTGGGAGAATGAGGCTCTTTAGACTCAGCTCTTGCTCGTCATGTGATGAAAGAAGTCCGCGTTTAAAATCATGCTTACCATTGGAACGTAGTTTACATGGCTCCAGGCGGCAGATTGGTGTTAATAGTTTGTAGTGTTAGTCTACAAAGTAGAAAAGCGAGGGTTATTAGGGCGCATAGGCCAGCGCATTTAATGTAGAACAAATGGCGGATAACTATTACCTAAGCTGGTCGGAAAGTGTCCAGCAGGACGATTTGGAAATGCCCTGGCGATGCAGTTAGTATACAATCTAGAAGAAAAAACAGCGAGGTTGGTTGGTAAATGGTCAGTCAACCAAACCATTATTCAAAGCGGCCGCCAAATGATTGTGCTTATCGCTGTCCTTAAAAGTCGGGCGGTAAGACAAATAATCCGAAATTCAGTTAACAGATGCCTGGAAGAATAGAAAATGGCATAAGACGGGGCACATTAACTTGCCATATAACTAAGAGAAAGTATAGGCAATAACGCTTACCGCCTGGTTAGTAAACGAAGGCTTTTCCAAATTCGGGCCAACGCGCTGGGGGGACTTGATTTAAATTAAGGCTGGGATAAAAAAAGCCAGTTTAGTAAAAAGAAGAAAGAACGACAACGAATGGGGGGATTGGAGGGGTTTCCTTACTTGTTTCGTCTTCCGCCGGCCCGCTGGCGTTACAAACGGCACTAATCTCCAACGCATGCGTGTCGCAGACCCGGAGATACTGCTCTCTGAAATATATACGGATTGAAGGCGCGCTTTGACAGCTACTGCAAAACCCCGGGCTGGAGTCAGGGGCGTTGTGTAGGGGTGACTAAAAAGTCACGAAAGACTAAACATACAAAGAATTCGGCAAGGCATATAGCGGAACACGCAAATAGCGTGTTCGTCGCAGAGCCAAAAGCGAGGAGGCGGAACTTAGATCCTCAAGCAGTGTCACTAGAGATATGTCACCAAACTAGGTAAAATAACCTTGTGATCACTACATGTGCAAGTTCGTGAGTAGGCTTGCATTGGAAAGAAAAGCCATATGCATCACTACTTGCATTGAACCTGACATATTTGCTGTAGTGATCTATATTTAACAAATAGTAGTGAAAACACTTGGTGTTCCTATTTACCTGGGGAGGAACTCAACAGGTGAAATTTCTGCAAATAAGAGAATGTTATCAGAGTTTGAAAATTTCGCTCAGTTCATTAAGACCGGACGTGGTCGTGTCAAATTTGACAATAAGGTAGGCCTCTCTTTTGGACAATTGTAAGTTCATGTCACCCCCCCGGCGATCTTTTTCAATACGTGATATCACCGTCCATCTCAGATCGCTGATCTTATGTTGCATTTGTGTCCAATGTTGCACCAATGGTGCGTTTTCAACTTTATGTCTCAGTCTCGATTTATGTTGAGTGATGCGTTGCCGCACTTCTTGACTTGTTTTTCCTATATACAAAAGTGGGCAGGGACATATTATGCCATATACAACAAACTTGGTTTTACAGTTGCTGAATGAATTGTGTTTCCACGAGATTCCATTATGTTGAAAGAGGGAACCTTCCACTGTGGACTCACAACAAAGACAACTTCCACATTTGTGGTGTCCCGTCACCGGGGGCATTCCCATCATTTGTCGTAACGTGGGCGGCTTAGGTGTTGGCATTGCCGCACGGACGATGTGATTGGCAATGTTGTTTTCCTTCTTGAATGCGAACAGGGGAAATTCTTGGACGTTTTCATCCAAATTTTTCACTAAATGCCAATTTTGTTTTATAATTCTTTTGAGCTGGTTTGCATTGGGGCAAAAGGTTGTCACACATACCTGTCGCTTCACATCAGGTTTCTCTTTCCGTTCTAGAAGCGTTTCTCGTGGGGTCCACTGGGCTCGCTTCTTACAATTCCTCACTAACTTCTTGGGATAACCTCTGTCGCAAAGCTTTGATATTAATTTCTCTGAATGCAAATGGAAGTCTTCGTTATACGTACAGTTTCGGCGAACCCGCAGAAACTGCCCGTAAGGAAGGTTTTCTTTGAGACTCCGAGGGTGGTTACTGTTGAACATCAAAGATTTATTGCGGTCAGTGGGTTTAGTAAACAACGTGGTAGCCAGTTTACCTTCTTTTGGAAAGACCTCAACGTCAAGAAATGAAATTTTACTCGTGGACTGAGTCAAGCTGAATTTTATATCAGCAGTCCTGGAGTTTAGCCATTGGTGGAACAGGGACAAGGTGTTACTGTCTCCTGTCCATATCATGAACACATCGTCAATAAATCGGAGCCATGCTCCGATATATTGATGGAATGGATTGTTATTATGTATAAAGGTGTTCTCATACATAGACATAAAGAGTACTGCTAATTCTGGCGCAAAGGGACAGCCCATGGCTACCCCTTTTACTTGGAAGAAGAATTCCCTATTGAAACAGAAGTAATTCTTCTTCAGAGCGAATGAAGCGAGGTCAAGTAGAAATTTGGTTGGTACTCGCATTGGGCGAGGTCTTGAGTCCAAAAAATAGGACAACACCGCTATCGCTTCGTCCTGAGGAATCTGTGTGTACAGGGATGTCACGTCTAAGGTGACCAGGATATCCCTCTGTTCACAGTAATTGATGTTAGACAGTTTGTTGATAAAATCAGTGGTGTCTTGCAGGTAAGATATCACCTGGCACATAAATTCCTTCAAGAAACAATCTACGTATTTGGAAATGGGCTCAAGCAGAGAACCACATCCTGCCACGATGGGTCTGCCCGGCGGATGGTTCTCATTTTTATGGATTTTGGGTAATACGTAGAACACCGGGGTATTAGGGTGTTTGATTTTAAGATATTCCAATTCTTTTGGGCCAACAAAACCTAGATCGAACCCTTCTTGTATTATCATAAAGAGTTCATTTTGAAGGTCGGTGGTCGGATCTTTGCCTATCTTGCGATAGCAGGTAGGGTCATTGAGTTGCTTCATTACTTCAGTAGTATAATCATTAGTGTCCCATACCACTATAGCACCGCCTTTGTCGGCTTGCTTGACTACTACAGAAGTATCGTTTTTTAGAGTATTCAATGCAGTCATCTGCTTTTTGGTGGTATTAAATTTCACAAACTTTCTCTGTTTTTCCATGGCTGAAATGGCCGAAAGGACACTTTTCTCAAAGGTTAAAAGTTCTTTCGGGATTTTATTTGAAGGAGGACAGAACGTGGATTTATTTCTTAAGCCGGTCACCTCCGTATGGTTTTGAATTGGAGTGCCACTAAAGAAAAGAGTAAGTCGTAATTTTCTACAGAATTCAATGAACTCAGATTTCATTTTTACAAAATCGGTTCTTTTTGATGGAACGAATGATAAACCCTTGGCCAAAATACTTTCTTCCTCTTGTGTGAGTATTCTTTTAGAGAGGTTAAAGATGGGTGACATTTTTAGTTCTTGTAGTGCTGGCGTCGTGTTTTCATTTCCCATGGGATTGTGTATCTCACCCTGCCCCTGGGACGCGTCTGGCCTCTTCCTAAAAAATGAGGGTTAGAGGATTGATTCTGTTGTTGTTGTTGGTTACTATTCCAGTTGTTCCGGTTTCTATTAGGGCGGTTGTAATTTCCACTAGTGTCACTATCTGTCCCTGACGATGATGTGTCAGAAAAAGAAATGAACTGTTTCCTTGACCTGCCTTGATTATCAGAAAGGAAGCGGCGTGATTCTGTGTTTGAGTAAAAGTCTACCTTCAAGTATGGATAGATATTTTCCAATGAGAAAGATTTTTTGTCTTTCTCAAATTGGTTACTTTTTTGTGTTATGGTATAATCTTTAAACTCTTGAATCTCCTTCGCTACCTTATCTAGTAATGCTTTAGCATCTGCTATGGTGGGATTGATGCTGATTTCTGCCTCTAGTTTGGCAATTTCTGCAAGCTCCTCCTTAGAAATTCTTACTGCAGTTTCAACCGTTAGGACCATAAGGTCTCTGCTGCATTTGGTCTCTATTAGAGAAAAGCCTTTTTTTAAAACTGGGTCTTCCGTGAAGATCACTGGTATATTTTTTATCTGTAACCCACCTGGAATAGTACCTTCCCTGAGGTGTTGTAATAGAAAATGACCGTGAAGGTCTGTCCTAATTTGTTTCTTTTTTAGACGAAGCAGCTTCTCAGCCTCGTTGGAAGATGACGCTGTTTCACTGAGGGTAACTGAGGAGAATATGGGAGGATCACTAAGCAAATTCCTGATGTGGTCTTCTGTATAGGCAAACGTATCCTTTTCTGCCATTACTTGAAGGACAGAGGGAAGAGAAAGAAAAAGTACAAAGTGTTAGAATGAAATGACAAAAAACACAAAAATCAAAAAGCACTCATTTACTGCTTATTGGAAAAAGAGGATGAATGAATTATCCTATACTTCAGGAATGAAGCAGAAAACAAACCTCGCGGGCAGGCGCCCGCTATTATGAAGTGAAAAGCAACTACGGGATGGCTCTAATCAGCAAGGCTGAGCCAGAGTATCAAAGAACAAAGGAAAGTGCCAGTGCTGATAATAATAGTATTCGTACAACAAGTGACCAAACAGAACTTGAAAAAATCAAGGACGGGAATTACTACTTAATAGTTTTTTATTTTTGCATTATTTGGAAAAAAGAAGGCTTATATATTTTCTCATTTTTTACAAAGGGACATATTTACAAAAGGACACATGAAACTCAAGAAAGTGATTATTATTCATCAGTCATACAGTATTCCAGACATATCACAGACATTCAAAACACATTCACACCACTCAGGGACGGGGACTATGTGAGACATAAACTACAATCTAAAAATATGTACAATATATACTACAAGATAAGCAAAATATATACTACAAGATAAGCAAAAGGCCACAATCTGCGGACACAGTTTCACAAAAAATGAAAAAACAATTAGTTTTTATACTGTACAATCCTAAATAGATCAACAAACAAACACTTTTTTTGCTAAAAAAACTTGGTATTGTACTAGCGACTAAGAGAGAACAATTGGATGCTCTTGTCGCTCTCGCAGACACCATGTGGCAAGGGCCTACGCGTTTCGAATCCCGCTGGTTTTCCTGGGATTCTCTTCAGGGCCTTATGTAGTATCTATGTGGCAAAGAAAAGAATAAAACAGAGGAGAAAGGCATATTAAGGACAAGAATTTGCAAGGAAGAATTTTTACGAAATAAAGAGACAACACATCAGAAAACTTGGGCAGAGTGCTATCCCATAACTCTCATATCTTACCGGTGGGACAAAATCCGACTTAGAGAGGGAGGTGGGGGGGAGGGAGGACTTCAATTGTCTTTTATCTACAAGTGCAAAGGTATATGTTGGAATTAAACATGCTATGGTGTAGATTGGGGGGATCTTAAACAAATCTGAGTGCCTACTTGCCTGGTGTACATACTGTATAGGCCTTCGTCATAACAAGGAAAACTGGAGCGCGATGGGAACCCAGGGTAAAATGAAGCGAAGCACTAGGTTTCTACCTGTTGGGAGAATGAGGCTCTTTAGACTCAGCTCTTGCTCGTCATGTGATGAAAGAAGTCCGCGTTTAAAATCATGCTTACCATTGGAACGTAGTTAACATGGCTCCAGGCGGCAGATTGGTGTTAATAGTTTGTAGTGTTAGTCTACAAAGTAGAAAGGCGAGGGTTATTAGGGCGCATAGGCCAGCGCATTTAATGTAGAACAAATGGCGGATAACTATTACCTAAGCTGGTCTGAAAGTGTCCAGCAGGACGATTTGGAAATGCCCTGGCAATGCAGTTAGTATACAATCTAGAAGAAAAAACAGCGAGGTTGGTTGGTAAATGGTCAGTCAACCAAACCATTATTCAAAGCGGCCGCCATGGTGTCTGCGAGAGCGACAAGAGCATCCAATTGTTCTCTCTTAGTCGCTAGTACGATACCAAGTTTTTTTAGCAAAAAAAGTGTTTGTTTGTTGATCTATTTAGGATTGTACAGTATAAAAACTAATTGTTTTTTCATTTTTTGTGAAACTGTGTCCGCAGATTGTGGCCTTTTGCTTATCTTGTAGTATATATTTTGCTTATCTTGTAGTATATATTGTACATATTTTTAGATTGTAGTTTATGTCTCACATAGTCCCCGTCCCTGAGTGGTGTGAATGTGTTTTGAATGTCTGTGATATGTCTGGAATACTGTATGACTGATGAATAATAATCACTTTCTTGAGTTTCATGTGTCCTTTTGTAAATATGTCCCTTTGTAAAAAATGAGAAAATATATAAGCCTTCTTTTTTCCAAATAATGCAAAAATAAAAAACTATTAAGTAGTAATTCCCGTCCTTGATTTTTTCAAGTTCTGTTTGGTCACTTGTTGTACGAATACTGTTCATCAGATTGCACATCTCAGAGTGGACCTCTTGCACGTCCTGTCCCTTCCTCAGGGATCATCTTGGTGCTCTGCTCAGAGATGGAGGATCGCCTTCCTTCTGCCTTCGCTCGAGGTCCCAATGCTGGCACTTCGAGGCTCTGCATCATGGCACTTGGTCCTGCGTACGTTTGGACGTGCTTGCAGGGTTGGTCACTCCGTGTGAAATTCTCAGTGGCGGGTCAACGGTGGCTATTCGGTGATGGGGCGGCCACCTGGCGTGGCCTCTTTTATGCAGCATTACTTCTCACTCTCCGAGGGCTCTCCCTTTCCAGGGCTCCTGCCCATGCAGTCAAATTCCCAGGTGTGGCCCTCTGTGCACCTCTGATTTTGTGCTCTCAGTCTCTCTTCCTGTGCACTGTGCATTCTTGCGAGCTGTCGCCCCTTCAGGTAGTGGTGGGGCTAGTAGACAGTCTCTTCATGGGTGCCACCTGCTGGCTTTGTGTGTGTGTTCACTTCTTGCTTGTAGCGGTGGCCACTCACCACCATGGGGCATGCAGAACTGTCTTCTCAATTGAGGTGGTGGCAGACGTCCACCAGGGGGTGCTCACTTCTCTTATCATGGACTTTCCTTCTCCACGTGTGGCCTGGTTCAAATATGTTCTCTCAATGTTTCAAGCTTGATTACATATGTAAGAAAGAGATGTTAATATTTCACTTCTATTGGATTTTCGTCACAATAAAATACACTGAACATAATCTTCACAAAAGTTATTTACAAAAGTTTAAGCTATTGCCATTATAAATTACAATAACTTTTATTTAATTATTGAAAAAAAATTAAAAGCCATTATTTGTAATATCAATACATGTAAGTCACGTAAATACAACACATATTGCATTACAAATGCTATAGGTGTCACATTTGCGAAAGTTATAACTATTGGCATTGTAAATGAGAAAGCTATTAATTTCGCTATTTTCAAAAACGGGCAAATTAATCTCCACAGCGATGCGCACGCTTCACTACAAGTAAATTTAGATTTAATTTTTTTTTAATATTTTTTTTTTATTTCATTTAAGATTGGTACTATTTCAAGCACCTGTTTTAGCTGTATGTTATATCATTCATTACCTTTTGTATTATACATTATATTTAAAGTTTAAACATGTCAAACATTATTGTTCCTCCACATTTTTTATCTATGGCTGGAGAATCTAAAATGGAATGGGATTTATGGTATCCCATGTTTTTAGCGTACGTAGAGGTTTTGGAGGAGGATGGATGTTCGTCTAAAAGAAAACTTGATTTACTACGACTTTCTTTAGGTGGTCAAGGAATTAAAGAACTTTCTGGGTTACCTCCATTAGAGGATTCTGATGAAACAGATGTTTTTGAAATTGCGATAAAACAACTAAGCACCTGGTTTGGAAAGAAAATTAATACAGTAATGGAACGCTTTAAATTTTATTCATGAGCACAAAAGGATGATGAATCTTATGAGACATGTATCTGCTCTACGTGCTTTAGCTGGATCGTATGCTTTTGACACTATTAACTATGAACAAGTATTAAGAGACCAAATAATGATGAAGACCAAAAGTAAAAAAATACAAGAAAGGTTATGTTTGGGAACAGAGTCTTCACTTAAAGCTGTAGTCAATATTGTCAAAGAAATTGAACAATCAGAGAAATTTGTGAAGGAAATTAGAGGTCAGGGTCAAAGTGTTTCAGACAAGATGCAAGATTCGGTACCAGAAGTTTCTATTGTGAAAAGTCAGCTGGTCCAAAGGAAACCATCTTCATTTCCATTCAAAAAAGAAGGTTTTTCAAAAGACTATAAAAGTGTAAACAAACGTAATTTCATAATTTGTTATAGATGTGGCAGTTTTGATCATGTTGGGAATTTTAAGAATTGTCCAGCATTGAACACAATTTGCGTAAAATGTAAGAAAACTGGCCATTTTGGTAAAATGTGTCGTTCACCCCAAAAAGTGAATTGCATTGCATTGGATGAAGAGAATATTGCTGAATAATTTAGTGAATTCAATTGTATTTCATGTATTTCCAGCAACAATTGCAAAGGCTTTCCATCCTGCACTGTAAAAATTGATGGGAAAGACGTTTCTATGTTGGTTGACTCTTGTGCTTGGTATTCGATTATCAGCAAAGACTTATTTGAGAAAATCTGGGGAACTAGGAAGTATGTGAGTCCAGATATTAGACCAGGCAGTTATTCTGGGCACAAAATTGACTTAGAAGGATTTTTTTGGGCTGAGCTTAATTTTAAGGGCAGATCAATTAAAGGGAAGGTGTATATAGCTCTGAAGGGTGAATCCATTTTAGGGTGGCCTCATCAAAAAGAAATGGGGATGAAATTGGATCCGAATGCTTCACCACCTGTATATATAGTGTCATCCAATAACCAAATTGTGTCTGATATTAAGAATTTGTTTCCTAAAGTATTTGAAGAAAAGTTAGGTGAATACCCAGATTTTAAACACAAAATTATACTGAAAGAATCTGCAATTCCAGTAAGGCATAGGGTGCGGAATGTGCCTTTAGCATATCGAGACAAGTTAAAAGATATGTTAAATGACTTAGTTGAATCTAATATCATTGAGCCCATAGAATCTTCACCTTGGGTTTCTCCGCTGGTTCTTTCACTTAAAAGCAACGGCGATCTCCGTCTGTGCGTAGATCTTCGAAGTTTAAACAAGGAGATCTGGACTGACAGACATCCTTTACCAAAGATTCATGAACTTATATCCACACTTTCTGGCCCTTGTGTTTTTTCCACCTTAGATCTTGCAGGTGCTTATCATCAAGTGGTTTTACATGATGATTCTAAGAATTTAACAGCTTTCATAACACCAGAAGGGATGTATCGTTTTTAAAGAATGCCATTTGGTCTTGCCAGTGCTACTTCCGTTTTTCAGAGTCTCATGAAAGAAATGTTAGAAGGGTGTAATGGAGCAATTGCATTTCAAGATGATATTTTAGTTTAAGGATAAGATTCTATAGATCATGATATTAATTTGAAAGCAGTTTTGAACAAGATACAGTTAAAGGGTTTAACACTCAGGTTTTCTAAGTGTAAATTTAGACAAGACAGAGTTGAATATCTAGGGCATGAAATATCTAGTGAAGGTATCAAACCTAAATTTGATCATATTTCTAGTATTTCTAAGGCACCTGCACCTACTAACAAAGAGCAGCTATTTTCCTTTTTAGGATTAACCGTATATTTGAGCAAATTCGTTAAGAATTATGCCTTTAAGGTTTCGTCATTACGATTGTTGCTCAAGAAAAACGCTAAATTTGAGTGGGGCGTTGAACAACAAGCACAATTTAATGGTTTGAAAAAATAAATTAGCTCTGCCCCATTTTTGAAACCATTCACTTTTGGGGATGAATGCATTGCAGCTGTAGATGCCAGTAGTTCGGGTTTAGGTGCTGTGTTGTTGCAGAAGTGTTCTGGTGAGGAAAGTATTGTTTCGTATGCATCTAGAAACATTATCTGGTGCTGAGTATAACTACTCTACTATTGAGAGAGAGTTGTTAGCGTGCACTTGGGCTGCTCAACATTTTCGACAATTTTTGTGGGGCACTAAGTTTCAACTTCGAACGGATCATAAACCCTTAGTTAGTTACTGACTGGGTAGCTGTGAGGACCTGTTGTAGTTGTTAAGCTGCTCCTTCAACTGTAGAATAAATCTACTACCAGAACCTATATGGAATTAGGCTATCCTTAATGCTTACATAAACAGTCTTTGCAGTTCAGGTTCATTCTGAGCGGAAGCATGAGCCTTGAGCCTCGCACCCAGATCTCTCTTCTCTGCTGATTTTACCGCTGCAGGCAGTATGCGAATGATCAGGAGGCCAGTAGCGGCCCGTGGTGGGAGTGCTGCTGGGTGCTGATGTGGACTGGGAGGAGCAGGGTGGGGGGTAGTAAACTACGGATTACGGTAGATTAGAGGTAAATAAACATCTAAATAAATTAAACGAGTTTCAATGCGCGTGCTGCATCGCATTTGGCAATGCAGTGAGCGCAACAAAATCCTTAGGCTAAGTGTTCCACCATGGAGGAGCATAGATAGCGAGGAGCCAGCAGACCCTGCCACTACTGTGAAGCATTTAGAAGCACCAAACAACAAACTAAGGAGAGCTATGCAACATGAGAGAAATTCAACACCAATTTATAAAACTAGAATGTATTTTTATGAATTGTTAGGCACCAAGATGAGCAAAATCCAATGAAGGGTTCCAGAGATAAAGATTTTTAAGTAAAACATAAATCTCATCCTTTTAGTCCAAAGTGGTAACCAGCTTTGATTACAGTAAAGTTTAGAAACTTTAAAAAAGTTTAAAAGAGTTGTGTTTGGCTACTTGGATAATCAATTCTGATAAGGAGAAGGTAAGGGGGGCCAATAAGGAGTATTTAGATAGTTACCTGGTCACCAAAGCAGTCTGAAGTCCAGCTCCACACTTTATATCAAGACTGCGATAGACTTCAATGGAGTGGTCCTGATGCTGAGGAAGAAAGATGCTGAAGATGATGAAAGGTGCTCTATGTGGAACTCTCTCCCAGTTTCTCTTAGGAACTGTCACTCCCTGCTCACTTTTTGTAAGAATCTGAAGACATGGCTTTCGGCTGCCATGTAAAAATCTGAAGACATGGCTTTTTTTAGCTGCCAGCCTCGGCTCCCATCTGCCTCCTCTTTTCCTGTGCCGGGAGACCTCTAGAGGTAGCTGTGAGCAACACAAGTTTCTGTATAATAATAATATGCTGTGCAGCCGACAGAGGATTGCTTGCGGTTATTCCACAATACATGGATAAGGCAGGGTGACTTTGGCCACAGGGGTTGGTGTTGCTCAAAGTCCTCTTTGAGTCAGTAGAAGGCCACATGTAGCTGGGCTACCGATCTCCATGCACAGTGGCCCTATGATTTCCTTCGGTGAAGGCTGATGTCCATCTTTAGTGACCAATCTGGATTCCGATGGCACTTCCAGGTCCAGAAGACTCGGGTGCGACTTTCGACTATAGAGGATTGGTCTCTTGGGTTGCCCGTCACTGGTGATTTGAAGAATGTGGCTTGCCGGGAGGGGCTACAGTAGGTTTGATGGCCTTGGTGCTGGTTCTAGGCGGTCAGCCGACTGACCCTTAAAGCCACTTCTTTGGGCTGGGTCTCTGGATTGACTTTTCAATGAGCCAGGAGCCAAGGGCACAGTTGATGCTAGCCCAAGGTGTGGCAGGTGCAGTCCAGCAGTTAGTGCTGCCTCTATAGTCAGGTCCAGGGGTCAGAAGGACAGTCCTTCTTCGGTCATTTCTACAGCTCTGTTGTGATCCGTGGTACAGCGGTGTAAGGGGTGTCATATGTATGCTCAAAAAGTGATCCGGGTGATGGTGCAGTTACTAGCCAATGGGCTGTGCCCTGGGGTGATGATGCAGTAACTAGCCAATGGACTACCAGGATCCCTCCCACCTTGTGACGGCTTCTCTCTATGCTATTTTGCCCACTCTCAAGATGTCTGAACCCTTAATTGGATGTTAGGAGCTTAGTAGCTCACACTATAGGTATGGCTACCTGTGGGTTTCATGCCCATGGTAAAATCAGTTTGGCTGCTAGGTATCCTTTTCTTTTCCCACCACCAGCCTGTCTACGTGAACAAAGGGGCAGCCCTAGATGAGTGTGATCTTCATTTGCCCACCAAAGGCAGATTCCTCTTTTGAAGCTTGCCTTTTGGGCCAACATCTTGTGTGGCTTCCTGCAAGGAGGAGGTACCACTTCACTCAGGTCCCCGGTAGCTTGTTTCCTTCCCAGTATAAGAATTGGCTTGGTAGTTTGGTCTGCCCTGTCCCATGATGCACTGGGCCACGGTCAGACTAATTTGCATATAGCCAAGTTCTGAGCTGGGATGGTGCAGTGAGCTAAAAAACGGTGATGGATCAAGCCCTGATCTTTGGACTGGATAAGAGTGGTCTGCTTAATTCAGACACTATGTTCATCACCACCCCCTTTTCTGAATCATTTTTGTCCACCATAAGCGTGGAAGGGTATACTCAGATGTGAGTCCCTAGCTCATTGCACCATCAGGATTCAAGCAAGCCGGGCCGAAGACGGCTGAAATGCCAGAAACCGGTCCCCGGTAGCTTGTTTCCTTCCCAGTATAAGAATTGGCTTGGTAGTTTGGTCTGCCCTGTCCCATGATGCACTGGGCCAGGGTCAGACTAATTTGCATATAGCCAAGTTCTGAGCTGGGATGGTGCAGTGAGCTAAAAAACGGTGATGAATCAAGCCCTGATCTTTGGACTGGGTAAGAGTGGTCTGCTTAATTCAGACACTCGGTTCATCACCACCCCCTTTTCTGAATCATTTTTGTCCACCATAAGCGTGGAAGGGTATACTCAGATGTGAGTCCCTAGCTCATTGCACCATCAGGATTCAAGCAAGCCGGGCCGAAGACGGCTGTAATGCCAGAAACCGGTCCCCGGTAGCTTGTTTCCTTCCCAGTATAAGAATTGGCTTGGTAGTTTGGTCTGCCCTGTCCCATGATGCCCTGGGCCAGGGTCAGACTAATTTGCATATAGCCAAGTTCTGAGCTGGGATGGTGCAGTGAGCTAAAAAACGGTGATGGATCAAGCCCTGATCTTTGGACTGGGTAAGAGTGGTCTGCTTAATTCAGACACTCTGTTCATCACCACCCCCTTTGATGGATCCCTTTGGGAGCTTTCTTTCTCGTCATGTGGTTGCTAACGATATTCGTCATTTTACTACCACTGGATGGACACTTCCTCCCTGCCAAAACAATTGCATCACCTGTGGCTCACTAACGACAGCCACAGTCTTCATGACACAGAGCCCAAAGAGGTCTCTATGTGGCAATCATTACAGTTTATCCTGTGTCTAAGGGAATAGCTTGGGAAAAGGTTCTATATCAGGCTATGGGACCCATTTAGACATTGCAATTGCCTTAAGTGATAAACAGTCAGTCAATGATGTTATAATAACTGTTTCTAGTTCAGATAATTGGGTCCTTGAGACTGTTAAAAGAATGTTGTCTGATTTGCAGGCATATGCTACGGTGAATAAAGAATATCCTTATTTGAATTCAGCAAATTAGAAAGACATGGATTGTCATATTGACTATGCACATTTGTTCATGCAAAGGATTAGTTATCCTTGAGAAATTCATAATTACACACAGTTGGAACATTGTGAGACTCCGCTTGCCGGATGAATATATCCGAATGAGACATAAATTATATGATACAGAATGGAACCTATAATTCAACCCAATTTCCTATTGAAAATTTAGCCTTATGGCATTATAATTCTAATACATGCATGCAGTGTTTCCTTTCCAATATTCCTAGACCGAGACGTAATCATCCTCATACACGTTACAATACACAAACACTTGTAGTAGTTACCACATACAGTGTAGGTAAGCTGTGCCAGATATGGTTTGAACACTCCAGTCTTTCTGCTGTTAAAGAACACTTTTCCTCAATTAATGAGAAAATTGATTTTTCTGACTTTCTTCTGGGACACCATCCATAATGAATTAAATAAGTCTTCTGAGAAAGAAGCTGCAGAAGGAATTGGGAAAATAGACCAAGAAAACATGCAGTTTTAACATTATCGATACATGCTTTCTAAAGAGTGTACTCATTAAATCATAATTTGTTCTCCGCCTTAGACCTCCTAAAGGGAGATCTGAAATTACTAAAACATGGGCAGGTTCAATTAAGAGCAATTATACATGTAAACTGGGCCTTACCAACTCTTAGATCAGGTTTTGTGCCTTGGCAACTTCTCAGTGAAACTGGTCTATTTGAACCATACAACTTGACGCTCACTCAAAAAACAATGGCAAAAATAATCTACATGAACCCTGTTAAGTATAAAACAAGTTGAAGATGCACCATTTACAGTCAGTGACACTCCATCTATTACTTGGTTAATACACAATTATATTTTATTGCCCAATTCAGCGTTTCATTTTCAAGATTGTCAAAAATATGAATCCATTGGCTGGTATGAAACTATTCAAAATTAATCCAGTCATGGAAATTTCCTTTTTCCCCATATCTGCTTAAATGAAAACGAAGATGACCCTGTATATATATCAGTACAGCAATTTACCTTCCATTTTTATAAAAACACCATATCAATGCTTGGAATGTATAGGGCTTTGATGCAGGGTTAATTTGTGTTTTATCTGTTTCCACATTGCATCCATTCCCACACAACATGAACTTCTAAATAACGGTTCTCATTTACTTCTAATAAATGATACTTGAAGTGGGTTGGGACCCGGCCGGCCACAACTGATAATAGTTTTAGCAACAATATATTGTTGTGGAAGTGCCTGTATCCTCCACCTGGAAATATCATGAGGAGCATCCCTTGGTCTAGTATAAGAATGAAATCTATGCATTTTGGTGATTTGAACAAACTATTCTCTGTACTCTTACATAAAGAAGTCCCTTTGACTTCAGCGTTTGAAATTTATAATCTGCAAACAGCCAGATCTGCCTCAGAAATGTAGGGGCTGTTACACTCACAGTACTTGACATATTTTTGCAGATATTGTATACATTATATACCATTCAGCTGTAAAAACAGGTGTTGTGCATCTTTTTAAGAACATTGGACCTGGTCTGGTGACTGGATTAAAAGCAGCTTTTGAACTGATTCTGTCATTTTTCATTCTCTGTTGTCCATCCTTCTTGGAGGATTTCCAATCATCAAGCTGCAAATTGGCTTTGGTATCATCATCTTTATTTTGTACTGATATGGAAATCAACAACACGGAGTACACATATCCAGCTGAACAAAGCTGCAGAGAGACTCCAGCACTCTACATGGGGCCTACTTGGCTATTTGAACTCAGGAGCACTGGATGCTCACATTTTGCTAAATGAATGCTGCACAAGTAAAACCTGTATTCTGGTGCATAAACTGTCCAACGGAGATCATCTTTCACTTACATCTAGAACAGCCCCCAATGGTTTGTCTTGAGATGGAAATGATTATACACCCTCTACATGAGCACCAGAAACAATGCAGAGCAATTTGCATCTGTCCCTTCTACAGGATGCTAGTTATGACAGAGCAATATCACCAGTGGCACGTAGCGGCACTCAGTGTTATACTTTGAGCGCCCTGGAGAGGAGTCATCATTACCACTGTGTGCTTCAGATGAGCAACCAATTGCTGGTCTATCAAATGCAAAGACTGCTAACTATGAACACCCTGTGTATGGATTCCATAAAGATCACACATATGCTGCGTATGCACCCAACGATGTCTACATGTCCTCTGATGAAGAATTAACTCAACATGTGAGTCAACCAACAAACAGCAACATTTTTTCACCATATATGCCACAAAAGCCTTCTTGAACTGTGCCTTTTAAAAGATTCTTTATAAGTTTTGCTTTTTACTGCATATTTTTTAATCTGGTTTCTTTCAAATCATCACTTGTACATTTATTTGCCAACATGCATAAAACTGTTTAGATAGATTACGAGATGTGTATTCTTTGATTATGTGACACAATGCAAGGTTTGAAAGTAGTCCTGCTTCGCTATAATTGTTGTATGCATCATTTTTGCCAGTTACATATATGATGTATTGTCTATGTCTTATGCTTCATTTATTATGTTTGGTCAAGTTCATATTTTATTTCAGGAATTTTCAAAATCTTAGTAGTTTGTGAGTATGGATTTTCCTATATGTTAGCTAAATCCCTATTGGTTAGACACGTCCCTATGATGTCACATTCTGACATACAAGCTGGGGATGACGTAAAGCCACTAAGGTCTGACTCCATTTTATGTAGGTCCTGACTCCATCTCAGTTAATGGAACTCACTATCTTCCTTATCTCTGACAATGGAGTCGCCATGTTCCCTGATTTGTGGAGAAACATTGCCATGTCTGCTCTCAGATGTAGATGTCGCCAGACCTTATCTTTCTTAGAACTGTGAAAGCGTCAAACCCTTCGATTAATTATATAAATAAAACAGGTGATGAGGCAATCATCTGGTTAAACGTTTACTCCTCATTATTTTGAGGTTGAATAAGAACACATACAGAAATGCAACCAAAATAATGTAGTCTGAATTGATGTCCTTTTACCTTATATGTGCATAAGGAAACGTCTGGGATGCACACTGTGATGTACAACAAAATCCTCGCCAACTCCGCCAACTCCAAGGAACTTTACAGTGTCATTCAGGAATTCACCTACCCACGCAGCGAAGCCACAGACATCGTCCTGTCCCAAGACCTCTGCGACAAGCTCGGAACCTACTTCCACCTCAAGATCAGAACGCTCTACAACAACTTCGCCGACCACCCACAAGACGCTACAGTCAGCCATTGTGCCGCCCCCCCCCATAGACACCAGCCAACCCACCATCTCCAACTGGACACCTATCACGACCGAGGACACCACCACAACCATGAAAGGCATCTACTCGGGGGCCCCCACCAACCCCTGCTCCTCGCACATCTACCACAGGACTGCGGACACCATCGCACCTGAACTGCAACAGACCATCAACACCACCTTCTCAGCAGGCACTTTCCCAGATGACTGGTAGCGCACAGTAGTCAGGCCCCTGCTCAAGAAGCCCACGGCCGACCTCACCGACCTAAAGAACTACCGGCCCATCTCGCTCCTCTCCTTCGCAGCCAAAGTTGAAGAGAAAGCAGTCAACAGGGAGCTGACATGATTCATCGAAGAGAACGCTATCCTCGACCCGTCCCCAATCTGGATTCCGAACCAACCACAGACCCAAGACTGCCTTACTAGCCGCCACAGACGACATCCGCACCCTACTGGTCCAAGGCCACTCCGCAGCCCTCATTCTCCTCAACCTGTCTGCAGCCTTCTACACCGTCTCCCATCGCACACTAGTCGACAGACTACATGACGCCAGCATACAAGGAATTGCCCTGGACTCGATCTGATCGTTCCTCACCAGAAGAAACCAAAGGATCAGACTGCCACCCTTCCTCTCCGCTCCCACAGAAATCACCTGCGGAATCCCGCAGGGGTCATCACTGAGCCTGACCCTCTTCAATTTCAACATGACCCCCCTCGCAACCATCGTCCGACACCGCGGCCAGACTCGTCCTCAGCATCCCCCGGCACGAACACATCAGCCAACACCTGCGGACACTCCACTAGCTCCCAGTGGAGAAGAGAGTCACCTTCAAGATCCTCACCCATGCCTACAAGTGCCTACATAACAACAGACCCAAATACCTCAAAGACAGAATAAACTTCCATGTACCCAATAGAAACCTCCGACCTGCCAATCTCACACTTGCTGGAAACCCACACATCCACAGAGCCAGAGCTGGCGGAAGATCGTTCTCTCACATTGCAGCCAGGATCTGGAACGAGCTACCGACAGGCATTAGATGCGCCCCCTCTCTGGACACCTTCAGGAAGGCTCTCAAGACCTGGCTCTTCGGCTGAACGGATCTGCATATCACCCCCCCCCCCCCCCACACCTCCCACCACCTTGAGAGAGACCCTCACGGGGGAGTAGCATTCTTACAATCCCCTGATTGATTGATTGATTGAGTGATAATTATAAATGTATGTCAGAAATTACAATTCATAAGATCAAGTATGTAAGAACACCACTTGACCACTTGTCACAAGAGGTCCAGCTAACCACCCGAGAATCTGCCGGAGACGGTCTCGCCTACTGCCAGCACACTTCACACTTTGCAGATGTTACATCTCGCCTGACGCTGGAAAAGCTGAGTCCCAGAGGAAGACCGAGCGACTACTACTGCAGTCTGTTTTTGTCCTTCATGGGGAACACTGTCTTCATGCCTTCACTGATAAAGACAGCTTTTGCTGTCAACAATGTATGCAGTGCATCTCTTTTCCCTAAGAAAGTCTAGACTGCAAGTTGCTCTGCCTTCCATGCTCTCTTACTGTAACACATAGAAGTAGACGTTAGGGTGTTAGGCTATAGATGCCATTTTAATAATGTTAGAAATGTTTATAGTCTCATTACTAATAATGTTCCTTCTTGCTGTGTTTTTATAATATTATGTGCAGTTGTTTTAGATGTAATGAGAAGCAGAATGTTTCTGTAATAATAAATGCTTTTACTGTTCATTCCTCTTAGTGCAATGTGTGTGATATTGTGCATAATGAAATTGGTTTGATACTGGTACCATAGTGCCACTGATCCCTTTATGAGATTGTTAGTGACCCAAAAGTAATACTTCTATATCAATTGCACATTGAATAGTATTCTGTGGGGCTGCAAAAGCCTGCCTTTCACATTCATTGCTGGTGGATTGAACCATGTTCACCCGTGTCACCCATGGGTGGGAAAGCACATCTTGTGGAGTTACACCAGAGATGTAACTTATGCAACAGTGTGAGGTGGAATGTTCCACAGAACAGGAAGGCAGGTGAAGAAGAGGAGCTGGTGGGTGAGAAGGCATGCTGTTCCACAGAACAGGAAGGTGAGTGAAGAGAGGCAAGTGAGTGTAAGACCCCCCAGTTTGGGTGTCACTCACCAAAGGGTGAACTTAGAGGTAAGCTTAGGTTGACCTTAAATGTGTAAAAGGTTTTGTGAATCGCACTTAATGACTGCTTGGGTTTTTGAACTGGAGAGATTCTCTGTTGGACGTGGCCCCTTTCTGCAGAGCTTTCCGTAAATGATTTGCCTTCACACTCATGTTTTCTGAACCTGTTTTTGTTAGATTTTAGGACTCTGCACACTTTACCAGTACTAACCAATGTTAAAGTGCGTGTGCACTCTCCTTTAAACATGGTGAAATTAGCTTGTACCCAATTGGCCCATTTAGTTTACTTTTAAGTCCCTAGCAAGGTGGTACTGCGTGTACTTAGGACCTGTAAATAAAATGATAGTAGTAGGCCTGCAGCACTGTTTGTGCCACCCACTTAAATAGCCCTTTTAAACATGTCTGAGGTCTGCCATTGCAGCCTGCACGTGCAGTTTTAAACTGCCATTTGACCAGGCAAAAATAAACCTTTTGCAGGCCCACACCATCCTTTTTAATACACATCAGTCACCCTTAGGGGAAGGTGTGAACAGCCCAAAGGGCAGAGCTCAGTGTTTTTAAAAAGTTGGACATGTACTTTTTAGTTTTACATGTCCCGGTGGTGAAAAACTCTTAAAGTCATTTTTCAGAACAACAAGTCCTACCTCTCCCGTAGGTTAACATTGGGCTCCCTTATTTCACTTGATAAGGGATACCTTTTGATTGGGAGCAGGTAGACAGATTATGTTTGTTCTCTGAGAAATTGTAATTGAAACTCCTTTTTAATGGTGAAGGCAGGTTTTAAGATAACATTTAGAAAATTTCACTTTTAGAAAGTTGGCTTTTGTCTTACCCTAACCATTTGCTGTCTGCTGCCTGTTCCTGGGTCACATGTCTGGGTGCAGTTGACAGTTGGACTTTGTTTATTCCTACCAGACAGCCCCACAATAGAGTGATTAGGTGTGCCTGGAAGGGCAATCAACTGACAGTTTGGGGGGGAGGGGGCAGAGCTGGGCACAGGCCCAATTTCAAACAAATGGGTTCTCCCTGCCTTTACACAACTGACTTGACACCTCTGCATTTTTCATGGAGCCAGGGCAGGAGAGGCAAGAATCGTCAAGGACTTCAAAGGAAATCATCTAGAAACTTCTCCTACTTCAATGTGGGGACCCGGTATAAATATTGGACCCACAGATCCAACTCTTCAGTACACTATAGATACTACAAAAGAAGGACTGCTGTGCAGCTTTGCTGCCAAAAGGACTGTCATTGTGCTGCCCTGCTGCTTTGCTGCCTGCTGCCCTGGTTGCTGAGAAGGACAACTGGACCTGCACCCTTCATTCTGAGCTGAAGGGACTCCAAGGGTCAGCCAATTAACCTCCTGTTTTGAGCTACTGGCACATTACAAGTTCTAGAGGCTCCCTAGAGCTGCCCAGCCGACCTGCAACTGGACCTGCCGGAACTTCTCTGGCCTCCGCTGGAGTGAGTTCCTGACCCCTAAGTGCTGCCCTCAGGTCCTGGACTCTTGGCGGGGCCTCAGTTGAGCTCTCTTGAAGTTTTGGGCTCTTTGCAAATGCAAATAGGCCTGTTTGCGCCAAAACCTTTCTGCCTAAACCACTCACCAATATGAAGTTCTGGAGAACCCGACTCTGTGCTAAAGCACCCCCCAATGATGCCAAGCAGTGCGAGATCTGTATTTCATGCCACAGCATCGACATCTTGCGGTGGACGCTAATGCGAAGCGTCATCAATGACCATTCGCGATCACCAACAGGATCTTCGTGCTACAGCGACGCCCATCCGCAATGCCCCGCCTGCCCTTCGCACTGCTAGTTAAGCTTGACTGCTTTTGAGCCAAGCTACCAGAGGGTTGAGCACAGGTTGATTTGAGGTTTGCTTGCGTGTCACCCTGACAGAGAATGAGACTGTGGTTGCTACTTGAGTAGGTGGAGTGGGTCCAGAAGGTCTGAAGAGATGGGTCATTGAGATGCATGGAGCAGGGAGATGTGAGATCTTGAAAGGAAGAGGTGTGAAATATGAAGAACATAGGAAGTTAGACCTTGTTGTCTGAAGAAGTGGGGCCACGAGGGCCAAAGAGGTGCAGACAGGAGGGACCATGCGGACTATAGAAGTGTGACTGAGTCTGAATCGATGGAACCATGAGATCGGATGAGGGAGATCCCATGAGGTCCTAAGTGGAGGAACACTGAGGCCTGGCGAGATGGGCCTGTGACGACCTCCAATGGGAATCTGTGAGGGCTGAAGAGGTGGGACTGTGAGAAGAAATGAGACATGAGTCCTGAAGAGAACGGACCCTGAAAATTAGCGAGGTGAAACGAAGAAGTCTAGAGAGGTGCAACTGCGAGATCACAAGAGGCAGGATAGGACATTGATAACCAGTGAGGTGGGGCAGTGAGGTCTGGAGAGGTGGAAATGTGAGGTTTGAATAGGTGTCATGGAGGATCCAGTGAGGAGGGACCATAAGATACTGTAAGGGGGGACTCTGAGGCCAGAACATGGCGTCTGGAGAGTTGTGAGCAATGAAGTCAAGTGAGAGTCGGCCTTAAACCTTGAAGAGGTGGCAGTGCGAGTACCAGTGAGGAAGGACCAGTGCTTAATTTGAGCAGGTTCTTGCCAGTGGGGGCCACCAGCATTTAATTTTGGGGACCAGCACTTACTTTTCCGCATCTGTTATTTACCGAGCACAAGAGAGATAAGAACACGCAAAGTGGAAAGTTGAAGGAAGAGAAAGACTGCAACACCATCACAAAGGAAGAAAGCAGGGACCGGCAAGAGCGAGATAAAGAGACACGGTGTTTCTGGTAGAAGATAAAAGAGGCATGAGGTGGATTTAAGTCTACCAGCCTTGGCATTTGGCGCACTGGCAAATAATTGTACTGACCGCGGGCTACTGAGCAGAGCTTAGGGCACCAGCACACTTTATTTTACAAATTAAGAACTGGGTAGGACTGTAAGATCCAGAAAGATGGAACTGTGAGATCTGATGAGATTGGGCCATGAAGTCTGGAGAGACGGGACCTGAAGTAGAACATCGAGACCCAAGGAGGTGGGACTTGAGATCCTGGGAGATGGCAACATGGCCTATAACAAGGTGACGCCCGGAGAACTCTGCAGCCACAAGAGATAGGAACATGCAGTCTGGAGAGACAGGAGCAATGAGGTCATGTGAGGTTCGAAGAGGTGACATTGTGCATTCCATTAAGGTGGGAATGTGAGTTCTGGAAAGTTGGGACTTTGAGGTTATGTGGGACTGTGGGGTTTGGTGATACTAGAGGGGAGGCCTGGAGAAGTGTGACTGATAGGGTCAAAGAGATGGGAGCCTGAGATTCAGTTAGGAGGTTAGCCAGTGAGTTATAAAGAGGTGGGACTCTGAAGGTCAAGAGATGGGACTCTGAGGTTCATTGAGATAGCAGAGTGAGGTGTGAAGGGTTTAGACTCGGAGGTCAGAAGAGATCAAGTAAGGTTGAACTATAAAGTATGAACAGGTGGAACCATGAGTCCAGTGAGGTCAAAAAGAGGTGAAGTGTGATGTCTAAATAGATTAATCCATGAGGTCTGGAAAAATAGGTTTGTGAGTCCAAAGCGATGAATACATATAGTCTATCTGGAGTGGTGGGATTGTGAGGTACTGTACGGTGTGGTATTGAGGTAAGAATAGGTAGAACTGTGTGATAAGAAAAGGTATGACCATGGGATCTCAAGGGTGACCATAATGTTAGGAGAGGTACAACCATGGGTTATGGCTGTAATGTCTGGAGAGGGATGTTGGGTCCCGGGGAGGTACTTGGTCCTAAGATGGCGGTGCCATTCAGCAGTCCATTCTCCACAATGGCTGAGGAGCGTCGACCCACTGCCTGGCTCAGAGTCAGCAAATGAAAAATAAAACGATGGCCTAGCATTGCTTTATTTTTAATTTGCTGGGTTTACGCCGGCTTGAGCAGGGAGGGGTGGGCGGTGCATCTCAGGCCGACCAAAACACATATGCGCACTGCATTGAACATCCGGGCTGGAGAAACCCCACAGACTCCCTTGTCTGAGCGAAGCATCTTTCAAGCCCGCTCAGGCCAATCCCTGTGCTGCTCCCATAGTATGAGCAAAAGATACACGAATGATGGACAGAATACAGACCAAATCAAAATATTCACCTCCAGTCACGAGATCTTGGTTAAATCCATCATTCTTTTGCTCACCATGCCACCCCCGTTTAGACCCAGCCATATGCAAATCAGTCTTGAACCTGTTCCTCATCGGAACAGGCCAGCCCAAACTGCCAAGCCAGGTCCTCCCTGGACAGGAAATAAGCTTCCTAGGACCGGTTTTGGGGTTTTACCCCTAATCAGCAAGTCTAGCTTGAATCCAGTGGCACAGTCAGCCCGGGACCCACGTCTGGGCATACCCAGCGCACTTAGGGCGAGAAAGCAAAAGATGCACAAAGGATGGATGGAATGTAGAAACAATCAAAACATTCACCGCCAGTCAAGAGATCTGGGATAGAATCCATTGTTCTTTTACTCACCATGCCACCCCCATTTAGACCCAGCCAAATGCAAATCAGTCCTGACCCTGTTCCTCATGGGAACAGTCCAGCTCGAACTACCAAGCCAGGTCCTCCCTGGACTGGAAACAAGCATGCTAGGACCATTTTCAGGGTTTCACCCCTCATCAGCCATTCTAGCTTGAATCCAGTGGCACATTGAGCCCGGGACCCACGTCTGGGCCATTCCCGGTGCACTTGGGGCCAGAAAGCAAAAGACACACAAATGATGGACGGAATGAAGAATTAATCAAAACATTTACCCCCAGTCAGGAGATCTGGGTTAAATCCATCATTCTTTTGCTCACCGTGCCACCCCCGTTTACACCCAGCTGTATGCAAATCAGTCTTGACCCTGTTCCTCATGGGAACGGTCCAGCCCGAACTGCCAAGCCAGGTCCTCCCTGGACTGGAAACAAGCATCCTAGGACCGGTTTCGGGGTTTTACCCCTCATTAGCCAGTCTAGCTTGAATCCAGTGGCGCAGTGAGACCGGGAGTCATGTCTGGGCATACCCGGAGCACTGAGGGCGACAAAGCAAAAGACACACAAATGATGGACGGAATGTAGATCCAATCAAAACATTCACCCCTAGTCAAGACATCCGGGTTAAATCCATTGTTCTTTTGCTCACCGTACCACCCCCGTTTAGACCCAGCCATATGCAAATCAGTCTTGGCCCTGTTCCTCATGGGAACAGTCCCGCCCGAGCTACCAAGCCAGGTCCTCCCTGGACCAAAACAAGCATCGTAGGACGGTTTCAGGGTTTTACCCCTCATCAGCCAGGCTAGCTTGAATCCAGTGGCACAGTGAGCCCGGGATCCACATCTGTGCATAACCAACACACTTAGGTCAAGAAATCAAAAGACTCACAAATTATGTCAGAATGCAGAACAAATCAAAACATTCACCTCCAGTCAAGAGATCTGGGTTAAATCCATTATTTTTTGCTCACCATGCCACCCCCGTTTAGACCCAGTGATATCCAAATCAGTCTTACCCTGTATCTCATGGGAACAGCCCAGCCCGTACTATCAAGCCAGGTCCTCCCTGGACTGGAAACAAGCATCCTAGGACCGGTATCGGGTTTCACCACTTATCAGCCAGGCTAACTTTAATCCAGTGGCACAGAGAGCCCGGCACCCATGTTTGGGCATACACGGCGTACTTAGGGCAAGAAAGCAAAAGACCAACAAATGATGAATAGGGTCTAGACTGATTTGCATATGGCTGGGTCTAAACTGGAATGGCACGGGGAACAAACAAATGATGGAGTTAGGACCAGATCGCTTTACTGGGGTTAATGCATGACATTTTGCAGTATTCTTTCCATCAATTGTTCTTTTTGCATATGTCACCCCGAGTAGGATGGATAAGCCCAGACGTGGGTCCCGTGCTCTCCATGCCACTGGAGTTAAGCTAGCTTTGCTGATGATGGGTGATACCAAGAAACCGGTCCTAGAATGCTTGTTTACAGTCCAGAGAGGACCTAGCCTGGCAGTTCGGGTTGGACTGTTCCCACAGGGAACAGGGTCAAGACTGATTTTCATATGGCTGGGTTCAAACTGGAATGGCATGGGGAGCAAAAAAATTATGGATTTAGGCCCAGATCTCTGTACTGGGGTGAATGTATGACACTGTTCAGCATTCTGTTCACCAATTTTTCTTTTTGCATTTGTCACCCCAAGTGCGACAGGTATGCCCAGACATGGATCCCGTAATCGCCATGCCACTTGACTCAAGCTAGCCTGGCTGATGACGGGTGACACCTCAAAACTGGTCCTAGGTTGCTTGTTTACAGGCAGGGAGGCTGGACATGGGGAACAGTTCCAAGACTGATTTGCACATGGTTGGATTCAAACTGGAACGCCATGTGGAGCAAAAAAGGATGAATTTAAGCCCAAATCTCTGTACTGGGGTGAATGCATGGCATTCTGTCCATCATTTGTTCTTTTCTAATATTATGAGAGCAGCGTAAGAATTGCACAGGTAGTCTGTGATGCTGCCCCAGTGCTTTCTGGGACCAGGAAGAACTAGGCGCGAAGCGGGAGGCGGGCGGCTGCTCCTGGAAAGTGTTTTAAATGTGTTTTATTACTAAAACTCCCCTTTGTGCGTGATCCCCCTCCCATGCTCCCCGCACCCCTCCACCTGCCCCACAACCTCTTGATTGTGGCGGCTACCTCTGGTGCCATTACACACTGACGAAGGGTAATAATTGAGGGTAGCTGTCGGTGATGTAAGATTGGACTCACCTGAGATGAAGGCATTACTCTCCACACTTCTGAACTGTGTAAGTGTCCGCAGCTGTGTGCACTGTCCAACCCAGGATGTCTCTAGTCGAGGATTAGTTACAGACCAGGATAAGATTCAGAGACATTTTACAGGTCAAGGGGCACATTTCATCCACAGCAGACAATAAACAGAACCACAGGACCAAACCACTGGCTCATCCAAAGAAATGTCAAAAGTTATGGGTCTCTTGTTGCAGTGGAGCCATAAAGCTTATGTCTTGAATGCCTGCTTTAATGTCCATATTCCTTCTGTTTGCAATTTCCTGCCCGGAGAGTGTGAGAACTGAATCCATGTTTTAGTCAAGTCTAGTAGAGACAGCATAGGCTCTTTGGTTGTGAAAGACATGTTGTAGGCCCACCCATTGCTTACCATTCGCTGGCTTTACTGTCACTTTTTTTGTCTGCTTCTTATTCAATGGCTTTTTGTGCCCCAGTTTTATCACTCTTATTTTTGTTCGTCCCATGCAGCATAGCTTCCTTACTATCTTTCTGATTGGCTAGCTACTCTGCTTCCGCTGCTCGCTGTTAGGAAACTACATTTTGCTTTGTGCAAAATTGCATGTGTTTTCCAGCTGGCTTCCTTGTGTGCTTTTCTTCCACCCCTATTGCTCTCTCTCTCTCTTGCCCATGTTTTTCCCTCACACTCCACTTTGCTCTTTTGCCCATGTGTTTTTGCTTTGCTTGTGTTGTGTTCTCTCCCTAGTGTTGCTTCTCCCCCACCAGCCGTATTTCTTCCTCCAACTACCTTGTTCCTTCACCTCTGCCATCTCTCCCAACCCGCTCCTGAAACCCTCTCATGCATTTGAATTGTTTTTTCCAGTGCTTTCACTCCTTATTTTTTAAAAAAAAGCATATTCATGCATTTTTTCATTTATCAATCCACCTAGGATAGCTAAACACACATTTATAAATTATTTGATACTTATTTGCCTGTGTGTTGAACTCATGCACGTGCATTTTGAATCCATGTGAGCACCTACAAAATTACACAGCAGCCAGATAATAATGCTCTTTTTAAGTAAAGCCTACCAGACAGTACAGCTGTCTTGTTTGCTAATGGCTACTTGAGGGCATTCTGAAAGTTTCTCCGGGAATAATTCCTCTCATTGCTTATCATTAGGTTTGTAAATCACAGTTGCTTGCTTTTTATTTGCTGGCTTTCATTTGTTTTAGGGTGTCCGGCTTGAGTTCATCCCTCCCATAGAGCATTGCCTGTTTACTGTACCCTTCCGAGTACTCTCTTTCTGTAGGCAGGTCTTTAAATGTTGTTCTTATCTTGTCACATTTGCTGTGCATTCAAAGACAAAGGTAAATGTAAGGTGCTGTCTTCCAAGAGACCTTGGTGCTTACTTTTCTTTCTCTGACTTTAAAGTGATAGAATGTATGCAACAATCTTGCTGGGAAACCATGTGAGAGGAGAAGCTGTATAATGTTGTTTTTTCTAGCACACAACAAAAAGTAACAGAGCTTATATTTCATAATACATCAGAATTAGGAAATTACAAATAAAGCAACTTTTTCTGTAATTCTGAAGTGTGGCGGAAACAAATATTTATATACGATCAAAACACATCAGTACACTGTAGAACTGTATGTCTGTGCAATTGTAATGGTCATTTCAATTGAAAATGTGTTGTCTATAAAGGCAGTGCATTACCATACAATGCATATTCCACGCTGTGCCACGCCATACCACTCCAATCTACAACACTCTACTCCACTCTACCCCACTCCACTCCATTCTACAACACTTCACTTCACTCTACGAAATTCCACTCCATTCTACAACAATACACGTCACTTCACTCCACGACACACCACTCCACTCTACATGTCACTCCAATCTTTGACCCTCCACTTTAAGACACTCTACGACACACCACGCCACTCCACTCAACACCACTCTACGCCACTGTGCACTGCGCTACTCCAATCTATGCCCTTCTACTCTATACCCCTCTACCCCACACCCCTCCACTCCACTCTACACTACTTACCCCCCTCAACTCCACTCATATCTACCCCACTTCACTCCAATCTACCCCCGTCTACCCTACTCCACCCCAATCTACTCCAATCCAATCTACCGAAATCTACCCCACTCCACTCCAATCTACCCAATCCACTCCGCTCCAATCTATCCCAATATACCCCACTCCACTCTAATGAAGCCCAATCTACCCCAATTTACTCCACTCTACCCCACTACACTTCAATCTACTCCACACCGCTCAAATTACCCCAGTCTACGCCACTCCACTCCAATGTACCCCACTATACTCCAGTCTATACCACTCCAGTCTACCCTAACCTACCCAACCCCACTCCATTCTACCCCACTCCACTCTACACCACTCCATTCTACCCCAATCTACCCCACTCCACTACAATCCACTTCAATCTACCCTACTTCACTCTACCCTACTCCACTCTACCCCACTTTACTCCTATCTACCCCACTCCAATGTACTAAATCTAACCCACTCCAATATACCAAAATCTACCCACTCCCCTCCAATCTGAACCACTTCAATCTATCTCACTCCACTACAATCTATCCCACTTCACTCCTTTCTATCCCAAGCTACCCCACTGCAACCTACCACAATCTAACTCTCTCCAATATACCACAATCTACCCGACTTGACTCCTGTTTACCCAAATTTACCCTACTACAATCCAGCCAATATACTCCACTCCACTCTACCCCAATCTACCTCACTCCACTCCAATCTACCCCATTGCACTCCAATCCAATCTACTCAACTCCACTCTAATCTAGCACACTCAATTTACCACAATGTACCCCACTTCACTCCAATCTACCCCATTCCAGTCTACCCCAATCAACCCCATCCACTCCAGTCTACACCAATCCACTCCAATCTACCCCACTCCACTCCAATCGACCACTCCACTCTAGCCCACTCTACACCAATCTGTCCCAAACCATCCAACTCCAGTCTCATCCAATCCACCCCAATCCAGCCTGCACCAATCCACTCCACTCTACCCCACTCCACAATAATCCACTCCAATCTAACCCCTCCAGTCCACTCTAACCTAATTTACTCCAAACTATCCCAAACAACCCCATTCCAGTCTCCCTCAATCTACCCCACTCCAGTCTACATCAATCCACACCAATCTACCCAAGCTACCCCACTCCACTCCAGTCTACTCGACTACAATCTACCCCATCCAGACCAATCTACCCTACTCCACTCCTGTCTATTCCAAACCACCTCACCCCATTACAATCTACACCAATCCACTCCAATCTACCCACTACACTACAATCCACTCTAATCTACTCAACTCCAGTCTACCCTCTCCAGTCCAATCGACCCCACTACACTTCAATCTATCCCAAAACACCTCACTCCAGTCTCCCTTAATCCACCCCACTCCACCCCAATCTAGCCTTCTCCACTCCAATCTACTCCACTCCAACCTACCCCACTTCACTTTACCCCACTCCACTCTAATCCACTCCACTCCAATCTATCCGGATCCAATCCAATATACCCAAAATTACCCCACTCCACTCCTGTTACCCCACTCCAATCTACCCAAATCTATCCCTCTCCAACCCAACATAATACACTCCACACTACCCCATCTACCCACCCCAGTCTACCCCAATATACCCCACTACAATCTACCCCACTCCACTTCAGTCTTACTCACTCCACCCCAATCTACCTCAGCCCATACCACTCCAATCAACCCAGCTCCAATCTACTGCACTCCACTCTGCCTTCATCTTCAACATCCCACTCCACTTTATCCCACTCTACCCCATTCCGCTCTACTCCACTCCATTGTAATCTACCCCACTCCACTCCAATCTACCCCATTCTATCCCACTGCACTCCAATATACCAGTCTACCCGAATCTATCCCACTACAATGCAACCAACATAATCTACTCCACTCTACCCCATGTACCCACTTCACCCCAAGATACCCTAATATACTCCACTACAATCTAACCCACTGCACTCCAATCTAACTCACTCCACCCCAATCCACCCATTCCAATTAACCCAGCTCCAATCTACCACACTCCACTCTACTCCAATATACCCTAATCTACCACACCACACTCCACTCTACCCCAATGTATCAAACTCCACTCTACCCCAGTTCACTAAAATTAACCCCACCCAACTCCAATCTTCCCCAATCTATCCCATTCCATTCAAATCTACCCCAATCCCCCAATCTACCTCAGTCTACCCCACTTAAACCCAATCTACACCAGTGTACCCCATCCCCTGAAAGTTACACAAGGTCACTGGCACTGGGACATGATGGCAGAGGGCCATACATGCATGGGCACAAAGACTAGGCCTGTGGGATAGACCAGGAGATGATGGGCACTGGGACCATGTATATAAGAGCAAACAAGTTCATGTTTCGGCTACACCACATTGTTCTTTAGCAGCTCTTCGCACCAAGAAGACATACCATTGGCATATGCCATCTATCACACCACTTCCTAATCTGTATTCTTGAGGCAATAAAACAGCCTATCAGCTTCCAAACATTATGACTCCTCAGCCCTGCCCCAAAATAATCAGAATCCAGCCCCAGCCAGTGGAAGTTACTTGAACACAATGGAGCCACATGCCATCTGCAGTCACAGAAAAGGAAGCGGGCTGCATGGTGCACTTGAAGGAGCAGAGGAGCTCTTCTTCTCCTTGGTATTGGCCTTCCTCATCCTTTAAGCCACACTGCCTGCCACAGAAGAAGAGAGAGGCCAATCCAGAACAAAGATACAGACCCAAAATGTATCCCTGCTGCTCCCTGTCTGCGATTTGAGTTCCAAGACGTTCTTCATTTGCAGAATACCAAAGATGTCTAATGCCAGGGTATCTTCTTTCCACCTCATACCTTTTTATTTTACCAGTTTACAATTTCTGACTCTTTTTTGTTGCTCTTGCAAGTTTTTGTCAGTCTTTTAGTATCCCACTTTTTCAATTTTTTTATCAATCAAACAATCAAGGATCTATAAAGCACTGCAAATCACCCGTTAGAATCCTTATCTTTCTCTTCTACCCTTGTCATCCGCCCCTCTTGTTTGATATGGGCCAAAGTTTGATGATGAAAATGAAGCTTAGGTTCCCAACCCATGCTGGTGCCCATCACCTTCAAGCACCTGCACAAATAAAGCACAGGGCCCAGGCACTGGGAGACTGGACCTCAGCTGCCTGACCAGGTCTAGCTCCTTCGACTGGTGAAAGTGGGCACAAAGCAACACTCACTCCCTGAGCTGAGCTGTTCCCGCCCCCAGCCCAGCAACCTATATCTATCTACCTTCTCATCCCGTCCTGCTTACTGGTTCTTTGAGGGACCAGCCACAGTCAGCGGAGTGGACAGGATCTTTTTATCCATCATGTGTCTGTACTCATCAATGTGCCAATGCATTTAAAACTGCTTTTAAAATCCATTCAATTATTATCAATGGCTGTTATTAAAATATGTCTTTATATTCCGCATTTCCCACAAATTTCCCTAAAAGTGCTTGATGGAGAATACACATTGTCCTGTATTTGTTCAGTTATATTCTACTACATTTCCCTCTATTTTATTGTTCCGAAGCACTTTCAAAACACCATTTCACACACATTTCCTGGAAAATTCACATTGTTCCCTACTCCATGTGCTTTTATTAGCACCATTTCCTACTACTTATCACAGGTAGCTAGCAAGAAAGAATACTTAAAAAAACAGTGCCAAAGTGCCTCATTCTTTACATTCTCACCATAGTGTGCTTGTAGGTAGCCACATCTAAGCCCTCCCCGAAAGCCCTTTATACTGTAGTTATCCTTTGGTGTCGGGCTCCCCAAACATCTGCCCCGGCTATAAGCCTGCTTGCTACTCTCTTCACTCCATGTCCTGCTTCCTTCTTTACTCCATCAGGGGCTGTCAGACAGTTCCCTTTACTTCCCTTTCTGCTCTCCCCCTTCCAAGTTCCTCCTAGGATCCATTTCCCTGGACAGTGCTTAATTTGAGCCGGTGGTTGCAGGTGGGGGCCACCAGTACTCATTCGCGGGCGCAAGGCACTTATTTTTCCTAATCAAATTCTGACCTCAGGGCCGGCTTTAGAGCTGTTGGCGCCTGGTGTGACAATCATTTTCGGCCCCGCCCCCATGACCACCTCCTCGGATTTCCTCACGACCACCAGGCAAAAGTGCCCCTCCTCTCTCCATAGACCCTCGCTCACATACATTTCATTTGTTTTAAAGCTCTGGTAAAGGCTGACTTTACTAATAAGGAATATCTGCCCAAACAAACACTTTTCAGCAACATTGGGACTAAATAATGAAAGACTGGCGGGAAAATATGCAACGTCCTAACCTATTTGATGCAGCCTGCATGCAGCTCTTTGATCACAGTTTGTAGCAGTCACTGTGCTATATTAGGTGTGTATCTTATGAACTGAGGTAACAGAAGGTACCTCTGTGATAAAAGCAGTAATCCACTCAACTATCCACATAAAATACAGATCTGTGAACTGCAAGGTACATGTCCTATACAGCAGGCATATTAATCCTCTGTGCTACTTTATGGCTAGTCAAAAATGCCAATAGACCAAACTCTGATCTCTCTCTAGCAGGACATCAATCACAAGAGTTATCGTGACATTTTTATTGTTGCCTGAAAACTGGAGTATGAGGATCTCTGCTGAAGGGGTTTTTAAATCGTAAGTTAATGCAAAACACAGCACTCCCCCCTCCCCACTTAGGTCAGCGCCCCATTCCCAGGTCAGCGCCCAGTGCAGCTGCACCAGCAGGAGAGAGGGAAACATACAAATGGCTAAGAATGAGGAAAAAAAAACGGTCACAAACGAGAATGCATGGGGTGAAAAGAGTGAGATAAAGGGCAGGGAGTGTCTGATAATGGACTATAGTGGATTCATGTGGCGTAAGGGCCAGAGCTGCCGACTTTGTAGCTGGGGAACCAGGTTCAAGTCTCAGCGTCCACTCAAGAACATGTGATTCTGGGCAAATGACAATCTCCCTGTACCTACTGTTGAAATTAGAGAAATTGATGTACATAGACAGCGTTCATTTCCCCTCTTTCCCACTCCCCTCCCTGCATGCACCTCGAATACCGTAAAGCATTGACCGCATCACTCTGCCAGCAAAGGCCTGTACCCATGTGTACATGACAGTCATTTTTAGACACCCTGGCCCTTTGCCCACCTAAGATTAGAATCACCGGCTTCCCTCCTGCACATATCCTTAAACCTTCTCTCACATGCATAGACCATGAAACCCTCTCCCTCTGCGCGACCCTGCCCTGAAAGGCAACCCTCCTGCTTGGCCCATGCAACCCCCCCCATTTTCCTCTTGAAAAAGCATCCTTTGCCTCAGCTGACATAGCCCTCCCCAGCTGCACCTGACTGCCCCCGCTCTCTCATGCACGGGTCATAAGATCACTCTCTGTGCGACTCTGTCCCTGCGCGCACCCTGACCCCCTCCTTCCCCCTCACATGGACAAGTCATAAACCTTCCTCCTCTGCAAGACCCTGTCCTTGGGAGTCACGGCCGCGCCTGACCAGCACCTCCTTTCCTTTCATGAATAACCCCTCTGTTAGTTAACCCTCCCTCCGCGATGGACTGTCCACACATGTCCGAGGCCATCGCCTAAGCCGGGAGATACTGTTTACTGCCCCTTATCGTATGAAGTCACTCCTCCTCAAAGAACCCACTATTGATCCTGGCTTCCCCACCCCCTGGGCTACGATCAGGCGCACACATCCTGATAATCAGCGGAACATTCTGCTGCGTCATGGCCCCTTCCCTTATCGACAGTTCAAGGGTTTCTATTGATAACATATGTGGGGTAGGATTGACACGAGGATTATAGGGATGTCTTTTCTTTGTATCACAAAGCCCTGATTGTAAGGTCAAATGTTTTGTAAGGTATAAAAGTCTGAGTCTCAAGCTCATTTGTTAGAGCACCTCCCGATGGCACCTTGTTTCGTGTCTGAAATGACAGGCTCTCCTCATGAGAATTAAACTCTGTTCTTGATTCCTGCTTCCAGTGCCCGTCTCTTTATTTGGTAACTATTCAGAATGGGAACTAAGAGGCGTCTTGCGCCAGCAGCCTGGGCATCGATAGTAGTATGGGCTGACTTTTCCACAATTGGCGTCCCAACGCGGGGTCCATCAGTGACATAAGGTCCAGTAAGAGAGATCCAGACGATGAGGTGAACATCTAAATGATCGGAGTATACCTGCCTTGAGAGGGCCCTCGTCCGGCTGCCGATTAAATGAACTTCACCGATTCTGAACGGACCTCTCTCGAGTGACCTACTGTCCTGACTGGAATCCCACAGGACTGCTGCGGTAAAATCATGGAGTAAGAGAACGATCGGGCGCTGGAAGGAGGAAGGCGAAGAACTGCCCACACGGTCCGGTCCGGGTAAGGTCGCGTAAATGCGACAAATTGTGAAATGATTGTTTTGGATAATACTAGTATTACGCTTTTGTTGAAACCTCTGGAGATTCACCGTCTGCAAACGGAGAAAAACAACAGGCTCTCCCTTTGCAAGCAGTGAAGGATAGGTAACGCAGACTTTTGTCCCCATTGTAATCCGTCGTGCCTATCTTCCTCCCCCACTGTTTCCCGAACTGCCGTTCGTGGATTATTGTCTGGAGATTCTTTGTCTACAAACAGGGAAGAACAAGGTCTCTCTTTGCAGGTAGAGAAAGAGTGGGTAGCGATAACTTTTCGTGCCCACTTATTCTCCCCACTGAATTGTTTTGATTGACCGATTGTTCGGTATTGGTTCGTTTGAGGTATTCACCGCCGCCAAACAACGGAGAATAGAAATATTCTGCCTAGTCTTTGCCCGCTGTGATAAGATAGGTAATGCAGACTTTTGTCCCCATTGTGATCCGTCATGCCTGTCTTCTCCCCACTGGTTGGTAGCCTGTTTAGCCCGGACCGCTTATTAGAGATGAACCATCCAGCTCCACTGGAGGGCACACCTAATAAGGACATGTTCATTAAGTGTGGAATAGTCGCTATAGCTTATAATAGGTTATGGCATAAAAATATAAGAAAAAGAGTCGAGCGAAATCAGTAGGCCACTGATGAATTATCAACTTCGCTAAAAATAAAATAAGAAACGTTAGAAACAGTTCGCAATAAGAAATATAAAATGGCGAAAAAGTTTGACAGCAAGGCAGCCACGAGGTAGCTAGGTTCCGTTGCCTATTCCTGCCCCAAACATGTCTGCCTCATTGTCTGCCACACCCCAATAACGGTAACATGGAATAGATACAAAACAGCATATACCTACCCCCATTCCGGAAGTTCCCGAAGTGCAATAGGTCCGCGGTTACGCCCATCCGGAAGGCGAGGCCTCGAGGCATGCGGGACTCGCCTGGCCGCGGTCAGAAGGAGATGCTGTTGGGCAGAGGGCCCAAAGAATCATGGAGGTCTCCCCTTTCCCTCTTCTGCTGCCCTGCAGGCCACGGGGGGGGGGGGGGGGCTGTCTTGCCTCGGCCACCGACCACCCCCCCCAATCTCTCCCTCTCTTGCCTGATCTGGCCATCGACGAGGACCGGAGCCAAGGCAAGGTCGGACAACCCTGAGAGTTGCAGGTAGTCCCGCCACATAACACACGCCTGGCGAGTTGCAGGTAGTCTCGCCTGGTCTGGAGAAGTTGCAGGTAGCCCCCGTCGACGATAACACTGGGGAGTCGCAGGTAGTCCCTCCTGCGACAACGCCGGAGGGTTGCACACGACGGCACTTCTTCTTTCTGTAATAATGGCTGAGACAACGAAGGGGAGGGGATGTCTTGCCACAGCCACCGACCCCCCCCCCCCTCACATCGCCTGGTCCGCTGGTCTGGCCGCTACGAAAGGTCCAGGAAAAACAGTGCCTTGCAGGCCACCAAGGGACGGGGATGCCTTGCCACAACCATCGACAACCCCATCTTCATCGCCTGGCCCGGCCTTACCGAAACACTGGAGCCGGAGAACGGCGCGGGGTCGCTGGAAGGGGGAGGCGGCGCGAACGAGCCTCCCCCACCTCCCTCCAGGTGGAGGCTTCCAGCGACACCCCAACGCTCCTGCTTGATGAGGGTCCATATCACAGAGCGGGTTTTCCTGCCCGGGACGGGCTCACGCCCTGTGCCTCTCCTCAACCTTGAAGATTCTAGAAGAGCCGGGGGGGCCGACCTCTCCACGAGGTGCCCCCCGCCCTGCCCTCCGACGGAGCCACGAGACGTCGGCGCACTCCTGCCGGCGCCAGCCTCGGTTTGAAAATGACTAAAATCCAGCAAGGATACAGATCTGTTCAGTTCCGGTGGAACATCAGAATGACCCGGTAGGAAAGAACATTGCCGCCCTCCCCACCTTTTGACTGTTGGTTTATGCTGCTAGTCTGTTACCCCATTGCGATAAACTTTTTGAACTGATAAAAGAGGTTCTGGTCCAACCACGAGTCATTAGAGATATTCTGACTATAATGGGACTTGCCTGACCTCGCCCAAAATGGCGCCGACACAAAATAAGACTTTTTAAATAAACCTTGTTGCACCCTGATTGCTCAGCCTTGATGCTCCAAGATATGTATGTAGTTTTTGGACAATGAAAGTAGATAAGAAGGATATTGAGTATGTGCTCAGAGAAGAAAGCAATATTGATTATGTGTTGGGACAATGAACTGATTTAGGGTAGGTACTACTTATGATTTGGAAAATGAGCTGGTGTAATGTAGGAAATGAGTGAGCGTGTGGATAATGAATTAATGAATTAATTGGGAAACTGAATTATTGACATGCATCATGCTTGCCCTGTAGGAAAGTTCGATACGATTCTATTGCACTGCCGCACTTTATGCAATGAACTGCCACCAACTTTGTTCTTCTTATGCACAGTTCCAATCTGCTCCATGGCCGGTCCACTGGGTCGTAGGCCTGTATTTATACACCAGCACTTTTTATTAAAAGTATTTTGAAAAAGAAAGCATAATTGTAGCGGTTGCATTAATGAGTTTTGAATGTATTACTACTGTGAGCTACGAGAAAGTATGATTAAGGTTGAAGGTTAAAAAGGCCCGGTATTTAGCAGCTACATTATGTGTCGCAGGCAGCCGGAAAAGTGTTTTAGACGCCCTTAAACGACACCACCGAAATGCCACCTGACCGCCACCCTTGCACGCAACCTAAAGGGGTCGCGACCAAGTGACTCATGTAGATACGCAGATCATTAATGATTATCTATCTGATACTACTGGTCCCACTGGGCTTAAACGCCGAGATGGTAGAGAAATGCACTACATTGAGATAGGTCGAGTATGTGGTAAGTAAAAACATTTTCGGACTACTGCATGCTGATGTGGTTTGAATGCTGCCCCCACCCCCTTCTTTCTCCTCCCTTCTGCAGGTCACGTCGGAACGTCTGCTGGAGAATGGAAGAGCGATGACCGAATGACCGACGATAAGGGAAGGGGGAGCTTTGAGCATAGTACTGACGCTAGACTTAGATATGACTGTTCCTCCATTAGAGCATAATGACTGGGAGGATGGACTGGCATAGAAACTTGACGGGTACTGTATGACGGAAATTGACTCGAAATTAGCACGCTAGATAACGCGATTATGACGTTTAATTAGATAAGGAAAGGACTAGGGAAAGTCCTGAGGTAAGGGTACCCAGGCACCACCCGTCTGGGAAGTTAAAAATATTGTTGATGTTCGAAATGTACCACCTCCTTCTCACCCTCTTATAGATATAACGAAACTGCCCGACTGTTCTCCTGATCGATACTCTCTGTTGCCTCAGCCCGGAGAACATCCAGCCAAAGGAAGAAAATAAAAAATGGTTTAAGATCCACCTATGAGCAATAGCCTGACCAGGTTAATTCCTGACCAACTGACTGCGGTGTGAGTATTAGCAACTGAGAACACTCGCGAAGGTAGTAAACGAGAGGAAAAGGAGGAAAAAGGTAAAAAGAGCTCAACACATAAATAAATAGGATACTAAAGATGCGCAGCATGCAGGAAACTTTTTGTTTGGCCAATAACTGTTTTATGTTTTGTCGTGAACTCTTTTTTTATGTAACACATGTACTGTCTTCCCTTGTCTGAGTTTGTGTGTATGTAATGTACGGGTTTATGTCTTCCCTCTGTCTGCATTTGCGTGTTACCTGACCTCTGTCGTTCTGTGTTGTGAGCGCACTAAATGACCTATTACTGTACACGTCTCTCTCTCTCTCTCTGTCTCTCTCTCTATATCTCTATCTATATATATCATACGTGTACCGAATGGCTCGTTTAGGTTGCGGACGACTCTCACTCCCTACGAGAGTCCCCCTGTCCCATCTTTTTTGTATGGGAACATTGTGCCCCGTCGGCACCAGTCTGATTGGATACTTATTGAACGCGAAGGTGTTCAGCGAAATTGACAGAAACTAAAATGATTGTATCTCGCCATATTACTACCTCTCCTTTCCGCAAAATGAATGAACTCGAATTGGCTAAGAAAGAAAGGACAGGTAAGACGACTACGGTCCCCTAATCTGGCCTTTTATAGGGGAACTATATGTCAATGGCATCCTAATTTTTATTGTTAGAGACAAGCACCAAGGTCCAGATTGACCCCCAATGCCCAGATTGCCTCACCCCTTCTGCACCCAAGCGCGAATGCCCGAAGCGTCCCCGCCCCATTTGATAGACCACAGCTGCTGTTCTGGATGTAAAAATGATGACCATGAGTAACTGTCGTCCCTCGAGAAAAAATTGTTTTACCCTGACTCTCGATGATAGCGTCCCCGCCCTGTTTTGAAAGGGTTAGCCAGCCTTGAAGGGAAATGTTCCGAAGTGTTGAATATGATGAAATGCACAGTTGATGGGAATCTTATTTTCCCTGCTTGAGTTATAAATAGGACGATGAATAAACTTGGCATGAACTCAGTAGGAATGCCGACATATGCACTGCTTGGTAATAGACCTCTGACTGTGACCGATGAGCGTATCTCCCAAGTGCGTAGATTCGAGGGAGGAATTCACCTGCATAGATGACTTCTTCTGTCAGTTCTCTAAAAATTTGTTTTGTACTTATTCAAAGATTTGCGATCACCGGAGGAGAAGGGTCGGACGCGCCTGGCTGCAGATCTTGAGACACATGCGACCTCGACCAAAGGTGGAGCTGCAGAGCAACAAGATACGGGACGAGGCAGCAATTTCAAACGTGGAAAATGAAAAATGACGGGCTGCCCTGAAGCCCTCCGTCTGCTAACCCACGTGTGCCTGGAGTCTCCGTCCCCCTTCTTTGAGCCCGATTGATGGGCCTGCCTGCTTGTTATCCTTTGCTCCCTTGGTCCCTTTTGTGTGTCCCAGGAACTCTGACCCAACCCCGCTCTCTCTCCTATCGACTATTCGAACCACACACCCCCTTTTCCTTATGACTTCACGCCAAAAGGAAGAACGGCATTTAGATGGGAAAAGGGTGTTGCCACGGAAATATAGGTGCCGAGCATAAGGCACCACTAAAAGGACTGGTTAGGGAACAGGACTGTGGTCTAACAGCAGAGGACTGACTGCACCCTGCAACGCGTAAGGATAAGACCCGAGCTGGACCTATAGCTCCACCGCCGGTGCTCAACAGCGCCAACGAAAGGACACAGACTAGAGCCTACCAGTGATGGCTCACTGCTGAAAAAGACACTGTGACGAAGAGATCTTGTGTATCGAACTGAATTCCGCCCTCAACCACTTGGTCAAAATGTTCATTGGTCACATTTTTGAGTCAGAAACATTTATGCTATGTAGTGCGCTTGAATGTTAGGAACTCGACAAATGCAATCTCCTATGTGCTGCATTCTGCCCATCACATCAACTGTCTATGTTTATATGCCGAATGTTAATGTTGACAAATGTTAATTCATCAACCACGCCTGTTTATTTTTGTACCCCAATCAATTACAAAAATGAACTCTGTCATGTAAAAAGGGGCGACTGTTGAAATTAGAGAAATTGATGTACATAGACAGCGTTCATTTCCCCTCTTTCCCACTCCCCTCCCTGCATGCACCTCGAATACCGTAAAGCATTGACCGCATCACTCTGCCAGCAAAGGCCTGTACCCATGTGTACATGACAGTCATTTTTAGACACCCTGGCCCTTTGCCCACCTAAGATTAGAATCACCGGCTTCCCTCCTGCACATATCCTTAAACCTTCTCTCACATGCATAGACCATGAAACCCTCTCCCTCTGCGCGACCCTGCCCTGAAAGGCAACCCTCCTGCTTGGCCCATGCAACCCCCCCCATTTTCCTCTTGAAAAAGCATCCTTTGCCTCAGCTGACATAGCCCTCCCCAGCTGCACCTGACTGCCCCCGCTCTCTCATGCACGGGTCATAAGATCACTCTCTGTGCGACTCTGTCCCTGCGCGCACCCTGACCCCCTCCTTCCCCCTCACATGGACAAGTCATAAACCTTCCTCCTCTGCAAGACCCTGTCCTTGGGAGTCACGGCCGCGCCTGACCAGCACCTCCTTTCCTTTCATGAATAACCCCTCTGTTAGTTAACCCTCCCTCCGCGATGGACTGTCCACACATGTCTGAGGCCATCGCCTAAGCCGGGAGATACTGTTTACTGCCCCTTATCGTATGAAGTCACTCCTCCTCAAAGAACCCACTATTGATCCTGGCTTCCCCACCCCCTGGGCTACGATCAGGCGCACACATCCTGATAATCAGCGGAACATTCTGCTGCGTCATGGCCCCTTCCCTTATCGACAGTTCAAGGGTTTCTATTGATAACATATGTGGGGTAGGATTGACACGAGGATTATAGGGATGTCTTTTCTTTGTATCACAAAGCCCTGATTGTAAGGTCAAATGTTTTGTAAGGTATAAAAGTCTGAGTCTCAAGCTCATTTGTTAGAGCACCTCCCGATGGCACCTTGTTTCGTGTCTGAAATGACAGGCTCTCCTCATGAGAATTAAACTCTGTTCTTGATTCCTGCTTCCAGTGCCCGTCTCTTTATTTGGTAACTATTCAGAATGGGAACTAAGAGGCGTCTTGCGCCAGCAGCCTGGGCATCGATAGTAGTATGGGCTGACTTTTCCACACTACCAAAAATGAAGGTGTCTTTGTGTAATGTAATTGGTGCTCATGGAAAGCGCTCCAGCACCTTCGGGTGGAGTTTGCGCTATAAAAAAAACAACAACAACAAAATCAACACTACACAGCCTTAGTATTTGCGCCAATGTTTAATAGCAGAGCCTTGGGCAGCGGCACTCATTCTTGGACAGATGAAGCAACACTGACATGCAGCCTTTCATAGTCTCCTGTAAGCTCTCTCCTACTGTGCGAAATACTTCCAGCCCCCCTACCCCCCTTTTCTATCTGTGCCCCTCCTCCACCTCTGTAATACCCACTACTCCTGGAATTGCTGACAGCCCGCTTCAATAAACCTGTACCCCTCCCAACATGGGGGCGCAGCCGTCCCTTGAAATTTATGCTGCCTGTCAGGCAAACATTTCGCTGCCGTCCTACTGCTGTAAAGAAGCTCCTATCAGGACCCTTTGAACTGCGCCTCGAGGCCTCGCACACCACAGTTCAGGGCGCTAGTCACACGCATTATAGCTTTATTTATGCAGCTCTGGAGAGGGCCGTAAATCACCTCCCTACAGGACAGGAGCGCAGTGCTCGGCTGGAGGTTGATTCCTTGGAGTTGGGGATGCACTTTGGCACAGCTGTTTCTTTGAGCATCTGGACAGCTACAAAAAGGCAATCTAAGTCTTGATATCAGAGGTAGAAGTCGACCCCACTGACTGGGGTTGACGGGAGTCTTTATGGTAGCAACAATTACAAATATACTTAATTCACGGACTCTCACAGAAACAGAATCACAGGATGTGGAGTCGACCCCAAGGATCGAACCTTGGCTCGCCAGCTCCAAAGTCAGCAGTCTAGCCCTCAGACCACATACGATGTCAGAAGCTTCCGGGCTCTGGATTCACCAAGTGCTATAAACATCCGCATATCACGGGTTTTACCTAAAATTGTACAATTACTTGCAGATTTTGGTGGTTTCTGCAATAAACTTCCCATGTCCTTGGGTCGCCTTTATCCCTATTGGCGCTCAGTGCTACAATCTAGCTTCTTTTTCACATGCACTTCATTTTTTCTTTTTTTTTTACAGTGCTACTCCTAGTCAGGACCACAGAACACTGAAATTATGGGGCAAGGGAGTGCCCAATACTAAAGCATGGCCCAAATGCGGCCATCTTTGGATAGCCAAGTGTAGCCTCCAGAACCATGGTTTGCCCAGGGGCATAATCCAAGATAGGTCTCTCTCTTCTCGCCATGATATCATTGAGCCTAATTTATGCAATAGCATGATTTTCGCACCCTACCCTTTTGTTTTGCATACCTGGGGCTGGAGCACCCAAGGTATGGGTCCCTTCTCCGTGAATAGCTGCTCCGCATGGCCTCTATGTCAGCCGGGACATCAGTATGGCCAGGGCTTTAAGTGGGGTTGACATTGCTGGGAGGGGGTCTCTAAAAGGGGCGTGGCTTAACTAATTAAGAGAGTGGCTTAAAAACAAGTAAGATCAAAATCTGTGCTTAGCATAGTGCGCCGCCTGTCTGGTATTTTGCTACTTCTGTCATGGCTTCCAGATATATAACACAACAAGTAACATCACACCTACAACAAGCCCAGGCTATTGGCTTTAGGAAGAGTATTCTTCAAGCTTGAACAACCTACAGCCAAAACATAGATTTACCTACTCGGCTTAGGCAGATTTCCCTACTACCAAGAACGTCTCCGGTTTGAAGTTGCGTAGGAGTTTCTGAAAATACACGACTGAACTACTCAGGTGATCCGAAAAATAAGAACCCAAACAATGTAGGCGGCGCCATGACCTGCAGTTCCCACTAATCCACAGGATCAGCGCGTTAGTAATCAAAATAAGCTTTAGGTGAGGTGCTTACACGGACTCCATGTACCCCTGTAGTATATGTTGGCCTAGAGACCAGCTAGCTCACAGTGCCACCACAATTCCCCCTCACCCAAACAGGGAGCAAGTGGTTTCTGGCAACCACTGAACATGACAACCCTGACCCCAACGGGATCGTGGTATCAGATCAAAAACCCTTTCACTCAGTCATTCGTGCAGACTTGTTCTCAGAGAAATATTGAGAGAATACACAGTGGGACGCTTTCAGTATATTTATTGAACCAACGTTATTCCTGTATAGAATACATGTGCTGGGATAATCAGTAGACAGAAGCAGATGGGAATGATTACAAGAACCAAAATAGTGAATAGCAGGTATAGTTCCACCATGGTGCATAAATGATTAAGACCCGGATCCCCCAGCATGCTCCCCGCTCCCTCCTTATAACCTGACAACCCACTTGAGAATCATCGACAGAGATTTGTGTGGGTGTAAAAAACGGCCATGTTTAATATTTTGACATTTCATAAACATGACAAGGCATTTCAAAATTCATTATATACAGTTATCAACACAATTTTATTCTTGACTTCCGGATCTTCTTCCGCAAGATTAAGATTCTAATCCTCCAGCACTAAGGGGGCTTCCAGCTCCCATCTTCCATGCCGTGCATCCACGCGAGGTGGAACCCACCCGCGCCCATGAGGAGTGGGCCCCCAACCTCTGATCCTTGTCCGCCTTCTCCAGGGGCTCGAAACCTGTCGCCCTAGCCTCCCCAGCCGGGGCCATATTTTACAGCGGAGAGCTTACCGTCTCCCCCCTCAGTGCTGGCCTAGGGAGTACGCAAGGCGGACTCCCGTCCATTCCGTCGGTCAATTTTACTGTTCCAAGGTCTTTCTACCGCAACACGCCCCTCCAATCCACTGAGCTAAAGGGACGGGTGGGTGGGAGTTAAAAACTACACAAGGGGATGTAGGAGGGAGACGCTTCTGGGAGGCACCCAGGCATCCCAGGAGCTGCTCGCATAACATCTCACGGTGGGCACACTCCATGGAAGTAATACCACTGAAAAGCTCACGATAATAAATTAACCCAGTGTAGGCGCCAAGCTGAACCATCGCTGCTCGGGCAGCCTTTCAGACACTTTCTACAATAAGAGACGTGTTTTCGCCCTCTTTCTGTGCTTCATGTCTTATGCAGTACCGGACCTCACAGGAAGGGTGCATTAAGGCCCCCGGATGTCTGGACATTAATGAAACAGCCTCGTTTGAGGCGGGAAACGCTGCAGCCGATTCCGAGCAGGAAGGGACCCACCCCGACTTCCCAGCGCGGCACTGCCAGCACCGCGCAAATCTGACTGGAGTTGTGTTGTGTTTTTTAACGGGCCTTATCTGCCGGGCCATCATTGGTCCGGGTTAATTTTTCTCCTGTCTGCCGATCTGGCCGGGCGAGGCCATGAGACCGGAAGAGTTAAGCGGCCAGTCGCCCATTGGGGCAGAGCGGCCGCCCCTATCTAGATAAGGTAGGGGCGGGGGCCGGGGGGCCGGGTCCTAAGTGCGCGCTCCTCGATGCTCTGCTCGCGCTTGTCAGTATAAATGGAGGCATATAAGACAAAGTGGTAATCAGGCTTACGCCTACTATGCTAATCCTACTCTATGTGAGTCTGAAGGTATAAGTGTCCAGAGCCAAGAATCCCCCCACTGGGTGATCCAACCCTATTTCCTGGTGGAAATAATGTAGAACCCTGTCTTGGTCACAAACTGGACACTCCTCACGGAGATGATAGGCAGCTAATTGGCGAAGCCTCAACATGTAGGGACCTCTCGACGTCAGCTGAAGTGCCTCTTCTGCTAACCCCCGCAAATGTTAATGTATTTATAATAAAAAGCATCCTTGTGATGTATATGCGATTAGCATTGCTATGGATGAGTAGATAGCTCTGTCGCCCCGTGGAGGAATATAGAACTACATTTGTACAGTGTGCGTAAAGGCCTTGTATTCATTGTTGGAGGCATCATTATAATGTTGCATGTAGCAAAATGTGTAAGCAAAGCAGTTTCTGAGAAACTAATCCAATACTGTCCCGCACGCAAATATGTGCAAAAGGTTACAGTAAATGTTATTGAGCAGAAAAGGACAATGTAAGAAAATGTGCAGCGTTGCTACATGGGCCTAACCCAGGCACATAACCGGTTGTTAGTTGTGTAAGATAAATAAGCAACATCTATCACTTCATTGCATAGAATACTGAAAATACTTCAAGTCTGAAATGATGAGACTGTGAAAGAGCTATAAAGAGTCTCTTTGAAGTTACCTCAATGACAGTTAAGGGTGGTCCTGCTACCGTTAAGATTTCTTTTTCACCCTGTGGGTGAGGGCAGAAATTCAAAGCCCGATAGAGACCTGTGTCAGCACCTGCCTTTTAGAACGGCTGGTGCTGAGCACTGGGAGGACCCGGCCCACTTAAAGCCCTGAGTATGGTTGTACTTTCTGAACCATGCTCAAGTCCACCACTGCCCACCATCATACCACCTTGGCCCGGCCACCACTGCCATCACCTGCAGCAGGTAAATGACAGGTGGTGGATGGGGTTAGGTCTGTGCAGTATACATACATATGTGTTGTGCGTCTTGTGCTGTGTCACGAGATGCACAGTGTTGCATTCTTGGAATGTGTTTATGGATTTGTTTGTGGTCCATGTTCCTGGATGTTCGGTTCGTCTTTGGAATGAAATTCATTCTGTTGGGAAATCGAAGGGCGTAGGAGGTCGGTCTTGGACTCTTGTATTTTAGAGCCATAATAAAGTCTCCTGCTTTGTCACAATACCAATTCTCTGCTTGGATTGTGAAGCCTCATCTAAGAGTCTGGGTGCAGATGATGCCTCCGTTCAGCTTTAATTGTAGGTGATACTCACGCACTACTTCAGCAGAAGGCTTGTCAATAGTTTATGAGTAAGGTAGACTTTTACACTCTAGCCCTGCAAACCCTAGATGCTTCTGGCTTCATGATTCAAATGTAATTGGCACATAAGTGAATTATGACTTTATTCCAGTAGTTAATTAAAATTACTCTTGGGGATAATAGAATCATCATATTGAAGATACATAGGCATATGGTAAATGATATGTAGTTCCATACAAATCAAGCATAGTATAATCACAGTAAAGAAGATACATAGAGAGGGAATGTAGCCACAACCCCCAGGGGGGGCGCCCCACAGTTTGAATCCCCCTACTCTAGGGTGACATGCAACAAAGGCACTGCAGGGCACTGTACAGTGAACCAGCAGCCAGGGCGAGGCCTCATTCTCCCCTCATCGCAGCAACAGATGACATTCGAACCCTACTGGACAATGGAGACACAGTCGCCCTCATCCTCCTCGACCTCTCCGCAGCCTTCGACACAGTCTGCCATAACACCCTTCTACAGCGCCTCAGAAACATCGGAATTCAAGGAAAAGCACTAGAATGGATCACCTCGTTCCTCACCGGAAGAACCCAGAGAGTCCGCCTTCCACCATTCAAGTCAGAGGCCACTGAAGTCATCTGCGGCGTTCCACAAGGATCTTCACTCAGCCCCACCCTTTTCAATGTATACATGAGCCCCCTCGCAACCATCGCACGCCAACACAACCTCAACATCATCTCCTACGCGGACGACACTCAACTCATCCTATCACTCACCAATGACCCTCACACCGCCAAAACTAACCTACACGAAGGAATGAAAGAAGTTGCCGAATGGATGAAACATAGCCGTCTGAAACTGAACTCTGATAAAACAGAAGTCCTTATCTTAGGTACCTCCCCCTCTGCATGGGACGATTCTTGGTGGCCAGAAGCCCTTGGAAAAGCACCCATCCCGACAGACCACGCACGTAACCTGGGCGTCATCCTGGATTCCTCACTTTCGATGTCAACGCCGTCTCTTCATCCTGCTTCAACATTCTTCGCATGCTCAAAAAAACATTTTGTTGGATCCCCACCGAAACTAGGAAAACGGTCACCCACGCCCTGGTCACGAGCCGGCTGGACTACGGAAACACCCTCTACGCCGGCACTACCGCTAAACTCCAGAAAAAACTCCAACGAATCCAAAACGCCTCAGCCAGGCTCATATTAGACATCCCGCGTAAAGAACATATCTCTGGTCACCTGAAAAACCTCCACTGGCTACCCGTCAATAAGAGGATCACCTTCCGTCTCCTAACCCACGCACACAAAGCACTCTACGAAATCGGACCAGAATGCCTCAACACACGACTGTCCTTCTACTCCCCCTCCCGCCAGCTACGATCATCCAACCAAGCCCTTGCCACTGTACCCCGCATCAACAAAACCACCATGGGAGGTAGATCCTTCTCCTACCTGGCAGCTAAAACCTGGAACTCCCTTCCCAATCACCTTCGCCTTACTCAGAATCACCTAGCATTCAGAAAGCAACTTAAAATGTGGATATTTGACAAGTAATTCCCCTCCCCTCCTCAAGCGCCTTGAGACCCTCTGGGTATGTAGAGCGCTATATAAATTCTTTGACTTGACTTGACTTGACCACAGCCTGACATGTAATGCAGTGCAGAGCTCTACCATGCTGGCACCCCGGGCACGGCGAGGCTGTAAGGTAGAATGCCGTCGGTCTCTCAGTGGCAGCCCGGCCTAAAACACAAGCTCATTCCTTCTACCGACTGCTCTTGCTGGCAACAGTTCATAGGTTAGAGCTCCCAGCAGGGGATCGGACCCGCCATACATACTACCAAATAAGCAATGGCAATGGGTCTGGCTTGTCAATTAGAGTTCCTCTTCAGATCAGATGGTTCAGACACTTAAGTCATTATAGCTCCACTCACTTCTTACACCCATTTATCTATCCATAGGCTCATTCGTGTATTCAACCACTTACAAAAACACAATAAACAACAAGCATTTGCACAGCAACAGGTCTCGCATTTTCGAGAGCTTGACCCATTCGTATTGTAAAATGACAATGCTGTTTATTTAGGTTTTGGGTTTTGAAACATAAATAAAATACATTGTCATTACAATGCCAATAGCCCAACCTCGTGTAAATGCGAGACCAATTGCATTGTAAATGCTTGTTTTTTGAAGAGGGGTTGGTGAGGGGCACAGTGCTTTTTAGTGCGCTCACGGCACCATGTCCTGCACCTTCCTCACACAGTGAAAATATTTTGTACTTTGGCAGGTATGAAAACAAGCTTAACCCACAACACAGACTGCAAATCTCACCAATCTAAAACGCAATGCACAACAAACAAGGTACAATACAACAAAAGCAGATCCTAGCTAAATTAGAGTGCAGTTTTTTTATTTCTCTCAGGTGGTGAGGTGCGTGAGCCTGTACCTACGATCTGCACGAGGAGGCGGGGATAGTCTTTAAGTGCTTTGGGCGGTCATCTCAAACCCCCTTGTAGTGGCCAGGGTCGCTTGCTGCTCTCGCCCTGCACTGTAGAGGGGCTGGAGGTCTGCCAAAAAGTGCTAGGGCTGCATTGTGTTCAGAGCCCATCCCTGGACCTGGGCACTTGCTGCAAGGGCCACCAGGTACACAGAGTCATGTGGTATGCCTTCTTTTTTTTGATTTCAAAGCATTTTATTTTATAAAGAAGTTACAAAGAATAAGAGGTACATAATATAATAAAGGTGATACAATTGAGGCAAGATAAACAAACAATCAGAGGCTAAACTTGAAGTGTAAGCATAGTAAATGCATTCCTGAATAAAAGTAGCCTGTTATAAACAGAGAAATTAATTAGGTAAAGGCTAATATCAAATCAATAAACAGATGTATCACTATCAGCTGTTATAATCGGGGTCATGGAAGGATAGAGAAATAAAGAAAGAAGAAAGAAAGAGAGAGCAAAAGAAAAGATGGAAGGGGACAGAAGACAGGAAAGAGAAAGAAGAAGAAGAAAAAGAAGGATTCCCAACGGACTAACCCGACACGCAGAACACAAGACGCCAATCAAACAGACACATCAAAAGGAAACTGAGCAACCAACCCCTTTGATGACAAATCCATATAATCATCCAAAGCTTTCCAAACCCCACTAGAGATAGATGGAGAAAGGTGAGCTTGATCAACCGAGGTGTGAGCACTACGCAAAAAGGAGACCCAAGCCCACCAAGTATGATAAGAAACAGAGGAAAAGGATTTCCATTCCATAAGTATGACTTTCACCGCAACAGTCAAAAGGAGATCCATCAACTGTAATTCCATTGGATCCAAGGGGAGAGGAACAGTGGCAGCCAATGGACCCAATAAAATTAATGGAAACGAGAGTTGGAACTCAATACCAAAGAAGATGAGAGAGAGATGTTTGTGAATGAGGTTCCAAAAAGGCTGGAGAAGGGAACAATCAAAAAACATATGCTGAAAATCGCCCATCAATAATCCACAGCTCCAGCATAAATTGTCATCTTTGAGATTGAGCGAATGTAGACGAACAGGCGTCCAATGAAGGAGGTTGACAGAGAAAAATTTAGATTGCATTAATGATGGGGCGATTTTATTGCGAAGAGAAAGTTTACCAATCAGTTGCCAAGTGTCTGAAGAAATATGATCCGTAACTCCATGATCAAAATGATGTAGCCATTTTTGTTGAGCAACCGTATGTGAGGGTAGAGAAACAGATGATAAAAATTTATAAATTTTGGAGGCTACGTGACCAGATTTAGTCCAGATATGAAAAAGAGAAATGGTAGGAGAGGAAGGATGAAGATGTACCTTAGCAAGTGCCACTTTAATTTTAAGAAAAGTATAAAAATCTAAGTTAGTTAAAGAATGTTGTTGAGCCAAGGTGGAAAAGGGTAATGGCTCATTATTAGCACCATAAAGATGTTTAACAAGGGAAATCCCTTTAGCCGCCCAATAGGACATGAGAGTGGGAGTAATATTGAGTTTAATTTTAGAAGTCCGCCAAGTAGACGACCACCTAGTTTTATGTAATGGGATTGCCACTTTCTTGTCTACTCTCCGGACCGCAACGATTGTATCAAGAATTATAGAACGAGAGAACAGGATATGCAAAGTAGATGTGGTGCAAAAGGAGGCAGTCGGCAAAGGAGACGCTAATTCCTGTTCTATTAACAGCCAAGAGGGAACATGAAGAGGTGGAGGAGAGAACCATAGAGCACCTTGAGAAGCCAAAAAGGCAGTTTGGTACTTTTCCCAATCAGGAAAATTGCAACCTCCCATATCACAAGGTCTTCGCAAGAATTTGTAAGCAATTCTAGCACGTTTGTCATTCCACAAAAATTTAGAGGTCAGAACATCAAGTTCATGAAAGAAGGAATCTGATAACTTAACCGGAAGCATGGATGATACAAAATTAATAAAGGGTGTTATCATCATTTTAAGAGTCTGGAGGCGACCCCACCAGGAAATATGTTTCGGGGACCATGTATCCAAAAGACGACGCACTTTAAGAATAGTCTGGGATTCGTTATATGCAGTAGTGGCATATAAGGTAGAACAGAAATAAATACCTAAGTATTTTAAATGTGTAGACTGCCATTTAAACCCCGCAGAGCCCATATGTGAAGGGAAACAATAGGCATTCAAAGGGAACATTTCCGTCTTATCTTTATTTAAGGTATAGCCTGAAACCTTTGAGAAGAGGGAAATGGTATTTGAAATAGCAGGAATTGCCAAGGCGATATCGTCTGAGAAAATAAGAACATTGTCTGCGTAGGCAGCAGTTTTAATACAGTGAGGCCCAAAAGAAAAACCTTTAATGTCTGGGTGTAACTCAATCAATCTGAGAAGAGGATCAATAGATAATAAAAACAAAAGCGGAGATAAAGGACAACCTTGTCTAGTGCCCTGGCGAAGATTAAAAAAGGACGACGTAGCACCATTAACTCTAATATTAGCTCTGGGTTGAGAATATAAGGACATTACCATATTAATGAAGGAGTCACCAAGGTTATGTGCATACAAGACAGCACGAAGGAACGGCCAAGAGACCTTGTCAAAGGCCTTTTCAGCGTCAAGGGCCAAGGCCGCGGCAGGGAGTTGAGATCGTTTAGCTGATCCAAGAATATGACAAAAAGTGCGTATATTATCACGCGCAAGACGACCCTTCACAAAACCGGTTTGAGAGGGATGGACAAGTTGAGGAATAAAGGATTCTAATCTTTTGGCCAGGATTTTGGCAAAAATATTAGCCTCCATGTTGAGAAGAGAAATAGGACGGAAGTTTTTGGGACCTGAATGATCTTTCCCTTCTTTTGGAATCACTACAATAGTAGCTTCAGCTGCAGTACCAGAGACAGACCCATCTTTAACAAAAGAATCAAAGACAGATTGCAATTTAGGAACAAGCGCAGGGAGAAAAGTTTTATAAAACAAAATAGGATAACCATCGGGGCCCGGGGCTTTGCCAGAACGAGTAGCTTTAATTGCGGTTATAATTTCCTCAGGGGAAATCGGGCCATTTAGAAAAGTACGATCATCCTCAGAAACCGACTGCACGGGAACAGATTTTAAAAAATCCTGACATTGCTCAAAAGAGGTTTGGTTAGAAGGGGTATATAAGTTATTATAGAAATTACGAAAAACCTCAAGAATTTCCCCAGTCTGAAATTTTTTAGAACCCGAGTGGTCCGTAATAGAAGAAATTTGAGAGGACTTAAATGAGAAATCTTGAAATTTTAATGTAGCTGCAAGAATCTTCCCAGCTCGATTATTTAACAGTAATCTTTTGGATTTCTGCGCTTGAACTCCAATATGGGCTCTTTTGGTAACTATAGTATTATATTTGTATTTTAATTGTTTTATTAACTGTAGACAGGATGTATCCCTAGATTGTCTAAAGGTAGATTCCAGATTTTTAATTTCAGTTGATAAATCTGTAAGCTCTTTTTTAATAGCAGAAATCCGTTTGGACATACATTTAATAACCTGACCACGGAAAGTGCATTTAAACGAATCCCAGAGGACAATTGGGGAAGAAACTGAACCCTCATTCTCATGGAAAAAAGTTTCTATTGCATTAGAAAATTCATTAACCTGAGCAGAATCATGCAAAACTTCTGTATTTAACCTCCAGGAGCGAGCACGTGATTTAGGAGCAAAGGACACCAATGTAAAAGTAACCCCGGCATGATCAGAAATCAAAATAGGATGAATAAGCGGAGAAGAGGAGGACGAAACAAGAGAAGAGTGAACAAGTAGATAGTCAATACGAGAAAAGGAAGAATGAGGTGAAGAAAAGAAAGAAAAGTCACTACCAGTGGGATTGTGAAGACGCCATATATCTTGAAGCTGAGTGAGGGAACACATGTTAATCATTTGTTTATGGGATTTTGGAGGACGAAACTGAAAAGCTGAATTCCTATCCAAAATGGGATCCATTGGTAAATTAAAATCACCGCCAACAATAAGATTCCCAGAATGCGGGGTATCATTTAATTTTTTGGTAATCGATTTCCAAAAGGTCGGATCATCAATGTTAGGGGCATAGATAATCATCACATAAAGATCGTTATTTCCATCAGACAATTTAGTTAACAACCAACGACCTTCAGAATCGCGATCAGAAGAAATTATAGATAAACCTGAAGTCTTTGAAATTAATGTAATGACGCCATTTCGTTTGCCAGAGGCATCAGAACAGCAAACATCAGAAACCCATTCTTTCTTCAGAAATAACGCCTCTCTGGTAGAGACCTTGGTCTCTTGAAAAAGGATCAGGTCTGAAGAAAGAGATTTACAATAATCTAAGACTTTTGACCTCTTCACCGGATGATTTAAACCCTTAACATTAAGGGATAATACATTCAAACCCGGCATGGAAGTACATAAAAAAAGAGAAAAGACACCATAGATGAAAGAGAGACGACCAACCGCACAGAGACAAGCAACCAAACAGCAAACATAAAGAACGAAGAGGGAGAATCCATGTGGGAAATCCGAAATAGGAAAAGAGACAGAAAAGAAGAAAAGAGAAGAGAGAGAAGAAACAGCAGGGGAGGTCTGAAAAAGACCAAATTCATACTAGGGAGAACGTAGAAAGGCAAGCAGGGGACCCGTACAAGGAGGGATAATAATTGATATCAATAGCCCCAATAGATTACCTAGCTGATGACATTGAAGTAGGAAATGGGAACAACCAAAATATAAACGAATATCAGCATCATAGTATAAATAAGAACAATCCAACAAGTAAATCTGTGAAGTCACATTGAGTTAGTAAACTAATATCAAGTGTCATACATATAATATGTAGTAATACTAGTCAATCTGATACTGAAAAATACAATATGGTAAAGTAAAAAAGAATACACAATTCCATGAAGATAACTATGTGAATCCTAAAAAATAAACATTCAATTAATGAACAATCCATAACTGCATAAAACTTACGATATGTAATTGAAATTGAAAAATGCACGAACATATGAAAAATATAAGAAAAGAAAGGAAGAGAATAGGAGAATAGAAAGCGAAAAAGAAAGTGAAGAGGTGATACATAGTAGAGAAAGGCAACTGTTATTAATAGACAAGCATCAAGCAATGAAACTGTCCTGAGATGAATATTGACATAAAGTATATAACCACTAGAGCTGAACACAAGATAATGAGACTTAAATAGAGACCGACTGAGAAGCAATCAATAAATACAGAGTAGTAAAGAGTACAAAGAAGAAAAATAATATAGATATAATAGAGTAAACAACATGACTCTGAAAGAAGTAGAGAATACAGAAAGAAGATATACTAAGGAGAGGAGTAAAATAGAGTACAGAGAAATAAAAAATAGAAAAGTAAACAACAACAATAGTAAGAAATAAAAGCAGTATAGAAATCTAAAAGGAGAAACTAATTAAAGGGGAAACAAAGAGAAGACAGTGCAGACATGAAGCAGAACGGAAAAACTCCAGTAACGGAGTTAGAAATCAATAATGTAGTATACGATCAGCAGGAGAAAGAAGAGGAAACATAGGAATACAGAAAACCACCATAAAGGAGACAAAAGGAAACATTTCAAGTGCCCGAGGCACCAGGATCCTGCGAAGTCGCCCTTTGAATCTCCATCTGTATCTCCATCTGGTTATCCAGGAAGGTAGCTAAATCAGCCGGCTCATCGAAAATTCTGGAACGCCCCTTGTAAGTAATGCGGAATTTCGATGGACCAGAAAAGGAAAAGGGAATGCTCATCTCAGAAAGACGTTTCCGAAGATTAAGGAAGCCCTTCCTCCTTATGACTGTATCCCTGGCAAAGTCCTGAGAGATTGAAATTCGATGTCCTTCCCAGACGACATTTTTAGCCTTCCGCATATCAGAAAGAATTTGTTCTGTATGTTGATGACGCAGTGGCTTAAAAATTATTGCTCTTGGCTGGGTTGCAGACTTAGAGCGAAAAGTTGGAACACAATGTGCTCTTTCTATCTCAAATTCTCTCTGGAATGAGATTTGTAGAGTGTCAGGAAGCCAATGATATAAAAAATCAATCATAGACGAAGATGATTTCTCTGCATCCTCCGGCAGACCAAAAATGCGTAGATTAGATCTACGAGTACGGTCCTCCTGCTCAGTGAGATCTTTTCGCAATGCCGCCATTGAACGCTCCAAGTGGCTGAGGGACCTGGAATGTTTCTGCATATTATCCTCTGTGCAACTGATACGTGACTCCGTGGCCGACACACGAAGAGAAAGGGCTTTGAAATCATTCCTAATAGCGGACACCTCCACTTGTAGTAAATCCGTATTAGTCTTTGTTGACTGTGCAATATCATGCACTTCATTAAGACGCGTTAATATTGTGTCAAGAGTAGAGTTGGTGTCTGACTGAGCAGACTCAGGCATAGGAGACAATGGCTTAAGTCTTTTAAGCGAGGTGCCAACATCTTTTGTGTCTTTATTAGTTGAGGAACGGCCCATAATTGCAGCCATGAAGTAACAGTCCCCAAGAAAAATACACAGCCACTTGAGGAAAAGAAGAGGACAGAAACTGCGTAGTCCACACCAAAAAAAGTGAAATACAGCACACTGAGCGTAAGGAGCGCCAAATAAATGACAGCGGCGGACTTATATGAAGGACAGGCACACAATTGTATAGTAGAGCCTCATATAAAGCAAGAGGTCACAGCAAAGACATCGTGAGAAAGAAGCAGCGCCAGCCACAGAGACAGAGATCTGCACTGAGGAAGTCAGAGCGTGGGCAACATAATATCCAGCCAAGCAGCACAAAGAGCAGAAAAAAGAAAACATTTTTACCAACTGCAGGCACCGTAGGTAAAATGTCCTGGATATCCACCACAGCTGGCAAGAATGTATCCAAAGCGGCACCTCTGAAGAGAAAATGAAAAAAGCCGGCTCCGTCACAAGCGGGAAAATGGCGGCCGCCCGTGAGGAAACCGAGCATCACAGCAGCTTGACGGGGAAGACATGCAGCTGTCGGCAGAATTCGCCAAAAATGTAGTCAAACAGCTCCCTGCATATTCCGACTCATAGAAACGCCGTTCCGTAGAAAAGGGGCAGTCAGAAAGCTGATGGTAATCTCCAACGGGCCTCACTCGCCTTGGAGCTCAAGCGCGACACGCCATGCTGCAGCGGCGCGCAAGCCACGCCCCCCTTGGTATGCCTTCTTTTAACAGCAAGTCGCACATTACAACTTGTATTTCTAATGTTCCAGATGACGGCGTGAACATAACATTCCCAGCATACAATGTGTACTTGACTAAAAGCGAGAACTGTCTGAATGCACCATACAAGATCCTTGTGCTCTTGGGGGGCAGCGATATCCCCTAAAGTTGCTCTTTGACGGCCTGCCTACCTTTTGAGGGATCACAGTGCAAGAGAAGCTCATAGCCTGGAAGCAGCCTGTGTTACCAACTACAGTTCAAGCACAATTATTTTTTGACCGTTTTATATGGGGCGAACCCGACCAGAAGGTATTGGCGCCCATTACACAAGTATCAGTTATGTTTCATGTAAATTTTTTGGGGCACAGGAGGTTAAGTGAATTGCCCAGAATCACAGGATGTTTTGCGATGCAGAGACTCGGACCTGGTTCCACAGTCGGCAGCTCTGGCTATTACACTGTGTTAGACCTAGCACCATTGGCGTGGGTCTCCCTTCCATTTTTCGTTTTTGTCTCCTCCGTGATGGCTGGTGTTAGATGCTCTGGGTGCTGTGCCACTGCCATTCAGTGCCACAGCGCGAATGCTCCTTATTGTAAATGGACTGCATGAATTGCTATAATCATATTTGACCCAAGGAACATGATAGGAAAGTGAAATTTAGTATGCCTTAGCTCCAAGTATGAAAGTGCATCTTTTAGTGACGATTATTTGTATCTTCTGTGTTTAAAACTACCACTTTTGGGAAGTAGGTATTTTCTGGCCTATAAGTAACTCTAAGGAGAGGCTAACAAGAATTCCAACAGTGCAGCTCTTCCGCCCCCGGAGGTCGCCAGACAGAGCAATGCACACGAAAATCACCGTCTATGATGATAAACAATAAGATTACATGTTACATGTAACAAAATATCGGTCTACGGGTTCCCGCGTAGTATAATAACAATCAACCCTTAAACACCTAATGGCGTTAACATATGTATTTCACAATAAGTGAAGCCTTCTGCCTTTTTCATAACGTTTCATGCTAAACAGATCAGATCAGTGGTCTGTGACAAAACAATCCCTATAAACTTACCAGGCCTCTACCCTTTATCATTGGCTTATCACAATCACCAACCCAGGCCTGCCGTAAAAAGCAGAAGCTTGTGCACAAACAACCATCAAGTATACAGTCTCAAAATTGCAAATATGCACAAGAATGCATTGGTAAAATAATATACAGACCCTCCTCTGAGGAGCATCAAAGATATTCAAACTACACGTCTTCTACCCCTGGAGTTTGTCACAGACATAGCCAACACCAAACTCCTTCACTACTACTACTACTACAGTAATTAATGATAATCCAAGTTCTAAAATGCCTGTCTACAAGCTTCAAAACACTGTAATAACAACCACCCTTAAAGGCTAACTTAACTATAGGATTTTCTCAATAAATATGTTTGGTCTACTGCTTTTGTTGTAACTTTTCAGAATAAATTGATCAGACCTCAAACGTTCCCAATTAATCAATCAGCCTATAACATTTAATATGAATTGTCACCATAACCAGCCCAAGCCTACGGTATGTAGAACCGGCTTCCTGGAGACCTCTCCCCACTGGAGGTGCAGGGGACACCTAGAATCTACGGGTTCTTCTTGCTTAAATCATACATTAACAAAGAGACCAGGACAACCAGCCGTGGAGGGAAGTAAGTTATTTATTAGCTCGAGCTAAGGACAGGGTCCCAGAATGGTACAAAGACAATTCTACGGAGACTGCTGCTTTACTCCGCAGCGCACACATACTTATAGCGCTAGCCACGCCCATTTGGACAATACATAGGTCCACATTTTGACAAGTTCCTCATCAGACAAGTTCTTCGTCAGTCTCATGTGGTGCAATCGTGGCCAGGGGACATCTGTCTCTGATTGCACAATGTACACAGCCTTGTGCTTCCTTGCCCAATTGTGTGGTCACAGGGCGCAGCCTCGTGCTTCCTTGATCAGATGGTGTGGTCACGGGGCACAGCCTCGTGCTTCCTTGACCAGATGGTGTGGTCAAGGGGCACAGGAGTTGGTCGTGACAGGCTGAGTTACCAACGGTGGGCAGGATGAGGCTAAGTCTCTGACACAACTGGGAGGTGAGGTACACAGGCAGCTTCTCGGAATCGGCTCGACCACAAGGAGCGGGGGGGTTGAGCAAGTTTCAACAGGGACGCAACAAGCAATTCTTCACCAGGTTGCCGAGAGCATGGCAACACAAAATGGAGTCTCGAGGGTCATTTTAATTACAGTTCAACAGGTATTAAGCATAATTAGAACATTGGAATGTTGGTAGCTCCATTGAAAACAATGGAGTAGCTCCGAGCTTATAATTGCTGGTATAAGCCCGGAGCTCCAACATTCCAATGTTTCTTTGTTCACAGCTCTGGCTGTGAACAAAGGCTTCAGGGAGCCTGAGGGGATTCCAATCCCCTCGCGCTCTCTGAAGGGTTTGTTTTATTTGTTAGAACATTCTGCCCTCTAGTGGCAGAATGTTCTAATAGCCACTTTTTGGTACCATTTCAGATTAATCAATCCCCTGGAATTCTCCAGGGGAAAAGGGATGGTACTTGCAAGCTACAGAGGCGGTGGGCTAGGTTTTCCCCCGCAGACTTCAAGACCGGTTTGGAACAGGGAGGACCACCGGAAGGTCTGGGCCTAACTATTGATGGGGCGTGTGAAACACTTGATCAAGGCATCCATGCTGCTTTGGACACTACAGCACCATGGTCTAATAGGGGACCTATGCGGCGTACTAAATCCGCGGCTTGGTTTAATGAGGACCTAAAAAGGGCTAAGACCGTATGTAAGCGGTTCGAAGGAATCTGGAGACAGGATTACTCACCAGATCATGAGAGGGAATATAAGCTGAACCTTAAAAAGTACCATGCTCTGATAAGGAAAACACGGGCAGATTATTATACTGAAAGGATTACTAAGGCCTATTGCTCCGCCAAAGAACTCTTCACAGTATATAAGGAATTATCCTCTCTGGCCTGTCTGGAAGAAAGAGCAGCTACCTCGGTGCAATCTTGCAATCAGATAGCTGACTACTTTCATAAAAAGGTACAGGATATATATGCCGCCTTCTCCAACTCAGCCAGGGCCGGTTCCAGCGACCAAACCCTGCTGGATGAGGGACTTTCAACCACAGATAAGCTGTGTGCTTTTCTGACTCCTGATATTGTTGAACTGAAAAAGGTGGCTGGAAGTATAAAATCAGGCTCTCCTAGAGATCCGGCACCCGCCAAAATTCTGAGAAGCAATATGGAGACACTAGCGCCGTATGTTAGGCATCTCCTGACACTGTCATTTGACTCTGGCACGGTTCCAACGACATGGAAACAGGCTGTGGTACTTCCACTTAAGAAGAAACCACAGATTAACATCGCTCAAATGAGCAATCTACGGCCTATCTCTCTTCTCCCTTACATCGCCAAAATAGCGGAAAAATTGGCGAACCACCAACTCACGGCTCACATTGAAACCCAACAACTCTATCACCCCACCCAGGCTGGCTTCCGTGCTCTCCACTCCACGGAGTCGGCTCTCCTCTATTCCACGGAGATGCTTAGGAAGCATGCGGATGAGGGTCAAACTGCGGCACTGATTCTTTTAGATTTCAGTGCCGCGTTTGACACTGTGGCCCATCACACTCTGCTACAGCGCCTGAGAGAGGGAGGAGTTGCTGGCAAAGCGTGGCACTGGCTGAAGTCCTTTCTCCTTGGCCGCAGCTTTTGTGTGGAGCAGGGGCCCCACAGGTCCAGAGCTATCGACCTCAGCCAAGGAGTTCCACAAGGCTCGAGCCTAAGTCCCACTTTATTCAACCTCTATGTTGCCCCAGTGGCATCTATTGCGGAGAAACATGGGGTTGTTGTGGTGACTTACGCGGATGATACTCAGCTGGTTGTAGCTCTTTCTCAGCCAGCTGAGCAGGCAGCTAGTCAGTTTACATCCTGCCTGCAAGACCTGGCTAATTGGATGTCAAACAATTGTCTCAGATTAAATGGAGACAAGACGGAGGTGCTTATCGTAGGCAAGTCTCCGTCTGTTTGGACATCCGCATGGTGGCCCCAGACCCTGGGCCCCTTACCTCAACCTAAAGAACAGGTCAAGATTTTGGGTATTTGGATGGACTCAAAACTATCTTTTGAGTATCACACTAGACGTGTAGCTGGTACTTGCTTTGGCATTCTCCGTTGTCTGAGAAAGACACTCGACCTGTCCCAGTGTCAGCAAGAAGGGCCCTGGTCCATGCCCTGGTGACTTCCAGGCTGGACTACGGGAATGCCTTATATCTAGGAGCTAACGTGAGATGTCTTCAACGTATCCAAAATGCTGCTGCACGCCTAGTGTTATCACTGCCAAAAAGATCTTCCACCAAAAAGGCATTGGGGACGCTCCACTGGCTCCCAATTAAAGAGCGTGTCCAGTTTAAAATCCTGTGTATAGGCCATCGGATCGCTCACGGTAAGGGCCCGAGTTTCCTGAGGAATTTGCTCACATTGTATAAACCAACTAGGCCCCTCCGGTCGGAAGGCACTGGGCTAATGTGCATCCCGAAGACTTGCAGGGCCAGGATGGGCGGCAGATCCTTCCGCCTTCTGGCAGCACGGAGTTGGAACACTCTGCCTCTCAGACTCCGGAAGGAGCCGTCCGAAAAAGTTTTCCGCAAGGAACTCAAGACACATCTGTTCCTCAAATATTGAACTGCTCTTTTCTGGCTGTATTAGGGATCTCTCAGGCCACTGTTAGCGCGGGGACACACTGACCAGTGTAACCAGGCGCTTTATAAGCTCAGTTAATAAAATAATAATTATAGCCGGGCTTTACCGGCTTTTAAAGTCCTGCTGCCTTGTTAAAGTCCCTCGTCTTCAGCTCAGGCCTTTAACGCTGCAGCGGACCTTTAATAGCCGGTATAGCCTGCTACGGCGGGCTATAAGGCTATAGTATTCCCACAGTCAGACTTCAGTCATCCATTATAAAATTGAAAATATGAACCAAATTACTGTTTGCAAAACAGTATTCACCACCCCTGAAAGGAGTATCAAAGTAAGGATCTTCTACTCAAAGTGTTTGTAGGAGAGATAACAAACACCGTACGCCTTGTTTATTAAAGTGGTCAATAAAAATCTATGTAACAAAATGCTGGTATACAGGAATTAATACAGGGCAATATCAATCCATCTTTAAAGGGCCTATGAGCTTTAACAAAGGCTTCTCACAATAAATAAGTCATGTCTAGTGCCTTTGCCATAACTTTTTATAACACACAGGTCTGACCTCTGGCAGTTAAGATAACTTTCTGAATGAACCAATCAGGCCTGCAGCCTTTATCATCGGCCTCTCACCGTAACCAACTCAGGTCGACAGTATTGCACATCGGCTTTCCCACAAGACAATCATCAGGCAAAAAGGTTTCGATTTAACATTTTGGCAAATTTAAATTTGGCAAAATAATGTACAGCCTCACCTGTGAGGGTTAAAAAGGGTTATCAAAGTGGAAATCTTCTGCCTGTAAGGTTTGTACCTCTCTGCAAGCTTTCACTCAGTGTAATAATGATCTACCCATAAATACCTACTGCCTACTGCGTTGACAATACGCTTTCAGGTATACAGGCATGACATTGCAAATATGTACAGAATTGCAGTTAGCAAAACAATATACAACCCCTACTAAGAAGGCCTTAAAAAGGATTCTCTTTGGGCAAATCTTCTACCCTCGGGGTCTACAGGCTTTAACATAGTGTAATACCATTGCACAATGAAAGGCCTGTTATCTTTAACATACGCTTTTCACGATAAAAAGTCAGATACACTGCTTTTGCCATAACTCTTCATACTGAACAGATCAGGCCAATGAGATCTGGCATAACATTTCACAATGAACAAATCATGGGCCAGATGTAGGTAAACTTCAATTGAGTGAGTCCTTAATAGCGATTTTTACTGAATCGCTATTAAGGACTCGCTAAATTGAATGTAGGTAGGAATCACTAAAATATTAGCGATTCCTTAATATTTCTTAATAAAGAATCGGTAATTGAGATTTGTTATTAAGGAATACCTAGCCATTCATTCCTATGGGCTAGGAGGCCCATAGGAATTAATGGGGAGATATCCACTATTTGCGATTCGGTATTACAGATTTGCAAACAGCGGGAGTTATTTCAAGGGTGTCCAAAGGACACCCTGTTGCACCCCTGAAATGTGCATGTGTGCACCTGTGGCACACATACATACCCAGAGGGCATGGATGTGTGCCACATGGCACATCTAAAAAAGGAAAAAAGTGCTTTTTTAAAGGAAATCGCTACTTACCACCAACTTGAAGTTGGTGGTAATTAGCGATTCCTTAAGGCTGAAGTGCCCTTTTTTTAGTGCTACGTGTATTGCTTTTAAGGAATCAGTATTTCCGAATCCTTAAATGCAAGAGAGCCTTTATCGTTGGCTCGTCACCTTCACCTACTCAGACCTACTGTGCTGAGCAGAAGCATTCCCACAAGGCAGCCATAAGGCATACAGTTGTGAATTACAGTTTGACCCACGTTACAGTTTGCTATACAATGGGCAACCCCTTTTAAGCCTGCCTAAAAAGGTAGTATCAAAGGCAAAATGTTCTACCCCTAATGGTTAGTCTGAGGGCTTAACTAATACCAAACTCTTGGCTACTATGTGAATGTCTGAGATGTCATGAAACAAAATACCTGTCTTTCAGCTGCAACTGAGTACAATAAGAAGCCTTCCTAAAATGCCTATTGTATTTAACGTGTTTTTTTCTCAATAAATATGTTATGCCAATTGCCTTAATCAAAACTTTTCTGAACTGATGAGGCTCACGTCTTTGAACAATGGTTGTCACTGTAACCAACTTAGTCCTGCTGCCGTAAGCATACACTTTCCCGCGAGGCAAAAACCGGCAATACAAGCACTCTTTTTCAGTGAAAGCACACAACTTCTTCAAATACTGTACTGAAGGTAATCAGCATGTGGGTGGAGCCAAAAGGCCCTCTCTCTATAGTGCTTCTTAACGCTCTTTTTCTATTGATCAGATATAGTCAAGTGAAAGTTTTGCAGTCAAATCAGACCAAAAAAACAGAAAAAGAGTGTCACTTAACAATAACAAGCATTGGCATAGTCAATAGGTCTCACCTTTGGGACCTTATAGGTGTTTAGCCAGAGATATTGACTTTGCCTATGATTTTAAGCTGTGCTGTACATTAATTTGTAGAATGCAGCAAAGTTAGAATAAAGAAGTGTTTAAGGCATTTTTGTTACCTTATTTATGACCAAGAAAGCATTACATACAAGTGAAAGACTATATTAAAAATGCATTACCTATAAATAATGTATTGATCTAATTGTGTTATTTAAATGCTGGCAAATTGTTTCTGCGTGTGCCAATGCTTGCTTGTTATGTTTTTTTGTTATGGGGGCATAAATAACAGGAGGCTCAAGCTTGGGAAATAGTACCTTTGTAACAGTTAGTGAGATAGTTAGTGAGTTAGTTAGTTTGTTAATGATAGAGTTGGTTAGTTAGTTAGTTGGTGAGACAGTGAGAGAGTTAGTGAGAGAGAGTGAGTTAGTGAGAGAGAAAGTTAGTCAGTGAGAGAGAGAGTTAGTGAGCGAGAGAGTTATTTAGTGAGGGATAGTTAGAGAGTTAGTTATTGAGAGAGAGAGTCCATGAGAGAGAGAGAGAGAGAGAGAGAGAGAGTTAGAGAGTTAGTTTGGAGAGAGAGAGTCTGTGAGAGAGAGATAGTTAGAATTAGTGTTTTTAAAGTGAGTTAGATAGTGAGAGAATTAGTGAGAGGGAGTAAGATAGTTAGTTAGTGAGAGAGTAAGTTAGTGAGTTAGTGATAGAGAGAGTGTGAGAGTTAGTGAGTTAGTTAGAGGAGGGATCATACACCCGACCTCTTGTGACGAACATAACTGTGCAGTACACTACACATAAACATTGCAATATGCACAGATGTCATAGTCACACAATTACAAGTGAAGATCACAGCAAAAACGTAAACTTCTAAGCGTTATACTACGTGGACTAGGGGACGTTGCAACATGCCAGTAGCTAAGGGCAGTCAAACATGCATGGCAGCTCCGCAGCAGTGACCTCGATGGATGACATACTCACAATGCACCACAAGCCATGCTCGGTACATGAAGAATGTCCACATTATGGAAAGGTGGCATTTCAGATGTCTGGTACATCTGCATTGACTGTATGTCTTTCATGGTTCGTGCCGAATGTCAATGGCAGTCCACTTTGCGTCAATAAAATGGGAGTTCACCTATGACCTTGTAGGATATGATTCATACGAGGAAGGCATTACTTCTTGCCCTGGTGTTATGCTCTTGCGTCATCCAGCAGATTGGCTGACACAAATGCAACAGCTGCATCTTGCCGCACTCTGAGTACAGCTGTTCATCTTCAGCACCCAAGATATTCAAACAAGTGTCAGCCATTCACGTCACAAAGGCTTAGAACGCAGACACTTAATCGAAGTTAATGCCCACAGCGTAAACCTACCACAAAATCCCATAGAGGGCGATAATACTTTAGAACTTCATACAACCGTCATCAGGGAGAGAGGACATTCATGACTTGAATACCAATTCTATTAAAAGAGCAGAGGCTCGGTGATAACGAACATTCTTTACTAATAAATATATAGCAGCAAATTCTAAAACAAAATATATTGGAGGCATGTGATGCCCTTTTTGAAAAACAAGGTTAAAAGTCCAGTACTGGTAGAACACATTACTTCACTTTAATGACGTCATATTGCAGTGTATATATATATATATATATATATATGTGTGTGTGTATACATATATACACATATATATATATGTATATGTATATGTATGTGTATATATATATATATATATATATATATATATATATATATATATATATATATATATATATATATATATACACTCCAACCAGTAACTAGTGCAACGCCTTTGCACAAAGCCCAGTACGCAGACTCAGATGAATAAATCCACAGCCAGTCTTACTTCGATATTCTTCTTTTTATTTCATGATAAAGTGCAGAGGTGCAACAGGATGCCGAACAGACGCGTTTCGGGCGTGAACGCCCTTGCTCACTGTCAGCGGGTAAGTGGCTGAATACATGTTTGAATAATGGAACAATCAATTGCCACATGGCGCCAAAACGCTGACATCAGTCATTGACATGAAAAGTGGACTTCAATCTACAGTCAGTGAATTCAACCATATATACATGGCGGCCATTTTTGAAAGGTACAAAAGTTGTTTTAAGTATTGCCATTATCGTTATGTCTTAGTACAAATACATGTTAATCAAAGGCATTTTCACAAAAATCAACACCTTAATAAATGGAAATTCCGTTTTAAAGTGCAAATGCATTATTGCAATAATGTGCAAAATATCACTGTGCAAATACGCAGAAGTCAAAATTCATCATGTGCAAATACGCTGTAAACAATGATTACTTTAACATGAATTTCCAAAAGGCGTTCTTCTTACCCTTAGATTAAAATCATACTTAAAATAACTCTATAACAAGTAAGGCAAAACCATGAAAGTCTTGGGTTTGGCAAAAAAAGTCCACTGGTGGAACTGGGGTGATGGCGTGTGGTTATCAATACAAGTCTATTGGTAAATATACAAAGATTTTTTGTATGACGTCTTGCATTATAAAAGAGTGTATTTACAATTGAATGTTAATTCTTCATTTCAGACCACTTAATAACTAAATACTACTAAAGTGAAGGAGTGCTGGATTGTCCTGACCAACAGGTATAAGACATAATGGGGTTGAGGGGAAAAAACCATAACCAATATAATGTTAAAAAATGCTGTTTAGCAAAATGTACTTATTCATTAAATTGTCTTGAAATGCCTCTATGTGACTCAAGGTGGTATATTTAATCTTACGAATTTGGTTGACATTGGTCCCTGCCACAGACCAACGTCTTCCCAGCTATATCGTGGGCAAAAAAAGTGTGGAAAACTCGGTTACTAAAATGAGGGAACATGGTATTGAATCAAGGGAACATGATGTTGTATCCTAACAGAGAGATACATCTGTCCAATGTGATAGAGACAAAATTACAGGGGGCATAAAATGATGTACAGTAACATAGTATTACAGAAAAGTGCTCAGATCTTCCCCCATGTTCAGACCCCCCGGGATCTTAGTGTTGAGGCGAACAATATAAAGGGACTCCAACTGTCTCAACTGTCTTTCATAGTCCCCCCCTTTCTTGGAGGTTCTGACTGCATCTATCACAAAGTAACTCAGATGGGATAAGTTTCTACTGTGATATTGGTCAAAATGCCGAGCTACAGGGTAGCTCTTATCGCAGTTGACTATGGCCCGTAAGTGCTGAAGGATACGTTGGTGCACCGGGAGTTTGGTGCTACCAACGTACCTTAGATTACATGAGCACGTAAGTACGTATACTGCTAGCTCAGTTTTGCAAGTATAATGGCCTCTGATGTAAGTTGGTTTGCAGTCGAATGGTGTCATGTATGATCTGGTGTTAGTGCCAAATTTGCACGCTCTGCAAGATATACACCGGAAGAAACCTTTGCGAGGTGACAACCAATCGTTATTTTTGGTTAATTCCGGTGAACTGGACACTAAGGCATTTCTCATACTGTAAGCCCGTCTGTAAGTAACTTCAGGTTTTTTGGGGAGAATGTCTCTCAATGTAGGATCAGTCAGAATGACAGACCATTGTCCTCTGACTAATTTCGAAATTTGATTAGCCTGGCGACTAAACCCTGTGATCAAACGTATGGTATTGCTGTTCTCTTCCTGACTATCAGGGATGGAAACAGAATTGGAAGGGGCCTGCAGGAGATTTGTCCTATCCAAATTGTTAGCTTTGGACATAGCTGTCTTTAGCGCACTGCGTTTGTAACCCGTCGCTTCCAACCTTTTCATGGCTTCATTTTGATGGAAGTCTCTAAGTTACACTGAGCTACAGGTCCTATGAATTCTAAGGAATTCTCCATATGGTATGGATCTGATGGTATGACCCGGGTGGAAACTGTGTGCGTGCAGTATTGTATTGCCTGCTGTGTTTTTTCTATATAGGCTAGTAGTCAGAGTGTGATTGACTATGGTTACCTACACGTCTAGGAAGCTAATTTCAGTGTTGCTGATTTCAGCACTAAATATAAGGTTGGAATCATTTACATTTATGGCTTTCACAAAACACTCAGCTTCCTCCTGACTCCCCTTCCATATGATGAAAATATCATCGATGTACCTCATATACTTTATAATGTTGTTATGCCATACACTTGAGTATTGAGCCCTGAGGACATGCTCCTCCCACCAACCCACGTGGAGCCCCGCGTAGGTTGGCGAAAAACATGCCCCCATAGCCACTCCCCTCAACTGTTTAAAGACTTTGTCATCAAACAAAAAGATGTTATTGTTGAGGCACCGTTCTACCATAGATAGAAGCATGCTATTGTGTTTGTGTAATTCTACTGGTCTCTTGTCCAAATAGAATTTTAAACCTTTGAGGCCATCTTGATGAGAAATACTAGTATAGAGACTAGCAATGTCCATGGTGATTAACAAATAATCTGGTGACCACACACTCTGATTCATGATTTTGAGGAAATCCGTACTGTCCTTTATATATGCAGGCAAAGTGGTTACGAAGTCTTGTAAGTAATGGTCTATATACTTGGAGGTGTTTTCAAACAAGCTGTGGATGGCAGATACTATGGGTCTTCCCGGCACTGGTCTGACCCCTTTGTGGACTTTTGGTATGAAATAAATGTTCGGTATTACCGGATGCTCTTTGTATAAATATTTCATCTCCTCTTTTGTTAAAAGCCCATCTCTTTTCCATCCATTTAATTCTTTATAATATGCCTGCTGGATGTTTTTTGCTGTTCTTAGATCAATTTGTGCATAGCATACTCTGTCATTTAAGTGGCGATACGCTTCTTCCATATATTCCAATTTGCTCCAAAGGACCACATTACCCCCTTTGTCAGATTGATTTACAATGATTGTGTCATTGGATTGTAGTTTCTTTATTAAATCATTGTATGGTCTCATACTGGCATTAATGGTATTCCTTTGTTTACTGACTTGGGTATGTAGTTTTTTCAAACCATCAGTTAGCAGTTCAGCATAAGTATCTATGGCATCCTTGGGCATCGACGGAATGAAAGTTGATGGTGGTTTGAAGCCACTAGGTTCACTTTGTCCAATGTCAATGTTTTCATCACAGGCTACATTTTGGGTGCTTGGGGTAGATGTGTCATCGTTGCGCAGATAATGCATGGTTTTCAAAAGGGGCACATCCTTCGCCTGTAACCCACTTCTTTCTTGGTTGGTCATTGTGGGAACAGGTTTTTTGTTCTGTACTAGCCCTCCTTTGATGGCATAATATTTGCGTAATTTGAGTTTTCTGATGAACTTAAATACATCTACTCGGGTGTTACCATAGTTAAAGTTGCTCTCTGGACAGTATGATAATCCTAGAGCAAGAAGTTGTTTTTCTGCCTGGTCAAGTTGTACATTGGTCAAATTGATAATTGTCTTTTCCATAGTTACTGCTTGTTCCCCCAATTTTTCTTCTTTTGTGGCCGCCCTTTGCCTTTTGGCACATTTCCGGCGTTCCCTCCGTCTTGCGTTTCTGCGCCGCTTGTTTTCACGTTTCTCGAGCGCAGAGTGCTTTTCCTTTGTATCCTAGGGTTAGTTGCCCCAAATCCCCTTCCTCTGAACCTGGGGCTCCTCCATCCGATTCTTCACTACTTGGAACCAGACTTTCCAAGGAGCTTGAAGCATTGAGGTCAGTTGTTCCCGATGTACTGGGTTGAGCTTGTGGTGGCGCTGGTGCTTGTCTGGGCATTTTGTTGCCTAATGATCTTTGTTTGCGTAAATGATCGTATTTTCTGGCAAACGTGTATATCTGCCCCAGTTTGTAATCCTGTTCATCCCTGGCAAATTTATACACTTTTCTTTGTTTGATGGTGTTCTCATGTTTGCTCAGGCGATCTTTAATTTCTTTACGCGTTTGCTCAATTAAAGCCAAATCCTGTGAAAATGTTTCTTTTGACAATTCCTCGTTAATTCTTGTTATCTAGTGAAGTAGTGTGGCTCACTGGTTAGAGGCGGCAGACCCGAGAGCAGAGGACGGCCCGGGACCAGGGTTCGATTCCCGGCGCGGCAGGTTTCTGGACCAGGGTCAGCGGACTCGATAATTCTCTCGCCTCGGTGCCCACTCTGATCAGCGATCACACTCGGCAACTCTGGGCATTAGCTTGCCTCATCTTCACTAACGGCCCCACCAGACCGCCGGGGATGCCTGGTCTCACCCTGGAGATACCCATTAAGGGACCATCTCTCAGGGAAGCCAGGAAGGGTTTCGCAGCGGTCGAAGCGCCTTGGGACCCTACGGGTAAGTAGTGCGCTATATAAATGCCAATACATTATTTCAATGAGGTCTTTGTCCCTATCGATTTTGGCATATTTGACTAGGAGGCATAGCAACCGCATGGATGCCTCCAGGTTACTCTCTGCCCAGTCCTTTAACAATAACGGGTTTGGATTTTCAAAACTGGGCACCAGCATGATTCTTAGGCCCCGAGGGACCCGATTCACTTCCCGATATTTTTCTAACGAGCGAATCTCCCACCACTTCGTGAGCTCACTTCTCATATGTTTCTCTAGCTCTTTCAACAATTTTTTAACATCGCTATCCTTTGCCACCGCAATGTTTTTGTTCATATTACCACCTTGTTTCACTGTCGGCAAATTTTGAAACAGCTGATATATATATATATATATATATATATATATATATATATATATATATCCATTGAATAATGGCATTTAATAACCCTCGCCTGACATAAGGACCCGAGCTGCTGGCAAGTGCATTTGGGAGAAAAGACAAATAACAAGCGTTATAGCCCGTCTCCAAGGTCATAAACTTACCATTATCTACCCATCAGTTAACTATCAGCTGTGTAGGGCTTAGCTGAAGGCCTTCAGCGGTACAGCAAGAGCGCACCCAAAAGCAATCAAAATGTCATTTTTTTAGTTGAAATGTTAATAAAGCACTGCTTGTCACCAAGAGGTAGCCTTGGAGAGCTTAACTGTCTCAAAATACCATCGCCTACTTAAAAGAAGCTGTTTCAGGTGAATGAATGAATGAATTAGTAATTTGTATTGCGCTACTAATACCCGAAGTTGTCAAGGCGCCTACCAAAACAGAACAGGAAGGGCAAGGCCCGACTATAGATAAGTCCGCACAAAGAGATGAGTTTTAAGTGCATTCCTAAAAAGCTGAAGGGTAGGAAGAGATCTTAGTTCCAGGGGGAGGGCATTCCACCACTTGGGAGCCAGGTTAGAGAAAGCTCTGCCACCCCATCTGGTTCTCCGAATACGAGGTACTGAAAGAAGGAGTCTATTCGAGGAGCGCAGGTCCCTGCCGGGGCTATAGCGGGACAAGATGGAACTTATTCCAGTGGGGCTGCTTTTTGCTAGGGCCCTATAAGTCATACACATGGTCTTGAATACTATTCGGTCCTCTATAGGGAGCCAGCGCAGTGATTTTCTGGCAGAGGTAGCCGAGGTTCGCCGGGGTAGATCAAGGACAAACCTTGCCGCTGCGTTCTGGACCACCTGCAGGCGCTGCAGCAGGCTTTTATTCAAACCCGCATACAGCGCATTGCAGTAGTCCAGACGCGAACCAACAAGGGCGACAGCAAGTTGTTTCCTTGCCTGCTGGGAGAGGTAATGCCTGATTCTCCTCAGTATGTGAATGATACCCCAACAGGTAGAAACCGTGCGATTGACCTGTTGGCACATAGTGAGGGTGGGATCAATGATGACTCCAAGATTTTTAGCGGAGGAGGGAGGGACCGGGCAAGCACCCAGTGAGTTTGGCCACCAATCGGCTGACCATATCTCCTCCTTACCTCCGAACACCATCACCTCAGTTTTCTCCCCGTTCAGTTTCAATGAATTATATATCATCCATTGCCCGACTGCCTCCATACAAGATCTAAAGTTGGAGGCAGTCGAGGTTACTGACTGGGAGAGAGAGACGAGGATCTGCGTGTCATCCGCGTAGGAAACTACCTCCATCCCGAAAGATCTAATTAGTCTGGCAAGGGGGGTCACATAGATGTTAAAGAGGGTCGGACTTAATGCCGACCCCTGAGGGACCCCACATTGCACAGACAGGGATGGAGATAGAAATTTGCCCAGCATCACTCTTTGCTCTCAGTGGTTAAGGAAAGAGGTGAGTAGCCTAAGGGCTGCCCCCTGAACCCCGATCTCCCCCAGACGAGATGTTAGAACTGAGTGAGAAAGGGTGTTGAAGGCCGCCGTAAGGTCTAAAAGGATCAGGAGGTAGGTCTGAACCTTATCTACACGTGCGCGGATATCGTCCAGCACTATGGTCAGGGCAGACTCAGTGCTGTGCTCCCTCCTGAAACCGTGCTGTGAAAGATCCAGACACCCCGAGCTTTCCACGAAGGCAGCGAGATGTTTATTTAAATGAGTTTCTAGCATCTTAGCAGGGGCCGGGAGCAGTGAGATGGGGCGAAAGTTTTTTAATACTCCCGGATAAAGAGAAGGCTTCTTGACTAGGGGTTTTACAACCGCATTTTTCCACTGTTGAGGAAAGATGCCATCCCTCATGGCCATGTTCATGATGTCAACAAGGGGGGGTAGGAGGGATTCTCTACACTGCTTCAGAATCTTGAGGGGGCAGGCATCTAAGGGGGATCCAGATTTGGTTTTAATAAGAAGAGTCTCTAGGTCCTGTAGAGAAAGAGGAGGGAAAGATTCCAAGCTTCCCAACGGGGGTTTCTCCGAAGGAGCGAGGACTAGGTCAAGAGGGGCAGGAGGTTCAGAGGTACAAGATCTCTGCAGTTCCAAAGCGATGTAGATATCCGAGATTTTAGTCTGGAAGAAGGAGGCTATACTGTCACAGAGCTCCTGTGATGCGATTACCGGGTCCGGAGTCTGAAGGGTAGTGAGAGAGTCTACTATCCTGAATAGATCTTTAGGGGAAGAGAGAGAGGTAGTGAGAGCCGTAAAATACTCTTGTTTTGTTCTAATAACTTCCAGCTTGTATTTCCTAATCAGGATCTTATGGGCTTCCTTGTCCCTTAGATCCCAACTGGAGTGCCAGAGACGCTCCTGTCTTCTAGCTTCCTGTCTAAGGAGTCTTAAGTGCTCCGAGAACCATGGGGCAGAAGGTTTTTTTCTGGCTGTGTAGCACTGGCGGATGGGGGCCAGTTCTTCCAGGGCCTGGGTTATGGTCTTTTCGTAATGTGAGACCGCTGACTGGACATTTTCCTCCTGGGATATAGACAGACTCGAAAATCCAGGGGGCAAAAGAATTTTCCGTAATGTTCTTGAAGTTCCTACGAGATTCTATTTTACTCGGGGTTTTGCTAGTTCTCCCCGGAGTAGGACAGAACACATTGAAAGGAACCGCTAGATGGTCCGACCATGAAAGGAGGAAGGGATCTTTCACCATCAACCTCTGATCGTTAGAGAAGATCCCGTCAAGCGTATGTCCTGCTTGGTGGGTGGCCCCTTTCACCAGTTGGGTAAGTCCACAGGCAGACATAACATCCAACAGGGAGAGAGTATCATGCGTCTCCAACAGCTCCAGATGAAAATTAAAATCTCCCAATATTGTGAGATTGTCACGGCCAAAATAAGGTTCTAAGACATGGAGCAATTGCTGTCCGAAGCCTGCTCTAGGGCCGGGGGGACGGTAGACTAGGATCCCATTGAATATAAAGCTAGGGGCAGCTGTTAAAGAGAAGTATAGGACTTGGAAAGTATCCTTGGGATCAGAGACTGGAAGGATATGGCAGTGAAAGCTATCCTTATAAAGAATTGCTAGCCCACCTCTACACGTCCCATTCTGTCGTGACGGGCCAGGCAGTACCCTTCCGGGACTGCTTCAACAAGGTCAGGGCCCGAGGATTCCTTCGCCCACGTTTCCGTGATAAAGACCCACGAAGGTTTCCTATCAAGTACCAGCTCCTTAAAGGCAATGTTGTTTTTAATCAACGAACGAGCATTGATAAGAATGCAGTCTTCTCTCAACACAGTGACTCCAGGGTCGGCAGGGGGTTCTAACTGATGAGGGGGGGGGAAAGGCTAGGGCCCTCAGGGCCTGTCGAGAGGCAACCACAACATGGAGATAGTAAAAGATCGTCTGGTGAACATTTGTGAGAACACGCAAGTACTAGTGGTTTGAGCTCCAACATCTCCTGAAGCGAATACTTGCGGGACGGAGGTGAAACCGCATCCAGAACAGATGTCCCGCCGTCCTGCCCGTCCTCAGCGCGGACGGGCACAGACGGGCAGGACTCTGGCACGACTCCGGCGCAGATCCGGCGCGTCCGCAGTACGCGTCCGCTGCGCGGAGTCATGACCGTTCTTTTTATAGCGCTGCTAGAGCGCGCGATTCGCCTGGCCCACACCCAATATGGCCGCCAAGATCGAATCCCAGCCCTCGGCGTCGATGCTCGGCCGAGGGCGGTCCGGAGGTAGGGGAGGGGGGAAAGGAGCACAGAGCGCTAAGGAGCACTAGGGGAGTCTCTAATCTCGAGCGCTTTTTAATCAAGCGCTATCGAGCACACCAGTAAAATCACAGTTTACCAATTTAAAATGCTTCTTAGTCAAGCACAAACAAAACACGAAATAAAATTGCAAGAGTAGAAATTCTAGAGTGCCAAGTAAAGTAAAGACAGAGACCTCCCGGCTTCCGCCTCAGGAGGGAAAGGTGGCTTCTGTTTGGTTATCGCTAGAAACAGTCCCTATTTCCTTTTTATAGCGCTGCTAGAGCGCGCGATTCACCTGGCCCACACCCAATATGGCCGCCAAGATCGAATCCCAGCCCTCGGCGTCGATGCTCGGCCGAGGGCGGTCCGGAGGTAGGGGAGGGGGGAAAGGAGCACAGAGCGCTAAGGAGCGCTAGGGGAGTCTCTAATCTCGAGCGCTTTTTAATCAAGCGCTATCGAGCACACCAGTAAAATCACTTTTTACCAATTTAAAATGCTTCTTAGTCAAGCACAAACAAAACACGAAATAAAATTGCAAGAGTAGAAATTCTAGAGTGCCAAGTAAAGTAAAGACAGAGACCTCCCGGCTTCCGCCTCAGGAGGGAAAGGTGGCTTCTGTTCTTTCCTACTCCGGGGAGAACTAGCAAAACCCCGAGTAAAATAGAATCTCGTAGGAACTTCAAGAACATTACGGAAAATTCTTTTGCCCCCTGGATTTCGAGTCTGTCTATATCCCAGGAGGAAAATGTCCAGTCAGCGGTCTCACATTACGAAAAGACCATAACCCAGGCCCTGGAAGAACTAGCCCCCATCCGCCAGTGCTACACAGCCAGAAAAAAACCTTCTGCCCCATGGTTCTCGGAGCACTTAAGACTCCTTAGACAGGAAGCTAGAAGACAGGAGCGTCTCTGGCACTCCAGTTGGGATCTAAGGGACAAGGAAGCCCATAAGATCCTGATTAGGAAATACAAGCTGGAAGTTATTAGAACAAAACAAGAGTGCCTTCTGAGCAACTAGTCTTGGACTCAGACCGAAGTCCACAAGAGGTGCATACACAGATCAAGCATTATAGGGAGGGAGGGTCGATGGGGGTTAAACTTTAAAAGTGCTTTGATATACTGCTGTGTCTGGGCTGAAATGCCCATGGCACGACCCAGATTTATTTCTATTACCACTTAACCCTTGTTATCTTCGTACTTCATGTCAGCATCCAGGCAGGACGGCTGAAATGCAAGAGTTGCATGGGGGAACTGCAGTTGGCACAAAGTGCCCTCTTTAGGGTGAGGAAGAGATGGGGGTGACATAGTGATAAAAGAACATGACATAAGAACACAGATGGCGAAGGAGAAGAAAAAGAAGGGAAGAAAAAGAAAGGGTCAGGGAGATTGTGGATGTTGGGTCAACGAAGAAAGTACAGAAATGAAACAAAGGGAACAGAAAACTAAAAAAAAGGAGGGCACATCTAAGAGCGCGAAAGACAGTGATAATCGATCATGCATTGCATAGGTTTTCCTTCTGGGAATCACACCGTCGAATGCATTTATATTGTTGAGTGAATCTAGATCAGCTCGGAATAACTGGCGTACTGGGGCACGTATTTAATAAAATTTGTGGTATAGCGCTTCAAAGTCCACAGCAAAGCCGGAATCATAAAGAAACAATCATCAACAAGTCCATAGACGTCACTTCACGAGTTAAGCTCACGATGACGGAAACATGGCCGGGGTACACACAGAGACTGCTGACGTCAATGAACATTACAAGTATAGACGTCCCTTCATGAGAGAAGCTCACGATGACGGAAAACATGGCCGGGTTACACTCAGAGACATCTAACGTCAATGCACATTACAAGCCTTTGTGGAGGTCCCGGCAGAGACCTGGTTACAGAACCAAGGGTGTGTGGTTTGGCGAAGTTTGTGCTATATACAAAGCCAAAAAAATGTAGGTCGATGTACTTTTGCCACTGTGCCCTGCCTGACTAGAGGTCCTATTTGTAGGGGAAAGAGTGGGCATTCCCATACAGATGTAGTACTTTTCCCTAATGCTTATTTGGCTTGCCTTGTGACTACCCTGTAACCCCGGAACAAGAGTCCCGACTTCTAGTCCAATCAATCCAAGCTTTGACGCGTGCTGTAACGTGACGCAGACTTAAAATCGCAAGACAAATATGACTGGTTGTGACTTGCAAGTACCAGAAAGGGCTGGGGAGTAATGCCGCAATGTTGGATAGGCTGAGGATCTAGTGCCTGAAAAAAAACACACCTTAACGGCAAGCTCGCGCACTTGACCACCAAGCACTGAAACAGAAGCGCTGCCCCGCGGCCCAGAAAGTTAATTGTGAGAGAGAGGGGGAGCAGGAGGTGAGCCCGCGAGTTGTGCACGCACGTGCGCTGGGGAGAGCATTCTGCTCTTTTTTTAAGCACATACTCATGCTTGTGGCGCACCCATGCACGCTCCCGCAAGGTGGATGCCGCCACAAGCACGAGTATGTGCTTCGAAAAAGAGCAGAACGACGGCTAAAGGTCCTCCTATGCAACGCATGCGTGCGGCGTAGGCGAAACCTAAAAATGAGGTTTAATACAGTAATGAAAAACATGGTCTCTCCAAAGTATGGAATGAATGCACTGAAGTGTTTAATTGATGATATATTTGGTATGCCTCTTTGGTATGATGCTTTTGACATAGTGCCTTTGATGTTATACCTTTGGTAAAATGATTTTGGCATTCTGCATGGTACAGTGCTATTTGTATGATAGTTTTGGTATTATATTTTTATTACGCACATCTTGTTAAAATGCCTTTTGTACAATGCTTTGGTATGATGCTTTTGGTATGATAAGTTGGCATAATGCTTTTGCTACCATGCTTAGGAATCGTGCTCTTGATATCATTGCTTTATTACAATGCTTTTCATACTAGCTATTGGTGTGATATTTTTTGTTATGATAGTTTTGTTTGGATGCCTTTGCTATGATTCTTTTTGGCATAGTGCCTACGAAGTCATTGCTTGGATCAATGATTTTGGGATAGCGCCACTGATATCTTTGTTTGGTACAGTGCTTTCGGTATGATACTTTTGTTATGATATGTTTATCATACCTTTGTTTGATGCCTTTTGTATAATGCATTTTGTAGATGTGTTTGCTGGGACGTAATTGGTATAATTCTTTAGTATTATGTTTTTGCTATGATGCTTCTGTCAAGGTGCCTTTAATAACACTGCTTTGTTATGATGCTTTTTGAGTGAGCTTTGGTGTGATCTTTTTATTGTGATACTTTTATTATGATGCCTTTGGTATGATGTTTAGGTATGAGACTTTTGCTATGATGCTTTTTTGTATACTGCCTTTTGTACCATCCGTTTGGTACAGTTCTCCTGGTATAATGTTTTTGGTATGATATTTTTATAATAGTGCTTTTTCTTTTATGTTAGGTAAGATGCTTTTGTATGATGTTTCTTAAGATACTTTTATTACAATCGTTTTGTTTGAAGAACCGGGATTTAAACCCAGCGGCGCAGGGGGCACGCCCAAAGTCTTTGGATTCACCTGTCTTGGCAAACAGAGACACGGGATACTTCTTGGTGACGTCAAAGATCAAATTTATTAGCTGCAGCCAGTAACAGAGGTCCTAGAAGTACAACACGGTGTATGTTCTCAGGAGACTGCTCAAATTCATAGAGCGGAGCATCGTCTTTTATGCCAGAAATAACATTCCTGGCCAGCATCAATTACTTACAAACTGACCAATCAGAGGATGACATTTCAAAGGTATCACATAACGACAAACCCACTTTCAGTTGTCCAGCCCACCAGAAATGACAAGGCAAAATCCAACATTCTTGCTCGAACAGGCCGGACGGACCCATCATAAAAGACCTCGACCCAAATCAATAATTAAGCCATAAAGGAAGGAGCAGAAACAGATAAGAAACAAGATAGAAGGGTGTGTGCGTGTGCCATAAACATTGCAATGTCCTGCTCTTTGATCTCTATCTGACCAGCTGCCTAACAAGGAACTGGTTCAGCAAGTTTAGCCTCAGGCAACAGGATCAGTTCACTCAGGTCAAACAGAAGTCAGCACAAACTCAAGCTAAAGTGTATGTGTCCTAAAGACTCGTTTGGCCACAGTCATCAGCTTATGTGAGGGCAACCAGACAAAATGGCTGCCGCACACAAAATGGAACCCGAGGGTTCGAACGAAATCCCTAAATACACAGTGTATCCATCAACCGAACATGACGAAAACACTCGTACATACCGCACTCGTTATTTGCGGTCCGCTGATACCAAAATCGTCACGATACGACGACCTTTATTGAACGGGTTCAGAATTCACGGAACCTCAGCCCTCCTTTTGCCCTTACATAGGCAATAACCTAAACTCACGTCAATCTGAATCCAGGTCTATATTCATCAGATCATCAAGATGTTGCTGTAGCATCATCCTAGTACTTAGTAACTCTCTCTGGACAGGTCTCCTCGAACACGAAGTTGCACAAAGGCCACATATAGCAGGAGCACACTGTACGAAAAGACAGAACAGGAAAAGGATTGCTAATACCATCCCAATGACCATCAGAATCCTCCATCCCCAAGTGGATAACAATTCCCAAAACCATCCCATCAACGACCAATCTTCTTCGTCCACATGCACAGACTCGGAGATCTTATGTAGCTTGGAAATGGCTTGGTACACTGTCGGAGCGTTGTCTGGAATGAAAACGCAGCAGCTCGATTGAATCAATTTACAAACCCCTCCTCTATCTGCAAGTATGACATCTAACTCAACTCTGTTCTGAAGAGTCATAAGGCGATCCGACTGGAGCTCAGCAGTCAAGTTACTAAGGGCACCGGCAGTTTCGACTATGGTGGACTCAACCACTCTCGTCAATTGTCGTATGTTCCTGCTGTTAACCATAGGTCCCCAAAACGGCAGAAAACCCTTCAAGAAATCTCCCAATTCTTGTCCTGCGGTATCTTCCTTACTGAAGACACCTCTAACAACTCTCATCTTGTGGTAATCTGCCGCAGCTGTAACAGGCAACAGGAACGAGACAAAACATGTGCCCGAGAAATCAGGGGGCAACCATGTATACGCTCTGTCATGGCAAATGAAGTAGGTACCCTTAGCTGCTAGAAACGCTGGGGAAGTCTGGGACGCAAAAACATACGTCTCAGTGCAAACACTCTTCCCTAACTGAGCTCTCGGATTCTTGCCATTACCTTGCAGACAGTAATGACCCTGATGGGGTACAATCCAAATCGGAGAGGATCTTTTTGCTCGCTGGTTAACACTCAGACTAACTCCATATCCAGTAACGTTCCATCCAATATACGCTAGTGTCTCATCTCTCGGGATAGTCTCATAAGAATCTATTCCTCTAATCATGTCTACTATTCCCTTAACTAGAGCACTATTCTTTGGATTATCTTTCACAGAACGTAGGGGGTAGACTTTACGAGCATAGATGAACATCGTTCTGTATGCCCACACAGAACCATTGTAGCTGAACGGCAGGACCAGGTAAGGAATACCTTTATCTATAGTATGTGGCATAAGGCCACACACCCAACAAATAGTCGTGTTCACTACTAGCTGGTGTTGGTGCAGAAGCTGAACAAAGGAATTATTAGCGAATTCCATTCTCCTAATGGACTCATGTTCGGGCAGAGGGTGAAAAGAATGCGAAGAAACAGTAGGAGGAGGCATAGGTTGCGTAGTGGGCATGAGCGTCACTTGAAAAGAGAATGTCACATATCCAATTAAAAAGATCATTAAGCTAAGCAACATAAACAGACATAATATTAAAAAACGTTTTCTGGTTATTGCTGTACAAATTTTGCTCTTGAAGCTCATTCTTTCAACAGGTCTCTCCATCTCGAAAAACTCCATCCTCTAATCGTGCTGCTCGCGGCGGTAGGGTGTTCCGTGCTAGGGAATGCGTCTGTCAGTCCAGGGAGCGCCCTTAGACCAACCAGAACCGTCGACCTAACGTCTTCGGCTTGCACTCCAAAGACTTGACAACTGCGACCCTACAGCTGAACCCGGATGGCGGTTCAAAAAACAAAAATCAAAATAGTTCCTCGGAGGAGAGCTAACCTTCAAAAATCAGTAAAAGAAAGAATCTCAGTGCTTTATTTGTCCCGCGACTCTCGGTCGCAAATTATAACGCTCTTTGCCAGGCAATGTCTGTTCACGGAACAGGAGTTCAGGTTCAACCGTGTTCAAATGGTTCAACGGAGGCACAGCTTCTTGAAGAAGGTCGTCACTTTCTTGCTCAGTGTTCGTTCCAATCAAACGGGCATCGCTGAAAGGCAGAAAACGAGGCACGGTTTCAGTCTCAGAATCAGGAAGTCCTTTCTGGACCCACCAGTTGTACGGCAGAGGCAAAGGGGCCCTCTTACAATGTACGCCGTGGATCCAGTTCTTTTTACCATGCACTCGTACTGCGGAACGGGTCGCCAACAGGACTTGATAGGGGCCGACCCAGCGGGGCTGCTCGTTCTTGGCCCGCTGAAAGTTCTTGACAAGGACCCAGGATCCAGGTTCAATGGCGTGTCCTGGATCTTCAGAAGCTTGTGGCAATGTGTCATGAACCTGTTGATGCAAAACACGCAATTTAGCCATCAATTCGTACAGGTAGTCAAGCAATACGGGATGCTCTATCTCGCTGAATTTTGTCGGCCGCGGCACTCCCCAAATATTTGCCGGGCGACCAAAAACAACCTCATATGGACTAAGTCCCATTCGCTAATGCACAGTCATTCTTGTGGACAGAAGGACTAACGGCAAGGCATCAGGCCATTGTAGACCAGAGCTCGCCTGGATCTTGGCTAGCTTTAGCTTAAGGGTGCCATTATAGCACTCAACCAAGCCAGCTGATTGGGGATGATTTGCAGCGTGGAACTTCTGCAAGATTCCTAACCCATCACACACTCTCTTCATCACTTGACCCACAAATTCGCTCCCATTGTCACTCCAGACCATTCTCGGCAAACCATACCTAGGGAAAAATTCCTTAATAAGGGCTTTCGCTGTGGACAAGGCAGTGTTATCTTTCAAAGGGTAGGCTTCCACCCATCTAGAAAAAGAGCAAACAACCACTAAGACATATTTCAGGTTGTTGCACCTCTCCATGTGGATGAAATCTAGCTGCAAAGCCTCAAACGGATACGTTGGAGGAGCAAAATGACCAGCTGGAGTTGTAGTTCCCTTACCAGGATTGTACATCAAACACACCATACAATTCTTAACCAAATTCTCTGCACACTTAGGAATTCCAGCATTCTGCCAAACCGGAGCCAACAACTTGCAAATCCCTTTCACGCTAATATGAGCCAATCTATGAGCCATTGTAACCACTGGAAGTACATACGCATCGGGTAACAACCATCTCTGATGCTCTGACAAATCAATCCAACAACCATTCGAATCCAATTTACCCTTACTCCCTCTCCATTCATTCAATTCTTTCTCTGTAGCTTCAGCTTGGATGGATTTCACACTCTCAATCGTATCTTCACACATACTTCCATCTGGAACCCATCTCGCCGGACCCGCAACATGCATTCGACTCATCACATCTCTTGCAGTTTCTTTCGCGACTTCATCTGAAAACGCATTACCACGACCAACATCATCCATGACTTTCTTATGTGCACTGCATTTCACAATCGCTACTTGCAAAGGCAAAGTAAGTGATTCAAGAAGTTCATTCACCAACTGACCATGCTGGATCTTGGTTCGGTGCGAAGTCAGGAACCCACGCTCTTTCCACAATCGTCCAAAACTATGAGCCACACCAAACGCATACTGGCTATCGATATAAACAGTCACTCGTTTTCCTTTCGACAACACACACGCTCTTGTCAATGCAATCAACTCTGCTGCTTGCGCTGAATTATGTGGGATACGTGCAGCTTCAACAATCGTATGCAAAGTCGTAACAGCATATGCCGCAGTCGTATCACCATTCGGAAGCTTAAAGCACGAACCATCAACCCATAAGGTACCATCACACTCTGGAAGAGGAGTATCCCTAAGATCTATCCTCCCTTTCGTTTCTTCCTCAGTCCTAAGGAAACAATCATGTTGTTCGGTATCGTCTATCTCAGTTGAAATCGGCAACAACGTGGCTGGATTCAACGTGATGCATCTCTTTATATGCACATGACTCGCTAACAAGGTCAATTCGTAACCTGACAACCGAGCACTAGTTAAGTGCTGTGTCTTGGTATGGTTCAATAAGGTATCCACTGCATGTGGAACCATCACAATCAGTGTATTGTCCATCACCAAACCAGCAGACTGTCGAATTGAAACAGCCGCTGCCGCTGTAGCTCTCAAACAACTCGGCAACGCTCTAGCTACCGGATCCAAAGTCGACGAAAAATAAGCACATGGACGCTGCTTATCGCCAAATTTTTGAGTCAAAATTGACAATGCACATCCCTCTCTCTCGTGGACATACAATGTGAAAGGCTTACTGTAATCGGGAGTACTCAACACAGGAGCCCAACACAACGCATCACGCAATTCTGAAAAACTCTTCTGACATTCGTCAGACCAAGGGATAGGATTTGGGGTATCCTTAACAGTAAGAGCTATCAAAGGCTTTGCAAGCAACGAAAAATTAGGGATCCACTGTCTGCAATACGATGTAATACCTAAGAAAGCACGTACTTCTCTCTGTGTCATAGGCACACTCATTTTCGCAATAGCTTGAATTCTTTTTGGGGTCAATCTTCTTCCCTCCTTCGATAAGAGGTGACCTAAGTAGGTAACTTCTTGTCGACAATACTGCAACTTCGTAAGAGAAACCTTATGATGGAAATCAGACAAATGACGCAACAACGACAAAGTAGCCTCTTTACAAATCTCTTCATTGTCAGCCGCAACTAACAGATCGTCAACATACTGAATAAGAGCAGCACCATCAGGTAAGACAATCGAATCAAGTTGTGTTTTCAAAGCCTGACTATAGATCGATGGACTCTCACAATAGCCTTGGGGAGCGCGTTTAAACCGGAAACTTCGGCCTCCTAAAGAGAAGCCAAAAATATCCCTACTTTCCACGGCAATGGGGATGCTGAAGAAAGCATTCTTCAAGTCGATCACCGAAAACCACGTGGCTGTAGCCGGGATCAAAGTCAGTAAAGCGGTGATATCAGGTACAACAGGAAATTGCGGAACAACGATCTTATGTACCTCACGAAGATCGATCACAAACCTATATACAGGAGGCTGTGAAGAATCAGTTCTTTTCAGAACAGGCAAAACCGGACTATTGCACACATTACTTCTCATTTCCTCAATCACACCTTTCTCAATCAGATCATAGATGATCGCCAAAAGTGCTCTTTCACCATCGCTAGAGATCCGGTACTGTGGAATGCGTGGCAATCTAGCATTTGCTTTCAACGTCACAACATATGGCGGAATCTCTAAGAGGCCTACATCATTCGGACCAGTAGCCCAAAGAGAATCAGGGAGAGAAGACAATTCAGGTGGAAGTCGATCTTTAGACAAGTACATCGGAGAGATCACTCTCTCACACATTGTAAGATGTACTCCTGAAGGAGAACAATATAGCGTTGCATACAATCTCTTCAACAAGTCCAATCCCAACAAGTTCTCACCACAACCTGTCGTCAGAATGAGGGGTGCTTCAAAATCACAAGGTCCAACAGAAAGAGACAAAGGACTAGAAATCGGATTACTAACTGGGGCGCCAGAGAAACCTACTGAACCATTCGTTAAGCCAGACAAAGGTGCGCCAGGGAGTTTAGAGTGCATGATAGAACTCTTCGCAGCACCAGTATCCAACAGAAAAGGCTCTGACACACCTGATGAAATCACTTCAACATAAGGTCCACTCTGATCTACTGGAACTGAAACAACTCCCTATCTTTGTCTATGGCTGTCCTAGCAATCATTACCATCCATATTCTCACCTTCAACGTAATAATCGTCCGCATAGTACTGAGCCGTCCTACCAGACGCACCATTCTGCTGATCAAAGCTATTCATAGAATTCTGTGGAGGCAAAGAACGCGCATTCTGAGAAAACACACCACTTCCTCTACCTCTAGGAGCTTGCTGAACACCTCGACCTCTCACACCAGAAGCACCATTCGTGCGCTGTAACAGAACCGGGCAACTACTCTTAAAATGGCCCTCTTCTTTGCAATACGCACACTGATTAGGACCAACCGGAAAACGCTGTTGAGAAGACTCGAACCTTTGTGAGTTTCTCTGATATTGCTGAGGTTGCTGATAATCGCGCTGATTACTACGAGGCGGATACGCTTGCTGTAAAAGAACTTTAGTCTTCAATTCCTTAGTCTTCTTATCCGCTTTCTCTATCTCATCCTTATTCCTATTTTCATAGTACTGGGCAGTAGCTAAAATCTGTGCTGACGTGGAAACAGCCCAAGCACTCTCAGAATCCTTCAACCTATTGCACAATTCTGGTAGCAAATTATGAACAAACTTGTCAACGAACAACCGTTGACCACCTTCTGTACTCATGTCCTGACCACTGTGGTCTACAAAGGTCTCTTCGAACCGCGTGAAAAAGTCGGACACAGTTTCATCTTTCTTCTGCTTGCATGCAGACAACTTGTCCCAATTAACACGCAAAGCAGGCATCAAAGTCTTCATGTAATCAATAATTCTACCAGGGAGTTCGGCAATTACATCTTCAGGCTTAGCACCACCTACTTGTCTAGCATCTGCAGCTCTAAGATTATTCCATGTATCACCTAATTCCTGCGCATGATCCGTGTGACGAATCTTTGCCCAAATAGGCTGTGGAACAACATTCCCAAACAACATATCTATGTCGGCTAGATTCATGATACATGAATCCGCAGTCTGAGATAATTCCTTATAATACCCCGCAGGGTTTTTACGCGGATCAGGCAAAGTCTGCTTAAGGGCTAAAACTTCAGCACGCTTCCATGGAACATGTACCCAAACACGCTGAAAGTGTGGCGGAATGATCGGAACAGCATTTGCATCACCAGGTCTCCAAACTGGAGGAACCTCTCGCATCGGATATTGTCGCGCCTTTCTCCTAACCAACGAATAAGGCTCAAACAGACGCTGAGAAGGAGATTCACTCCGAAATGACAACAATGTCGCAACTGCTTTCTCAACTCCAAGACCCACAACAGTCCCTTTCGCAAACTCAGAACGTATACGGTACAACTCAGGCGGAGTTTGTCCTACCTCACCATCTTCCCATTGTTCGCGAAGAAAAGAACACATCATATCAAAAACATATCTTTGTTTCGGTGCTTCCCATTGATGGAAAACATCCATAACACCCTCAAGGTCATAGTGCGAAGGATACGTAACCCATTTACGCGCTAAATGATCCAATACTGAACGTTCATCAGGATCAGGCAATTGACTACGCAATTGTTACGCTCTACAACAGGAGATATACCCAATGAACCCAACAGAGGAGAAAAGAGACCAGCAACAGCATCAGTCATTCTCTGTCGAGCAGAAGGAGAAGTTGACAAAAGAACAGGAGATGGAGCAGAATGAGAAGAAACCGAAGTCGGAACAGTAACAGAAGGAACAGACAATACAGGTGTAGGAGTAGCAGACGAAGGAGGTAGCAAAGTCGGCGGCCCTTGAGAAGGCTGCGCCAAAGGAATAGGAGCCAGTGGAAGAGGAGCTGGCTGTTGAGGAATCACAGGTGGCAAAGCAACCGGAGGTTGCGCAACTACAGGTGGCGGAGGTGCGGTAGCACTCTGCACATAAGGGGGTGGCAAACTCACTAGATGTGACATTAAAGGATCTTTCACAAGATCTTTCTTCTCTTCTTGCTGTTGAGGCGGCAAAGCTGGATAGCACTTGTCTACCGCTAGTTTACGTTGCCTAAGCAACTGTTCGCTTTCTTGTTCCTCCTCATTATCCCTAAACTGTATAGCAGCTTGTACCATTGACATACCTCGTTCTCGTTTATTTCGTTTCGCTAGCTTAATTTCTTTCTTTTTTTAAAAATTGTTTTATTGAAGAATGTTTCCCCCTTTAAAACATGAGCAGGGCACAATAGAGTTCAAGATAATACAACACACATTCATATATACAATAGGAATATAAAGATATACAATACCAAATCATACAAAGTTGTTCCAAGATAAACCATATAAACACTAGATACACGGAATTCTATACACCACATTCTCAATTCCCACCCCCCCCCCCCAGTAATCTATAATCAAGGATCAGTACCTTGTTTCCACCGGATGATGGGCTCCCATATTTGTGAACCAAGTTTCTTACCTTTTTTCCCCTTCCTAGCATATATAGCGGATTCTAATTTTTGTATTGATAACACCTTGCTCAACCATTGATGATATGTGGGAGGATTAGGATCAAGCCATGCCGAGGCCACTAGCAGTCTAAAAATAGCCATCACAACAAATACAAAGTTTTCATTATTCACATGGCCCTCAGGGTTAACTCCTAGTAACATTACAGATGGGTTTAGTTCTATTGCAGTTGATAATACATTCTGCAGAAAGTTCCCAATGTCCTGTTTTACACTATCTAATTGTGGGCAGAGTGAAAAGATATGCATTAGATCTGCCTCTGCGCTACCACACCTAAAGCAGGCGGTTCCCGATAGACCCCCCCATTGAGCAATTTTCCCAGGTGTATAATACAGATGATATAAAATCTTGTAATGTTGAGCCTGTAGAGATGATGAGCACAACAATTTGCTTCCCATCTCTAATGACTCTGAGAAGATATCACTGGTTATATCCAAATCTTCAGACCACTTATTAATCCATTTTTCCATATCATCTTTCTTTAATGCTGTCATCTCAAAGTAGAATCTCTTTATGGTACAGTCAGAACCTGCCTCTATAAGGTCCATCAATACATTTCTTTCGAAACCCAAAGGCCCTCCTTTTCTATTTATTATACAACTTCTTATTTGGAGATATTTAAAAAAATGCTTTCGGGGCAAGATGGCCGCCGAGACGCCGTAGGGGATGGTCGCATCCTTACTCTGCTCCTGATGACAGACTGATGGAAAACGAAGTGCACGCCCTGGCCCCAAACAGTTGAGCCTAACAATTAATAACTCTTCACTGCACTACTACCCTGGTGAACCAAACTTTAAACTGGGTGCTTGTGGATGAAATGCTAAGAGTAGTTTCAGGCTGGCCCTCACCGCTAAATGACTTTCCTCAAGTTGAGAATCAAAGTAAGGGAAGAACTTTGCTGCAATTCTTTACTGCTTTAATCGTGAGGTCCTATCAGGCAGGACGCATATACTGTTTAAGAATAATGGCGCCTAAGCTCTACCGATCGACTAAGAAGCATCATGACCCGACTGCCTCCGAGGAGGAAGAAGCATCCGTAGATGGCACTGGAGCTTTAGCCTGTAATCTCAGGGCCAAATCAAGGACAAAAGCACAGCTGAGGCGAGAAGCTGCAAAAGAGGCTAAGGCGCGGAAGCTACGGGAGAAAGATACAGAAAAGGTGAAAAGTGCTCGATCGACCCGATCGGTAAAAAAGAACACTGAGTTACAGGCTGCTGCCGGCGAAATGATGGGTAAAGAGTCAGCCTATCGTCAAACTACTATAGTGGAGTCTTTTTTACCTGTGGCGGGAGTTGTAATGGCCGCCCAGCCGGTGACACAACGGACCTTCACCGTCCTGACATTGGCAGCGCTATGTAGAGAGAAGCTGAACCATACGCATATGGAGAGCGCTGGGGCTGCTGATGCCGCTGGTAACGTTGGAGTCACAGGAGCCGATGGGAGCACAGGCAGCAGGTTGGAGCTACTCACTCAGAATGACGTTACAGATCCCGCGGGAGCAGCCGCCTCTTCAGACGTTGCAGCAGGGGGCGGGTCCGAAAGCTTAAAGGGCCAGGAGCTGTATGAAGGCTCAATCGAAGATAAAAATAAGAAGAAAGATTTACCTTCAGAAACAGTCAGGGGGTCTGATCCTGATGTTGAGATCGATGTGGTAAATGTCCATCATGGAAACAATGAGAAGATTAATGAGAATGTAGATGAGCATTCAATTATAGAGATACCGGATAAGGAGATTGCAATCACTTCCGTACAGCGGGTGCAGGAGGCAATCAGTAACGCTTTGGAAAATAGAAGTGAAATAAATATAAAGACTATGCAAGGACTTCCTGAATCTAGGTTGGCATCACCCGGTGAGGAGATTTTTTTCACTGGGAACGATGAGGAGGATGACGAAGAAGACGAGGTTGATGGAAGTGATTATAGTAGCTCTGCTCTCTCAGATACAGATTGAGAGAGCGCAAACTGACCTAAATGTATAAGTGCATCACATTTACACGTAGTAAGCACAAGTCATGAAGAGAAATGCCATGAGTGCTGATAGTACCTACATCTATATTCTGAAATGTATAGCTAATGTAGAGATTTAAGTAGAAGTGGAACTAATACAGAAATGTGTGAAACTATATGATTTTATTAGATGTGATTATTCCTGAATCCATGTCGTGTAGCTGCTAAAATGTAAGATGGCATGCGGTTAAACGCAGAATGTGGTAGGCCTCAGGGCCAGAGCTAGAAGGGAGGGGGAAGGTGTTTTTTTTTCACGACATGGATTGCACTAATGTTTTGGTCATAGCATTAATGGGCCATGATTTATAGATGTGTTTACTGAATAATAGAATAAGAGTATTAACATGCTATTAATTAATGTAGGATTTGAATGTTAAAATCATTATGAGAAAATGCTGTAGGCCTGAAATGTTTATGGTTGATTTACACGTACTGGTCTGGGCCGAGAAATGTTGCAAACCTTTTTGGAAGTCTATGAGAGTTGGGATCTTGGCTGCAGATGTCTGTCTGCAAGAGAAAAGGGGGGATCCAATTATAAATAATATGAATAGAGGTCTGTTCAGGAGACGGCCCAGACATGGAGGAGGGTTCCGGAATGTTTTAAGGGGTATCAGCGGGCCGGAGAAGAGTCTGAGAAGCAAGGTCAACTCCAACGTATGAGGCCCAACACAAAGCAGCATGGAAAAAGCCAGAAGCTACACCACGTGAGGGGCGTCTCACGAGGGGCGTCTCAAATGTTGTTGACTGTTTTGTATTAGGGACAGTACCCCTGGGTGGAGAGAGAGCAGATGCCTGAGGACCCTTTAGAGAGCGGATGGGTAGGCAGAGAGGGGTCATGACTGGAGAACTATAGGTTTTCACCAAGAGACTAAGAGTGGGTGACTTCCCTTGGGGGTCATTCACTGCTGACACCTTTTGTTAGGTTGAGACTTGGTTAAGTAGGGATACCATCTAGAGCAGGGTAGGGACAGCCTAACCTGTGTGTTTTTTCCTCCAACTTAAATGACGGAGAGATCCCAGTACGTGTCAATGCTGATAGCTTTATTATTCTTAGAACTTGTGCTTGTAGTTTTCGTTGCTCGTCTGAGGGCTTTCAGAGAGCACATGTATGTAGTTGGACCTGTGTATCTCGTGAATCTTATTCTGAGATGCCTGTATTTGCAGCTTATCCTAACCTTACAATAAACCTTTGAAAGCTAGAAGTTGTTTGTGATCTTTTGGAGCGGAGTCCTTTATTGGGTGAACTAACTTGGTAAGAGATGCACTTTCTTCCCTCAATGACAGGCAACAAAGGTTCAGTCGACCAGATCGAGGTTTTAGATCAATAGTGATAAGGTATCGATCAAAATCTCGCCCTTCCAGTTGGTAGCTATAGAGGATGGTTGCCTTCTTGAGGACGGTGACCTAGGCCAGGTTAGCTTACCCCAAGGCCCCTAGAGATCGATGATCGGAAGAACCGCCCGCCGAAGAAGGTCCGGATGACGTGAGACAGAAAAAGCAGCAGTATCGGTCGAGAGTGAGTATAAAGGGTCATGCGTGTTAGATTGCGGTGTTTTTGTATTATATCTATGTTGTAATGTCTGGCGGAGTTGAATATCTGTAGAGTGACTGTGGAACAGGTTGTGAGCGCGCGCAACCGGTGCAAATCTTAAGTTCAAAGAGAGCTTAAGTGGTTCGGATGTATCGGACATCCAGAGTAATTGTCAACCAGTGTGAAGGGGGTCATGAGGTACCATTGATCGCCCGCAGGACCGTGATAGGGGGAACGTAAGAGTGAGTGCGTGAGTAACAGACGCTGGTCGGAAGTTACGGTGTGTAAGCAACCTATCAGAGAGACGGAAGAAATTTCGTCAGTTGTGGTGACAATTACAGATAGACTGTGGACGTACAGTCAGGAAAGTGACGGCTTGGTCGGAAGTAGTCATTTTTCAGTGTATGAATGGGACGCATGCATGACCGGGAGACGAGTTGAGAAAGGAGGGGTGCTGCTGCGAAGCGGAGATAAGTGACGTCAGGAAGTGTCGCGCTGGGATTGGCCGACCGGAGAAAGACCGCGCTGCGATAGGCCAGCTAGCAAAGACGTCAGAAAGTGTCGCGCTGGGATTGGCCGACCGGAGAAAGACCGCGCTGCGATAGGCCAAGTTAGCAAAGCCGCACTAGGATTGGTGGATTGTCATCAGGAAGTAAACAGAGTCTCGAGGCTGGAAATTGTGCGCATAATCATGAAGTGTTTTAAATGGTTGAGAGCGATGTTTAGGAAAGAGCGGCGGGGATCATATGAAGGGGAAGAAGCCCCGCCAGAGGGTACGCCGGCTCGTTACATGGCAGTGAATGTTGGGCTGCATACGATCCTTTGGATATCAGAGTGGAGTAAGATTACGGAAGGAAATGAGGAACTGACGTTCCCGAAGTACGGGACGTTCAGATTAGAGGTGTTACACCGATTAAAATCAGTCATGACCTCAATGAGACCCTTGCCTAGACCGACCCAGTTTGAAGCCCTTAATGCATGGATTAGGGCAGCGCATGAAAAGAATATGAACAGACGACAAGAAAGGGTGAAACGATCGGTAAGGGCAGTGCAGGATGCCAAATGGGATGCGGATGCTAAAAGATGGAGAGTGCATAACATGGAAGTCAATAAACTGTACCCAGTGTTAGAGATGCCCGGAAACAAAAGCCCCCTAGAAGAAGATGAGGAGAGCGAAACAGAGGACAGCCTGATAAACAGATTATTGACAGACAGGCCACCCCCGTATAACAAAGCAGGGGGAGAGGTCGAGCATAGTGAAAGGGAGGGGGGCAATGCAGGAGAGCATGGACCGCTTCCCAGTTCAGAGTGGGATCCTGAGGCAAAGAAAGAGCTGTCCCAGACTAGTCAGGTGCAACAGGTAGTCGGGAGGTTTGTGGTACAAAGAGCGCCGGAAACGGAGTGCGCCACATCCTACGCATTACCAGATGCACTACAGGTACCTGTTACCATAGGTCCTATAGTATCGATATATGACCCAGAGAGAGCTAGAGGGGAAGAACGGGTACGGAGGGACAGAGAAAGAGCAGAGACGGCAAGGAGGAACGATACGATCAATTCCCCAAGTCAGATGCCGATACCAAGAGAGTGGAGCACCCCGGTGCACACAGCAGGGGATCCAGGAGGGGATCCTGGGGGCCATAGATGGCCAGTGGATATGAGGGGATCTGGACGAAAATCCTTTCAAGAGCTAAACGAGTACATGAAGAAGTGGGATGAGGCAGTAGAGGCTCACAAGAGCATCATAGCTGCGGAAGCTGAAAGGGAAAGTCAGGACAGCAGAGCTCGGACTCACTGCGGGGCTGGGGAGAGCAGCCCGGAGTGGGACGGGAGAGAGAGAGATAGTAGGGGAGTCACCCATTGGGCCCGGAGTGGAGATAGAACGGACCTGGAAAACGGGGGCCCCGAGAGTGGAGGGGTGTCGCGCCCAATACTCAGTGAAGGGGAGAGGAGAACGCAAGAGTACAGAAACAGCTTTAAGTGTACCCACTGTGTGCCCGGCACCAGAGAACTGAATGGGAGTTGTGAGAGGTCGCACCATAGTCCCTGTGATGACGGACATGAGCGCAGCCCAGGGAATATGGGGAACCAGGAAGGATCGTATCGGATACTGAGCGATACTAGGCAAAGGGAGAGTAGCGACCAGAGGGAAAATAACAGAGAGGCGTACAGTGAAAGGAGAGAAGAAAGAGAGAGTGGGCAGAGCAAGATTGGGGGTAACAGGCCTGTGTTCCATCACCTTCCAAGATCGGATGGCCGAGCATGGGACCTGGAGAGATGGGAGCAAGGGAGAGCACTCATTAACTCTCCCGAGCCCAAACGTAGAGCTCGGAGTTGGGATGGTAGAGAGACCAGTGAGCCCCCTTCGAAAGACATATTGCGAGCTGAGATAAAAGCCAAGAGACTCGATGTCGCCAGCTTAAGGTCAGATCTGGATGACATGATTGATGGTACCCTGCCTTTAGAAAGAATGGAAATGTATGAGCAGGATGAAATACTGTTTATGGCAAAGGACATCACTCGAAAGGCGAGAGCAATCCATGAGAAGTTAGTCGAACTAGCAGGCAAATATATGGTGGACCTGTCAAGGACCAAGGCATTACAGGGGAACCATAGGCTACATTATTCAGATCGAGACTTAGATGAGAGGAGAACAATAGGATTGAAAACGCACATAAGGGAATTGATCACTGGAATAAGGACGTGGAGGGCACTAGATAAGTGGGAAGAGAGGTGGTCCAAGAAAGGGACCGTCAGGAGAAGCACGCTTGGTACGACACCTGGAAGGCTGCAGGGAATAGAGGCATACCCTTTGCGTGAAGTCGCAAATGGGAACTATGTGCATGTCCCTTGGAGTAGGGGAGATTTAGCTGCTTTTACCACCTCCTTCCCCAAATTGCGGGAAAACCCAGTGGAGTGGTACAAGCAAGTTGAGAGATTTGTAAAAATCTCAAAGGTCCTATGGATAGATCTGAACACGCTGTTTGACATTGTAGTACCAGGAGATCTGTGGACAGCATGCAAGGTTAGCGCTGAGTGGCCCACAACGGAGCCGGAGAGAGATGCTAAGACTAATGGGCCGTCCGAGATTGTGATGGCAAAATTCGAGAGAGTGATGACTTGGCTGAAAGAGAAAGTGCCAATGCAAGACATAGATTGGGTCAAAATAGACCGAACCAGACAGGAACCCAAAGAGACAGTCCACGAATATTACGAGAGATTGCTGAAGGCGTTTAAACAGTATAGCGGCCTGGATGTAATGGATCCAAAAGACATAGGGCAATTTGTGTCCAAGTTCGTCCTGGGACTGAGACCGGATATTAGTTTAATGATTCAGCAACACTTGATTTGTTGGCAAAATAAACCCCTAGACGAAATACTGAGATATGCCAGGTACTGCTGTGATGAGATAGACTCCAAGGCTAAGAAACTAAAGGAGAAATTGATGGTGGTACAGATGCAGGCAGCAGGGAAGGGGGGACAGCAGCAACAGCAGCAAGGAACAGGTACTGGAGGAAAGAAGCAGTACAGTCAGAACAAGGGCAATGAGGAGAGTTCCACCTTTAGACCCAGAATAGACATAGCTGCCTTGAAGAAAACGACTAGGTGCCACCAGTGTAACGAGGTGGGACATTGGAAACGCGAGTGTCCCTACAATGTTGAGATAGGGGAACAAGAGGTAGAGGAGGAAGAGGTCCAGAGCGCGCCTACAAGAGGGGTGACGCCATACCAGGGAAAGGTGCTCAAAGGGGGGGGGCCTCCTCCCCGAGCCCAGTTCCCGCAGCCTCCCCGAGTAGGGACTATGGGTAAGACCTATAGACAGATGCCCCTGTTTGTAGGAGGAGAAGAGTGCTATTATGTGGACCCATTAACCGGACAGAGAGTGGAAAGAGAAGACTGCACCCTCGGGGCAGCCTTGGAGGTGGACCAGAGGGGACCCTATGTCGAAGCAGAAGTAGCAGGGTGCCCCACGACATTTCTGGTGGACACAGGAGCCACTAGATCCACGATCAGATCAGCCGCAGTTCCAGGTCTGCCCATGTCTGGAGAGACCATACAAGTGGTGGGGGTCGCTAACAGGAGAATGACCAGCCCACTGACTGAACCCGTGCAGGTGAAAATAGGGAAATACAGCGATGAGCACCAGTTTGTGGTTTGCGATTCAAGTCCTGTATGTCTGCTAGGAAGAGACCTTTTGTGCAAGTTAAATTGCACCATCTACTGCACACCACAAGGAGTGGAGGTATTGACTAATGATGATGATGCTGATTTTAAGGTCGCAAATTCCAGAATATGTGTGGAGCTGTACCCTACTTTGACAGTAGATGAGCTCCCCTGGGACTTGAGAGAGACAGTGGCACCAGAAGTATGGGACTTCACTGGGGAAGAGATTGGATTGGTCAAAGGGGTGGACCCAGTGAAAATTGTAGTGAAACCGCATGCTGAGTTCCCAAGAACACCCCAATATAAATTGACTCCAGAAACGATTGCAGGCATAAAACCCGTGATCGAGTCCATGATTAAACAGGGAATACTGAAAGAAATCGTGGGTAGTCCATGTAACTCCCCGATTATGGGTCTGCAGAAACCAAATGGGAAATTCCGGATAGTGCAGGACCTCCGAAAGATTAATAATATAGTCGTTTCGTGTTGTCCAGTGGTACCGAATCCATCAGTGATACTGTTTCAGATTCCATTCCAAGCTGAGTGGTTCACTGTGATTGATCTTTGCCAGGCTTTCTTTTCGATCCCTCTGGACGAAGAAAGCCATTTTCTTTTCGCATTTAAGCTGGAAGGTCGCGTCCTAACATGGTGTCGTATTCCTCAGGGGTATACAGAGAGCCCATCGATCTTCAACCAGCTTCTGAAGAAAAATCTTGAAAGTCTAGTGCTGCCCCAGAGGTCAGTTCTGGTCCAGTACATAGACGACCTCCTTGTGGCGTCAGAAACAGAGGAAGCTTGCAGGGAGGACTCTATTGCTTTGTTAAATCATCTAGCTGAAAATGGGCACAAGGTGTCCCCGGGAAAATTGCAGTACTGCCTGACAGAAGTGCAGTACCTGGGACATAGAATTGAGAAAGGCAAACGAAAAGTGTCACCAGACAGGATAGAGGCCATCATGAAGATGAATGCGCCTAAAACACAGAGAGAAGTCAGGATGTTCCTAGGGATGGTGGGATATTGCCGACAGTGGATTGCAAACTTTTCACTGAAGGCAAAGCCCTTGCAAAAACTGACGCATAAGGAGGTGAGCGATCCGGTACCATGGGACAAAGACTGTTTGATGGCATTCCTACAGCTGCGAGAGGACCTGTGTCGTGCTCCGGCATTGGGAATGCCTGATTACGATAAAACATTCTTGCTTTACTGTTGTGAGAGAGAAGGTTGCGCGTTGTCTGTGTTAGTCCAAATCCATGGGAATGCCCGTAGACCAGTTGCTTACTTCTCGGCTACTTTAGACCCAGTAGCCGCAGCGTTGCCCGGATGTCTCAAATCCGTTGCTGCAACGGGTGTCAGCATTGAGAGATGTGAAAATATCGTCATGGGGCACCCGTTAGAGGTGTACGTGCCCCATTCTGTTGAACTGTTGATGACCAGGACCAAAACACAGCATCTGACCAACAGCAGGCTCACGCGCTATGAGCAAGTTATTCTTGCTGCAGAGAATGTGACCCTCAGGAGATGCTCTGTTTTGAACCCTGCCACCTTGATGCCACTCCCAAATGATATCGAGGATGATGATGAATGTACAGACCATGACTGCCTCGATGTGACTGAACTATGCACCAAACCCAGACCCGACATCGTAGATGAGCCACTGACTGACCCAGACGAAATTTTCTTTGTCGATGGCTCATGTGTAAGAGACGAAGTTGGGCAGTTGAGAGCAGCTTACGCTGTTTGTACAATTACTGGAGTTGTGGAAGCTGGGTGCCTGGAAGGAGTACACTCCGCTCAGGTAGCCGAGATTATTGCCTTGACACGTGCTTGCTTGGCAAGCAATCAAATTCGAGTCACCATATACACCGACAGCCAATATGGTTATGGGGTGGTTCATGATTACGGGCAGTTATGGTCTCAAAGAGGGTTCATGACCTCTTCAGGCTCTCCCATTCGCAATGGAGAGTTTGTGCGCCTGTTGTTAGAGGCGTTGCAATGTCCAGCAGGTATCGCAGTTGTAAAGTGCACCGCACATACCAGAAATATGGACTTCGTTTCGCAAGGCAATAGATATGCCGACGAAGTCGCGCGGTATTGCGCGGAACAAGGGTACTCTTTCACAGAGGTGGAAGTGGGTGGAATAAATGTAAGGACTGAATTAGCCATGATATTAAAAACTGTTGATACTTGGGACGAACTGAAATGCATGCAAGAAAATGCTCCTGATTTTGAAAAAGAAACATGGGAAAAGGCAGGATGTGTGGTGGGTGAGTCCCATTTTTGGGTCTCAGCAGACGGCAGAGCAGTGTTGCCCAATGAGATGGTGAGCCCAATGGCCAGACACATACATGGTCCCGTACACCTAGGGAGAGACGCTATGCTGAGAGTGTTTAGACAGACCTGGTACAATCCTAAGTTTAGAATAGCAGCAGAAGCAGTGTGCCAGTGTTGTGTGACCTGTCAGCAGCTGAACGTAGGAAAAAGAACACCAGTTGCACTGAGCCACATAGGAAGGTCTGGAGGTCCATTCAATCGAATGCAGATAGATTTCATTGAAATGCCGAGGTGCAACCGTCTCCGCTATGTCCTGGTGGTTGTTTGTGTATTCTCCAGATGGGTTGAGGCATACCCTACACGTAGGTGCGACACCCTCACAGTAGCCAAGTTACTGCTTAGGGAGCTCATTCCGCGCTTCGGGGTGCCGGCCTCTTTGGAATCAGATAGGGGAACGCATTTCAACAGCGAGCTTGTGAAGATGATTTGTGCGGCTCTGAACATAGATCAGAAATTGCATTGCAGTTACCGACCAGAAGCCTCAGGAATTGTGGAGCAGATCAATGGCACGATCAAAGCCAGAATTGCAAAAGTGTGTTCCTCAACGTCCCTGAGTTGGCCTGACGCTCTGCCATTGGTCCTTATGAGTCTTCGTAGTACCCCAGACAGAAGAACGGGGTTGTCACCACATGAGGTGTTAATGGGGAGAGCAATGAGGTTGCCATCTGTCCCAACTACTGCACTGTTAAATATCACAGATGATATGATCCTGGACTATTGTAAGGGGCTGTCTGACGCCATTCATTCTGTGTCCCTTCAGGTGCAGGCTGCCGAGGTTCCATCGTGCCAGGGCCCGTGTCATGACCTGTATCCTGGGGACTGGGTCCTGGTGAAAAAACATGTGAGAAGAAGCTGCCTGGATGTTCGTTGGCGTGGGCCCTTCCAGATCATCCTGATCACGAACACGGCTGTGAAGGTGGGAGGCCTGCCCAATTGGATCCACGCGTCACATACGCGGAGGGTTCCAGCACCTCTGGAAGAAACAGCTGCTCTCTCGGATAGACGTCCAGCTGAGGACCGAGAAGCCATAGAGGGGGCTAGCCAAGCTGTAGAGGTGCCAGCGGAAGCAGGGAACGAGTCTGACCAAGCTGAGGACGGTCAGTACAACAGCGAAACAGACGACGCTACTGAAGGAGAAAGTAGCTGGGAGTACGAGTCAGACACTGACAGGTCTGACAGAGAGCGAGAACAGACAAGAAGGAGAAGGAGTAGAAGGGCACGTGGAGAAGCTAATTGGCCGCAAAGAAGGAGCTCTAGCCTGAGGTCAACTCCAGAGATAACCCTTCCTCCGATATCAGAGGACTCAGACCCGGAAGAAGGTGCTCAGGGCGCTGAAGCACCGGACCGAAGAAGGTCAAGAAGAGTGCGTGTGCCTAGCAGAAGATACTCCACCCCTGAGTGGACATATCTGGCGACAAATGTCTTTGAAACCGGAGACAGGGAGGATCCGAGCGGTGGTGGTGTCCAGTTCTGAGCCCATCGTCACCGTGGAAATACGACTGTTGGTACCCGGAATCGAACAAGAAGGGTCACTAACATTCATGCTCCCCAGACCTCCCCGCCTCAGCAAGTTAAAGCACATGTTTCTCACAGAATTGCAATTCCCCGATTTTGGTACAACGATAACAGCCCATGAAGAGCACAATCTTCGTTTGGAAATATTGAACTTTGCTATCGAAGCTGCAGGCACAAGCCTGATAGTAGATGCTTAAAGGACTTTGTAAATAAGCGAGCAGAAAAAGAAGATTACCTAGCGCCCAGGAAGCAGAGAATATTAGGGACCTTCCCTTGAGTTGATGGAGAAGGGCTAGGGTTGTCTGTATTGAACTGTTAAAGGACCTTTGCGAAGAAGGTTGTCAGCTTCCAGTTGTGTGGATTCTAAAGACAAAAGGAGTAAAAAGAGACTGTAAAGGAACGAGAAGAAAAGAACTTTGTGCCAAGATAAGAGAGAGCCATATTGTCTGACGAAATGGAAGCCGGCACCCAGAACCGCAGAGCTAAATGTATAATAGGTACACTAATAGTAGGAGTGATAATATTAATAGCTTTAGTGGTAACAGTTTCTTATGTAAAGGGACATGAGGAAGAGGCGAAGGTAACTGATGTGAAATCTGTAGAAACGCTTACACCCACTGTTGCTGGTGAGAAAGGGGAAAACACTCAAGAGAAAGCGTTATTAGCTGCAGAAGCCCGCAGGTTACACGTAGATGAGTCCCAAGGAGACTTTAGGTCAAATGCTTATGCTAAACTCTTATATGAATACGTGGATGCCATGGAGGTTAAGGACTGTTACGTCTGCATGCAGTTGCCGGCGTCTGTAGATGAAGGCATTAGGTATCATCACCTCCCGCTGACATATGGCATTACATGTAGCTTATTGCTTAGTATATTTTATGGGAGAGATAGTTTTGAATACTATTTCTCCAATTATGATTCAGTGTTGCCAGAAGTCCCAAATTATAAGCAGATGAACAAATGGGACTACTGGAAGAGTGAAGACAGATTGGCCAAGTTCTTCATTCCTTGGATTACCTTAGATACTTCACATGCCCGTAGAAATAACCTGACATGCAAAGTGTCAGAAGTCGAGAAGAAGTTCATAGGGCAGGTGGATGATCGTTACAGGAGACAAAAGATTTTGAAAAAATCAGGACAATGGAAAACAGATTGGACCGAGGAAGAGAAGGCACACAAGAGAAAGGGTAGTAGTGGTCCAATAGCTTTAGATAAGACGCAGAGAGGAAAGCTATGTCTTCACCGAGCCAAAACGTATTACGAAAATGTATACGTGGGAGAAGTCAGCTGTGAACATGCTTTCAATATAGAGTACTATACTAAAGATTTCCTGAAGGGAATGCAAGTGATTCCAAACGTGTATTTTGTATGTGGAAGAAATGCCTACGTGAGACTACCTGACAACTGGTATGGATCATGTTACCTAGCAATTATCTTCCCCAAAATATATCATGCACAAGACTTAGAGATCATCGAGGGCAAGACATCATCGAGGGGAAGGAGAGATATAGGAGATGCAGAAATGGTTGGAGATGTCTTTGGAGCTGTGTTCCCTCTTTTGGGACTAATTCTTAATGATGTTAAAATTAGACGACTGGCAACAGTCGTAGACAGGTTGTCTGCCAGCACTGCTCAGTCCTTAATGCTGGTAGAAGGAGAGATGCAATCGATAAGGGCTATGGTTCTCCAGAACCGTCTTGCGTTAGACGTCCTACTAGCAAAAGAGAGCGGAGTCTGTAAGGCTTTGAAGGTCCAGGAATGTTGTACCTACATTCCAGACAATTCAAAGCCCCTTGAGAAAGTTATTAGGAACATAACTGATATTCACAAGGAGATCGAAGACTTGAGTAGAGAAAATGTCTGGGAAAAGGTGGGCCACGGAATGAGTGAAGCTGGAGGGTGGATCTCCACCTTAGGCAAAAGCTTTGTGTGGTATATACTAAAACCTATCATCATAATATTGATCTGTGGGATCATATTGTGGGGATTGGTGAGGGTATTCAAATGGTACAGAGCAAGAAAGTCAGAGAGGGCCCAAAGAGAACAGCTGCAGAGATTGGCTGCCATACAAGATAATCAGTACAGGAGTCTGAGGGCTCTGGAAACGCAGAAACGAGTTATGCTAGCAATCACTGCAGTTTAAATGTTAGTGATGACCCCGAGAGGTCATCAAAGGGGGGAACTGAGAGAGCGCAAACTGACCTAAATGTATAAGTGCATCACATTTACACGTAGTAAGCACAAGTCATGAAGAGAAATGCCATGAGTGCTGATAGTACCTACATCTATATTCTGAAATGTATAGCTAATGTAGAGATTTAAGTAGAAGTGGAACTAATACAGAAATGTGTGAAACTATATGATTTTATTAGATGTGATTATTCCTGAATCCATGTCGTGTAGCTGCTAAAATGTAAGATGGCATGCGGTTAAACGCAGAATGTGGTAGGCCTCAGGGCCAGAGCTAGAAGGGAGGGGGAAGGTGTTTCTTTTCACGACATGGATTGCACTAATGTTTTGGTCATAGCATTAATGGGCCATGATTTATAGATGTGTTTACTGAATAATAGAATAAGAGTATTAACATGCTATTAATTAATGTAGGATTTGAATGTTAAAATCATTATGAGAAAATGCTGTAGGCCTGAAATGTTTATGGTTGATTTACACATACTGGTCTGGGCCGAGAAATGTTGCAAACCTTTTTGGAAGTCTATGAGAGTTGGGATCTTGGCTGCAGATGTCTGTCTGCAAGAGAAAAGGGGGGATCCAATTATAAATAATATGAATAGAGGTCTGTTCAGGAGACGGCCCAGACATGGAGGAGGGTTCCGGAATGTTTTAAGGGGTATCAGCGGGCCGGAGAAGAGTCTGAGAAGCAAGGTCAACTCCAACGTATGAGGCCCAACACAAAGCAGCATGGAAAAAGCCAGAAGCTACACCACGTGAGGGGCGTCTCACGAGGGGCGTCTCAAATGTTGTTGACTGTTTTGTATTAGGGACAGTACCCCTGGGTGGAGAGAGAGCAGATGCCTGAGGACCCTTTAGAGAGCGGATGGGTAGGCAGAGAGGGGTCATGACTGGAGAACTATAGGTTTTCACCAAGAGACTAAGAGTGGGTGACTTCCCTTGGGGGTCATTCACTGCTGACACCTTTTGTTAGGTTGAGACTTGGTTAAGTAGGGATACCATCTAGAGCAGGGTAGGGACAGCCTAACCTGTGTGTTTTTTCCTCCAACTTAAATGACGGAGAGATCCCAGTACGTGTCAATGCTGATAGCTTTATTATTCTTAGAACTTGTGCTTGTAGTTTTCGTTGCTCGTCTGAGGGCTTTCAGAGAGCACATGTATGTAGTTGGACCTGTGTATCTCGTGAATCTTATTCTGAGATGCCTGTATTTGCAGCTTATCCTAACCTTACAATAAACCTTTGAAAGCTAGAAGTTGTTTGTGATCTTTTGGAGCGGAGTCCTTTATTGGGTGAACTAACTTGGTAAGAGATGCACTTTCTTCCCTCAATGACAGGCAACAAAGGTTCAGTCGACCAGATCGAGGTTTTAGATCAATAGTGATAAGGTATCGATCAAAATCTCGCCCTTCCAAGATTCAGAACTGGGCACCCCAGATTCTGTAGAAGGTTCAGGTTCAGAAACTAGCCTATCTAAATCTGACAATATCTCAGTCACCTCTGATAGTGATACAGAATCTATTGAGCAGGAGTCAGCACAAAAGGTGATAAAAACAAAAGCAAAAAACGCTTCTAAAGAGATGACGAAGACTGTGACAGATAATAACCCTATGTATAAGGGTAAGGTTAAAAACGACAATTTAAGGCGTAAGAATCAATCTAGAGTGCCCCGTAGAAGGCATGTGAAAACAGTCGTAAAAAAGCTTGTCTGGGACAATACAGTAGAGAGTGGAGTAACTCAGCCTGGGGAACTTGTGACTACAGAAACAGGTACTCAGGAGGTTTGCTCACAGGGAACCGGGAGGAGCGCTGAAAGTAGTGCCACAAATTTCGAAGTTCTATTCTCCACCTTAAAACAAATTCAAAGCGAGGCTCGTGTTGAGAGTCAGAGAGCAAGCAGAAGGGCCAGACATGCAAATAAAAAAATACAATCCTCCCTCCATAAGGTGAGCAAAATGTATGAAGAAATGGTTGGGAGAGTGTCTGAGATAGAGGTTAGAACGGGAAAACTGGAAGATGATTTTGTTAAAATGAAAGATGCTAGTAAGGACCAAGACAAGACAACAGCGGATATGCTTTGGAAGTTAGAAGACTTTGAAAATAGACAAAGGCGGAACAATGTCAGATTAATTGGAATCCAAGAGGGAAAAGAGGGAGGGGATGTGCGTGGTTTTGTCATTGATCTACTGAAAGGTGCATTCCCCGAGCTGACTTCATGGGACTGGGAGCATGAGGTTCAAAGAGCGCACCGATTTCCGTTGATACGAAAAGAATCACAGGGCAATCCCCGCGCAATATTGCTATATATTGGGAACTTCCTCTTGCGCGAAGAGATAATCAATAAGGCAAAGCCACAGTCTAAACGCTCCTATAAAGAGACTGAATTTTTTGCCCGCCCTGATTTTTGCCACGCCACCGTGGAAAGAAGGTGGCGGATGAGGCAACTCATTACCCCGTTCCAAAATATAGGGTGCGAGGCTTATCTAATGTTCCCCGCACGTCTAAAAGTTGGTTCAGATGGCAAATACAGAGTCTTCCACTCTGAAATTATGGCGCAAGAATATCTCACTTTTTTGAGAGAGAATAAAGGTCATCAAAAGTCTTATCATAAGGTCCCGGAAGTCCAAGAACCACAAACTGGGACTGTCAGAAATATACCTCGTAAAAAGTAAAAAGTAGAGGACAGGGTAAAAACCTTATAGATAAGCAGTTTATCAGTTTATCAGTAAGAGCTAGAATTTTCAGGAAATTTAAGTGAAGACTGTATATTCACATGTGCATGTTATTTTTTCTTTCTATATTTACTTTGAAGATCCTGGGTACGCCCAAATTGCTCAAAACTGTTGATATGATGCTATATTGCTGTTTAAACAGGTAGTACCAGACAAGATTTGGTAGATAGAGCTTAAAATGAACTTCTTTTTATGTTGGTGAGCACTTCGATTGATATATATGATTAAGGAAAATCAGGGGGGAGGGGGTGAGACATCCCGGTGGCACGCGTCGGTCAGACATAGGTCTTATGGACCTATTTGCCCGTAGGGGGGGAGGGTTCCTGAGGGAGGGCCTACTGGGGGGGGGAGGGAGAGTACAAGGGCAGGGCACAATGGTAATGAAATACACTGGTATCACGAAGGGCACATTCTGAAACAGGTGCATGAGCAGTATGGCTGTAAGGAAGGGAGTATGGAAACTAAAAACTACGCTTTTTATGTAGTAGATGTAGCAGATTTAACAGAAACCAAATTCGTTAAAGTAAGAAATACAAGTGAACATGCAGTTAGCGGTCCCGGAAAAACTTAATTATGACATTTAGATTTGTAACATGGAATGTGTGCGGCTTAAATGATGTCCAAAAGAGACAAAAGATAGGTATTCGATTACGTCAGATGAATGTGGACTTCATATTCTTGCAAGAGGCACACATAATGAGCACGCAAGAGTATTGCCTCAATCAGTTGGGTTTCCATTTAATAGCAAGATCTAAACAAGGTGTAAAAAATAGAGGGGTCGCTATCCTGTCAAGGAGTAAAAATTTGACAATAGGGAGAAAACTAGAGGATAAATGGGGAAGGTGGGCGATGGCGGAGATCGTGATAGAAGGTGTATGGACAACGCTGGTGGCAGTTTATGGATCTACGCAGGATGACCCGGAGGTATTACAGTTTCTTGATTCTGAGTTGGCCGCCTGGCCCCCACAGGTCATCATAGGAGGAGATTTGAACATTAATGGGGCAGAAGGATTGGGAACAGGACAGACTAGGTGTTATAAAGGACGAAAGAAAAGAGTCCATAAGGCTCTTGTGGATCTTCTGGTCAATAATAACCTGAATGATGTCTGGGGCACAATTAGATCAGAACAAAAAGGGTATACATATTATTCTGCGCCACATCAAGTCTGTGTTAGATTGGATTATTTTATGATTTCTAACAATTTAATGTCAAGGGTTAAGATAGACAGGCTCCCAAGAATCCTCAGCGATCATAACCCAGTAGTTCTGACGATGAAATTAGAAGGAGGAATAAGAACTAATCGGGTATGGACATTCGAAAGAAGGCTCCTTTTAGAGGATGACTACATATCACACATGTCAAAATGGATCACCGAGTTTTTTGAAAACAATAGAGGAAGTGCCTCGGTTGGAGTCATATGGGATGCTTTTAAGGCGGGTGTTCGCGGCGAAACATGTAGTTATAGCAGTCATAAACGTAAATTAGAAGGGCTCCGGCAAAGGGAGTTAGAGAGAGCTGTGTCAGAGGTAGAAGAACAGCTTAACAATTGTGTTATTAGAGGGGAACCAGCTGAACAATATATTTTAGATCTGATAAAAGTAAAAAGCAAAGCTGAAGATGAATTGGCGAAAAAAGCGGCAGTATACTACACAATCAGAAGGGAGAGGTGTTATGAATATAATGAAAAAGTTGGGCATGTACTCGCCATGCGCACCAGACAGATAGCGGCAGAAGGAACTGTTAGGGAAATCAGGGATGAAAATGGTAATCTGCAAACAGATTCGGAAGAAATTAGGGAAGTATTCAGGAAATTCTATCAGAACTTATATGATCATCAACATCCGTGTGGGAATGAAGAGATTAGGGGGTACCTTGAGAATATCCCAACGGAGAGGGTACTGGACGAAGACGCAGATAGATTAGAAAACCAGTTAGATGCTGATGAGATTAAAGAAGCCATGTGTAATCTCCCTTCAGGAAAGGCTGCTGGTCCGGACCAGATACCCTTAGAATTTTATAAGACTTTCTGGGGTATGCTGGCTCAAGAGTTAACTAACACGATCCAAGCCGCTCAGTTGGGCGAGTCTATCCCTAAGTCTTGGGGGGGAGCAGATATTGTGTTAATTTTAAAAAAAGGAAAGCCGCCGACCGAGCCTGGGTCATATCGTCCCATTACATTAATGAATAATGACACCAAAATATATTCAAAAGCCCTGGCAATGAGATTCGCTGGGGTAATAAGCGCCTTAGTCAGCTATAGCCAGCACGGTTTCATTCCCGGTAGAGGAACAACTCATCACACCAGGAAAGTTATAACATTGTTTGATGCCGCTGAGGTCACAGGAGATCCGATGGCAGTAATGTTGCTGGATGCTGAAAAAGCATTTGATCGGGTCTCCTGGGACTATCTGTGGCACACTTTAGTAAGAGCTGGATTTAGGGGTGGTTTTATAAAAGCTTTACAGACCCTGTACAAAGAACCGGTCGCGGCCCTTAGAGTTAATGGGGGCGTTACGGGTCAATTTTTGATCAAAAGAGGAACACGGCAGGGATGCCCATGCTCCCCCTTATTGTTTGCCATGTATATGGACCCACTGATCCGTAAGTTAGATCTATGCCCAGAGATAACTCCGTTACCAACTCTGTTGGGACCATGTAAGATACTGGCCTACGCTGATGATGTGGCAGTGATAACATCAAACCCCACGGAGGCAACTGTATTTATAGAAGAAGAGGCCCATAGATTTGGACAGATTTCGGGGTACGCCCTAAAGGCTTCAAAGACCCAGATTATTAAAAACTCAGCGACTACATGTAACGATAATCGAGTGGTCCAGGCAGGGACTTATTTAGGAATAAATATCTCAGCTGATATAAATAATCTGGTGGAAAATAATATTGTTCCAATAATAAATAAAATAAAGAAAGACCTGGATCGGTACGAAAATTTACACCTATCGTTAGTAGGCCGAGTCAACATCATCAAAATGATGGTGTTGCCAAAATTTTTGTATATTTTTAGGGCAGTGCCACTGTTATTTGACAACAAATGGTTCAAAATATGTGAGCAAATGATTAACCGGTTTATATGGGCCAGAGGAAAGACACGCAGGGCATTGAGATACATGTCACTCCCGCGGGAGCGTGGGGGTTGGTCTTTACCAGATCTAAAATTGTACTATTGGGCTGCTGCATTCCAAAACATGTTGGGATTGGTTGGGGGGGCTGAGGTGGACGGATGGGACAATATCGGTTCACTTGCTATTTATGGTTTGGTTTTGGGTAAAAATGCGGAAAATATTTTTTTGCGATTCACTGAGGAAAGTTATTACAAAAGAACACGGTTTAAGACCATAATGGCTGCTTATAACGTATGGAAGGGAATATCGAAAAAGATAGGAATTGGGAAATACAATGCTTACACCAGGTTTAAAAATAACCCTTCCCTGCCTAGTATGGTCTTTACAGGAGCTGTATTCCAAGACTGGGAGAGGCGGGGGATAAGAAAGATTGGAGATATCCAGGGTCCTTATGGTATATTACAATTTGTAGAATTGCAGAATAGATATACTTTAGCTTAATTTCTTTCTGTTTGGCTTCCTTTCGCCATAGGCGGAAAGAGTCAAACATTGCCGGACGGGCTTTCTTCTTGAAGAGTCTAACTTCTAAATTATCTAAAATCTCCGTGTCATAACTACCATATTGGGGCCATTTTAGGACACCATCTTTCCTGGTATACCTAATCCATACTTCATTATACGTGATAGGGCCCACGCCATATTTTAAATAGAGCTCATAGGTCGGAGTTCCAATCGGAGGCACGAGTCCTCCAATCGGGAATCCCTATTACAACCACAACAAAATATCTTTCCAAGTCTGCTAAGACCCAGCATCTTCGCTCACTAGTCTAGCTTCAAACTTCAAGGGAATATCGAACACGATAGCCTTGTGAATACACGAGTCCCTCGGCTTTGGGGCCTGCTGGTACCAAATCAAAGAATCCCGAAGGGATACCAAAACAAAACTAAGGACTGGGAGACGCTCCACTCATACTTAACTGAAGTATCGATGACGTCGCCAGAAGACCCGTCTATCGTCTCGCTTTACAAATCATCAAAAGGCTCCAAGACAGGGCGACAGTCAGGGCCGCAGTCCTTCGTAGCCGTCGGAAAGCGGGGAACCTCGCAGCAAAGACTTTCGGACCACGACGACATACAGGGGTCGATGAAGTGGCAGGCCTTCCTCCAGAATTTTCACACGAAGCTCCTCACGATCGTCAGGCTTGGACCGGTACCGCTCAAGTCGCCCCACGTTGGGCGCCAACTGTAGAACCGGGATTTAAACCCAGCGGCGCAGGGGGCACGCCCAAAGTCTTCGGATTCACCTGTCTTGGCAAACAGAGACACGGGATACTTCTTGGTGACGTCAAAGATCAAATTTATTAGCTGCAGCCAGTAACAGAGGTCCTAGAAGTACAACACGGTGTATGTTCTCAGGAGACTGCTCAAATTCATAGAGCGGAGCATCGTCTTTTATGCCAAAAATCACATTCCTGGCCAGCATCAATTACTTACAAACTGACCAATCAGAGGATGGCATTTCAAAGGTATCACATAACGACAAACCCACTTTCAGTTGTCCAGCCCACCAGAAATGACAAGGCAAAATCCAACATTCTTGCTCGAACAGGCCGGATGGACCCATCATAAAAGACCTCAACCCAAATCAATAATTAAGCCATAAAGGAAGGAGCAGAAACAGATGAGAAACAAGATAGAAGGGTGTGTACGTGTGCCATAAACATTGCAATGTCCTGCTCTTTGATCTCTATCTGACCAGCTGCCTAACAAGGAACTGGTTCAGCAAGTTTAGCCTCAGGCAACAGGATCAGTTCACTCAGGTCAAACAGAAGTCAGCACAAACTCAAGCTAAAGTGTATGGGTCCTAAAGACTCGTTTGGCCACAGTCATCAGCCTATGTGAGGGCAACCACACAAAATGGCTGCCGCACACAAAATGGAACCCGAGGGTTCGAACGAAATCCCTAAATACACAGTGTATCCATCAACCGAACATGACGAAAACACTCATACATACCGCACTCGTTATTTGCGGTCCGCTGATACCAAAATCGTCACGATACGACGACCTTTATTGAACGGGTTCAGAATTCACGGAACCTCATGTTCTGATGCTTTGGTTTCAAAGTGTTTGATATGATGCTCTCTGTGGGAAGCTCTTAATATGGTGGTTTTGTTATGATATACTTGGTATGGTGTTTTTTCCCTGATGCTTTTCTTTTTTTACTCTTTTGTTATCATGCTTTTCTTATGTTGCATTTGGTATGATGCTTTTGTTTCGATGCATTTCTTACAGTGCACTTGCAATAATGCCTTTGATATGATGTCTTTAGTGTGGTGTTTTTGTTTGATGCTTTTATTAAGACTCTATTATTATGATACATTTGGAATGATGCTTTTATTTAGATGCATTTCTTATGGTACACGTGCGATAGTGCTTCCATTAAGACGCGTTTGAAATTATACATTTGATGTGATACTTTTATTTCGATGCATTTCTTACAGCGCACTTGCAATAGTGCTTCCGTTATGATGCATTTGGCATGATACTTTTATTTCAACGCATTTCTTACAGTGCACTTGCAAGAGTGCTTCCGTTATGATGTTTGGTATGATGCATTTGGTATGATGCTTTCATTTCGATGCATTTCTTACAGTGCACTTGCAAGAGTGCTTCCGTTATGATGTTTGGTATGATGCATTTGGTATGATGCTTTTATTTCGATGCATTTCTTACAGCGCACTTGCGATAGTGCTTCTGTTATGATGCATTTGGCATGATACTTTTATTTCAACGCATTTCTTACAGTGCACTTGCAAGAGTGCTTCCGCTATGATGTTTGGTATGATGCATTTGGTATGATGCTTTTATTTCAATGCATTTCTTACAGTGCACTTGCAAGAGTGATTCCGTTATGATGTTTGGTATGATGCATTTGGTATGATGCTTTTATTTCGATGCATTTCTTACAGTGCACCTGCAAGAGTGCTTCTGTTATGATGCATTTGGCATGCTACTTTTATTTCAATGCATTTCTTACAGTGTACTTGCAAGAGTGCTTCCGTTATGATGTTTGGTATGATGCATTTGGTATGATGCTTTTATTGCGATGCATTTCTTACAGTGCACTTGTTTTAGTGCTTTCATTATGATGTTTGTTATGATGCATTTGGTATGATGCTTTTATTTCAACGCATTTCTTAAACTGCACTTGCAAGAGTGTTTCCGTTATGATGTTTGGTATGATGCATTTGGTATGATGCATTTATTTCAATGCATTTCTTACAGTGCACTTGCAAGAGGGCTTCCGTTACGATGTTTGGTATGATGCACTTGGTATGATGCTTTTATTTCGATGCATTTCATACAGTGTACTTGCAAGAGTGCTGCCGTTATGATGTTTGGTATGATGCATTTGGTATGATGGTTTTATTGCGATGCATTTCTTACAGTGCACTTGTTTTAGTGCTTTCAATATGATGTTTGGTATGATGCATTTGGTATTATGCTTTCATTTCGATGCATTTCTTACAGTGCACTTGCAAGAGGGCTTCCGTTATGATGTTTGGTATGATGCATTTGGTATGATGCTATTATTTCGACGCATTTCTTACAGGGCACTTGCAAGAGTGCTTCCGTAATGATGTTTGGTATGATGCATTTGGTATGATGCTTTCATTTCGATGCATTTCTTACAGTGCACTTGCAAGAGGGCTTCCGTTATGATGCATTTGGTATGATGCTTTTATTTCGATGCATTTCTAACAGTGCACTTGCAAGAGTGCTTCCGTTATGATGTTTGGTATGATGCATTTGGTATGATGCTATTATTTTAACGCATTTCTTACAGTGCACTTGCAAGAGTGCTTCCGTTATAATGTTTGGTATGATGCATTTGGTATTATGCTTTCATTTCGATGAATTTCTTACAGTGCACTTGCAAGAGGGCTTCCATTATGATGTTTGGTATGATGCATTTGGTATGATGCTTTTTTCCGATGCATTTCTTACAGTGCACTTGCTAGAGTGTTTCTGTTATGATGTTTGGTATGATGCATTTGGTATGATGCTTTCATTTCGATGCATTTCTTACAGTGCACTTGCAAGAGGGCTTCCATTATGATGTTTGATATGATGCATTTGGTATTATGCTTTCATTTCGATGCATTTCTTACAGTGCACTTGCAAGAGGGCTTCCATTATGATGTTTGGTATGATGCATTTGGTATGATGCTTTTTTCCGATGCATTTCTTACAGTGCACTTGCAAGAGGGCTTCCGTTATGATGTTTGGTATGATGCATTTGGTATGACGCTTTCATTTCGATGCATTTCTTACAGTGCACTTGCAAGAGTGCTTCTGTTATGATGTTTGGTATGATGCATTTGGTATGATGCTTTCATTTCGATGCATTTCTTACAGTGCACTTGCAAGAGGGCTTCCGTTATGATGTTTGGTATGATGCATTTGGTATGATGCTTCTATTTCGATGCATTTCTAACAGTGCACTTTTGTTAGTGCTTTCATTATGATGTGTTTGCTATAGTGCTTTAGAGGGATGCGGCCTGCAGGATTGTTTGGTCTGTTTGATCCCTGTCATGAGTAAAGAAGACATCCAGAGGCCGCAGTTACAACCCAGGTATCTTCATTGATTGTGTTGTTTTCTTTCCTTTGGTAGGAAGGGCAGCACTGATGAGCAGCACAAAGACCCACCTTGGGCAGGGGGCCATCCTGCCCCAGCCTCTGTGTAAGATGGCTTCCTTGCACCACTGTCACAGGTGCCCTCCCTCACTCCCACTCTGCATCTGTTCTCTCTGGTCTCTGGGTCTGTGTTTTTCTCCTCTCTCCCTCCCACCCATGCTGGTTCTTCTCCATTGAGCTGTTCCCTATTTTTATGGTAGAACTTCCATCTCTCTTAATGAAAAAGGGAGCCCCACCCTCTCTGTGACCCCCTCCTAATGTGCTGCAGCTTCTCTTGCACTCCGCCCAGGGTGATGGCCAAGCCTTAGCCTTCTGACATGAAGTCAATTCTACTGTGGTCCAGGTTGCAGCTTTCCACATCCCTGGCAATAACCAGTTCCCTACCCCACCTCTCCCCCCACAATCATCATGTATCAAGGTAACAGGCGTGCCATTTCCCTCAGAACAGTTTCATGCAGTTTTGACTTCCTGGGCCACCAAAGGACCAAATCCCATTCCATTCCACCACAGGGCTAGTCATGGGTTTGGATTGGGCGCCAATGTTCAAGACTTCTTCCATTGTCTATTTCTGCATGCGAAAGAGCTGGTACCGGGCTTTCATAAATCAACATTCTCCATTTAATGTAATACACCACTTCAATGTAATATTCTACAATGTATTGTGATCTAAGATAATAAATCAATGTAATTCATCGACCTAAGTCTCATGGCCTGCAGCAGTTCAGGTATGCATATAAGGCTCACAGTCTCACTAGAGTACATGGCCTCCCCCCCATCCTGCACAATATGGTAAAAAAGACATCTAGTTTGAAAAGCAATGCACCCTACGGGTACAACTCACCACACACACACCGAGACACATAATCACAATAAAATACACTTTCCAGCCACACTCTTCTTCACACCCACAATACATCATCAAAGCCATATATTTGCCAAAGCAAAGCTTCCCCCCCGTGTATCCACTTCTCAGACATCTACCCCTACCACCCCCCACATAGCCAACGGCATGCATGCGGCCAACAGCAGCTCTCGGCAACCTCCACATGCACAACAGAACAACTAGGCTATCAGCGCATTGTCTACTCGCATTGGTTTCTGTAATTAACTTTATGCGCGATTGAGCCCCAGTCTTGCCCAGTTCCGATTTATTCCTGTGCAGCCATTTTGTTGTTTGTTGTGCTCCCTAGCCCGTAGCTCCACCCCGCTCCCGCCTCCCAGCTGACCCTCCCTCGCCCCTCCCCTTCCACTACCCATATATGACAGATGCTTTTGCGCGCAGCGTTCGCGCCCCAGTCGCGCCGAAGGTGCGCCAAAGGTAAGCCCGTCTACGCCCGTCCGTGCCTGGACCGCGCCCAGCGCCAGACCCCCTGGCCCCCGCAAACCGCACTCCTCCAGCATAACGTATGACGCCACCACCCTCCTAGCCCTTAACCCCGGACGCTCACCTCAATGCTACGAAGCTGTCCCGGGACGTACCCACGGTCCCTTCGCCTGTCACTCCTGCAAATTTACCAGCATCAAGACCCATACCACATCCACTAACCCCAAACACAGCTCCGACTCTAACCACCTGAAGTGCATCCTGCTGAACACCCGCTCGGTCCACAGACACGCCACTGAACTCTGGGATCTACTCGACACTACATCACCGGACATCGCCTTCCTTACTGAAACATGGATGAACGCATCATCAACACCCGACATCGCCATAGCCATCCCGGACAATTACAAGATCATCCGAAAAGACCGCACCGTCCAAACAGGAGGAGGCATCGCCATCGTCCATAAGAACACCATCAAAATCACGACCAGCTCCGACGATAACCTTACAACCGCTGAACACCTCCACTTCCAGATCCACACCGACCCTAGAACCACACTCAGAGGCACCCTCATCTACAGGCCTCCAGGAACCCTTAAACAATTCAGCGAAGACATCACTGACTTCATCAGTCCACATGCCCTCGCCTCCGAGAACTACATTCTACTAGGAGACCTCAACTTCCACCTGGAAAAGAAAAACGACAGCAACACCACCACCCTTCTTGACAACCTGGCCAATCTCGGCCTCAAACAACTTGTTGACACCCCCACCCATGTAGCCGGACATACGCTCGACCCAATCTTCACCTCCAGCAAATACATTTCCTTCGATCGCACCACAGATCTCCATTGGACGGACCACAGTTGTGTTCACTTCAGCTACAAAACCACCTCGACCCACAACCCCCCACAACCTATTCCCCTAAGAAAATGGAACAAAATCCTCACCACCGACCAACTCCTCACATCGCTCAACCAAAACCCACCCTCCCTCACATCAGACCCAAACCAAGCTGCCATCAAATTCAAACAATGGATCACTCACAGCGCTGACGAATTAGCACCCTTGAAAAACCATCACACCAAACAAGACAGCAAAAAGGCCCCCTGGTTCAACGATGACCTTAAGAAATCCAAGAAGCTATGCCGTACTCTCGAGAAAACATGGAGAAAAAACCCAACCACCAACAACATGACCACCTTCAAGGCAGCCACCCGTAAACACCACCAGCTGATTCGATCCACCAAGAAATCAGCATTCAAGAATCGACTCGACAACAACGCCCATAACAGCAAGGAACTATTTAACATCGTCAAAGAATTCACCAACCCCACCGCAGCCTCAAACGACATCACTCTCTCCCAAGACCTCTGCGATTCGCTATCCTCCTTCTTCTACAACAAAATTGCCGACATACATAACAGCTTCGATAACAGCTCCAACGAACAATCCTCTCCACCCCCCTCAGAACCTAAACCGCCCTCTAACAACCTCAGCGCCTGGAACCCAATCACCACTGAAGACACCATCCGCCTAATGAATTCCATCCACTCTGGCTCACCAACCGACCCATGTCCCCACCACATTTTCAACAAAGCAGACTCCATCATCGCACCCCACCTCCGTGATGTCATCAACTGCTCCTTCAACTCTGCTACCTTCCCAGAAAGCTGGAAACATGCCGAAGTCAGCGCCCTCCTGAAGAAACCCACAGCAGACCCCTCTGAACTTAAAAACTACCGACCCATATCCCTCCTCCCTTTCCCGGCCAAAGTCATTGAGAAAGCCGTCAATAGCTAACTCGCCGCCTTCCTCGAATCCAACAACTCCCTCGATCCCTCACAGTCCGGCTTTCGAGCCAAACACAGCACCGAAACCACCCTCATCGCAGCAACAGACGACATCCGAACACTACTGGACAACGGAGAAACAGTAGCCCTCATTCTACTCGACCTCTCCGCCGCCTTCGACACTGTCTGTCACAGCACCCTCATACAACGCCTCAGCATCATCGGCATAAAAGGAAAAGCCTTGGACTGGATCATCTCGTTCCTAGCTGGGAGAACTCAGAAAGTCCGACTTCCCCCATTCAAATCAGAGGCCACCGAAGTCATCTGCGGTGTACCACAAGGATCATCACTCAGTCCCACCCTCTTCAACGTTTACATGAGTCCACTCGCTTCCATAGCGCGTCAATACAACCTTAACATCATCTCCTACGCTGACGACACCCAGCTGATCCTTTCCCTCACCAAAGACCCCAACACCGCCAAAACCAATCTTCACGAAGGCATGAAAGAAGTAACCGTATGGATGAAAAACAGCCGCCTAAAGCTTAACTCAGACAAAACGGAAGTGCTCATCCTAGGATCATCCCCCTCTGCCTGGGACAACTCATGGTGGCCTTCGGACCTGGGCTCTGCACCCATACCCACAGACCACGCACGTAATCTTGGCTTCATCCTAGACTCCTCACTCTCGATGACCAAACAAGTCAACGCCGTCTCATCCTCCTGCTTCAACGTACTTCGTATGCTCAAAAAAATCTTCCATTGGATCCCCACCGAGACAAGAAAGACTGTCACCCACGCACTGGTTACGAGTCGACTAGACTACGGAAACACCCTCTACGCCGGAATTACAGCCAAATTACAGAAAAAACTCCAACGCATCCAAAACGCATCAGCGAGACTCATTTTGGACATCCCTCGCCAAGATCACATTACCGGTCACCTGAAAGACCTCCACTGGCTTCCCGTCAACAAGAGAATAACATTCCGTCTCCTCACCCACGCACACAAGGCCCTCTACAAACTAGGGCCCGAATGCCTCAACTCTCGAATATCCTTCTACACACCCACCCGCCAACTAAGATCCTCCAATCAAGGCCTCGCCGCAGTTCCGCGTATCCAAAGATCCACCATGGGAGGTAGATCCTTCTCCTACTTGGCGGCCAAGACCCGGAACTCACTCCTCACTCACCTCCGCCTTACACAGAACCACATCTCCTTCAGAAAAGAACTTAAAACCTGGCTATTCGATAAATAATGAACCCCCTCCCCAAGCGCCTTGAGACCCTCTGGGTGAGTAGTGCGCTATATAAATCCTTGAACTTGAACTTGAACTTGAACTAGGCGATAAATAATACAGTCCAACATAACCAGCCCTGCAAAGGACACCTTCATGTTACACCCACATTTCTTCAGTGGAGCATGAGTCCTCTGATCATACTGGCTTGAATGGAGGCTTTGTAGATTGAACCTAGTCCTGTGGGATCACTAGAGATGAATGAGCGTACTCCCTACCCATGATGTAACACCCCTGTCTATACAAGAATGGTGCGCAGACTCCTTGCCCCACTGTAGTGAACGATGCCTCTGTATTCGCAGTGTTCATTGGCTATCACTTGTGGTCTAGCTTACACATGATTGGTCACACACACTTCCATGTGAAATGTAGGTACACGTCAGTGTTGTGATTTCACCCAGTGAGTTACTTGGAGGCTGAGGTGTTGCACATCTTCACTGTGGTCTCCAGCTCCTCCGTTGGGGTGGTCCTGGCTATTCACGTTGGGCTGTTGCTGGCTGGGACCCCACATGTAGAACCTTTTGTCTTCTTTATCTTCACCATGGTGCACTTCAAAACTATTCTATCTGTGTTTCTGATCACCCACATCTAAACCTTACTCAAATGTTTCGCTTTGGCCAAAAAGGGAAGGTTTATGACTATTTTGATAGTGTGACTGTGCCTCTACAACCAGCAGGCTGTAAAAATAGGGGGCATATTTACAAGAAACTGGAGGAGCACGGTGGTATGCCAACATTGGTAAAGCCGCGCTCGGACAGTTTCAAAACACAGGGATGCGCCGTATTCACAAGAATGTAACACAACCCAGCATTACCCCTAGTACTCATGCTAAAAAAGCTGTCAATTTGCCCTATTGTCTTCTTCCTACTTGGCCGGTCCCTTTTTTTGGAAAACTCTTTAGAACCTTTAGATTGGGATGTCAGGGGTTTGTATGATCACGTGGGACAGGATGCGCCTGAGGGGCAGTTAGCGGGTCCTCGCTGCTGGGTGTTAGTTAAGCTGACCCATTCCTGTGAACATTCGTACCTGAAACTTCGCAGAGGTGGCCCCCAAAGGGGGCTCAAGAGCTGGCGCCATAACCCGGCGTCGCGCCCCCAGGCAGGAGGGGGCGGGGGACCCAGTTTGGTGCAAAAAGCAGAGCTCGAAGGACAAAGGGCAGAGGAAGCCCCCAGGTCCCCCCCTCGCGTGTGGCAGGCCTCCCGAGTGGCCAAATCCCCCCGGCCAATGGCAGCCCAGGCGGGATTCAAACCCCCCAATGGCGGGGGGCTGCAACAGGAAGGCGAGCCAGGGGGGCATATAAGCGCTGCTCCCCCAGGTATGCTCCTATCTTCAAGGAGCAGGGGAGCACCAGAATAGGTCCACTCACCTTCAGATGCCTCACGGCTGGGTGAGGTGGCCTAAGGACAGCGACTCTGAGATGCCTCACGGCTGGGTAACTTGGCCTACCAAAGAAAGTGGTCGCAAACGGAGACGGCGCTCACAGCCCAGCCCCCGCCGGATGGCAGGGCACAACAAAGTCGGACAAGGTAGAGAGTCGGCCTAACTCTGGGACAGAAGCTACTCCCTTGAGGTGCAAATTATTCCAACCTACAAAAGAACCGGCCGAGAAGGGCCAAGAGACAATACCAAGGAAGTGTATAATGACATAACATGCAAAATGCAAAGTATATACATGTTTACTTGTATCCCTAATAAACTGCGGCCAACAAATGACCACCACGAGACAAAAATGTGTAGTTGGCTTTCTTGGCGGGAGAGGGAGTACTGGAAATGAAATGTGATATCCAGGGCCGGACTGGGAACCACAACCGGCCCTGGCAAAGTGCTCGGCTGCCGGCCACCGAGCTCTTTTCCGGGCCGGTTTTCGGACGATTTTGGTACAGGGCCGATTTTGCAGCTATGCTGTAAAAACGGCCCTGTAACAAAAACGGCCCCCAGGGGCCCAAAACCGGCCCCCACCCGTGCGGCGCACCGGGGAATTGCCTGGTGCCCGCTATGGCCAGTCCGGCACTGGTGATATCACGTACATAAAGAAGTGGGGCAGAGTGCGGGGGTTATTGTTGAAGTCTTCTGCATGTCTTTGGATAACACACTTCTCCACCTCTCAGCCTTCCTTCTTTCCACCTATTCACTACCAACTCACTACTTTGAGAGTGAGGCCTTTCCACAGTAATCAGCAGCCCCCAGAGATGGGCCAGGCTGAGGTACACTGTGCCGCGGTCATGGTACGGCCTGCTCTGGTCTATATGCGGTGCCACATTGCTTGAGTCATTGGTGTGCGTTGGCACGCCTCTGATTTCTGACTGCACAGTGATAAGGTGGTATTGCATTAACTTTGGGTTGTGGGGAGAAATATAAGTACTTCACACCATAAGTAGATATTCCATCTGTTTTTAAATGTTCTTTTGATAAAAAATGAGTCCAAAAACAACAAAAAAAGCACAATGCAAATTTACATTTGATAGAAAACATGACATAAATCATAAACCTGTAATTGTCAAGGCACTGTATTTGCCAGCGCCTGTTGAGAGCGCAGGGCCTTGGCTCAGTGTATCCAGTTCACTATCAGGTCACAAGATGTATTGCATGGCATGTCTACTGCGCTGTTCTGCACTCTGATGCTCTGTGACACCCTCTTTTTTTTGTGTCTTATTTTCTGTGGCACAGCATTTTTGCACTCCAGGCTCTAGCCTTAGGCTATAATGATATTTTGGGGTCTGTCAAGCGGGGTGTTGCTGAAGTGGTACCCATGGAGGGGAACTCGGAGCCTCCCACTGCAGGAAAGTGGATATGGGAGCCGGGGCTTTACAAGAGGTACTGGCCGGGTCGAGGTGACCCCGCATCTGAGCTGCAGCCTGAGAAAGAGAACATGTGTCCACAGCTGTGTCTGGCTGTGAGAACAGGGCCGCCCCCGCTGACGGTGTGTGAACTGAACACGGATGCACAAAAACAAGCCAAACTCCACAACAGATCTCCCGGCCAGAGACCATCCCTGATTGGCTGGTCTCCAGATAAAGAAGAAAGAAACTTTGGCACCAGCCCCAGCAAGTCTAAAAAGCTGTTCAAACATGCATTAGTGCTGATTACTGAAAGAAGCGCTGTTTTTAGGGTTCTTTCTTTATTTTGCTTGGATAGTTTTCCTCCAGCAGCAGCTGAGGTAGGTTAAAGAGCGAGTGGAGGCCTCTGTGAACCATAGCGCGTGTCCAGGTCCCACTGGGAGACAGGACTTGCTGAAAAGGCATCCGGGGTTGATGATCTGGAGCTAAGCAGTCCATCCCAACCAGGCTTCCTTAATGAATCATGACGTGTTGCACATCCATCTGCTACTATCCTGCTGAAAAACCCATATCAGGGGTAGCAAGCGCTATATAAATACAAACCTCTTTCCCTTCACTATCCCGCCACCTACCCTTCTCTACCCAAATAACTGAATAACATATCCACTACTCAAATTACTTCATTTTTTACTGTACTCATTTTCACCACTAATCCTTTATGGGTTCCGGAGTGGCGTGCTACTCGCCAGAAAAGCGCTTCAACATCCATCAGGGGTAACAAGCGCTATATAAATACAAACCTTTTTTTCCTCCTCTATCCTTCTGCTACCATTCCAAATCCAAATGACTGACTAACCTATCCACCACTTAAAATGTACTTGCATGTTTCACTATACTAATTCAACACTAATCCTCTATGGGTTCCGGAGTAGCGTGCTACCTGCTAAAAAAAAACCCTGGAAGCCTCGTCAAGGGTAGTAAGCGCTATATAAATGCAATTACAATTCAATACAATACAATTTTTTTGCTTTCAGCATGCAAATAGACCATAATTCTGCGACAGCACTGCTGAACGCTCAGTACCCCCTTCTGCTACTCCCTGGTTACCAAACTCCTGCCGTCCCATGCGGCCTGCTGAGCAAGTGCCTGGATTCATTCTTGGGTAATTAGTGCACTATGAAAATCAATATAATATAACATAACATAACATAACATGTGGCGGGACTGTGGCCATGGTCCACACTTGACCTCTGTTTCCTGATCACAGAGTTCAGGATGCTCTGTTTTCTCTACCATAATCAAATTCCCTCAGCCCCCTTTCCCTCCACTCTCGTTCCTGTGATTGCTGTGCACGCCATATTGATCAGTTTGCTTTTTCCATGCCATGTCCTTCCTCCCACCTCTTCTCATCAGTCCCCACAACACGGCAGCCATGTTGTGTAAGCAGTAAAGTAATGTTCTGTCTCTTTCAGTGCCTCTTTTCCCACTACCCTCTGCACAAGCTTTCCTTCCCTGTTGAGGCACACCACGGCGGCCATGTTGTGACGGCAGCCATGTTGTGTCAGCAGTAAAAGATTGTTCAGTCTCTTTCAGTGCTTCTATCCTCCACCATTCCTTCTCTGTCAACCGCCAACCTGCCCACTCTTCACAGGCTGTCCTCGCCTTACTCCTTCATGCAAGCCGTGGCCAGCTGTTATGTCAACAAGTTGTCCTTTGCCACTTTAAGGACAACTTGTTATGATCTTCGCCCCAGCGCAGGACACATGTTATTGCTCAACCATGTTCGGTGTTCTGCTGTCCCCTTTTGTTCTGCTCTAACTGTGTAGTTAGGCAGTTACACTGAGGACACCAAAAGAGCGGCTGTGGGTTCTATGCCTTCTGACTTGTATTACAAATAAACCAGTTCATTTTCCTACCTTGTTTGGAGAATCATCATTTCCACACCAGCATGTTGTGAAAGTGGTCACATGTGTTTCTTTTATGCTCCTGTATCTACACTTCCCCTAGTCAGTCTCCAAAACCTAACACCCCCCCCCCCCCCCCGCACCCGGAAGCTGTCAGTGTCCCTTCTGGCACGCCACAACTACTTTCCTTATTCCATCTGATGAAGTAATATGAGAACGATTAGTCCACCGCCCGTTATCCTTCGCGGTCTTCTCAACTCCTCTTTCCTCCTTACCCGCTCCCACGTGGCCATTCCTCCCGACCCCTCCATCCACTTCCTCTGGAATTTACCATGGTCAGTTAGAATTTAGGTACCAAACAAGGTGCACCCCAGGCCGTGCAACTGAAGGAAGTGTCTCTTCACGGTGGTCATGCGTAGAGTGGCCAAAGCTCTCAACCTCCAGCTCCTCACCTTGGGGGTCAAGACCAATGTCCTATCCAAAGTCCTCCAGCTGGGGCAAACCAATGCTGAGCCTCTGTTGCCCTTCAAAGAGGCCCTTTCCGATTCTCTCTTCGGAGCCTGGACAGATATTACTCTGATCCACCTATGAGTTGGCAGATTGCACGGCGTCATCGCCCTGCCCCCAGAGCCTGCTTTTCAGACTCAGCACCCTTCCCCATAGCCCTTAGTGATGCAAGCTTACACCACTCGGACAAACCTGAATGCCTTCCTGACTACTCACTCAGATAGGAATTCAAAGTGAGTAGAGACCTTTGGGAAGAGGATTCCCTGTTTTGGGAAGAAAGGGGACTCTACTCTGGAGCATTTCAAAGAAAGCTAGGTCAAAGCATGTTCCGTGGGTTTATTTGCTCCACCAACCCACCCACATCACCCTTATCGTCTCTCTGCTGCTCTGCCCCATACAGGTAACACCTGTAGCCTCAGCGTGTTTCAAACCATTTCGTGGATGAGGCCATGGCATACACAAACCTCGCAGTCAGGCACAGTGCACCAGTCAGGCCACTGCCCTTCCCCACCACCGCAGATCCACCTGATTAAACACCTTTAGCATGCCCTTAGTGGAGGCGTGACCACCTGGGTGGAGGCAGGATGCAACAATTCTTACCCGGTTGGCAGGCCATAACATGGGTCCTGAAACTTATTCAGAAGGGGCCTGTTCTACCATTCCTGGCTGTTCCGCTGTCCCTTTTGGCCAAAAGGGCTCCTGGGCTTCCTCTGATCAGTCTACTACTACGGGACGAAGGATTTGTTGTTGCAGCAACAGTGCAGGGTCTAACACCCAGGCTGCTGCTATCTCCACCTTCATGTTTAGAGATTGAGCGGCAACAGCTAAACATCTTTGACCTTCCTTCAGAGGTGGATGATGCCATCTTGGAGCAGGGTGTCCCTAAAAAAAACTGTATTCTCCTGTGGCTGAGACATATTTGTGGTTTGGTGTGGCACATGACAGATGGACCCCCTCCAGGCCGAGTTATCTGATGTTCTGTTGTTTTAGCTCTCCCTCGCCCAACAAGGCTTTCATTTGGGCAAAGTTAAAAGGTGCCTATCAGCTCTCTGGCCTTCTTACATTTTCTGGACAAGCGCTTATTCTTAAAATCACTTGTGATGTGCTTTGAAAGGATCAAACCCAGATCCTTGTGACTGGGGGTAAATGTTTGTATTGTCCAGCATTCTGTCCATCAATTGGTTCTTTTGCATATGTTGCCCTAAGTGGGAAGGGTATGCACAGCCGTGGGTCCCGTGCTCACTACACCACTGGATTCAAGCTAGCCAGGCTGATGAAGGGTGAGGCCCTGAAACTGGTCTGAGGATGCTTTTTTCAGGTCCAGGGAGGACCTGGCTTGGCAGTTCGGGCTGGACTGTTCCCCCAAGGAACAGGGTCAAGACTGATTTGAAAATAGCTAGGTCCAAATCCTTGTGACTGGGGGTGAATGTTTGCATTGTCCAGCATTCCGTCCATCAATTGGTTCTTTTGCATATGTCGCCATAAGTGGGAAGGGTATGCCAAGGCGTGGGTCCCGTGCTCACTACACCACTGGATTCAAGCTAGCCAGGCTGATGAAGGGTGAGGCCCTGAAACTGGTCTGAGGATGCTTTTTTCAGGTCCAGGGAGGACCTGGCTTGGCAGTTTGGGCTGGACTGTTCCCCCAAGGAACAGGGTCAAGACTGATTTGAAAATAGCTGGGTCCAAATCCTTGTGACTGGGGGTGAATGTTTGCATTGTCCAGCATTCCGTTCATCAATTGGTTCTTTTGCATATGTCGCCATAAGTGGGAAGGGTATGCCAAGGCGTGGGTCCCGTGCTCACTACACCACTGGATTCAAGCTAGCCTGGATGATGAAGGGTGATGCCCTGAAACGGGTCCCAGGATGCTTTTTTCCGGTCCAGGGAGGACCTGGCTTGGCAGTTCGGGCTGGACTGTTCCCACAAGGAACAGGGTCTAGACTGATTTGCATATTGTTTTGTATTGTATTGTAATTACATTTATATATAGCGCTTACTACCACTGACGAGGCATCAAAGCGCTTTTTCGGCGGGTAGCAAGCTACTCCGGGACCCATAGAGGATTAGTGTTGAATTAGTATAGTGAAACATGCAAGTTCATTCTGCAGGTAAAGGCCTCACTAACTTGAAATCTAACAATACTGTTTGAATAAAACTTTACTCCCTCTCCTGGCCAAAAAAACGAAGTGCACAGCCCCTAGTAAACACTTAAACAGCTCACAGTAGCACCCTCTGATGTAGAATATCCCTGTTGCTGGGGGGAGGCAGGGGGCTGGTTTCACTGGCATGTGAACACAAAATTGTGGCTGGTGGTGCACTGTTTTAACATACAGGTCTTAGCACAGAGCAAAGGAGAAATTTGGATGGAAAACTGAATACGTTAAACAAGAAAAGGGGGTGATTTGAGGGAAATTTTTATTGACCTGGCATTGCTACGATCCCTACATGTAGTGCAATTAACCATACGCAGACAATGGGTCAGGAATAATTAAAGCTATCTAAGAAACTGTACATTCATGGGGATACAATCCAGGAATCCAAGGTATTCGTGGTGAAAAATTGTGTTCCCATCAGATACCCATCCTGTACCGCCCTACATCATTTGGGATCCTTCACCCGAAGGAAGTGGAAACATGTCCACTATGGATTAGGTAGATTGTAGATTAAGGCAACTTAATGACGGAAGATCCTACAAAAAACTTATAGAAGACCCTACTGAAAGATTAACAAACATCATAGGACATATTGTTGAAGAAGCCCTCGCAGAGGGATGGCTCACTCCAAAAGAAGGACAATACCTTTGTACATCCAATCCTGTCATTCCCTATTTTTACCAACTACCAAAAATACACAAGGCTCAACGTCCACCACCCGGGGTCCCATAATATCTGGGATAGGTTCATTGCTGGAACCTCTGTCGACTTTTGTCAATGTCTTTTTACAACCGATGGTACAGGAAATGCCAACGTTTTTGAAGGACACCAAAGATGTCCTTAGACTTTTACCCGACATCGATTATGACATCCAGACTGACATCCTGGTGTCATTCGATGTCGAAAGTCTATACACTTCAATACCACAAACCAAGACATTACAAGTGATAGAGGAGTTACTATTTGCAAGAGAGTTGAATTCTATAACCCCAGTCAGGCTCATCATGACGCTAGCAACACTGGCGATGACAGAGAACTTTTTTGCCTTCGAAGATTCCCTATATTTACAGATTAGCGGGACCAGTATGGGCAGCGTTTTTGCCCCCAGCCTCGCAAATCTTTACGTGCACCAATTCGAACAGGAGCACGTGCTCGCAGACACTAACCCCCATCTTAAGTGTCTGCGAGCATGGAAACGCTACATCGATGATATTTTCGTCGTGTGGCGTGGAGATGAATCCCAACTCAAGGAGTTCCATGAGTGGCTCAATCAACGGAATCAGTTCCTAAAATTCACCATGGAACATGATGCCGGCAAATTGGCCTTTCTGGACTTATTGATTCACGGCACACCCCAAGGCCTGTCTTCGGAGCTTTATCGTAAACCGATGGCCCGGAATTCATTGCTTAATTATCATAGCTGCCATCCCAAATCCTTAAGGGATAATTTGCCTTATGGGCAATTTTTGCGTATACAAAGAAACTGTACTACTAAACTTTCATTTAGAAACACATGCAAAGAGCTTGGCACGAGATTTACTGGAGAAAGACTACCCCAAAAAACTGGTATATCAGTCCAAAAAACGAGCGGCGAATAATAACAGAGCCAGCCTACTTGAAATAATGCCTCCCAAAGACAAAACTGCACGTATGACATGTGTCACCACGTTTGGCACATCATCTAATCAGATTTCCAAAATCATTAAAAAACACTGGGGGATCCTTAACACTGGCAAGGATACACTGCCTGTTCCCCTCTTTGCGTTTAAGAGGGGTCAAAATTTAAAAGACAAACTTGTCCATACAAGACCTAAAACGGACATTCCAAGAGCAATAGGCACTCTTTGGGAAATGCCTGCAGTTACCGGCCACCATCCGTGTGGACAATGTGCGGCGTGCCCCCAAACCTCCAAATCTACCATGATTAATATCGGAACCGAACGACCATGGGAACAATGAAGGTTTACGAACTGTAATAGTTCAAACCTAATTTACCTTATAACTTGCCCCTGTGAGAAAAGGTATGTGGGCATGACCACGAGAAAAATAAAGATAAGAATATCGGAGCATAAGAGCTCGATACGTTGTAATAAGCAGGCTACGAGACTGACAAATCATTTCTTATCAGCCCAGCACTCTCCAACTGATTTACGCTGGACGGTGTTAGAACAACCGGTGATACCCAAACAGATCTCTGACATTAGCACCTTTTTACACAGAAGAGAACAAAAATGGGTGTATAGATTACAAACTGACAAAACGGGATTGAATGAAGACATCCCGTGGATGTCGCTATAATCCTCTCATGGTTTGGGTGTCTTCATGTCGTGCATAGCAGACAATATTAAGGCTTAGCACTGAAGATTGCCCCCGAAGAGTATGAATATGCAAGTTGGACTCTTTTTGTTTATGCTGAACGGTGGATTCAAACTTGGCATGTCCATGGGGATTTTTGGTCTAAACATCTGTCACAACAATAATACACTATTGATGGGTAGATAATCACTATGATTGTCCCCACCTTAGTTACGAGAGGCCCCAACAATATACAAATATACGAGCAGTTGAAAAGCCCCACAATTACCTATCCGAGAGTCATCACTGTGTATTGACTGTGTACTACTGGTCTCCTCACAAAGTAGCATTTAATATTTAAAAAAAACCCTTTTTCAAAAATTGTGAGAGCAAGTTCTTATTAAATATTGTCACCTCGGATAAATATGTTAGGTTGACAATTATTCAAGTGTTGCCACAGAGAGAGACCGATGTTAATCACTCAGGAGTCCTCCTGTAAACATCGCGGTAACAAACACACATTGAAACTACCTTTCCCAGCAGTCCTGTGCTGCATGCACCACGCTAAACCACAGGACCTGAGTATAGTCTAGACCGAGGCATTTCCTATAAGTTTTTTTCTATTGTCCTCATAGCTAATTAGACTAGACAAATCGGGCCAGTCCGATTGCTAACACTAATAAGGCTCACGGGCTAAAGACTTTCACAGTCTTTCCTCTGTGTCGGTTGTTGTTTTGGACTCTACAAAAAGATAGACTACATTTCCCAGCAGCTAATCGCTATTAGAGCGCCATGAACTTGCGGTCACATGATCCATACCGCAGCGCGCTAACACAGTTTAAAACCCCGCTTGCTGTCCGTCTAGGTACCTCCCACATGACAGCCTAGACGGATGTCAGGAGTACCGACGGACAGGTAAGCTTACGAGAAGGGGACTGTGTTCGGTGCGTTTTTCGAGTGCGCAAATAGCGTACAACTGGCGGGGGTCTGTATTCTCTGCCACTCTAGTTCTGTACATAGCGGCAATAATCGGCTTGAAGGGACTAGTTATCTTCAGCGCTTACCACACAAGGCGCACTCCGACTGAGTTAGAAACTGGTTTGGGATTCAGAGGGTGGTTTACCTATCCTCTCGCATGGCCTGACAGCTCAGCGCTAGTGTTTCAAAGTATCAGCACAACGTAGAACGAAGGTGCATGCAAGGTAACAAGTTTTATAGGTGTATATATGTTAAAACGCCGACACATGCAACCTCGTTTTTTAACCATTTCACTCTGTACGCAGCGCTGAGTAGGCGCTGACGATTGCTGTAGAAGATCACAGTTCATTGTATAGGAATGTATGACCCTGCTGAGACAGGGGTGTCTAGTCATTAGCTCTTTTGCTCTTCCTCTTTCTATAGTATTTCTTCTGTTTTTCTCAATAGAGCGGTGCTCCATTTCTACCTGAGCTGTAGCCGGGTGAGGTGGAGAGTTCATTCCCCAAACAGTGGGTGAGTGGGTACAGTGTTACCCTGGTTATATCCTCATATTGTTCTGAAGTGACCAAGTTGACTATAAAGCAACTGTTGATCAATACCATTGGACATGATTATGTTCTCATATAGACATTTGATTTTTCTTTTAAAGCTATCGTCACTAACTGTATATATCTTTATATGTGTTTGTCTGTCCCACATGATCACATGACCATCTGGATTATCTCCATGGGCGATCTCAGGTGATATGAATTTATAATATAAATCACTAAGACTTGCACACCAGCAGTAGCATTCATTGTTAAGGTCCTGAAGAAGCAGAGAGGGATCGCCTGACCCTATTACGCTGCAGAAACATGTCGACCTCGTTTACATCTAAGTAGTCATTTGTTAAACTACTTTGCACTGTTTTTAACTTTGGGTGTGGGTAGGATCCCATTAAAATTCTTTTTCCACTCCTGCAACCCAATATTAATTCATTTATTTAGTTTTCTTGCACTTGGCACGTTTATTTCTTTGCACTGCTAGTCAGTCACCCCCTGATACCACTTCTCCTTCATCACATCTCAGTATCCTCCAAGAAGATTAGGCTACAATCTACCTAATCCATAGTGGACATGTTTCCACTTCCTTCGGGTGAAGGATCCCAAATGATGTAGGGCGGTACAGGATGGGTATCTGATGGGAACACAATTTTTCACCACGAATACCTTGGATTCCTGGATTGTATCCCGATGAATGTACAGTTTCTTAGATAGCTTTAATTATTCCTGACCCATTGTCTGCGTATGGTTAATTGGAAAACTGAATAGTCATCAGGAATGAGAGGCAAAAACTACAGAGTTTGGACTGAAAATCCCACAATTCAACACGTTAAATGGAAGCAATCATGGGCAGGAAAAAACACAAGTTTAAAACACAAAACAGGTGATAAAATATCCAATCACAGGCAGGTTAAAACTACAATTTTAGACTGTAACAACCACAGGCAAAGACAGTAATCACAGAAAAGGAAAATAATTTTTTTTTAAACTTTTGTTTTGGGGAAGAGACAGCACCAGTCTGCCTCCTTACCACTTCCTGGACTCTGCTCACTGCAATCTGGGGCACAGGGAGGCTGCAACTCACAAGAGGGAGGAGAATGGGTCCAAACGGGGGTGGTGTGGTGAGCAAAACAATGATGGATTAAACCCAGATCCTTGTGACTGGGGGTGAATGTTTGCCTTGTCCAGTATTCCGTACATCAATTGGTTCTTTTGCATTTGAAAGGACTCCAGCATTTGTTTCCACCTTCTTTGGTTATGCCACAGTGGGATCTTCATCTGCTCCTCACACAATTGATATGCACTTCCTTTGAGCTGCTGCACAGCTGTCCTTTGCTGCGTCTCACCCTAAATACAGTGTTCTAGTTGCCATAACATCGCCACAGCCGTTGAGTGAGTTCCAAACCCTGTCAACCTGCTTTATACCTTCTTCCCAGACAAACTAGTTCTGATGGCTCATGCTTCCAAAAATTGTGACGCCATTCCACATTATTTATAAACCAAACCATGACCATACAAGTGTTCTATCCTCTGCCTCACCCCTCTAAGAAGAAGGAGAGACCTGAAAAGGGAGCTTAGCTTAGGCATCGATCGTCCCAGAGAACACCGAGTGAATGATCATCTCTTTGTGGAGCTCGCCGGAGGGAAAAAGGGCAAAGCTGTGCAGAAACGGACTATTAAGATCTGCTATGCACTGGCCAGAAAGTTTAAGGGTTCATTCATCCAGAGCCAAGACAGCTACCACTGCATTGGCACGTAGAGTCCGTGTCCTAGATATGTGCAGTGTCTCTCCATATATTTCCGAAGCACTACTGTCTGGACGGCCAGGTTCGCTGAGAGAGACATTGTGCTTGCTCGGTCCTCCAGGACTTTTTTTTTATTATCATTTTATCATAATATAAATAACATACCATTGACATATGTATATACCAACAGTAACCAACACAGTATTTATTTATTTGCAAAGTTGTTTATAGCGCGAACATGACCAGTGAGGGTATCAGAGCAATGTTCAAAGAAGCAGAAGCGAAAAGGAGTTAAAGGTATAAATACAACAACATAAAGGAACTTAACAAGCACAAATACAAAACAAGAGCAACTTACTTTGAGGGACATGTCAGGTAACAAAAGAGCAGCCAATCTTATGGTGCATGTAGAGTCACAAAAATTGCAGGGCTGAATGAGATATCAAAGATATCAACAAGAAATAAAAGTTAGATTTGGTGGCTTCAGGACTATTGCTGTCTGACTCCTCTTCTGCCTTCAGAACCCCAACACTCCAACAGGACAAGCTGCAGTTTACAATTGATTCCTTGGTTATTCAATTGGCGTTATTCAGGTCATTCAGGAGTAACCATTTGACTTGTTTTTTTGATCTTGGGAGGAAAAGCGTTCCATTTTCTTGGTGCAAGATCAGAGAAAGCACAATTTTAGGTTCTTTTCTTTTTGAATTTGGGAGGTTTCAGCAGGAGCATGTCAGAGCTTCTTAGGGTCCGATTCAAACCAGATAGTTGAAGTTTTTTTCCCAGTTATATGGTGGTGTTGTAGTGAATAGCTTTGTGCATCAGGCAGGCTATCTTGAATCGGATTCTTGATTTGATAGACAGCCAATTGAGTTGAATTAGGTCTGGTGTGATGAAGTCATGTTTTCTGGAACCAGTGATGGGTCTGGAAGCAGCGTAGGTCTTAGAGGTGACAACCTAGCTTTGGGTATCCCTGCCAGGGTCACAATTCGATACTCTAAGCATAGGATAACTTGGTATTTGACTGCTGTCTGTATGTCCTCAGAAGGTAAGAATGGCTTGATGTTTAGTGTTTTGAATTGGTGATTGGCTCCCCTTGTAGTTGAACTGATGTGATCTTGCATATTCAGGTATTTGTCCAGAGTTAAGACTAAAGATCTCACAGAGTCAACAACATGAGAAGTAAGTTGTTTGAGCCAGTATTGAATGGGTGAAGAATGATTGTGGGGGCAAGCAAGAGGAATTCTGTCTTGAGTGTATTTAGCAAAAGGTGATTGTCTGGTCAAGAGATCTTAAGGCGTCATGTGTTTTAGAGCTGTTTCAGTACTATGTCCTGCTCTGAAACCAGACAGGTACTGGTAAGGAGTTGAAACTTCTTGATGTGGTTTCAGAGATGTGTGTGAACACATTTCTCAAGCAGTTTGGCTAAAGTCATGATATTAGTAATTGGACGGAAGTTGTTAGGATCCACTAAGTCTGCATTTGGCTTTTTGGGATGGGTGTGACTTGTCCGATCTGGAGCCAATCAGAATCCTACCCTGCACAAGAGATTCATGGATAATCATGGACCAGAGCAGAAGAATGGCAAATTTGAGCTCCTTGCAGAACTTGGCTGGTTGCGGAACGTTGAAGTGATTGGAGGGTTTTAATGAAGTCATAGCTTTGAGCAGCTCGGCAACATCTGGTAGTAAAAAGGAGTTCCGTGATGCATTGTTTTTTGGAGTATGATCTATGAAGTAGGAAGTAGGAGCACTTGCTGAGGTTAGCCAAGATTATGGTGGGGGCTGGGTCTAATACTGTTCATTTGGTGATGAGAGTTGCAGTTCAAATTCAGTTTTTCTTGTCTTTTCAATGAAGTGTGCTGAGAAATCCTCCCCACTGGGGTGAGATCTTAGGTGCAGAGTGTTGGTTGGTTGGTTGGTTAGCTTGTTGTTTGATGATTTCAAATAGTTTTTTGAGTCTTTTTTTGGTGCTGTCGAGCTGTGCCCTAAGGTGATCATTTTTCGCACTACGGATATGTTTGTTATACAAGCTTCTAGTCATCCTTAACTGTTTGAGGTTTGTTATGACAGTGAGTTTCTCCATGATCTCTCTGTCAGCCTTAATGTGCGTCATTCCTCGTTTAGGGAGCAATTGAACCAGTATCATTTACCAATTTAAAAACTATGCCTACGTTCACTCCCCGTATTGCTAATATAGTAGTCTCACAAGCACCATTACCTTCATGTTTAGTGCGAATAATGTTTTCAGACATGATGTATATCTTTAATATCAGCACGCAGTTGTTTTCCTTTCATCGCCCTATCAACCATTGCAGATAAGCCATCAGTGGCCCCCAATAGTCTTTAGGTCTTGATGTAGTTGGTTACTCCTCGACATACAGTTGTAGTTGTGTTTTAGAATGAGCCAAGTCGGCCAACCACGCCGTCTTAGTAGGGCTAGATTTGCTCCTCCAGTGTAGTGCCACTCTGCATTTTGCCAACAGTAAACCTACTGACAGTAGTTTCCTATTTAGTGACCAGAAGTCTCTTAGTAGTCCCAGCAAGCAAATCGCTGGCTCACACGCCACCTGCGCTTCGACCATTTTAGACAGTGCGTCTGTGACCTATGCCCAGTATTGCCTTACTCGTGGGAAGGAACATGCCAGATGTATGAAATCTGCCTCTTCGGCCCGCAACGGGCACTGTTTGAGTCTCCCTTTAACCCATATCAATATAACTGCAAAGTAGTATAATACATTTGGTGTATGAATTTAAACTGAATTATCCTTACATTACAATTCAGTGTCAGTGTGCTTAATTGCTCACAGCAGAACCTCCATTCTTTTTTCTCATGAGCTGTGACAAGACTTGTCTTCCATTTCGCCAGTGCTTTCCCACCTCCCGGTGTCCGTCCTTCTGTGCTGCAACATATAGTTTGGTAATACGATGTTGGCGTGTTGAAAGGTGAGCAGCACCTGTAGTGTTGTGAGGGTAGGGGGCTCACTGGGGAAGTGTGGATTGAGAGCACATTTAGCTGCTTCTACGGGACTTTTTTTTTATTTGAACCAATTCACAGATCCTATGTTGAGTATTTCGCTGCTAGAATTGTTTGTCAGAAGAACAATTTAATTACCCTCTGTAATGCTCTTTCTGGTAGAAGCTCTATGCAACTACAAATTCATAACTGACCACCAAAGCTCCCCATTCTGATATTGGATTCCGTCCATTAAAAAGATCCCAAGTATAGGAATCTGTACACTGATCGATGCCAATTTGCTGTTGGGGCTCTGCGTCTGGAGGCGCTGACAGCCTTGAAAGCAAATGATGTCAGTGCGTGGGAGCGATACGTATACCGGCTCTGCACGTCATTTGCCTTGTAGTCTTTAATGTAACAATTATCATGATCCATGAAAGAATGTTGAAGCACAAGGTCTACAAGTCGAAAAGTTTGCAAATTAATTGCAACCAACCAAAGGCAGGATGTAGACATTCAAGATGTCTCCAAGAAAATCCCTCCCACTCTGTTTAGAGTGTGTTCTGAACCTGGGTAAGGTTGATCTTCTTCTTTTGGATGAGTGGGAAACAGGTTCAGGACAAAGCCACAAAGGAGAACACTCTTGGAGGGTACTACAAGCCTAAATATTGTTATGCTTTCTATGTCTCATAACAAGTGATGACATGAGTTAAATTTTTCTCTCCCTGCCTTCACTTTTCCAGTTACTCGTTCCCATTTAGTCTTACCTTTCCTCTTTACCTGATGTGAGACAATGTTGGTATTGCACACTATTCTAAAATGCTGGTCTGTGGAGGTTAGTTGGCATTTGGTGAGGCTGCATGAGAGAGGGAGGTGGATTTAAGGGCCTCCTCCTCTGTATATCACAAACTGTTCCTACATTTGGACTGCACGTTATTATACCCCGTTTGTCTCTTTCTATCATGGGGTCTTGCCTCTGAAGCTGGACACTGACAGCGTAGATACACACACTTTCTCAGCAGAAACCCAACCACGGTGCATCCAAACAGCGGATCCTTCTGAAAATGTGTTTCTCCACAAACAATCTGTCTCTTCCCTGTGGAGAGCTGCTTTAGTGGTGATATCTTCGGTGCACAATACAGCAATGCCAATGGCAGGTGAGGGACTTGATGTCACCCACTGTGGCCACTGGGGTGGTACCCCCAATGTGGTGGCACTTTGCTAGTAACCACACATCACAGCTCTGTGCCATATTCGGAGCCCCCCTTCAACGTGGGGTTGACATACCTAACTTTTCATGAAAGTCTACCACCATTTGCAGTCTTAACTCCTCTAGTTGTGGTAGGAGGTCAGACCCCCTAGACTGGGTGACTTCTGTGCCAACCTTTCTAGTAGGAGGAGGCATCACCAGGGGGGACAATGGCCAATGTAGGCACTCAAGTGGAATGGTTCAAACATTGTTTGAATGCATACCTGTCAATTAAAAACAAAAAAACAAAATGAGGGTGATATATGGTCGGTACTGTGTAACACTAATGGTATGTTACAATCATTACTTATTTTCTTTTAATACTGAGAATGCCTTTGTGCACTGTGTGTTTAATGATTGTTCTATTCTGAGACCCAGTCCTGGTTCTGGAATCTTTGGTCTCTGGTGCCAGTTGCCCAGGACTCCTGAGCTAGCCTGGCTGCTCGGCACGCTGTGGGTTGTTTCCTACAGATAAAGTATGTTTATATCAGTGGATGTGCAGTTGTTTAATTTAAAATTTAATTTTGATATTTCTAGAGCGCATACAAAGGCCCATAGGCGTTTCTTGGACGCATCCACTGCATCAACCCTACATGCTTTGGTACCCGGAGTAGGGTAACATGCGTCGCCCAAAATCAGACCCACGATTGCTTCAGAAGATGTGAGAAGTACTTGAGAAGAAATGTTGGAAAAGTAATGTTTTGGAGTTCAAGCATCACTACAGAGGCTTGTATTCAAGGAGTCCTTTCTCAGAAATGTTAATTTCCTTACAGTCAAAAGTTTCCATCTACCAATCTTCAATGGCCACCTTGTCGAACGTGGAGTTTGAATGGGCTCCTGCAGTTCTCTGACTGCGAGCCATTTGTTTGGCCGGACTCAGATGAGTGCGAGTTAGAAGGAGCGCACTCAGGAATTAAGGTGCAGCAGAGAGCGCAGGATTTCCCCAGGAGCCCTTGTGCTGCATTGGGAAGCGTGCTTTTTACGTCACACTCCAGCAGATAATTAAGGTGGGATTTGATCACTCATTATTTAAGTCACCTCTTAACTTCTTGACTTATGACAGTCAATTAAGGAGTAATACAACTACCAACATTTCATTCAAGGGCAGGAAAACCAAAGATCAAATGGTAGGACTGTGTATGCATATTCGAGAATTATCTCATGTAAATTGATGCTGCTGATAACGAGCCTCCAAGGAAGTCGGTTGTTTTATTCAATCATCTTGGAAATGTTGGCCAAAGACTTTTTGATAATTTGACTTCGGTTTGTGCACCTACTGAGGAAAACGCAGTCTGGGATGTCTATATAGAGTCCAAGGAAAAAATGAATAGACATTTCTCAAAGGAGCCAAGTGTAGTTCTGAAGTGATGTTATTTCTTCAAGCATAAGCAGAACAGTGATGAATCAGTTGAGGTGTTCGTTACCGCCTTAAGAGTACTGAATTCAACATGCAAGTTTGAGAACAATGTAGATATTTATATACAAGATCAATTTGTCTTTAATTGTTTCTCAAAGAAAATTAAGGGATGTTTATTCATTTATAGGGATCTTTCTTTGACAGTCATTATAGAAATTGCAAAAAGTATTGAGAGGCCCATAATTTATTTGTGGACCATGTCTAATCAAGGAGATTTATCTCTTGTTAGTAGCACAAAAGAGGATGGCTCTGTTTATGTTGTTAACTGCGATAATAGCAAAAGTAGAAAAATGAAACACAGTTGCTATAAATGTGATCTTGGAGTCAGCAAGGAAATAGTTCTGATTGTCCTACAATGGGTAAGAGATTTAACTACTGTAGATAAATCTGGCTTTGTTTTGTAGGATATTAGTCAATTCTGCAGATAAAGAATAGATCAGTGATGTTAATGTGCAAGAGAAATGTGAACAGTGTGGAAGAAGGTGTAGAAAAATGTAATCATATTTTTTTAACTGTGCAAACCCCTGATGATTTTACATTAATACAAGAAAGTTAAAGGACCATTGTTTCAGGCCACAATTGATGGAAAGTCAGTAATGATGATGGCAGTCAATCAATCAATCACAGCATTTAAAAAGCGCGCTACTCACCCGGAGGGTCTCAAGGCAGATACAAGAGTGCCTAAAACAATATTGGCAGACAAGAATTTCCGTAAACTGTGATCAAATTTGAAAGGACCAGCATTAATCCCAAGGCATTTGGGGAACATGATCTTTTAGGATATTTTATAACACCCTCGGAGTTTCTTGATAGATAGATTTGGACAAGCGCATATTTGGCCGTCAACGGATGAGACATCATAGGATGGAAGGATTTAGCAAGGTTAGGTATTCTTTTAGCCATAAAATTCCAATTGTCTTGGGGGAAATGTCCGTCTTGGCCATTGATACTGAAGAAGATATTATTTAATAAGCATGAGCGAATTTTGCGAATCTGGCGTTCGCGAATTTTGCGAATTTGCGAACTCGCAATCCGCAAAATCCGCGAATTCTCGCGAATTTGCAGATTTTTTTTTTTGTGTTCGCAAGGATTTCTGCCAGTTCGCGAGTGTTTTGTACCAGTTCGCAATTGCGAACTTACATGTCGGCTCGCAACGGTCGCGATTATGTTGTTTCTACGTCTGGTTCATCATCACAGGTTCCCAGCACCCTCTGTTTCACCCCTGCCACCCTCTGTTTCACCCATGCCACCCTCTGGTACATCAATGCCACCCTCTGGTTCATCATCACTGTAGATTATGGGGGGAAAAAGCAAGCACACCAGCCCTGCTTCAACTGACATGAATTAATTTGGGGTTGATTTATTAATGTGTCACTGTTTTAAAATTCCAGTCTGGCACCTGCTTCCTTATCTGTAATTTGCTTTCTGTTGCAGTGCAATTTTTTTTCCAGGACCTTTTATGGCCTACTTGTAGCTATTCTATGAGCCTGCTGTGAGGGTCAGAGCAGGGTCATACAATTGTTGCAACTAGCAACTGAACTCTGGAGGGGCACCAGTCAGGAAGCACGACAGGGAATGGGTACTAATGATGAGTTTGAACTTTTGAACCTGCTGAATGCTTTCACTTTTGCAAAACTCGTTTTTCTGCAGAACAGCATTACAGCAACTGTAATGCCCCAAACAAGCTTACTTGTGAAAGTTGATTTCTAATCCAAAAGTGATCCAAAGAAAGTCAAAAGGCCTCAAATCCAAAAAAGTGCAGGCAAATGTCAACCTGAGGAGTTATTCTGACAAAAATCATCATTTTCAGAAGGTCTATGCTGCTTGCTAGTGGATTTCTTGTGCAGAATTGCAATTTTTGTAATTTCGCGAGTGCGAGATTGTTGCTGCCTACATGTTCGCAATTGCGAACTTACACCGCACGCCGCAAAATTGTATCACCAAGAAAAAAAAATCCGCTGCGTGCGAATTTGCGGATTTTCGGTAAATTCGCGAGCGTTCGCGGATTGCGAATTTATCGAAAATCCGCAAAATTCGCGAGCGGAACGGATTTTCCGCCCATGCTTATTATTTAACTAATTATTTCCAAAATTTCCAGAGGTTTAAAATATGAGACTGGCCCAAGTAAGGGGGTTGAGCACAAGACTAAGTTGAAGAAGAATGCCACACCTATCATTCATAAAGTTAGTCCTCTACCATTGAGCGTAAAAGGGGTTATAAATCCCACTGATTCATCAGAATGGGTTTCTCCAATTGTTCTGACGAAGAAATGTTGAGGTGAATTAGGGCTGTGCATTGATTTGAGATATTTCAATCAAAATATTTTGGTAGATTGCCATCCATTGTCCCGCATTTAAGAGATGATTGCGGTCCTGGTGGAAGCCAGGTATTTTTCCAACAAAGGTTTTCATTCAGTATATCTCCAAATCCCATTGAGTGAGGATTCCCAAGCTCTGGCCATCTTAGTTACTTCTTGTGATGCCTTTAAATATCTATGGCTGCATTTAGTTTGGCATTGGCAGGCCGTGTATTCCAGAAAATGATGAATGCATTGTTTAGTGACATGTTCACGCTTTACAAGGGAATATTCTTGTTTTCACGAAGAGATGGGGAGGACGTATGGAGGTCATTGAATGTGTTTAACACATTTTAGATGGGAGGAGTATGACTATTAAGCCAGAAAAGTGCAATCTTCTAGTTCAACAGGCTGATTATTTTGGGTACACAATTTCTCGAAAAGGAATCAAACCAAACTTTTGTACTATTGAGACTATCAAAAAAGCACTGCTTCCTTTTGATAAAGATGCTATACCTTCTTTTTTAGGTCTTTGTAAATATTATGCCAGGTTTGTGCCAGGATATGCTTCAGCTGTCCAACTTTGAAAAAAGTAATGGGGTGACCCGGTGTCCCTCAGGAACTGGGTATATGCATTAAATAAAACAATTGGTTCTGTTGGAGTATTGTTCAATTACTTAGAATACGAAAGTAGCAACAGCATACTTATCAAACATACCAATGATTTGAGAAAAAGGAAAAAATGCATAACACACACCAAAAAAAGTATTCAATAATATATTCAGAAATAGATATAAAATATTCATGGTTGTCGCAATTTACAAATTCAATTGCAATAGGGAATAAATGACTATGGTGAAAAGGGGACATGTGGCGATTGGTGACATTGACTGTGGACTATATACAAGTTAAATAAACGTGCTTTCAGGAGAGGGTAGAGCAATTTCAGTTTGTCCTTATTATTTTAGCACATATGCTCCAGGATCCATTGTTAAGTTTAAAATGTGATCATGAGCGTTATGCAGATATATGTTGTGCGTTGATGTTTCGGCCCTGTTGGTAGCGCAAAAAGTAAACTGCATCAAGATGGGTCTTCCTCGGGACAGGAGGGAGGTAGTGGGCAGCCAAACTTCAGATTTTTTGTGGTATCTGTAAGTCTCAAATGTTTCTTATTTCAGAGAAGGCCTTAGATTCATAACCTCTCTGTACTCCAACATCCGGTTGGAGCCTCAATTGTATTCCTAAAGCGAATTTCACCCGTCGGTTGGAGTCAATGATTTTTAGCCAGTCAAGTGATTTACGTGATTTAAAGAAGGCGCGTCCGTCCGGCAGCTGCTTGTGTAGCTGTACAACCTTTAGGTCTTTACTAAACAAGCATTTACAATGCAATGGTCTCGGCATTATTAAAGGTAGAGCTATTGGCATTGCTCTTGACTTTTTTTTTAATCATAAATAAATGGCATTGTCATTTACATTGCCAATAGCTTAATCGTTAAATAAATGGCATTGTCATTTACAATGCCAATAGCGTAATCGCTCGCAAATGCAGGACCTATTGCATTTACACCCACACAGAGCCACACACACAAAGCCACCCACACACATACAGAGCCGCACACACAGAGCCCCCCACACACACCCAGAGCCCCCCACACACACCCAGAGACCACCACACACACCCAGAGACCACCACACACACCCAGAGCCCCACACACACACCCAGAGCCCCACACACACCCAGAGCCCCACACACACACCCAGAGCCCCACACACACACACCCAGAGCCCCACACACACACACCCAGAGCCCCACACACACACCCAGAGCCCCGCACACACACACCCAGAGCCACACACACACCCACACACCCAGAGCCACACACACACCCACACACCCAGAGCCACACACACACACACACCCAGAGCCACACACACCCAGAGTAACACACACACACACACACACCCAGAGCCACACACACACACCCAGAGCCACACACACAAACACACACACCCAGAGCCACACACACAAACACACACACCCAGAGCCACACACACACACCCAGAGCCACACACACACACAGAGCCACACACACCCACAGGAGAGCAAGCACAGCGAGGGGGCAGGGAAGCAAGCACAGCCAGGGGGCAGGGAAGCAAGCACAGCGAGGGGGCAGGGAAGCAAGCACAGCGAGGGGGATTGACACGCATCTTGTGGTATTTGGGGGTATTGCCTCTGCAAAGATGTGAGGAAGGCGTAATTAGACCACTCAAGCAAAGCTAGCTGGGCTCAGTCAAATGCTGGCCGATAGTTTCTTAATCAGAGTGTCTAGTGGTAGTGCTGTAGGCGGGTGGAGTGGGTAAAGGGGCCTGCGAACCGTCAGGCCCAGTACAAAAGCTTTGCCTCGTAATTACAGCCCTTTAATAAGCTCCCTGGTCTCCCAGGGGGCTGCAGATTTCATTTCTTCCTGCGCCCCCCTCCCACCTGATATGTTATGTTATGTTAAAAGTACTTTTATAGCGCACTTACACCCAACGGTTTCACCTCCCTGTACATGCCAGGCTGTGTCTTTTGAAGTGCCAGAAAGCTACTTGGTCCAACTGAGAAAGGGAGAAGGAGTCGTAACAAAACCGCTGAACTCCGTAAAAATTATTTTTTCCCCAGGAAGGGTAAGCTGAGAATGCAGCTTTTCCGTACATCTGTAAGACATCAGGCTCTGTGAAACCTCAGTCACTCCCGAAAAGCCGTACGGAGGAGAGGACGGGCAGTCCTTTCTGTCGGCCCCACTGCTGCCTGGGAATATATTTTTTAAAGAGAAGCTCACATGTTCGACTCTTTGATGTAGCTGAAACTTTGATCATTGCACGGCAAGCTTTTCGCCAAGTGAATAGTTGGGTTCATTGGCCGGTAGCTGGGCTCTTGGACAGCTGTGCTTTTCAGTGGACACCTGGATTGAGCAGCGGAAATCTAGTCTCCGGTGAGCAGTCATGGTGTTCAACTGGCTGCTGTGATCTGCAGCGGCGAGCCCTATTCTTCAGTTGGCAGAAGCTCTCGTCGCTGGGCATCGGTGTGCACCATTGGGCAACTGTATTAAGCAAAAGACTAATCCATTATCCTACAGCAGGCTGATTGCTTCACGTGGCCGATGTTGTTTCCAGGAGCCAGTCATGTGCTGCAGCCCAGGTCTTCCTCCCCAGTAAGCAGCGTCATTCTCCAGGCCAGAGAGGCATCCTCATGGTGACAGTCCTATCATCCGACGGGCAGCTTCGCTTTCCTGCTGACAGTTCTGTATTTACAGCCAGAGCCTGGCGCCCCTCACCACAGCGCCCCTCACCACATCCTCCACCGACCATAACAAAACTGGTGTGGGACAAGGCCAGTGGTTCCTCTGATGAGTGGTTCACCTGGCTCGGACAGAGCCCCCACCCCCGTGGTGGACTGCCTGGGTGGCCATGGGCGTGTAAATCATTCCAGATGCCCAGCTCGTCCTACTCCTGGCATGTGGAAATCACTCTGGTTTATTGGATGCTTCCAAACCTAAAGTGTTTAGGTTAACCAAGACTACAAATCCCATCACGCAAAGGGAAAAAAAAACGGGAACCTATGAGCTATTCACCAATAGAACTGGGAAAGTTGAGAGCTATGTTATTCCTAAAATCGGTCTTGGGGTATGGGGTGGCTGGGTCAGATGGCACTCTTTTCCCACAAAGTCTTTTACTACCCACAATACAAAGCCTCGCTCTGTCCGCTCGCACGCCTTGCGTTTGGGACGTGTGGGATGGACCCAGCTTCCCAGCTCGTATAAACGCAGAGTAAGTGCTGGGGTTTGCATAAGAAAGGCCAGAGAGCAGCCTAAAAGAGGTGCCAGCTGCTACCGCGGTGCCCCCTCGCCTCCTTCTCTGACCCCCAACTCGTAGGGCTGATAGAAGCCCCCGCACTGACCTGCCCTCCCAGCTGCAAGGGCTCCAGACTGACTGCATTACGGATGCTGGGAGAGCTGTATAGTTTTTGTATAAATGAAATTATAACTTACGGTATGAGTGTTTAATTTCCTTGAAGCGGCTTCTGAGCATCCTGTGGTTGTCTAGAAATCTGAAGACCGGCATTTGCGGGAAAGGAGGCAGGTCGGTACGGGCGACCGTGCCCCCGAAGACCACAACAAAAAAAAATGGCGGCTGCAAACGGACGTAAATTTCGGATTCGGGCGTGTTTTGGCGTTCTGAGTGACGGGTGACGTCACAGTCGAAAGAACGCAAAAAAACACCCCCCGAATCCGAAAGAGGTGGGGCTTTATTGGAGTGACACCTGTCTCCTCCAATGGCTGGCCTCCGTTTAGGAAGCCAGCCAATGGAGGAGAGAGGAGGAGAGAGGCGGGTTCAAGCCCCCATACTCCAAATCATTAAATCTCCTCCCGGAGACTGCGCAAGCGCAGCCTCCGGTCCTCGACCTAAACAGCATTACATCCAGAGAAAAGTGGCGGTAACCATAAGAAGCAGATCCCACTTTCCTACACAGTCCTTCTTTTGAGTTCTAGTCCTCTGGTTCATCAGGTGCAGTCCTTCTGTTTTCCACAGGTTCAGTTGTGTTATAAGGAAGGTAGCCAGGTGTGCCACTTTTATGCCTGACACTAGATTGTGGGTGGAGCAGACTCTACAACAGTAGGCAGACCCTCCAGGATTTTGCGATGCACAAAACAATTAGGAAATCAGCTGACTAGCCTGATGACCGCAAAATTAAACTTTTAGGCTGGAAAAAAGGTCTCCAGCTGACAGCCCAAAACATTGTGACATTTTATTGGCGGTATGCGCACACGTCACTATGTGGCGCTGCACCGCCTTAATAGCTGCCTGTTTTCTCGAAAGACAAGAAAACAAAAGTAGCCCTTCACTGGCAAACATGCTTAACTAATAACTGAAGTTAAGTTGTATTTCTCTTCATATAGTACAGCTGTTAAAATGTTCCAGGAATCCATTATCATGAAACACGGCTTAGAATCTTCTATAGTGTTAGGAGTAAATGGTTAAGGGCTGTGAATTTCTCCCTAAATAATACTTTTATTTAATTTTAGTGTACCCTCGATTGTTACATGTCTTTTCACTGCGCATGCTGACAATGAAGTACTTAAACTGAAAACATCACAGTCTTTTCACATCGGTATTCAAAGCCATCACACAAAGTCCTCGTCGAGGCTGATTGGTGTACGATAATTGATTAGAGTCAGGTGTATTAAGTGCCATGAATACACATTCTGGAAATACTGAGCAGTAATAGAGGACCATGCAGCCTCTGTCTCTTCTCAAAGGAGGTCTGCACACAGAACTACCATAGTATCAAAATACTGCACTGGGAAAACAAACATGCAGACCTTTAGAGGTCTATTTACATAGAGAGCACCAGTGTAGGAGCGATTGTACTACTTGCAGCAACATTTTGTATTAATTCAATTAATTTAAAAATGTATTCTGTGATTAATAACAATCATTAAAACAACAATGACAACAGTAACACTTGCACCAACTGACTATCGGGTTTCACTTAAGCCCTGGTCATTCATGCAACTGTTGGTTTTGTTCTTGTGCCGAGCGGTGAAAAATTGCAAAGGCACTGGTAAATATTGGTGCCAAATGCACATGCACCAATAGGAATGTGACCCCACGAGAATGAATAAAATCAGTTGTGTTTATCGTGAGGAGAATAGCAGCAACCCAGTTCCAGTTCTAACATTCACTTCCTAGCTATGAGACATTTTCAGTATGGAATACCATAGCAAGTGACGCTGTAAAAGGTTCTTCGTTGTATTTACTCTGTTTATGTGCCAATAAGAAGTGGCGAAGGAGCGTCTGTTAAACAACAGTTTTATATGACATTGTGACCAACGTACAGAGCCTGCAGTGTGCACAAAGACTGTTCTAATTAGTGCAAAGGTAATTAACATACATTGTTACCGTCTATGCATTGTACAGAAGCTATGTCCTGCACAGACCCATCCGCTGTGCACGCTCATCAGTTTACACACACGTCAGACACATGCCTGAGTCACCCTTGCACCGTATTCGTATGTACCGCCTGGGATACATTTCTCTCTCTCCTCTCACTTGCACTCTCTCACACACACATTGGTGGATGCTAAATCATACCCCCCTACAGATTGCGGTGGAGCCGCTGAGTCTAATCATACAGGCATTCCTAGGCCTCAGAGTAAATAGGACCCCTAAAGTGTGGGGGCTACTGTGTGCTAAAGAGGCTGCAGGCGCCTGCACAATGCCACCCACATAACTACCACAAAGCACACCACATAGCGCCCACACTAGACAACAAAATACAGATGCCAAAGCATGCACAAGCACGACACATACATGCATATAAATGAACCAGATACGTGCATACACACTTCATACACCACCCAGAAGCATACACACAGACACTGAACATTCACACAACTGATGCACTGAACACAATAAGCTCACATATCTCAGACACAGACCAGCTCCCTGAAACACCCACTCAGGGCATAGATGCATGCAGGCATTTATACACACACCCTTAATATACACTAAACACTAAGGGGCAGATTTATGTTAACTGGCGCATCCTGAGGGATGCGCCAGTTAACGTGCGCCACAGCTACGCCACCCATGGTGCGCCGCATTTATATAGCGGCGCACCATGGTGCAAAAACGGCACAGATGCGTGACGCATCTGTGCCGGAAATTTGGCGCATTGCTGGAGTTGCGTCGCAAGCGCGACGCAGCTCCAGCAAGGCTCGGGGGTGCCCCATCTACACAATGCTGCATCAAGACCTACGCCTGCTTCAAGCTGGTGCGGGGTTTTGACGCAGCATTGGCCAGAAAGTGACTGAGTGAAATCTCATAGATTTCACTCAGCCACTTTCAGGAGGCGTTCCTGCGCAGGAACGCCCCCCCTGCGTAGGAATGCCTCCTTATGGCGCAGTGCTTTACAACGTGACGCATCTCCTAGATGCGTCACGTTGTAAATAGGGCGCATTGTTTGCGCCGCAGTTGCGTCAAATAAAGTGACGCATTTGCGGCGCAAGGGCATCATAAATCTGCCCCTTTATGCACAAGCCAGACAGACACAGACAGACACAACTCGGACATCAGCATTTTGGCGCTGTAGCCGGTTTAACAAGTTGCAGCAGAATGAGGAATAAAGGAATTTAGAATAAAACAATTTCCTGGTTTTGCAGTAGTTTGCACAAGTGAGAATGTGTAGCGGAAGCTTGTTCCGATGAAAGGGGGCAAGGTAAGACAAGACGCGATTGAGGAATACGGGAAACACAGACACCGTAACCTTTCCTAAACGGCAGTGAGGAATGGAACAAGACGACTGCTTCAGGATAAGGAGTGCAGTAACACTGGCTTGCACACCCTGGACGGAGAACCAGGGGAGGCAACAAACGCTGGAAACGGATGGAAGGGGCAAGAGACAGCAAACCGGCAGAGAACTGAGGGAAGGGGCGTGGATTCAAGGAACAGGAAGCCAAGCACTGGCTCCTCAGCAAACCAAAGTATACTAGAGGGAAGTGAATGGGTTTGCTGTCCTGGGATGAGCTCTGTTGCAGTAATGCAGCAGCAGGGGCGAGGACTCGGCGACTTCTTGGGGCGGCGGTCGTTGCGAAATGGCATGAAGAAAAGCGCCGCCATTTTCAGATTCGGGGGCGTGTTTTTTGCGCTCTGAGTGACAGATGACGTCACAGGGCTAAAGAACGCAAAAAATCACGCCCCCGAATCCGAAAAAGACGGAGCCTATTCCAGGGACAGCTCTCTCCTCCAATGGCTGGCCTCCGTTTAGGAAGCCAGCCAATGGGGGAGAGGCAAAAATAGAGGTGGGACAAATAGTCCCACTAAGAATCATTAATTCTCGGACTTCCGGTCTGCCGACCGGATATTACCGAGACCTAAAAAAGGATCTAAATTTGACTTCTCTGTAAAAGTCAACAAAGTTTTTTAAGCGATAAAGAAACTTGTTATTAATGCTCCAGCGTTGCAACCATATTTACTTAATAGAAAGTCATTTATCACAGTGGATGAGAGTCTCAAAAGCATTGGTGAAGTTTTTGGTCAGTGTGTTGAAGGTTAAGAAAACACTTGCTTTTGCTTCTAGTACGCTTAATGAAGCAGAAAGGAATTACTGCATTATTGAGTATGAGGCATTGGTCTGTTTTTGGGCCGTGCATACATTTAAATCTTTCATTTGAGGCACTGCTTTTAATATTTATTACGGGTGGAAATTTGGCAACTCCGTGTTACTTTTGTATTGTGGAGTTCTGGACAAATTCTGTGAATCGACACGTGGCAGAATTTCTTCTCGGTCGCATGTCAAAGCAGTAAGTTGGTGAGCGCTAGCAAGATTTTGGGTCTCCTTGCACAATTTTCGGGCACTAGGACATCAGTCAAGATTATCCAAATGCGGGTGGTCGCAACCGTTTGCAGTGAGAAGGATGCTGCTCAAATAGAAAATCTATTCGAGCGGCAGCAAAATCAACTTGAGTATCTGCGCCCTCTGTGATGCTGCGTGGTACGATTTGAGCTGATTTTTCAACGTGGAATGCACTTCCTGCGCAAATCACAGCTCATGCAGCACAATGTGCCTATTTACATTTATTGGGGGCATCCAGCTGAATCTCCACAGTTTTCTTGTAGCTCCTCAGACTTCTGCAAATTCCACTCACCCCTAATATTTACAAAGATCATAAACCCTTGGTGTATCTACTGTGTGGCATTGTTTAAGGTAAAGCATTGGTGGGTTTGGTAGGATTACTCTAATAATTACGAATGTATGATATGCAAGTTAAGTACATTCAAGGGAAAAAAAGCTATTGCGCTGATTGCTGGTCACGTTGGCCATTGCCTATGTCTGAGTCACAGGGTGATGATAGTGAGAATGACTGTGTGGTGGCGATGATGGATGCAGTTTGTAGGAAAGTAGGATCTTCTTTCATGGTTACCCCCATTTTTTGCCTGGTGTCAGTGTGTTTTGACTGAACTTTGCCGGGATCCTGCTAATCAGGACCCCAGCATCTGTGCTCTCTCTAAAAATGGCTTTGGTAAGTACTTTTGTACCTCCACAATTGGCTACTGGTGAACCCTTTATAAGTCCCTAGTATATGGTACTAAGGTACCCATGGCATAGGTTGGTACACCAGGGGTCTCCCATGGGCTGCAGCATGTATTGTGCCACCCGTTGTTGCTGGGATTTCTGTTCCTATACAGAACTGTGCACAGAGACTTAGGGAATTAGGGTGTGCCAACTCACCTTAGTACCCAAAATCCCCTACCAGACTAGCATTAGTGACTCATTGGTTCCTCGTCCTATAGCAAATACACCAATGATTAGTCAACCCAGACCATGCTACTTAGAATACCTCAGGTAAAGTGGAAAACAAGAACACTCTTTCGTTACACTCTCAGACCAGTCCAAAACAGGGAGTAACTGGAGACACAAGCTAGTTTGAAATATTTATTTCTAACGCCGTGATCTCAGGCGCAGTGCTTTAGCAGACATATTATGAGAAACAAGGTTGTCAGCATAGTTACTTTTCCATAGAATACAAAGGCAAAAAGCATGTTATAATGCTAGTTGGAATCAAGTTTTACAAATACCTAGATTTCACCCTCCCTTGCTAGTAGGTTATTTTATAACTAATAGAAGGTCTCCTAGGCTTACATAGGCGGCCCCATACCTCTGGTATTTAGCAGAAATGGATCACATCAGATTCTGCACAAGTTCTCAGCATACGAATATTCTCCAAGTGTGTGTGATCATGCCTACGCAGTGCATTATTAAACGCGCCAATATCAGAGGTGGCCACAGCTGCATGTGTGTTATGACTAGAACGTGCGCTGATCAGTTAGAACAACAACTTCAGTGTCTAAGATAACCTTGACGGTCTCGGCTCACACTGTACAGACTAAACTATCGAAGAAGTCTAGAAATGCAGCAAAACAAGTTATTCTCATGTGAAGCAAAATACTCAGTGTTCTCTAAACACTAGCGCAAATGCGTGTTGTGTGCAAAGCAGAGCAGGAAAGTAAAAATGCAGTTTAAACTTTTAATAAGCCCATGCCAACTTAAAACTGTGTAAATGTACGGGGCATCCACACGACACCCTCCCTTGATCGGAGCACGTGGAAGTAATGGGGTCAAATCATGAACGCAAAGTCCAAGTTCTAGAGTCAGAGTCAAGTTCAAATCTGCCACAATAAAGAAAACTGGAGTAAACTCCGAATTTGTAAATAATTCCACCAATTAAATGTGTCTCTCAGGATTTAATCAAAACAATAAGGGAAAAGAGAGAGAGCAAAAAAAATCCGCTGTTCAACTTCTGACGTCAGTCGGTGAAGAGAGAGAAAAGTAAAACTGTCTTACTCCAACAGCGTCTATGCACAATACGTTGCAACAGCCTCCAATAAGAAGTCATTGTTCTCATATGAAAACATTTCAGCCATCCAATTCAATAAAGGGAATGAACATACGTGTTCTTCATTCACCGGAGCCTCTAGCACCATCAGAGGACAACTCGGGTCTTCTTCAATGTAACTGCGTGCCAAGAAATCATGCGCCGCTGTAAAAACATTCCAAAGTCCCAAGACTCCATGAATCGCCGCAAAGGCCATAATCCCTCTGCCAGAACAGAGCAATTCATGAGCAACTAAGGGGCTCATCAGCTGATCATAATCCGCATTGGGAGACACCGTACTGCATAGACACAAATCCAGGGACCAGTCGAAATCACAGCTTAGGCAATGAAAGACAGGCTGGACGCAAGTGAAAAAGGAAAATCTAAACGATAATCCATAAGCCGCACTCAATGTAGGCAGAGGCAGCGCTCCATAATAGCTAAGCATTTGGTTGCACAGCAACAACAGTCGGGACATATTGTCGTGAGCCACAGGATGTGCATCCATTTTTAAATATAAAAAGCAACAGGAGCACACCGGCCACCAGAGCGAGCATAAATGGAAATCCACCAAAGAGGCTGGAGAAAATCGAATGAAAAAATGCTGGGAACACACCAAATATAGTTTGGAAGGAAGTGACAAGGCCACTACTAACAACTTTAAAAAAGTGAGCCAGCCCCGTGGTTGAGCATGCATTAAAGATAGTATGTATTAACTCCCCAAAATGCAAGGGCAAATCAGTATTTAATAAAGCATGCACTTCTGTGCGGGTGTTGGCCACGTGAAGGACAAATGTTTCACGAGCAGATGTGAGGGCTACTTCTTTCTGGGACAATAGAGCTCTGATTCGACTCTGCTTGTTGAACTCTGCCTTCAAGGTCGGAATCGACGGCCAGATGGAAAGATCCAGCTTCCCATGTGGAGGAGGAAACAATACATTCTTACAGCAAACTACTCTTTTGGAGACTGTAACTATGAAAGGAATTCCTGATACCATCCCACAACAGTCTTCATTATTTAGTAGTAAATAACTACCGTTTGCTAGTAATGTGAATGTTGGTGTGATAGCAGGTGTAGGTGTTCCTTTCAAAATGCAAGCTAAATTAGGCGCGTTCTGGTTGCAAGAGCCATGAATTTAAATATTCCTACACACTAATGAACGGTCAGGCGTTGTTGTGCAATCTTCTCTATTCAAATAAACCTCCTTAGCCTCCCTCAGGCATCTGTATGTAAACGGCAGAGACCAAGCTTCATGAAAGATAAGCGCTGCCTAAAAGTTCATATCTGCCTATGGCATAATACTTCATGCAAGCTTCAAACTTGAATAGAGGAAAAGGGAGTGTGATCAATCCGTGGATAAGCCACACAGCAGAATTATATTCGGACTCAGAAAAAGGTAAAGGTTCTAACTTTTCAATATGCAACATAGAAAACGTGGCATTTTTCATTGACATAAATTGTTGCTTTTCCGTTAAATTAAAAGGAGCAAATAAGGAGGACGTGTTCATGTATTCCCAAGGCACTCGTCCTGCCTTTAATGTTTGCAAAGTCCATGCAAACTGCATGATGGAACGCAGTTGATTTTGGCTTGAAACAAAACAGACACATTTTCCTGCACAATATCAACCACAGATGAAACAAAATTATCTAGTGTATAAATGCAGGAAGAAAGTGTGTTAATGCTATTTTCTACAACGGCAAGCACATATTCTAAATTAGCTTGATCAATATTCCTCATCCTCGAAGCAGCTTCAATCTGAGACATTTTCCAAACCTCGTTATAAACAGCATGAATCCATCTTTTGCTTCTGCCAGTTGCAGGACCTTTTACAAAGTCATTCATATTAACATCGTCTGTCAGTTTCGACAAATGCAGTTTAACAGATGTCAAAGTGGAGTGTCTGAGCTAACTCTGACAGAGCTTTCCTACAGAGTAAGTTGTTACTGAATGATCACTCAGAAACCGGGGATCCTCCCTAATCTGTGTATACCCAGGAGCCAAACCCAGAAAACGATGTTGAAAGGAATCAGCACTTTTGTGCCAAAGCAACCAACCTTTGGGATCTAAGCTGGAAATGTTAAATGAAGAATTCAGCATCTTGGTCTGTAATTCTCGGATGGACAAACCAGTATAATTATCCCAGCCGGTATATTCTTCCAATTCAGGAAAAGAAGGAGCATTTAATTTTTTAGATGTAGCCAATCCAAAGCAAGTGATTTGTGAAATAGACAAATTCAAAAACAACATATGGTTCGGGATGAGACACGCACGATGCAAAGCCTCAGTGCCTTGCACTTGCCAACTTTTAGAACTCCAAACAGATTTAAGATCAATAGTATCTTTCCACAGTTCATAGCCCTCAATAGACAATTGGTCAAGGAAGGAATAATTTAGTGTGGGTAAGTATAACTTTGGAAGAGGACTTTTCGGTCAATCTATACTACTATTATAAAGGAAGAACTTTGCACCTTTGAGGCGGGTAAACTCGGGAACCACAGCGCCAATCCACACACCCGATACATCTTTGTAATCCTCAGGGTGTGCAGATGGACATAGGCTATATAAAGTAAAAAAATACGTTATATTTAAAAAAAATTACATTAAAAAAAAATAGTCCCTGAGAAGTAGTGCCGGCCGTGACCTGCGTGCTCACGTCAGGACATGGCGTGGGGGAGGAGCGGTGACGAGCGTCCAGTGAGCAGTAAGTTCATCTTGGGTTAAAGTTATGTGGTTTCTTTTCTGTGAATTTGTGGTTTTAAAACGGCAAATGTCCAAAGACTGTTGGCAGGTTTGCGCTCCGTACCTGGTCCCAGGCAAGCCAAGCACTTCACGGCCTGCTGTTCGCCCGAGTTTGGTTTCATCTCTGCTTTCCAGGGCGGGCGGAGGGGAGAGAGCGGGCGGAGGGGAGAGAGCTGGCGCTGGACGGGTGAATCGGGCTTTCAGCAGCAGATGTCAGAAGAGGACTGTAATAAGAAAATGAGAGACAGACGTTGTACATGGGGGTTACAGGCTGCCTTGTGGTTCATACATGCATTTCAACATGATACCCTAAAGATTTAGAGTAGATTCTTTTTTAACAAAGCTGTTTCTGCCGGTACAATGGCTTCAACACTGCATCAGGCTGTAACGCATTCAAATTACCCAAGTCTGCATCTTTAGCCTGGAATATTCTGAAATTGGTTTTTGATGATCTGGTGCATTAGAGGAACATTATCAGAGGCTCCAGACAAAGTAAACAGTCTTAAAGGACTGATTAACTGAAGGCTTCGAATCGGGCTTTCAGCAGCAGATGTCAGAAGAGGACTGTAATAAGAAAATGAGAGACAGACGTTGTACATGGGGGTTACAGGCTGCCTTGTGGTTCATACATGCATTTCAACATGATACCCTAAAGATTTAGAGTAGATTCTTTTTTAACAAAGCTGTTTCTGCCGGTACAATGGCTTCAACACTGCATCAGGCTGTAACGCATTCAAATTACCCAAGTCTGCATCTTTAGCCTGGAATATTCTGAAATTGGTTTTTGATGATCTGGTGCATTACAGGAACATTATCAGAGGCTCCAGACAAAGTAAACAGTCTTAAAGGACTGATTAACTGAAGTGAGGTAAGGCTTCCATGACATCATTGTCGTGTCTCTTTCATTTGTTTAGTGCCTACAGACAAAATGCGTGACTTTGAGGCTGGCTTCCTATTTCTTCATGGGATTAGACACATTTTAAGATGGGTCTAGCAGACTTTTTTGTTAAAAAGATGACATCATTGTTGATAAACAGAAGATCACATAAAATCATTGCACATCTATTATGGTTTTATGGCCCTTTCTTTTTGTTCATCAATTAATGTTGAATAAGCATCAATCCTTTATGTCAATACCTTTAACATGAGACAAAGTCCACAAAGTTCGACAACTAATTTCTGAACAAATTTAATGTTTAATAAATTATATATTTTTGTATATTTTTTTAATATGTTTTTTATAATTGCACAGTTTTCACAGTATCTATACGAATAGACCCATGCAGATTTTGTAATACCACGGAAATTTGCGTGTTTTTTAAATACGACCTCTATCCATGGTAAAGATGATTTACTCTTTCATTCTTGGGTTCTTAAATAAGACGCCAAGATAGCCGTCCATAACTTGTGTATAATAGGTGATTCGTTCTTTAAATCTATACTACTATTATAAAGGAAGAACTTTGCACCTTTGAGGAGGGTAAACTCGGGAACCACAGCGCCAATCCACACACCCGATACATCATTGTAATTGTCAGGGTGTGCAGATGGACATAGGCTATATAAAGTATAAAAATATGCGTTATTTAAAAAATTAACATAAAAAAAAGTAGTCCCTTCAAAGTAGCACCGGCCGCGACCTGCGTGCTGACGTCAGCAGCGCGGGGAGGAGCGGCGTCCAGGAACGCGAGGAGGAGCGGCGGACATGGCGCGGGGGAGGAGCGGTGACGAACGGCGGAATGGCGGTGAGGACCGGCGGACAGGCAGGAGGAGCGGTAAGCGGCGAGGAGCGGCGGAGCAGTGAAATGAGGAGTGCGGGGGAAGAGCGGCGGCTGAGGTAAGGCTCCGGGCAGGCGCGGGTCGGGGCAGGCAGGGGTCGGGGCAGGCGGGGGACGGGCGGGGGACGGGACGGGGCGGGCGGGGGCCCAGGCTGCTTGACAATGTCGGGGCAGGCGGGGGACGGGGCTGGCGGGGGACGGGACGGGGCGGGCGGGGGCCCGGGCTGCTTGACAATGTCGGGGCGGGCGGGGGGCCGGGCTGCTGCTGCACAATGTCGGGGCGGGCAGGGGTCCGGGAAGCCTGATTGCTCCCGGACAAGGTCGGGACGGGCTGCTAGTTTAAAATAAAACACATTAGGATTTGACTGATTGAAATCAGTAAAATATGTGAATCTCTTTAAAAGAGCAATGGAGCTTCCTTCTATAGGAGAGGGACAATGTTCCCATTGGGCATAATTAACTACATTTCTTCTTGTGTTCGCCTTGTGCAGGTAGTGATTTCCAAAATGCTGGTAACAGTATAAATCATCATAATTAGCAGTATCTAAAAATAAATCCTCGGCATCAAAGGCAGCATAGTATTTCAAATCTGAAAACAAAGCCTCTATTGCTTGAACATCCCAATCATCAGAACAAATATTTTGTTTAATTACATCCCCCATGGAAACTCTCATTACATTTGGGACATTTATAACCTCTGTAGGTCCATGAATCTGAAAATTAACAGCGTCCCATACTATTCCATCTAAAACGTGCCAAGCAGTAATTTTCACAAAGGCCAAGTCTCTCCGGAATCTGTGGATGTGGGACGAAGAGTGGGGTGCCAATGTTCCATTAATAGGTCGAATCACAGCTCTTTCCTCAACGTAGTGTCCATTCACAAGGTGGAAAAAATACACCACAAATCCAATTGACATAAAAAAAAAAAATAGAAAAAAGGACCAACCAGATGTAAGTCCAAGGTGGAATCAAAAAGTGTTTTTTAAACCAATGTGCAAAAACAGAAATTTTTGAAGGGGACTTTGATGTGGCAGAGTTAGTGTCTAATGAAAATCTGGACTCATTGGCCACACAGGTTTGTAAATCGGGCATTGACAAGTCAGTGGAATAAGTATATTCAGTATCATCAAGATGAGTATCAGGAACAGTATTCAATAAAGGACTTGAAATTGCAGGCATCTCAAAAGCAACATCAGGCCTGTTCCTAGGAGCCGGAACCAAAACAGAATTCCTCTTCAGTGCCGAGACCGCAGGTGTCATACTAAGAAGAATCGGCCACTCTTTGTAGTTTGACATTGTCAATGGAGATGTACCTTTTTTCTTTACGACCTGGAAGTGGAGGTAAAATGACTGTTCTTGTGCCCTGCACGCCAAGTACAGGAACTGGAGCTCGTTACGAAGGGCCAAACTCTTTCTTGTTCTCGATTTTCTCTCGGACCAGTTCTCCGACTCGAGGTAGCCAGCCAACTACCGGGATCTGCAACGCAGCATCATATGTGGAGGGCAAGTGCTCCTTTGCAAGACTGTCTCTCATCTTTTGTAGATCCTGTAAAACATGACAATGCTCAGCTACGTCAAAGGGAGCAGTGGCCGCCACTCGGTCTAGACCTTCAAGGTCCGGGACGAACATTTTGATACCAAAGAGCATTTCGTATGGGGTCCGCCCACCCAGAGACCTTCTAGGGAGAATATTAAGTGCACATTGAACGCTATTGAGATGGGCTAGCCAGTTCCTGCCAGTGCCTATAACTCCGGCTGTCAATGACTGCTTTAAATCACGGTTCATTTGCTCCACAACACTATTACCCTCAGGCCGATATGGAGACGAAAATTTTACTTGGATCCCCAATGAACTCATGGCATCCTTGTAGGCCTTAGAGGCGAACGCTGGACCCTGATCCGAATGGAAGGTGCCACAGGCAAAAATCCCGACAAAGATACGCAAGTCTCTTATGACAGTTCACGAATCAGAGCTGCGGTGTGCCACACCCAAACAAAGCGTGTGCAAGAATCTACTGCAACTAAGATATACTTATACGCAGTATCAGAGGAAAAAGGACCACAGTGATCTAAATAAACACACCCTAGTGGTTTATTAGAAATGTACAACTGTGTCTGAGGCGGATGCGTAGCAGTCGAAGGTTTGATCTGCTGACAAATGTCACAATTGAAGGACATAATCACATGTCTGTACAGTCCCCTCCACCAGAAACGTAGTTGTAGCTGAGTAACAGTAGCCGAAACGCCAGTGTGCGCGGACGCAAAACCTTCATGGGCAGCTGTAATCAGTGAGGGCCTGTGGTCCGCGTTGGGAATCAATCTGTCACCAACGTCGGGTATTTTCACATAAGGAACTTTATCAGGACTTAAGTGATCAGAATACTTTGAAGGAAATCCCGCAGGACATTTACTTCCCTTCTCAGTAGCGGCAATTGCTACCAAGATGTCTTCATCAAGCTTACTTTTGGAACTGCTGCAACTAAATATGTTGATACTGCTGATTTTGCGGCCTCATTGGCCAAAATGTTCCCAACAGCGTGAACTCCCACGCGCTGATGACCCGGTGTATGAATTACACACGCGAGTGGCAGTCGCTCCTTAAGTTCAGCCACTCTGACCCAGATCATTTTATGTTTTATGTGCTACCCTTGGAATCGCAATAATCATTTTGAATCAAAAAGAATAGATTGTCATTGTATGACTGGACACAGTAGTAAGAGTCACACACAACAAGAGTAGTCACACAAGGATCTGCGTACTCCAATGCAAGCAATAGAGCACGGAGCTCTGCCAATTGGGCGGTACAGTTCCCTTTATGTCTGTGTATGCACGACATCGGACTTGAATTCTCCATTCACCATAGTACCGACCACAATAGCGCAGGCTGAGATATATGCGTGCTCAGACCCATGCACAACTTGCGCTGACCCGTCAGTGTAAATGATGCAATGGAAATCCTCCAATGGACGCATAGTCAAAGGAGCAGGATGAACAAATTCGTACTGCAAGTACTCCTGCGACTGCAAGGAGGCATCAAAAATAAATGTGACATCCGGAGACGTCAACGATGTTGCCCATTGTATCCACCGTAGGTGCAAAGCTTTAGAATTAAGTACACTGGCTTTCGTCACTGCTTCCAGGGGAGGATACGGGGTAACAACTAACATGCGTTTTCCCTGCGACAGTGCTCGTTCCTTCAGAATCGCCATTTGCACCGTTGTCAAAACTTTTTCCACAGTGGAAAATCGCAATTCAGCCGAAGTGTACAAGTGTGACTTGTAAGCGTAGGCACTGTGTCACATTCATTAAAATTAAGGTACGTGAAACCCACTGCCCCAGGGACAATTCTGATCACCAGGTTGGTGTGGTTATCACGAGTCAGTAAGAATTTAGATTCTAGGAAGATCAGCCTGCAAAGATTGCAAAAGGGCTGAATGTTCAGGCAGCCAGCACGATTTGGTAAAAGTAGGATGTATCAAAGCATACATGGCTTGATACGCTGGGCATAATTGGGAATATAAGTACGCCCAAAATTTAAAAATCCCAGCAAAGATTGCAATTTCTTCAGCGTTGTCGGAGCGCGCAGTTGTACGCATTTCTCCAAGAAGTGAGGGGCCAATCCTCGACCTTCATTGTTGAGCTCATAGCCCATGAACAACACTGTGTACTCTGCAATATGAGACTTTGCAAAGTAGAACTTGTATCTGAAGTCCGCAAAACAGCAAATTATGCGGTCAACGCGACACAGATGCACCCATATTTCGTCGTCTGTGAGATAAATGTCATCCACATACGAACACGCATCTGGGTCGACTCTCTCTAAGAGAGATACTATACGGGCGGCAAACACACCAGGACTATTTTTTACCGCCACTGGTAAAACTGGTCCACTGGGAACTCAGACCATCTAAGTTGTGGGCAAAAAAACCATTGGAAATGTCTAGTGTGGTTTTAAACCTTTTTCGCACAAGACCGTCCACTAAAGCAGAGCCGTGGGTATTCGATACTGCACAGGTACGGCAATGCGAGTTTAAATGCCGGTAATCCAATACTAAATGGTATGAACCGTCAGCCATGGTCACAGTAAAAAGTGGATTATTCATCGGAGACACACAAGTTTCAATTACTCCCTTATATTCCAATTGTTCGAGGATTTCTGCCACGGAAGCTTTAGCTTCACGTCGCATGGGATATTGAGGTTGAGGCTGTGGCATAGACCGTAATGGAATCTCATGTCGGGTGGAGATTTTATCCCAACCACAGTGAGTACAGTACAACGCCGGCGCTAGTGCCTTAGCCCACTCTTCTGCAAAATTCAGCGCATGCTCTTTCGACACTGTGTGCGCGAAACTAGGGAGGATCACCTCCTCCCCTCTCGGAGCAGCGAGAACAAAAGGTGGGGGGCAGTCAGCCTCCGCTAACAAAATATCATAGGTAGTCATAAGATTTTCCCAAAATACCCCTTTTATGGTACGTTGCATGTCCCCTTCTACTAAAAGGTTAATCTCATAAAGCCTGTCAGGGGGAGCTACTCTAGTGTCAGCTGTTTCAACAACAACAAACTTGTCAGTCACTGTCACATTCAGTAGTGGACGCAGGGACTCGCGAACAATGGTGATCTCAGCCGCGCTGTCCAACAGTGTCAGGGCCCATGTCAGATTCCGAAGCTGCGTTCTCACTATCTGTGGCATATCTTGCTGTTAAAGCGGCAACTTTCTTTTTCTTAAACTGGGGTCTCTTCGGTGTAGAATCGTCCTGCTTGCCTTTTCCGTCTTTCGGGCGGGGCTGGTCGCGACTCTGCTGGCCACCCCGACCTCTGCCGCCGCCTCCACCACCAGACGATGAGGCCGATGTGTCCTGTAAAGAACGAGGAGAATGTTGATAAGAAACCTGAAATCGATCAGGTGACTTAATCGTACTGCGGTCTCGGAAATCATATACGCGTTCAGTAGACACAGGCACTGGCAATGCGGGACGTGACTCTTGTTTCTGCTGTTGCTGTTTACCCTGTTTTTTGTTCTTACTCCAATTCTGCTTTTGAGATTTGGGCTGATCAACCTTATCAGACTTCTGATCCTGAGTTTGTTTTTTCTCTTTTGTAGAAAAAGGCTTGACACCTAAACTATTACGGCCAATGGTTTTATAAGCCGCCGTAATAATTCTCGGTAACTGCCGGGGTTCATCGGCATCGGGAACCTCGCGCAAGGCATTCGTCACCTGAAAGTTAACAGCATCTCCCTTAATATTAGAAAGGATGAGATCGGAAACTACGTCAAATGTGCCAACGAGTCTCATTCCCAATTCAACCGCAGCCTCAGGTCCGTGTTCATCTTGAACACGCTTAATGACCATTGGAAGGACAGCCATCGACGGAGTGCCAAAGCACCTTGCATACACTGCCGCAAAAATTCTAAACCATGACTCGCAGTCACCGGCTTCTGGTACCAAGTCTTTCGGCAAACTAATTGTAAGAATCCTATGTTTTTCTACAGGACTCAAATTAGGAAAAACTGCTTCCAGCTGGTCAAATTTTTTGGCAAGCCAGAAAGGCATATCATCCTTATCCTGGGGACGCTTGCTCATCACTGCGTTAACCATTACGGGACCAAGCTTCATTCCGCTCGGTCCAGTTGGAAGTGCCGCGACTCCAGGGGCCCGCCATGGAAACTGCGGGTGATGTATTGGACCAGGGCCCGAATAACCCCTGTTGCGGAGGTATACAGGGGCCTCAATTCTGCAACGGGGACTGCCCCCGCACGAGTATGTGGGGTAAATCCAGCCAAAACAGGCCAAGAAGCGCCTGGAATGGACAAAGGACCTAATCTAATGGACGTTATCACGTGGGGAAGGGCGCCATTAAACCAAACTCGGTGCTGCCAAGCAGAAATCGGAACCGCGCTGTGTCCGATAAGAAACATATTCCACGGGCACGGCAGTGTGAGTATAAGTGTGAAACACCTGAGTAGCCGCATCCACAGCAGGAAATGTTACCCACGAGTAGAAAATCTCAAAAGGGTATGCTACTTCAGCACTCACTACAAAAATTACTGCCATGCCGTCCAAGCCGACATTATAAGCTTGCAGATGATTGCGGACCGCAATGCGACTATGCTGCGGTATGTCAATGTCAGCCATAACGACACAGAAAGAAGTCGTACAGAGCAATACTATGTAGCACAACTGGGTAGTAATTCAAAAGGAAACCGTTTTGAAAGATTCAAGCTTGAAAAAACTTATGTAACTATAGGTAGGTTTATCCGTCACTACTGTTAACCGGAAACAATAGTGAGGGCGTTAAGGACTGATATAAGCACTACTCAAGTGTCTTGTAAATACGACCAAACAACGTTGAGCTCCATGTTGCAGGGATTTCTGTTCCTATACAGAACTGTGCACAGAGAATTAGGACCTTAGTGAATTAGGGTGTGCCAAAACTCACCTTAGTACCCAAAATCCCCTACCAGACTAGCATCAGTGACTCATTGGTTCCTCGTCCTATAGCAAATACACCAACGATTAGTCAACTCAGAACATGCGACTTAGGATACCTCAGGTAAAGTGGAAAACAAGAGCACTCTTCTGTTACACTCTCAGACCAGTCCAAAACAGGGAGTAACTGGAGACACGAGCTAGTTTGAAATATTTATTTCTAACGCCGTGATCTCAGGAGCAGTTCTTTAGGTAATATAAGCAGACATATTATGAGAAACAAGGTTGTCAGCATAGTTACTATTCCATGCAATACAAAGGAAGAAAGCATGTTATAATGCTAAATGGAAACAGGTTTTACACCCTCCCTTGCTAGCAGGTTATTTTATAACTAACAGAAGGTCTCATAGGCTTACATTGGTGGCCCCATACCTCTGGTATTCAGCAGAAATGGATCACATCAGATTCTGCACAAGCTCTCAGCATACGAATGTTCTCCAAGTGTGAGTGATCATGCCTACGCAGTGCATTATTAAACGTGCCAATATCAGAGGTGGCCACAGCTGCATGTGTGTTATGACTAGAACGTGCGCTGATCAGTTAGAACAACAACTTCAGTGTCTAAGATAACCTTGACGGTCTCGGCTCACACTGTACAGACTAAACTATCGAAGAAGTCTAGAAATGCAGCAAAGCAAGTTATTCTCATGTGAAGCAAAATACTCAGTGTTCTCTAAACACTAGCGCAAATGCGTGTCGTGTGCAAAGCAGAGCAGGAAAGTAAAAATGGCGTTTAAACCTCTAATAAGCCCATGCCAACTTAACACTGTGTAAATGTACGGGTCATCCACACGACACCATGGGAGTCCACTCAAACTCAGACTACTGGCCTGCCATTTCAGGCTGTGTGAGTTGGTGCTTGCACCTCTCACAACAGATATAAGTTTCCTTATATCTGAGGTCACTACACTTAAAACCTATAAGTCTCCCCTTAGAAGGCCCTTCAGTTCTGAGGCCAGGGTGTTTGGATGCCCCTGCATGAGCAGGACACCCCTACAAACCCCGGAGCCAATTCTCCAGTCTTGGTAAGCGCAATCAGCCAATTTAAGGTATATAGTGTACATCAGCCATTACAAGATGTCTAACTATATAATGGGGCGTTAGAGGATCTCCCTGTACTCCCAGTACCAGCCTTTTAAGGACTGCCAGCAAGCTAGTGCTGCTGCTGGCCGCAGACACAATTCTGCCCTCCTGCTACTGAGCTGAGTTCCGGCAGGGGAAGGTAGAAGAATAGGTTTCCTATCACAGGGAGGTGTGACCACCTCCCAGAGGGTACTCAGTGTATAGGACTGGGGTGAGAGCACTTTGTAGCGCCAACAGACTACATTGAAGGGCATATTTTGTGCCCTCCTTGCATACTCCAGTTCGAGCCAGTTCAGGAACACTTGCCTCCCGCTCTGGCACAAAACGGGACAAAGGACAGGGTAGTGGACTCTCCTCTGTCCAGCCCTCCTCTCGGAGGGACCCCCGAGTTGTTCTAACCATTTCCTTGGTTATTTAATGGCTTCCCTGTGGGTGGGTCCTCTGATTCGTCATGGAACAAGATTCACCTCTGAAACCAAAATACTCTTTGACCATGGACACTTGGACTTCATTGGGCTTTGACTGGAGTCAAGACTGCATCAAGGAAGACTCCTGCAGCTCCTGGTCTCACTGTTCTTCACGTCTTCTGCCTCATCTGGGTGGGCATTGTGCTTCCGTGCCTCCTGCACACCTCTGAGTGGCCTACATTCTGTCCCCTCTGCTTGCAGGTTCTCTTCAAGAATCAATCCTTGGAATCCATTTGGCATATTTCCCGACCTCCTCCAGAGGCCTTTTCTCCAAAGTGTTCCATTGTCGTCTACGGCAGGTTCCAATGTCAATTTACCCCAATGCACCCGGCTTTGCTGGTTCTGGTAACCTGGTTCCTGGGGCATCCACGGGTCGGGTAGCTCTCCAACCTTCTGTCCTCCAAAAGGTTACTTCAGGGTCCTCTGGGATGGGTCCTTCTTCTTTAAAATTGCAACACGACTTCTCCATAGACTTCCATTGGGTATGCAGCTGTGTTTCCACTATGCACACAGCCTCCGTGGAGTTTCTGGGTACTTACCTCAGTGGTTCCTTGTTTCCTCAGCTCTGAGTCTTCTGGTACAAGTCCCATTCTTCTTTGTAGTTTGCATTCCACTGTCTTAGTATATGGTTTGAACTACCCCGGAGACCAGTGTATATTTGTGCTAGTTACCTTATCTCTTTGAAGAATTTTCATGTGTACTATTGATATCTCCAGCTAGGAGATATACAAATGTGTTGAGGATTGTGTTTGTGTAATAAATAGACTTATTTTTCTAAACACTGTGTGATTCTGTTTCTTCTAATCTACACTGTTGATTTAATGTGGTAAAACAAGCTGCTTTACACTACTTCAAGATAAACCTGAAGGCTACTCTCCACAGCTACCAAGTTGAGAGTTTTCTATGGTTATTAAAGACTACCATAAGGTCTGGATTAGTGAAGATGCATCACTTCCTTAAGCGTGCACCATATGCTAAGCCAGCCTCCTTCACAGTTTGTTCTGTAAAGGGGATATCACAGTGCAAGAGTGTGAAAATGCAATGCCTCATGACTTAGTATTGCAAAACGTTTTCATCAGAGAAGATTGGTCTTTTCCTAGGAGCCTTCCAGGTGATTTGAGGAGTTTTTATCAGATTTCTTCTGAATTAACTTGTGTGAACCAACTATGTTTGAGGAATGGGTTCTTTATGCCACCAGTTGATTTGCACACATGTATTATTAATATTGCACATGAGGATCATCTTGGTTTCTCAGTTATTTGTAAAAAACATGCATCTAGCATATTGGTGGCCCGGAATGGAGAAACAGGTCACTGGTCTTGTGAGTGTTTACAGTGTGTTGTTTCTGACAGACATTGGGAAACAGCTAGTAAGACACTTTTTCCTGTATCTTTACTTGATAGTCCTTGGAATAAGGTTGCTTTAGATTTCTCCGGCCCTTTTCATTTGTTACCGATGGATACAAGATATTTGATTGCTCTCATTTAATATTTCTTAAAGCGGATATATTGTTTTTGTGGATTCTCTGAACATCAGTAGTGTGATAATGTTTTTAAAAGAGTTTTTCTTAGACCGCCGTGGTGGACTTTGGTGGCTGAGTGGCGGAGCCTGGTGGTTTTGGTGGCATTGGGGATAGCAGCCTCCCTGGTTGGCTGGTGCCCGCGGAGCCTGGAGACTTCGGGACAGTGATCCGGGGCCTGGTGGTGGTCGTGAGGAGGCCCTGCGGGTGGATGAGGCCTAGAGGGAGCCCTACAGGTGAGGAGCTGAGCCCGGAGGTGTTGCTCGTGCGGTGTCCCGTTGCCCCATCTCAGCACTGGCGTCATCCTTGCCATGTGTCGGGCGATAGGAGGGTGCCTGGTGAAGATATCTGGATTGCGGGCCCTTGATGGAGGGTGCCTTCCTAGGGTGGACGGTCAGCGCTGAACATGAGGGTGCTGGTGCTGGTGAGAGCTGGTGGGACGGACTTGAGTTGTGTCGGTGCAGGGCCAGCTGCTGGTGGACATGACGAGGGACAAGGGCAATAGTGGAGCCACAAAACATGGGCCCATAGATAAACTCACTGGTCCTGGTGGCGGGTCAGAGTAGCGGGAGGACAGCAGGAGCCCGGACCGGACAATGCAGCCTTGATGGCGGCGATCACCCAGTCCCATGATATGTTACAGGCCGAGATTGGTGCAGTGAGCTCAGATGTCATAGTACTGCGTCAAGACTTATGGAACGCCATGACCCGCATTACGGAGGCTGAGACCCGGATCTCTGGGGTAGAGGACGACGTGGCGGCCCTGAAGCGACAGGTGGCCAGCATGGCCAGTACTCAGAAGGGCCTGGCGCTGCGCGCAGAGGATGCAGCGGGGTGGGCGCGGCGGAACAATCTACGCTTCGTCGGCTTTCCGGAGGGCTGCGAGAAGGGCAACATGGAGAGCTTCTTAACCACATGGCTGGAGAGCTGGCTCCACCCTGACGCTATGTCCCGGTGCTTTGTGATTGAGCGGTCCCACAGATCACTTATTCAGAAGTCACCGGTTGGGGCCCGCCCATGGCCGGTGATTGCGAAACTTCTGAATTACCATGACCGCGATCCCATACTGAAGCAGGCCAGACTCAAGGAACCCCTACTGTATGAGAACCGGCACGTCCTGATTTTCCCGGACTATACACGCCTGGTGCAGCAACAGCGCCAGTCGTTTATGGCCGCTAAAGCCCGTCTCAGGGATCTCAAGCTCCCATATGCCTTGCTGTTCCCGGCCCGCAAGCGAGTAGTGTTCCAATAACGCACCCATTTCTTTGATACGCCGGAGGAAGTCTTTAAGTGGACAGATGAGACTGTAAAGGTGCGGGCGCACACGCACAGTCGAAATCCTCCGGGGGATCACGCCGGCAGGGCAACTGTCGGTCCCGATCCCGGCAACGCTCTGTCTCTGGTGAGGCCTCGGTCTGGGGGGCTCCAGCTACTGGACAAAAAATAGCGGACCCTTGACTTGGGTTACCTACTGATATATGATGTCTGGTTGTTCTTCATAATGGGCCAATTTCTATGTATGCAGTCTCTGGAGTGAGGGAGATCTGGTTTGGGCTGACTCCCCTTCAGTCTGGTACTTATAGGGGGTGGGCTTGGGTGTGATGGGTTAAAGGATAGGGATCCATTGGCATGGGGGACTCTGGGCCCCACATTGGGGGTTGGGAGCCAACATTGCTGCAACAGTTACTTCAACGGTTTTGAGATATGGGGTGGGAGGGTCCGTTTTTTGAGGGGGGGTTTGTTTTTGTTGGGCAGGAGTCACCCTACCACGAGGGGTTCCCTACACTTGTTCTGTGCAAGCCCGCATGGCCTGATGTCCGTGCGATGACCCTGGCCTTTTCCTGATGGCTAATTACGCGGATAAGGACTCAGGGTCCCATGGTACCCTTCGTATCCTCAGCTGGAATGTGCGGGGACTGTTAGATAAAGTCAAGAGGGGAGCAGTGCTCCACCAGGCGAAGAGAGCTGGGGCTGACATACTTTTGCTACAAGAAACCCACCAACTGGGTACTAAGGCCCTGTGCTTACAGCGCTATGGATTTCAGCAGGTCTTTCATCCGGGGTTTGTGAGGGGTTCCAGGGGGGTAGCTATCCCACATTCCTCTCTGCCGTACACAAATCCTTTTCTAGACTGGATTATATTTTTGTTCCTCGGGAAGTGGCGGGAAGGGTTGAGTCGGCAGCGATCCTCCCGCGCGGCCTTTCAGATCATTGACCTATCTCCGTAGACCTCCGGATTGGCAGGGGAAGGCAACCATTTTGTTGACGCCGCTCAGTGTGGCACTTGCAGCAGGAAGATTATGGGAGGCATATGAGTGAGGCAATAGCTGATTACTTGGACGGGAATGTAGGCGCCGTTTCTAGCACTAAAACGTTATGGGAAGCACTGAAACCCACGCTACAGGGGGTGGATATTGCTTGGTATGTGGCGGCTCGAAAGCAGCGTAGAGCAGAACTGGATGAGCGCAGAGGCGGAGATTGAGGAACTAGAGCGTCAGAGTCGGGTGGCAGATGGTTGTCGGGGAGTTGGTCAGCTCCTCCTAGCGCAACAGTCATACGCGGCCCTCCTACTGGATGAGGCTTGACAGATCTGGCTTGCAACGCGTAGCAGAATATGTCAGTGGGGAGATAAGTCTGGCAAAATGCTGCATCGGCTCTGCCAAGGGGCCTTCCAAGCGCAGACTTTGCCAGGAATACTTGATGGAACGGGTGCCCCACTCACAGACCCCAGGGAGCTCGCGGAGAGCTTCACTGCATACTATGCTGACTTATATGCCCCGAAGGAGTGCCTGCCGGAATATATGGGGGATACGTTTATAGCTGATTTGCCCCCTAAGGCTGTATCGGACGAGGTGCGGGATCGGTTGGAGCTTCCCCTGACGGATGAGGAACTGGGCACGGCCCTGGGCGAGCTCAACTCGGGGAAATCCCCGGGTCCGAATGGATTCCCCAGTGAGTTTTAAAAAATATATAATTTGCAGCTGGCTTCTCATTATCGGGCGGCATTGGAGGAGGCCAGGGAGCAGGGCAGACTCCCCCCGGGCTGGAGACATGCAGAGGTAGTGGTTTTTCACAAGCCATGTCGACCCCCGGAACATCATGCCTCTTATCGTCCGATCTCCCTCTTGAACGTTGAGGCCAAAGTCTTGGCCAAGGCGCTAGCCAACCGACTCCTCCCTCATATCGTAATGCTTGTACATCCGTATCAGGCTGGCTTCATGCCCCAAAGGGCGACTAGGCACAATATTCGACGGGGGCATGTGGCGGTAGAGGCGATCCGAGGCACGGGGACACGGCCCGCTCTTCTTCTTGCGGACATAGACAGGGCGTTTGACTCACTGAGCTGGGTTTATCTGTTCGCGTTGCTGCCGTGGCTCATTCTTGGGCCTTGCTTCTTGTCTTATCTGCGTCTTCTCTACACTGAGCTGATGGCTTCGGTTCGGGTGGCGGGAGCGATTTCATCCTCCTTTCCAATTCGGTGAGGCACCCGGCAGGGCTGCCCCCTCTCGCCCTACTTATTCGCCTTGGCTATGGAGCCGCTGGCGACATGGGTATGCATGGATGCGCAGTTGAGCAGCTCTGAGTGGGCGCAGGGGCCGTCCGATAGGATCCCACTATATGCGGATGATGTACTCTTTTTCCTTACAGATCTCGATAGGTCGGGCCTCGTCTCCTACAGAGAGTCATCAGGGCTCTACATGAATCCTCGCAAGTCCACGTTATCGGTGCTGGGGGAGTGGACAGGGGTGGGTGATTGGGCACCCGTATTGCTGGTAGCAGTGGGGGGTCTCAATTATCTGGGGGTCTTTCTGTTGGAGGTCCCGGCCGTGTCATAGGAGCGGAATCTGGCGGCGGTGTGGGAGCGAGTTCGGGCGGATCTCAAAACCTGGTCATGTATGCTGCTTACTATCTATGGACGCTCAGCGATTTTTAAAATGGTGGCACTCCCCTGTTTGTTATATCAGCTGCAGAATAACCCGTATACTATACCGCCCGGATGGTTCCGGCAGGTGAACTCCGCCTTAGGGCAATTTTTGTGGGGGGGTGGGGCTGTGCACGTGGCTATACGCACATGCTTCCTCTCCACGTATTGTGGCGGGTTAGCGACCTCGGACATCCTTTCCTACTACCAGGCCTCCCACCTTTTGGTCCTGAACGAGTGGTGGTATGGTGACAGAGGGGATACGGCATACGCCATGGAACGTTACCTGATGGGCTCCCATACAATTCATACCATCCTCTATACAGTATCAGTACGGAGTGCGTTACCAGCAGCCACTCAGCTGGTGTTTCGCATCTGGTGGCAGGCTTTGCGCCGGATGGGGTGGTGGAATACTCTACTGGAGAAACCCCCCTGTGGCACAATGGGCTGCCCAGCCTGGCGGCATTTCAGGGCTTTAGAGGATGGGACGATATAGGTATCTCGACCTTGGGAGATGTGCTGAACGGTACGACTCTTATGTCCTTTCAGGAAGTTCGGGATGAATTTGATATGCCTCGCTCCAAGTTCTTTAGATACCTCCAGTTTGGTCATGCATTGTCCCCCAGCCTGGAGGGGTTGGAGGCCCTCCCCGAGTTTAGTCCGTTGGAAGCGAGAGTATTTATAGGGGATTTAGAGAAAAAGAAAATATCCTGCATCTATCAGGCGCTAGTCACCCACTGTTCTCCTACGCTGCAGAGGCTCCGGGAGCTATGGGAGGAGGACGTAGGTGAGCTGGAGGAGGAGGGCTGAAGGGAAGCTCTGGCCTCCCCCAGGGGTGCGGCCATAGCAATGCGTCTCCGTCTTATCCAATTTAAATATTTACATAGAGTATACTTTACCAGGGTTCGGCTGTGGAAGGCTGGGTTGATTGCCTCACCGGTCTGCCTCCGCTGTAACAGGGAGGACAGGACATTTCTACATACAGTGTGGAGCTGCGAATCGCTGAATCGGTTCTGGAGAGGGGTCCTGACCTGCATGTCTGAGGTGTTGGAATGGGTGCTTTCCCGTATGCCACAGTTTGCCCTGCTGCATGTTATGGAGGGGGTAGGGGGCAACCTCTACAAAAGGCACCTGATGTTTCTCGCCCTTACATTGGCCAAAAGAGACATTGCTAAAGGGTGGAAAGATTCACAAGCCCCATTGGTGGTTGTCTGGAAGAAGGAGTTAGATTTTTGTATGGGGTTGGAGCAGCCGATCTTCGTGGCTAGGGGGTGCCTGCAAAAACATTATAAAATTTGGAAGCGCTGGGCGGATTATAGGGGCCTATGGATTGAACCCCCCGTGGAGCAGGTTGATCTTCCTGGGGTTGGGTGACGGGTGCGGATAGGATTGGGGAAGAGGGACATGGGATCAAGGGAGGAGGGTGTGCATATACTGCGACTATATGTTTCATGTGTTTTTTTAGCACTGTGTATGGGTAGAACCTAGTGGATTTGTGCGACTCGGCGGGGAAGGGAGTTGGGGGGGCAGGGGTAGCGGGGAGGGGGGGAATGACCGGGGGTTTTGGTTTTATGTGATTCTCCCTTAGCATGTTTGTACTTGCAAAGAAAATGTTGATTGCCGTTCAGATGATGTAATGTTTAATTTTACCTGCAGTTATCCCTGGAGTGCAGGGCCCTGCATAATATGTGCAGTCTGACAATAAAATCTGTTTTAAGAAAAAAAAAGAGTTTTTCTTATAGAAGACTATCCAGAACACATTGGTACTGATAGCGGTATGCATTTTGTGTCGAGTGAAATTAATGCTTTTTTTAAAGAGTATGATATAAAATATCTATTGCTCGCCTTCTATAGCCCAGCAGCTAATGGTTTCGTTCAGAGTACTAACCACATGTTGAAGGAGAGAGTGCAAACTACTATTTCTGTAGGTTTGATTGTGAGTGAATTTTTTGGAGCATTATTTCACAATGCCCCAGTCAACTGTAGCTGTTTCACCCTTCGGATTGTTATGGGGCAGGGAGGCTGAAACTTAACGTGTAGGTTGAATTATGCTATCTCCGAAGGTAATGTAGAGACAGTGAGTGATTTTGATGACTGCTCTATGAGAGAGAGTTCTGCGCCAGCAGAATATACAAACAAGCATTGGTAATGCATCGGTTTCGCCTATATGATTCCTTTGTGATTATAAGAAGCTGTTTTAATCAATCACCATTTGGGACGAAGGAAAGAGCTCCCTTACAAGTATCACGGGAGTGGAGAGGATGTGACACAGCGGACAGAGCTGCTGGCTCAAGAGCTGGGGCTCCTGGTTCGAGTCTCAGCGGCGCAACATATTGTGATTCTGGGCAAATCACTTAAGATCTCCCTGTGATAAGTTGCACTATATAAATCTGCTGCAAGACGAAAAAGGAGAAAGAGGCAAAACTTTATGAAAAATAGTTCCACCAAATCAGATGTTAACAGTATTTTGGCTACGGGAAACTGATAAGAGAAGCAGATGATGAACAAGCAATGGTAAATGCAGGAAAATATGCTACAGACAATAGAAATGGAAGAAAATTAAGTGGCACGCACATGAACCAATAAAAAAGCCAGGTAAGAGTAGAGATGGTCTGTAAGCCCCTTTTAAGTTTATATTAAAAACAATAGATTTCTCAAGCACAGCGCAACAGCCGTGCAGGTGAAACCTAAAAAAGGAATTATCACTGTAGACGGAATATGAAACGGATTGATATTATTACTGGTAATCCAGTTTTGATAAAGAATCTTTTTTGAGTGATGAAAAGTGAATCGAAATTTTCATTACCTGTCAAAGTAATTAGTTCTAGTAGAACTTCAGACCTTCCCAGTGACGTCACTAAGGGGGTGCGGACCGCAGCGGGTGACACCATGACATGGGGTGACACCGTGGTCTGTGTCGACAATAATCTTGGCCGGCGGCCGGATAAGGTTCGACAGACAGTAATATTATTTTGCATTTTGGTGTCACAGAGTCCATGACACCAAAATATAAAATAATATTACTGTCTGTCGAACCATACCCGGCCGCCGGCCAAGATTATTGTCCAATTAGGCTACGACTTCGGCGACGTTCGAAACGTCACTCAAGTGACGTGGCTCCCGGACCCACCGTTTTCATCACTGCTCATGGGGTTTTGCAGTGCCAGGTGCACGCTTGTCTTCCTCTGCAGCTGGTAAGTGCGAGCTGTGCTAATCCTTCCGGGCACCCCAAAAACTTCAACCGCCCTGAGGTGCTGGTGGTGTTTCAACCATGCACCAAGGCTTGACCCTCCTGCTGTCTCTGCCCCAGTCCCCCTCCCTGGGTAAGAAGAGCGTGTTGTGAAGGCACTGGCCCTACACCCTGGAGTCCCCGTGGAAAGGGCTGAGCGGCTGGAAGCCCCATGCTGGAAGGGCGGCCCACTAAGACCACTGCCCTCAAACACAAAGTGAAAGCGAGTGGCAGAGTGCAGGAAGTGGCAATGGGCTCCCGGGAATAATTCCTTCCACAGCTGACTGCTGCTGCGCGACTTTACGTCACATGTGGAGCCCAGGAGAGATTGCCCCAGCCCGTAAGTTACTTTTTCTTCCGTGTTTTCGCCTCATCTTTGCCCATCCTCCCCTTTTTGCTGGGTAGGTGTTGTAAATTCATACTTAGCTCTATATGGCTTCTCTTACCTAGCTGTGTTCCATCTGGTGTGTTGGGATTCTAGCCTGGGCAGTTGGTCTGGTCAGCTGTGAGGCTTTGAGCTCTGTGTCTTATCTTATTCTTTGTAACTTAATAAATCCAACTTAACTACTGGAAGACGTGTCCTGCTGCCTACTTAATTCTATTTACAACAGTAGGAGTGGGTTAATGCTGGGCGTTTGTTATGCCCACATGGAGTGATGTGGCTCACTGGTTAGAGGCGGCAGACCCAAAAGCAGAGAACGGCCCCGGACCAGGGTCAAAACGGACTCTATAATTCTCGCCTCGGTGCCTACTCTAACCAGGGAACACACTGGGCAACTCTGGGCATTAAGCTTGCCTCATTTCTACAACGGCCCCCCACAGACGCCGGGGATGCCTGGTTTCACCTTGGAGATACCCAGAAAGGGACCATCTCACAGGGAAAACCAGGACGGATTCCCCAGCGGTCTTCAGCGCCAGGATACTCCATGGAGTCGCAGTGCGCTTTACAAGTACACCCACATTTACATTTACATTTACATTTACATAGAGCCTGAGGCTTCCCTTGTTTTCTTTGTTATGGAAGAGGGTTGTCTCTCTCTCTCGCCTCTTTCTCCCACAGACATGCTCATTAACTGTACTGAAATTATCCACAATAGTTCCACTATTGCATACCCAATATCATTGTGTTCCATAAGCACCTCAGCCCAATGCTGCAACCCTCGTGGTAAGGTGGCGCAGTGGGTTAATGCAATTGTGGCACCAATGTCCAGAGTGTCTAAGTGGCATGTTTAAAATCCAGCGGGACTGACTTGGTGTTTCACCCTTGTGATGTTGAACCATGCACCCTGTTATTGACATTCAGAGTTCGAAACAAACGTTACGTTACATTACGTAACAAACGTTACGTAATGCGTGTGTGACTTGTATGGGTTGGGACATCTGAGGCGGTTGGCAGCGGTGCGAGAGTGTTGAAGATAGAACGTGGGACGGGAGGGGGGCGAAGGGAACAGCCAAGTGGGGGGGGAGAGAGACAGACTCACAGGGAGAGATGGCAAGACAAGAGACCTAGAAACATCAGCTCACAGGAGGAGACGGCGAAGAGTTAAATAAGAATTATGCTTTTGCAATGAGAAGTCACTTCTTGGGCAGAGCCTTCATCCGCGCGCACAGGCAAGAGGGGAGGGGGTCAAAAATGTATTAAAAAAGAGTTGATGCCAACAGTAGTCTAGAGAGCTGAGGGGAAGGGGAAACGATTGATGAGGGTGAGAGAAGGAAGGGAAAGGAGAAAGGAAAAAAAGGAAAGAAAAGGAAAGTAAGACCCAGCGATGAGGAAGACCGGAAGAGAAGGGTACGAAAGGAACTAAATTGAACATAGGAGAGGGTAGATGGCAAAGCAAGTAAAAGAGACCTGGAGCGAAAAGGCAAAATAAATGAAATGGAGAAGTATGGAGAGGGAAGGGAGAAAGATTTAGTTGAGTAGAAAGTAAGAGAGTAGAGGGAAGTAATTGGTAATAAAAGTAGGAGACGGGAGAGGAAGGGAAGACTGTTTGGTGCTAGAGCTTTGTCAAGATAGCCCCTGCGAGTGGGCGCTAGAGGGGCTCCCTGGGGCGACCAGCGCCTCCTTCTAATGCACCCCCTCAGACGCAGGGAGATGCGCCAGGGCTTTGGAAAGATGGAACCAGGGGCTGGCCTGGTGACCCCAGGGGAACGGCGAGGCTTCCCAGCAGACGGGTTCCCCCGGCAGCCCACCTGAGACAGGGCTGAAGAGGTCGCATGTCACACCTGACATGGTTGGCACTGCACCGGCTGCCTGTCATGAAATCTCCTCTGTCCCCATATGAACGACGACTGAATTATGCGGCAAGAAAAGGGACATTTGGCCTAATAGTGGCCTAGAGCGACACACACTGTACGGCCACATAGGCGTCTCACCTCAAAATTACCAGTTTAGCACATGAACAGAGCAATTTCCAACTAAAAGGAGACCAGTGTGCCTTTGTATGCAGCCCCCACTGTGTAGCAGCTTGTGTGTTACTCTCCTGTAGTGAAGTTTGATCCATGTGAACCAGAAGCACATTTCTTGGTGAAATATGCATTTAATGCATCCAGTGAATTATGTGGCAAGTGCGGTAAACCCACATTTACACAGAAATCAGATCATTCCAGTGGCACTGCCATTAGTCTCTGTAACTGCAAGTTCACTTCTCCCCAGGTTACTTAGGTTGTGTACGATCTGACGCAAACCTGAGAATTCCCCAAAATCTTAGCTTTTGTTTTGCATTCTTGTTCTTGCAGTCGTCTTCATTCTGTTATAAACGCGTGATTACAAGTACCAGAATGCACCTGGACTGAATGACCTTCACACATTGAACTGGTAAACTTGAGCGTTCGGCTCTGACGAGGGGGATGTGCGGGGCCGTGTAAGGGTAACTGGGGGGCATCATTGATTCATGGGGTAAGTCGTGAGGGGGTGACACCATGAGTTACCCGCACTGGGTGACACCAACCCTAGTGACGCCACTGGACCTTCCCCAAGGACAGGGGTGGTAGAACACGTGCAAAGTAGTACCCATTTTAGACATTTAGGCAGAAACGCATTGTCGTTCCTGTTCTGATCAGTAATAATATGATTTTATGTTGACAAATGATTTATCAACGCAAGAACATGTTCCACAAAGGCTGGAAATGAGTGTCACTCGTCCTACTAGTGAAGAAGGAACAATGGTTGGAGAAAATGGTGTGGATACTAATGACCAAAAAGAAAAGAGGATTGCCTTGGACACACTCTTAATTACAACGTCCATCACCTGTGTCACACTCTATTTTCAGACTGAAATCAGCCAATACCAAAATGGTGCTACTCGAACACAAATTTCAAAGTAAAAAATAATTTTTTCTACATAAGAATTTGTCTTTATTAATATATTTAACACAAGTATTCAATAAAATTCATTTAAAAACAATACATGTTCAACAGTTTTGTGCAAAATACAATTATGTCAGGGACTCTCACACGAAATGAAATTAAAACTTTTTTACATCATACATATACATATACACATTCAATATACAATAATTATGACCTGCATAATCGAGACAAAAAAATCACAAAAGACATTAAAATTATCTAGTTCAATCGTACATCGTTATTGAGAACACCCGGGTCAATACTTGTAAATTATATTTGCACCCTTCTGTGTCTGTCTTATTCGATTGTACTTTCCTTATGCGTCAACGCGTTTCGATGATTTATCTTAATTCAATACCATCTTTTTCAAGACAAAGAGAAATTATTTTGATCTTGAAGGTTCTTCAAGATCGTACAGAGAAACGCGAGCTGACGTGTAGATGTGCCGTCGCCGAACTTAAGGCGCAGACCGACTATATCAGAGTCGGGAACGTGATACCCTCAACTGGAGTGCATCAAGTGTGCGGCCGTTATAAGAAACTTGCAATCAATCAATCAATCAATCATGACATTTGTATAGCGCGCTACTCACCCGGAAGGGTCTCAAGGCGCTGGGGGAGAGGGGTCCGTTACTGCTCAAAAAGCCAGGTCTTGAGTTGCTTCCTGAAGGAGAGATGGTCCTGGGTTAGCCGAAGGTGGATGGGGAGAGAGTTCCATGTCTTGGCTGCCAGGAAGGAGAAGGATCTTCCTCCGGTGGTGGCTCTGCGGATGCGTGGAACGGCGGCGAGGGTGAGGCTGGTCGATCGTAGCTGGCGGGTGGGCGTGTAGAAGGTCAGGCGGTTGTTGAGGTACTTGGGGCCCAGGTCGTAGAGGGCCTTGTGTGCGTGGGTGAGGAGTCTGAAAGTGATCCTCTTGCTGACGGGGAGCCAGTGCAGGTCTATCAGGTGGCCGGATATGTGGCTGTGTCGGGGGATGTCCAGGACGAGTCGTGCAGAGGCGTTCTGGATGCGTTGGAGTCTTTTCTGAAGTTTGGCTGTGGTTCCGGCGTAGAGGGCGTTTCCGTAGTCCAGTCGGCTGGTGACGAGTGCCTGGGTGACCGTCTTCCTGGTTTCGGTGGGGATCCATCGGAAGATCTTTCGGAGCATGCGCAGGGTGTTGAAGCACGATGATGAGACGGCGTTGACTTGTCTGGTCATCGAGAGGGAGGAGTCCAGGCTGAAGCCCAGGTTGCGTGCGTGGTCCGTTGGCTTGGGAGTGGTGCCCAGGGCAGGGGGCCACCAGGAGTCGTCCCAGGCGGAGGGCGATGACCCCACGATGAGGACTTTCGTCTTGTCTGAGTTCAGTTTCAGGCGGCTGTTCTTCATCCACTCGGTGACGTCTTTCATCCCTTCGTGTAGGCTGGTTCTGGCGGCGGCGGGGTCGTTGGTGAGGGAGAGGATCAGCTGGGTGTCGTCGGCGTAGGAGATGATGTTGAGGTTGTGTTGGCGTGCGATGGCTGCGAGGGGGCTCATGTACACGTTGAAGAGGGTGGGGCTGAGTGATGATCCTTGTGGTACGCTGCAGATGACTTTGGTGGCCTCGGATCTGAACAGGGGGAGGCGGACTCTCTGGGTTCTTCCGGCGAGGAACGAGATGATCCACTCCAGTGCCTTCTCTTGGATTCCGATGTTGCTGAGGCGCTGCACTAGGGTGCGGTGGCAGACAGTGTTGAACGCTGCGGAGAGGTCCAGGAGGGTGAGGGCCACTGTCTCCCCGTTGTCGAGCAGGGATCTGATGTCGTCAGTGACTGCGATGAGGGCGGTCTCGGTGCTGTGGTTGGCTCGGAAACCGGACTGCGAGTGGTCGAGGGATCCGTTCGTCTCGAGGAAGGCGGCAAGCTGTCTGTTGATGGTCTTCTCGATGACTTTGGCAGGAAAAGGGAGGAGCGAGATGGGGCGGAAGTTCTTGAGGTCGGTGGAGTCCGCTGTTGGTTTCTTCAGGAGAAAACAAAACAGGTGATGGACCGAATGTGGATCAATGTCACACATTCATCCCAGTCCAAAGATCTGGGCCCAAATCCATCGTTTTTTTGCACTCCACACCACCCTGGGTTAGACAATGGCGATATGCAAATCAGCTCTGACCCTGTGCCCCATGGGAACAGTCCAGTCCGAACTACAAAAGCCATGTCCTTCCCAGAACGGAATCAAGCATCCGAGGACCGGACCGGTTTCGAGGTAACACCTCTCATCAGCCCGGCTAGCTTGACTCCAGTGGTGTGGAGTGCCTGGGACCCACGTCTGGGCATCCCCAGCGCACTTAGGGCGGCAATTGCAAACAAAACAGGTGATGGACCGAATGTGGATCAATGTCACACATTCATCCCAGTCCAAAGATCTGGGCCCAAATCCATCGTTTTTTTTGCACTCCACACCACCCTGGGTTAGACAATGGCGATATGCAAATCAGCTCTGACCCTGTGCCCCATGGGAACAGTCCAGTCCGAACTACAAAAGCCATGTCCTTCCCAGAACGGAATCAAGCATCCGAGGACCGGACCGGTTTCGAGGTAACACCTCTCATCAGCCCGGCTAGCTTGACTCCAGTGGTGTGGAGTGCCTGGGACCCACGTCTGGGCATCCCCAGCGCACTTAGGGCGGCAATTGCAAACAAAACAGGTGATGGACCGAATGTGGATCAATGTCACACATTCATCCCAGTCCAAAGATCTGGGCCCAAATCCATCGTTTTTTTGCACTCCACACCACCCTGGGTTAGACAATGGCGATATGCAAATCAGCTCTGACCCTGTGCCCCATGGGAACAGTCCAGTCCGAACTACAAAAGCCATGTCCTTCCCAGAACGGAATCAAGCATCCGAGGACTGGACCGGTTTCGAGGTAAGTGCGCTGGGGATGCCCAGACGTGGGTCCCAGGCACTCCACACCACTGGAGTCAAGCTAGCCGGGCTGATGAGAGGTGTTACCTCGAAACCGGTCCAGTCCTCGGATGCTTGATTCCGTTCTGGGAAGGACATGGCTTTTGTAGTTCGGACTGGACTGTTCCCATGGGGCACAGGGTCAGAGCTGATTTGCATATCGCCATTGTCTAACCCAGGGTGGTGTGGAGTGCAAAAAAACGATGGATTTGGGCCCAGATCTTTGGACTGGGATGAATGTGTGACATTGATCCACATTCGGTCCATCACCTGTTTTGTTTGCAATTGCCGCCCTAAGTGCGCTGGGGATGCCCAGACGTGGGTCCCAGGCACTCCACACCACTGGAGTCAAGCTAGCCGGGCTGATGAGAGGTGTTGCCTCGAAACCGGTCCGGTCCTCGGATGCTTGATTCCGTTCTGGGAAGGACATGGCTTTTGTAGTTCAGACTGGACTGTTCCCATGGGGCACAGGGTCAGAGCTGATTTGCATATCGCCATTGTCTAACCCAGGGTGGTGTGGAGTGCAAAAAAACGATGGATTTGGGCCCAGATCTTTGGACTGGGATGAATGTGTGACATTGATCCACATTCGGTCCATCACCTGTTTTGTTTGCAATTGCCGCCCTAAGTGCGCTGGGGATGCCCAGACGTGGGTCCCAGGCACTCCACACCACTGGAGTCAAGCTAGCCGGGCTGATGAGAGGTGTTACCTCGAAACCGGTCCGGTCCTCGGATGCTTGATTCCGTTCTGGGAAGGACATGGCTTTTGTAGTTCGGACTGGACTGTTCCCATGGGGCACAGGGTCAGAGCTGATTTGCATATCGCCATTGTCTAACCCAGGGTGGTGTGGAGTGCAAAAAAACGATGGATTTGGGCCCAGATCTTTGGACTGGGATGAATGTGTGACATTGATCCACATTCGGTCCATCACCTGTTTTGTTTGCAATTGCCGCCCTAAGTGCGCTGGGGATGCCCAGACGTGGGTCCCAGGCACTCCACACCACTGGAGTCAAGCTAGCCGGGCTGATGAGAGGTGTTACCTCGAAACCGGTCCGGTCCTCGGATGCTTGATTCCGTTCTGGGAAGGACATGGCTTTTGTAGTTCGGACTGGACTGTTCCCATGGGGCACAGGGTCAGAGCTGATTTGCATATCGCCATTGTCTAACCCAGGGTGGTGTGGAGTGCAAAAAAACGATGGATTTGGGCCCAGATCTTTGGACTGGGATGAATGTGTGACATTGATCCACATTCGGTCCATCACCTGTTTTGTTTGCAATTGCCGCCCTAAGTGCGCTGGGGATGCCCAGACGTGGGTCCCAGGCACTCCACACCACTGGAGTCAAGCTAGCCGGGCTGATGAGAGGTGTTACCTCGAAACCGGTCCGGTCCTCGGATGCTTGATTCCGTTCTGGGAAGGACATGGCTTTTGTAGTTCGGACTGGACTGTTCCCATGGGGCACAGGGTCAGAGCTGATTTGCATATCGCCATTGTCTAACCCAGGGTGGTGTGGAGTGCAAAAAAACGATGGATTTGGGCCCAGATCTTTGGACTGGGATGAATGTGTGACATTGATCCACATTCGGTCCATCACCTGTTTTGTTTGCAATTGCCGCCCTAAGTGCGCTGGGGATGCCCAGACGTGGGTCCCAGGCACTCCACACCACTGGAGTCAAGCTAGCCGGGCTGATGAGAGGTGTTACCTCGAAACCGGTCCGGTCCTCGGATGCTTGATTCCGTTCTGGGAAGGACATGGCTTTTGTAGTTCGGACTGGACTGTTCCCATGGGGCACAGGGTCAGAGCTGATTTGCATATCGCCATTGTCTAACCCAGGGTGGTGTGGAGTGCAAAAAAACGATGGATTTGGGCCCAGATCTTTGGACTGGGATGAATGTGTGACATTGATCCACATTCGGTCCATCACCTGTTTTGTTTGCGGTTTCTTCAGGAGGGCACTGAGCTCAGCGTGCTTCCAGCTTACCGGGAAGGTGGCGGTGTTGAAGGAGGCGTTGGTGATGTCCCGGAGTTGGGGTGCGATGATGGAGTCGGCTTTGTAGAAGACGTGGTGGGGGCAGGGGTCGGTTGGGGATCCGGAGTGGATGGTGTTCATCATGCGGGTGGTGTCTTCGGTGCTGACTGGGGTCCAGGCGCAGAGGAAGGTGGTGGGGGGCGTTGGTTCGGTGGTTGGGTGCGTGGTTGGTGCGCCGAAGCTGTTGTGTATTTCGGCGATCTTGCGGTGGAAGAACGAGGCGAGTGAGTCGCAGAGGTCTTGCGAGGGAGTGATGTCGTTGTTTACGGCGCTGGGGTTGGAGAGCTCTTTGATGATGCTGAAGACTTCCTTGCTGTTGTGGGCGTTGTTGTCCAGTCGTTCTTTGAATGCTGTCTTCTTGGTGGTGCGGATCAGCTGGTGGTGTTTGCGGGTGGCATGCTTGAGGGCAGTGATGTTGTCTGTGGTCTGGTCATTGCGCCAGGCTTTCTCGAGGGTTCGACAGTTCTTCTTGGAGTTCTTAAGTTCGTCGGTGAACCAAGAGGCTTTCTTGAATTGAATTGAATTGAATTGAGCTTTTGTATAGCTCAACTGTCACCCTACGGGTATCCTGGCGATCAGACTTAGAACAATCATCTTACACGCAACCAAAGCAACCGTAGAGGCAGTGTTAAAGGTCAGTTCTAGGGAAGAGCCAAGTTTTCAGGCTCTTTCTGAATTCCATCAGCGAGTTGGCCTGTCTAATGTTCTGTGGCAGTCCATTCCATAGTTGGGCGGCCACCACACTAAAGGCCCTCCCTCCCATCCTGGAGCGCCTAAATCTAGTAGTCGTCAACAGGCCTGTACTAGAAGACCGTAGCTGCCTTTTTGGATTATACCACGTAAATTTCTCACGTAACGGAATAGGACCCAAATTGTGCGCAGCTCTAAATACAATGCAGAGTGATTTAAAATGCACCCTTTCCCTGATGGGCAACCAGTGAAGTCCTTTCAGGGCCAACACTGTTGACGACCTACGTTGTTTATTCAGCATCATCTTTGCCGCCATAGACTGGACTCTCTGCAACCCCTGAAAGATGTATTGTGGCGCTCCCAGATACAGGGAGTTGCAGTAGTCCAGCCTACTCAGCACTATATTCCTCACTACCAAGGCACGCGTATCTTTAGGGAGTAATGGAAGGATCTGGCGTAGCATACGCAACAGGGATAGACACACCCCCACAGTCTTATTAGCCTGTGATTCCATTTGAAGGTTGCTGTCCACCCAGACTCCCAAATTTCGCACCATTTTAGCTGGAGTAAGAGGTTCCTCTTCAGGTGTAAGCCTGAACTCCAGGGGTAGCTGTTGGGACAGTCTGGCCGTGGGGCAGTAAACCACCTCTGTCTTCCCACCATTGAATTGTAAGGAGTTGCTCCTGAGCCATCCAGCCGTCTGCCGCATACACTCCTGGAAGAGGTCCATCGACACTGCTTGTCTCCCTTCAAGGGAGAACACCAGTTGAGTGTCGTCGGCATAATTGACCAAGTCAATGCCGAAAGATTTCTTGCTGCCGTGTCTGCTGGGAGGGGTCTTCAGTGGTGCGAGGTCGTCTGCGCAGTTGGTGATCCACTGTGTGAGGTTGATGGCTGCTTTGTTGGGGGTCCGTTGTGCTGGTGGGAGGGTTTTGGCTGAGGGAGGTGGTGAGATGGTCGGCAGTGATCTTGTTCCAGCTCCTGTGAGGAACCTGTTGCGGGTGGTGGTGAGTCGTGGTTCTTCTGAAGCTGAAGTGGACGCAGCTGTGGTCAGTCCAATGAAGTCCGATGGAGTGGCTGAAGGCGATGTACTTGCTGGAGGAGAAGACTGGGTCAAGCGTGTGGCCGACGTAGTGGGTGGGGGTGTTCACCAGTTGCTTGAGTCCGAGGTTGGCGAGTTTGTCCAGCAGGGTGGTGGTGTTGCTGTCCTTGTTGTTCTCCAGGTGGAAGTTGAGGTCCCCTAGGAGGATGTAGTCAGCGGAGGGGAGGGCGTGCGGGCTGATGAAGTCTGTGATGTCTTCGCTGAATTGTGTGCGTGGTCCCGGGGGTCTGTAGATGAGAGTGCCTCTGAGTGTGGTCTTGGGGTCGGTGTGTATCTGGAAGTGGAGGTGTTTGGGGGCGGTGAAGATGTCGTCGGCGCTGGTCGTAATGCGGATGGTGTTCTTGTGTACGATGGCGATGCCTCCACCAGTCTGGTTGACGCGGTCCCTCCGGGTGATCTTGTATCCGTCCTGGATGGCGATGGCGATGTCGGGCGCTGAGGAGGCGTTCATCCAGGTTTCCGTGAGGAAGGCGATGTCTGATGATGTTGTGTCGAGCAGGTTCCAGAGTTCGACGGCGTGTTTGTGGACGGAGCAGGTGTTGAGCAGGATGCACTTGAGGTGGTTGTTGCTGGTGCTCGGCTTGGCGGATGCGGTGCAGGTCCGGAGGCAGGTGAATTTGCAAGCTTGGCTGGTGAAAGGTCCGTGGGTGCGTTTCGGGGTGGCTTAGTAGCAGGCGGGGGTTCGGGCGGCGTTGAGTGCGTTGAGGGTGGCGGCGTCGTAGGTCCGTCATGTAGTCTGGCATCGACGAGAGCCAGGGGTCCTGGCACTGGGCGCGGTCCAGTCGCAGACGGGCGCAGATGGGCTTGCCTTCGGCGCACAATCGGCACGCCGCTGCCCGTGACCACTGCGCGTCTGCGCGGGCTCCAAATGAGGCGAAGTGGGAGGGAGGAGCAGCTGGGAGGCCGGAGCGGGGGGCCAATGGGGTAACAGAAGAGAAAGGGGGCGGGGCCGCGAGGGAGCAGCGGCGGGAAACGGGGGGGGCAGACCAGGGGTGCGCTAGTAATGAAGGCACAAAAACGAATTATCAGGCAATAAGAAAGTACAAGAAACGTACAAGTTTCAGGCACAACACTAAATACCAGGCAACATGAGGTACAGTCATGAATCAGAACGAGGAGAACGAGCAGCAGCGCGGGGCACCGAGGCCAGGGGCGAGCCTAATGATGCCGGGGCAGAGACGCGCTACAGCTGGGGAGCCGTGTGGCGTGGGGGTGTCCTGGTGTCAGGTCACACTCGCCTGCGCTGCGCGGGCTCCATATGAGGCCAAGTGGGAGGGAGGAGCAGCTGGGAGGCGGGAGCGGGGGGGGCAATGGGGTAACAGAAATTAAAGGGGGCGGGGCCGCGAGGGAGCAGCGGCGGGAAACGGGGGGGGCAGACCAGGGGTGTGCTAGTAATGAAGGCACAAAAACTAATTACCAGGCAATAAGAAAGTACAAGAAACGTACAAGTATGAGGCACAACACTAAATACCAGGCAACAAGAGGTACAGTCACGAATCAGAACGAGGAGAACGAGCAGCAGCGCGGGGCACCGAGGCCAGGGGCGAGCCTAGTGATGCCGGGGCAGAGACGCGCTACAGCTGGGGAGCCGTGCGGCGTGGGGGGTGTCCTGGTGTCAGGTCACCCCCCGACGCAAGATCAAAAGCACGAAATTATAGAAAAGTTACAGGGTATAGAGCGAAATACATTTTATAAGAGGATACATCGGGGATACAGTAACCAAACTGCAGGGGATATCGGCATACGAATAGAAGTAACATCACGGACATTCGTGAAAGAGCTATTAACCATTTGGAATCACTGGCATAACTAACCAGATAACAGTCACTACTGTGAGCCAGAGTGGAATTGCTGAGAAAGACTTATCCCATAAAAGCAGGCAAACCTGTATCGAGTTGAGGAATCATTCATGGTAGAAAAAAGCATAATAGTGTATCGGACAGCAAAATAATTTCTCTTTGTCTTGAAAAAGATGGTATTGAATTAAGATAAACCATCGAAACGCGTCGACGCATAAGGAAAGTACAATCGAATAAGACAGACACAGAAGGGTGCAAATATAATTTACAAGTATTGACCCGGGTGTTCTCAAAAACGATGTACGATTGAACTAGATAATTTTAATGTCTTTTGTGGTTTTTTCGTCTCGATTATGCAGGTCATAATTATTGTATATTGAATGTGTATATGTATATGTATAATTTAAAAATGTTTTAATTTCATTTCGTGTGAGAATCCCTGACATAATTGTATTTTACACAAAAGTGTTGAACATGTATTGTTTTTAAATGAATTTTATTGAATACTTGTGTTAAATGTATACTAATATAATAAAGAGAGAGCCCAAACTTTTGAGGCGGGTAATCTCAGGAACCACAGCACCAATCACAACACCCAATACAGCGTTGGAAAGGGCAGTTGCAGCAGAAGGACATAGGCTATGCAGACGCCCACCATATACTTTTAAAAGGTAAAAGAACCGCGCCAGCAAAGTGGTCCCTTGTGTTCGTGTCTGCGTTGTGCTGCGGGCGTGTGCTGGGGGCGTGAAAAACACTGGGGGCGTGTGGTACGTTCCGCCCTTCATGCCATGTCTCATATCGTGTGCTGTGGGCGTGTGCTGGGGGCGTGGGCGTGTGCGGGGCGCAGGATTACGGGGAAAAAAAAGCGAGTGTTGAGCCCAATATTTCATTGTTTTTTCTTCCCAGGTTCTGTACAATCCAGCTCTGGGTGTCCACCCTGCTCCCTTTAAATACCCCTGCACCCCATAATCATAACCCACACTTACTCCTTAAAATACCCCAACACCCTTAAACACTAACCCATCTTAACCCTATAAATATACCCTGTACCCCAAAACCCAAACCTATCCCTAAACCCTAAAAATACCCCTGTACCCCAAAACCCAAACCTAGCCCTGAACCCTATAAATACCCCTGTACTTCAAAACCCAAACCTAGCCCTGAACTCTAAAAACACCCCTGGACCCCAAAACCCAAACCTAGCCCTGAACCCTAAAAATACCCCTGTACCCCAAAACCCAAACCTACCCCTGAACCCTAAAATACACTTGTACCCCAAAACCCAAACGTAGCCCTGAATCCTTAAAATACCCCTGTACCCCAAAACCCAAACCTACCCCTGAACCCAAAAAATACACCTGTACCCCAAAACCGAAACCTACCCCTGAACCCAAAAAATACACCTGTACCCCAAAACTCAAACCTAGCCCTGAACCATGAAAATAACCCTGTACCCCCAAACCCAAACCTACCCCTGAACCCTAAAATACCCCTGTACCCCAAAACCCAAACCTAGCCCTGAACCCTAAAAATACCCCTGTACCCAAAAACCCAAACCTATCCCTGAACCCTTAAAATACCCCTGTACCCCAAAACCCAAACCTACCCCTGAACCTTAAAAATACGCCTATACCCCAAAACCCATACCTATCCCTAAACCCTAAAACAACCCCTGTACCCCATAACCCAAAACTATATCTGAACCCTTAAAATACCCAAACACCCCAAAACATATACCTCAGTACCCCAAAACATATACCCCTATACCCATACTTACCTTATCCAAACATTAAAAAAACATGCTTTTACCATTCATGCATTTACAACGAATTTCGTTGTAAATGTCTGCGTGGTAAAAGCATATAAAATGTAATGCCATGCGTTATAATGGCATTGCGGAGTCATGGTACTTTCATAATGAAAGTATGCGGAATGATGGTATGCGGAAAGAAAGTTGCGGAATAATGGGCGTTTACCCTCCCCCTGTAAGTACATTGGTGGCACGGCGGCCCACATCTCCAGCAACATACTCATATTTTTTCACCACAGATTTGAAAAATGCACAGGTCTCTCTCATTGATGGCCAGCACTGACATACACTTTTAGACACACCTCCCGCCACAAGTTCTAGAATTGCGAACTTTAGAGCTGGGGAGCTACGTTCGAATCTCGGCATCAGCTCAACATCCTGTGATTCCAGGCAAATCGCTTTGTCTCCCCGTGCCTACCACAAATGAATGTGTTTTTCTGTAATGTAAATTGTGCTCATGCCATGTTGTTGAGTTCGCGCCATATAATATTGCAAGGAAAAATAAAGTAGGGAAACTCGAGTTCACACACTACTGAACGCGCACTCTTAAGTGCATCAGCAGTGCACTGTGAATCAGAGCGTTTCACAGGCCTGTCACATATAAGAAATGCTATCAAAACGAAATCCTACAAAACAATATACTACTGGCAGGCAGCAATTCATACCCAGACAACGTCGGGACGGGCTGCTAGTATATTAATAAAGACAAATGCTTATGTAGAAAAAATTATTTTTTACTTTGAAATTTGTGTTCGAGTAGTGCAATTTTTGGTATTGGCTGATTTCAGTCTGAAAATAGAGTGTGACACAGGTGGTGGACGTTGTAATTAAGAGTGTGTCCAACTGTCCATTGAATCCTTTTTTTTTTTGGTATTTGTACCTCAATTCCCTTGCTGTATCTAGGGGTCCCTCTTTTCTTCATTTCACATATCGTGGATACTAATGAACCAGTCATTGGTGAAGATGGAGTGAATCCTAAGCATCCAGTTATTGGTGAGGATGGAGTGAATCATAAGGAACGAGTTATTGGTGAGGATGGAGTGCATAATAATTAACCATTTATCGGTGAGGATTGGGTGAATAATAAGGAACCAGTTATTGGTGAGGATGGAGTGAATAATGATGAACCAGTTATCGGTGAGGATGGAGTGAATATTAAGGAACCAGTTATTGGTGAGGATGGAGTGAATAATAATGAACCAGTTATTGGTGAGGATGGAGTGAATACTAATGAACCAGTTATCAGTGAGGATTGGGTGAATAATAAGGAGCCAGTTATTGGTGAGGATGGAGTGAATACTAATGAACCAGTTATCGGTGAGGATTGGGTGAATAATAAGGAGCCAGTTATTGATGAGGATGGAGTGAATATTAAGGAACCGGTTATTGATGAGGATGGAGTGAATATTAAGGAACCAGTTATTGGTGAGGATGAAGTGAATACTGATGAACCAGATATTGGTGAGGATGGAGTGAATATTAAGGAACCAGTTATTGGTAAGGATGGAGTCAATATTAAGGAACCAGTTATTGGTGAGGATGGAGTGAATACTGATGAACCAGTTATTGGTGAGGATGGAGTGAATACTAATGAACCAGTTATTGGTGAGGATGGAGTGAATACTAATGAACCAGTTATTGGTGAGGATGGAGTGAATACTGATGAACCAGTTATTGGTGAGGATGGAGTGAATAATGATGAACCAGTTATTGGTGAGGATGGAGTGAATACTAATGAACCAGTTATCGGTGAGGATTGGGTGAATAATAAGGAGCCAGTTATTGGTGAGGATGGAGTGAATACTAATGAACCAGTTATCGGTGAGGATTGGGTGAATAATAAGGAGCCAGTTATTGGTGAGGATGGAGTGAATAATAATGAACCAGTTATTGGTGAGGATGGAGTGAATACTGATGAACCAGATGTTGGTGAGGATGGAGTGAATATTAAGGAACCAGTTATTGGTGAGGATGGAGTGAATAATAATGAACCAGTTATTGGTGAGGATGGAGTGAATACTGATGAACCAGTTATTGGTGTGGATGGAGTGAATATTAATGAACCAATTATTGGTGAGGATGGAGTGAATAATAATGAACCAGTTATCGGTGAGGATGGAGTGAATATTAAGGAACCAGTTATTGGTGAGGATGGAGTGAATAATAATGAACCAGTTATTGGTGAGGATGGAGTGAATACTAATGAACCAGTTATCAGTGAGGATTGGGTGAATAATAAGGAGCCAGTTATTGGTGAGGATGGAGTGAATACTAATGAACCAGTTATCGGTGAGGATTGGGTGAATAATAAGGAGCCAGTTATTGATGAGGATGGAGTGAATATTAAGGAACCGGTTATTGATGAGGATGGAGTGAATATTAAGGAACCAGTTATTGGTGAGGATGAAGTGAATACTGATGAACCAGATATTGGTGAGGATGGAGTGAATATTAAGAAACCAGTTATTGGTAAGGATGGAGTCAATATTAAGGAACCAGTTATTGGTGAGGATGGAGTGAATACTGATGAACCAGTTATTGGTGAGGATGGAGTGAATACTAATGAACCAGTTATTGGTGAGGATGGAGTGAATACTAATGAACCAGTTATTGGTGAGGATGGAGTGAATACTGATGAACCAGTTATTGGTGAGGATGGAGTGAATAATGATGAACCAGTTATTGGTGAGGATGGAGTGAATACTAATGAACCAGTTATCGGTGAGGATTGGGTGAATAATAAGGAGCCAGTTATTGGTGAGGATGGAGTGAATACTAATGAACCAGTTATCGGTGAGGATTGGGTGAATAATAAGGAGCCAGTTATTGGTGAGGATGGAGTGAATAATAATGAACCAGTTATTGGTGAGGATGGAGTGAATACTGATGAACCAGATGTTGGTGAGGATGGAGTGAATATTAAGGAACCAGTTATTGGTGAGGATGGAGTGAATAATAATGAACCAGTTATTGGTGAGGATGGAGTGAATACTGATGAACCAGTTATTGGTGTGGATGGAGTGAATATTAATGAACCAATTATTGGTGAGGATGGAGTGAATAATAATGAACCAGTTATTGGTGAGGATGGAGTGAATATTAATGAACCAATTATTGGTGAGGATGGAGTGAATAATAATGAACCAGTTATTGGTGTGGATGGAGTGAATATTAATGAACCAATTATTGGTGAGGATGGAGTGAATAATAATGAACCAGTTATTGGTGAGGATGGAGTGAATATTAATGAACCAGATACTGAACCAGTTATTGGTGAGGATGGGGTGAATATTAATTAAGCAATTATTGGTGAGGATGGAGTGAATACTAATGAACCAGTTATCGGTGAGGATTGGGTGAATAATAAGGAGCCAGTTATTGGTGAGGATGGAGTGAATACTAATGAACCAGTTATCGGTGAGGATTGGGTGAATATTAATGAACCAGATACTGAACCAGTTATTGGTGAGGATGGGGTGAATATTAATTAAGCAATTATTGGTGAGGATGGAGTGAATACTAATGAACCAGTTATTGGTGAGGATGGAGTGAATATTAATGAACCAGATATTGAACCAGTTATTGGTGAGGATGGAGTGAATATTAATGAACCAATTATCGGTGAGGATGGAGTGAATACTAATGAACCAGATATTGAACCAGTTATTGGTGAGGATGGAGTGAATATTAATGAACCAGTTATTGGTGAGGATGGAGTGAATAATACTGAACCAGTTATTGGTGAGGATGGAGTGAATACTGATGAACCAGATGTTGGTGAGGATGGAGTGAATATTAAGGAACCAGTTATTGGTGAGGATGGAGTGAATAATAATGAACCAGTTATTGGTGAGGATGGAGTGAATACTGATGAACCAGTTATTGGTGAGGATGGAGTGAATATTAATGAACCAATTATTGGTGAGGATGGAGTGAATAATAATGAACCAGTTATTGGTGTGGATGGAGTGAATATTAATGAACCAATTATTGGTGAGGATGGAGTGAATAATAATGAACCAGTTATTGGTGAGGATGGAGTGAATATTAATGAACCAGATACTGAACCAGTTATTGGTGAGGATGGGGTGAATATTAATTAAGCAATTATTGGTGAGGATGGAGTGAATACTAATGAACCAGTTATTGGTGAGGATGGAGTGAATATTAATGAACCAGATATTGAACCAGTTATTGGTGAGGATGGAGTGAATATTAATGAACCAATTATCGGTGAGGATGGAGTGAATACTAATGAACCAGATATTGAACCAGTTATTGGTGAGGATGGAGTGAATATTAATGAACCAATTATTGGTGAGGATGGAGTGAATATTAATGAACCAGATACTGAACCAGTTATTAGTGAGGATGGAGTGAATACTAATGAACCAGATATTGAACCAGTTATTGGTGAGGATGGAGTGAATAATAATAAATCAGTTATTGGTGAGGATGGTGTGAATATTAATGAACCAGATATTGAACCAGTTATCAGTGAGGATGGAGTGAATACTAATGAACCAGTTATTGGTGAGGATGGAGTGAATAATAATAAACCAGTTATTGGTGAGGATGGAGTGAATATTAATGAACCAGATATTGAACCAGTTATCAGTGAGGATGGAGTGAATACTAATGAACCAGTTATTGGTGAGGATGGAGTGAATAATAATAAACCAGTTATTGGTGAGGATGGAGTGAATATTAATGAACCAGATATTGAACCAGTTATCAGTGAGGATGGAGTGAATACTAATGAACCAGTTATTGGTGAGGATGGAGTGAATAATAATAAACCAGTTATTGGTGAGGATGGGGTGAATATTAATGAAGCAATTATTGGTGAGGATGGAGTGAATAATAATAAACCAGTTATTGGTGAGGATGGAGTGAATATTAATGAACCAGATATTGAACCAGTTATTGGTGAGGATGGAGTGAATATTAATGAACCAATTATTGGTGAGGATGGAGTGAATACTAATGAACCAGATATTGAACCAGTTATTGGTGAGGATGGAGTGAATATTAATGAACCAATTATTGGTGAGGATGGAGTGAATATTAATGAACCAGATACTGAACCAGTTATTGGTGAGGATGGAGTGAATAATAATAAACCAATTATTGGTGAGGATGGAGTGAATACTAATGACCCAGATATTGAACCAATTATTGGTGAGGATGGAGTGAATACTAATGAACCAGATATTGAACCAGTTATTGGTGAGGATGGAGTGAATATTAATGAACCAATTATTGGTGAGGATGGAGTGAATACTAATGAACCAGATATTGAACCAGTTATTTGTGAGGATGGAGTGAATAATAATAAACCAGTTATTGGTGAGGATGGAGTGAATATTAATGAACCAGATATTAAACCAGTTATCAGTGAGGATGGAGTGAATACTAATGAACCAGTTATTGGTGAGGATGGAGTGAATAATAATAAACCAGTTATTGGTGAGGATGGAGTGAATATTAATGAACCAGATATTGAACCAGTTATCAGTGAGGATGGAGTGAATACTAATGAACCAGTTATTGGTGAGGATGGAGTGAATAATAATAAACCAGTTATTGGTGGGGATGGGGTGAATATTAATGAAGCAATTATTGGTGAGGATGGAGTGAATAATAATAAACCAGTTATTGGTGAGGATGGAGTGAATATTAATGAACCAGATATTGAACCAGTTATTGGTGAGGATGGAGTGAATATTAATGAACCAATTATTGGTGAGGATGGAGTGAATACTAATGAACCAGATATTGAACCAGTTATTGGTGAGGATGGAGTGAATATTAATGAACCAATTATTGGTGAGGATGGAGTGAATATTAATGAACCAGATACTGAACCAGTTATTGGTGAGGATGGAGTGAATATTAATGAACCAGATATTAAACCAGTTATCAGTGAGGATGGAGTGAATACTAATGAACCAGTTATTGGTGAGGATGGAGCGAATAATAATAAACCAGTTATTGGTGAGGATGGAGTGAATATTAATGAACCAGATATTGAACCAGTTATTGGTGAGGATTGAGTGAATATTAATGAACCAATTATTGGTGAGGATGGAGTGAATACTAATGAACCAGATACTGAACTAGTTATTGGTGAGGATGGAGTGAATATTATTGAACCAATTATTGGTGAGGATGGAGTGAATACTAATGAACCAGTTATTAGTGTGGATGGAGTGAATACTAATGATCCAGTTATTGGGGAGGATGGAGTGAATAATAATGAACCAGTTATTGGTGAGGATGGAGTGAATCATAAGGAACGAGTTATTGGTGAGGATGGAGTGCATAATAATTAACCATTTATCGGTGAGGATTGGGTGAATAATAAGGAACCAGTTATTGGTGAGGATGGAGTGAATAATAATGAACCAGTTATCGGTGAGGATGGAGTGAATAATAATGAACCAGTTATCGGTGAGGATGGAGTGAATAATAATGAACCAGTTATTGGTGAGGATGGAGTGAATCATAAGGAACGAGTTATTGGTGAGGATGGAGTGCATAATAATTAACCATTTATCGGTGAGGATTGGGTGAATAATAAGGAACCAGTTATTGGTGAGGATGGAGTGAATAATAATGAACCAGTTATCGGTGAGGATGGAGTGAATAATAATGAACCAGTTATCGGTGAGGATGGAGTGAATAATAATGAACCAGTTATTGGTGAGGATGGAGTGAATACTAATAAATGTCTTAGTACTCGTAGTTCACTCGTATTCAGGTTACCTGTTAAATTTCCTTTTTTTTTTAAATTGAAAGTAATGCTTTTGTTAAGGAAGAGGGGTAATGTAATATTGATGCTACGTTACAATTATTTGACGTTATTTTAGTTCTGTGCTGCTTCTGGAATCTTTGGGTTCTGGTGTCAGTTCTCTGAGGCTCCTGGCCTAGCCTGGCTGCTCCACACATTGTGGGTCATGCCCTACAAATAAAGAAAGTGTATTCTCCACTGGATGTGCATCAACCGTACAGACTACCAGGCGCCTCAATGGATCGTTGAGGTAACATCGAAAGCTACTGAGCATCGGTGCTGGCGTATTGTAAACATGGTTACCCAAAATAGGCTTTCATTTAACAAGAAATAGTTCTGGACTGTGGCAGTCAATTTCTTTGAAAGAATTAGAAAAAGACTATAATTTCCATAAACGATGTCAGTTTAACTTTCCAAGCAATAATGGGTAATTCACACTAGCGCTGATTTGAAATTGTTGTAGCTTACATGCAGTCGTCGCCCTCAAAACGAGGCTTATTTTCCTGCAGGTGGATCGCAATTGTATTAAAATACACATTTGTATATGCAAATGGTACAACAAATCCAGTCGGTTTTCGAGAGATTTTGTTTAACTCTATCCAGTAGTTTTTGGTGAACAGCAGCCAGTTTGTGAAGTATTTTTTTTTATTTTTGTGACTGTTCATTTGTTCTTTATTATGCTGCGAAATACAGAAATGGGTCCCATTCCGAGGTTGTCAGAGGAGATGATAGTTGCTATTCATCATCATATTATCGGGGCCTCAGGAAGCCGATTTGGGGCTTCTGTTGTCCACCCCCCTCCACCCCTCGCGGCACGAACTGCGGGCGCCATCTTTAGTGAGGACGAGGACAGCGCTCTAGTGTTCGGCCGATTGGGTGCCCACACACGATATAATGAATTCCTCTTCCTGTCCGCGCAGCGGGCGCGCCGATGGCGCGCCGGAGGCGCGCCAGAGGCAAGCCCGTCTGTGCCCGTCCGTGCCTGTACCGGGCCCAGGGCCACTCCCCCTGGCCCCGGGCACCTTGATACTCACAGTACTGCTTTGCGCTACTCATCCTCACAGCTGTGGGAACTCAATACTCCTATTACCAATACGCGGTGTTGACACTTGCCCCCTCCTAGCTGCCTGGTGTCCGCCCCTGCCCCATGTCCAGGCTGCAAATACACCCTCCCATGCCCTATGCCTTTAGCCCATGGTATTAGTCCCACACCTAAGCGCAATTTTCGCTTGGCGCTTATCAACGCCCGCTCCCTCCCGAAACACAGCTTAGACATCAGGGAATTCATAGTAAGCCAGGATCTGGACATTCTATTTATAACTGAATCCTGGGGTGATGCTGCCTCCGGCCCGGATTTCTGTTCGGCCACACAGGAGGGCTTCTGTGTGGTAAGACAGGACAGAACTACGGGGAGAGGAGGTGGTTTAGCCATTATTCATAAAGCGGCTTTTCACTCTAAAATCGAACCAGTTCATCGAATGGATTGTGAAGCCTGTACCTTCTCCATCACACTTAATCATAACCAAGTTTTTAAAGGTATTCTTTTATATCACCCCCCTGACTCGCATACTCGCTTCCTCTCGGCTCTTGATGACGGAACTTTCCTTAGCCCATCCTGACTATACCATCCTGGGGGACTTCAATTTTCATCTTGAAGTCACAGGGGACAAAGACACCACTCAACTTATTGCCGATCTACTCTCGGTAGGTCTACAGCAGTTAGTGGCAGCCCCTACTCATCAAGAAGGTCACACGCTTGACGGTTTGTTCACCAACAACCCCAACATTTCGCTTGTCACTGTGCTTCCTGTACTATGGTCGGACCACCTTGCAGTCATTTTCTCCATTTTGGCTCATAATCCTAATCCTCCCCAGTCCACATCTCGTCCCCCCATTAGTACCAGAGCCCGGAAAAACCTGGACTACCAGTTACTGTCCAATATCCTGGCGGAATCTCCTTACGAGGTATCACCTCACCCTAGTCTGCTGTCAAGCAGGTACCAGAAATGGATTCTGGACGCAATTAATCAAGTAGCCCTCCCCCAAATTCATTACTTCTAACCGGGCCACGCCATCCGCCCAATGGTTTACAGAGGATCTTCGACTACAACAGCAATATTGTTGGAACTTAGAAAGACGCTGGCGCAAGCACTACAGTCCCTTGGATAAGCAAACCTACAAAGATGCGTTAGCGCTATATAAAAGATCCAATATCAAACATAAAAGTGCTTTTTTTCAGGCCCAGATTGAATCCGCCCAGAATTCCACAAGAAAGCTATTTCAAGTAGTAGATTCTCTCTCTAACCCGCCGACAAGACCGCCCATTGAGTCATCTCAAGATCTCTTCAATAAGGTAGCAACTTTCTTTTTCACCAAAGTCACTAATATTTATGCATCGTTCTCCCTCCCTAAATGCTCGGATGACCCTGAACTACCTCCTCCGGCCCCCTCTACTGCACCTATCTTCTCTAATTTTCAAGTGGTCTCGACAGACCAGATCAGCAAACTGATCTTCTCTATTAAATCTGGATCTCCCTTAGACCCTTGCCCCCCTTCCATACTGAATGCTCTTACTGAGGTTATTACTTCTTCGCTCACGGACCTATGTAACTCCATCTTCCAAACAGGCATTTATCCTGAAGTTTGGAAAACGGCAGTCATCAAGCCCCTGTTAAAAAAACCATCCTTGGACCCCACTGACTCTGCCAGTTACAGACCCATCGCCTGCCTCCCATTCCCGGCAAAAATATTTGAAGCAGTCATGAACAAACAGCTCTCAGGGTTCATTGACTGTCATCAACTTTTAGATGACACCCAGTTCGGGTTTAGGAAGGGCCATAACACAGAATCCGCCCTGATAAAGGCCTCTGACGAGATTAGGACTATAATGGACCAGGGTGGGGCGGCTGTCCTTATACTCCTGGATCTGTCTGCCACCTTTGACACGGTCGATCACGCCATCTTGATCGACCGTGTCGCATCTCTGGGGGTCACCCATCTTGCCAGAGACCTTATCGCTTCATTTCTGGCTAACCGTACGCAGGCGGTGAAACTGGGCACTTTCTACTCGCCTTCCTTCACCCTTCCGTGCGGGGTGCCACAGGGCTCCTCGCTAAGCCCCACATTATTTAATATATATGTGGCGGATTTAGCAAGGGTTATAAAAGCACACGGGCTGCGCTTAACCACCTATGCTGATGACACCCAACTGGTGTTGGCGGTACATAAGGATGGACCAGCCGTTGCTGCAAGATTCCAGGAGGGGATGTCGGCCATTAGCTCATGGATGTCAAGTAACTGCTTAAAATTAAATTCGGACAAGACCGAGGTGATGACCTTTGGCAACCTTTCACCGGTATGGTCCTCCATTTGGTGGCCCACTGAAATGGGTTCTCCTCCCACTCCTGTTGCCAAGGTCAGAAACCTCGGTGTCATGTTAGATGACAAGCTGGTTTTCAAGCACCATGTGAATGCAGTGGTCGCATCCTCCTTCTACACGCTGAGGAAGATCAAAAAGCTCTTGCCATATCTCCCTCCAGCTGCAGGAAAAACACTGATCACCACCCTTGTTTTTTCCAAGATGGATTATGGCAACGCTCTCTTCCTCAATACACAAGAACAGGTTTTAACCAAACTGCAATCTGTTCAAAACGCTGCAGCCAGAATTTTGCTCGGCATCCCTGTTCACCACCCCATCTCCTCGGCCAAACATCACTTGCATTGGCTAAGGGTCAAGAGTCGGATAACATTTAAGGCACTCTGTATCGCCTATAAGGCCATCCATGACTCAGGACCCAGGTTTCTTAAGGATGCTTTTCGGATCTACGCTCCAAAAAGATCACTTCGCTCATCCTGCAACCATCTTCTCCCCGTCCCACGTACCAGAACCTGCACCTGGGGAGACAGACGGTTCTTAGTAGCAACCCCCAGGCTTTGGAATTCTCTCCCTCTGTTTATCATAACCAGTCCCACTCTCATCATCTTCCGCAAACTTCTGAAAACCTGGTTATTTAATCAATGATCATCTGGTTGTTTTACGTCCCAGGATGTCCTACATGCGCCGAGACACCCCAGGGTAGTTGTGCGCAATAAAAATTTCATAAACATAAACATAAACATAAACATAAAATCTTTATTTCGGTAAAATACCATAAAAGCACACTAAAATTCATGTAACAACGATACAAATAGATGGCATTATCAGTTAATCATAGCAAATAATTTTCAGACCTCATTAAAATCAGAGCAATAAATAGGTTTCTAATAAAAATACTAAAGAAAACGAAGATAAGTCACTTAACTGGCATGCCAGACTTAAACACAAGAAATTAAAATTGTGCACGTACGCCACATGGCTGCCAGAAATTGTGAAACAGCGAATAAAATAGGTCCAGTTGTGTCAATCTTTAGTACTCTGAGTGCCTGTGCACATTGCCGAAAGTCAAGATTTTTGCACAGAGGAACGAGCCAATACTTCCTGGGTTTATAATACGCAGGACAGAAAAAAAGGACATGCAACTCAGATTCAGTATCATAATCACAAGCAGGACATTTTTTCGGGGCAGGAGTTGACCAGTTACTAGTAAAGGCTCGTAAAGGTAGAACTCCGTGCCTCTATTGTACATACAATTTTCTGGCTAAAACTGGATATATGTCATCTAAAAATCGCTCAAAATGGTATGATTCTTTAACCATAAGAAAAGAGGCAGTTATAGAGCCAATTTTGGAACTGCACAGTGCCACATTGAGGTTATCAGCACGAAATGCCTTTGTAAGCATGGTACGCAAAATCTCTTTACAGCCCCTCTCAGGGTCGGCCCATAAGACAGGGACTCATAGCCTTGTAAATTTATTCTTTATGAAAGTGAGCCAGGGAATCTTCCATGCGCTCATACAGGTACGTATTTCTTTGAGCTCCTGTCTGTAATTTAGCAGCTCCGGTGTTACTTAGAGCCGGCGCCAGTACCTAAGTGGTTTTATAGCTAACTCCTTGTCGATTGACCTAATCCCCAGCTCAAGCCTTAGCGGAGAAGCGGGGTACTGAAGGGGAGTGCTAACAGCTATCTTAAGAATTTCTCGACCCTGGTGATTTTGGTCCTGTTGCAATGTCCCCATAATTCGCCCCCATACATGATAACACCCCTAGCTTGTGATTTGTAAACCTCCAACAGGGGTCCAACTGGTTTAATCGTAGACATGTTGGATAGTCTAAGGATTCCACCCGAGAGTTGGGCCAATTTTAGTTGTGATTTGGTTTGCTGGGGCCCCACGACAGGCTCTCATTAATGGTGACCCCCAGATAATCAAAAGTGCCCACCTTTTCGAGTCTCGTTATGCTTAGAATTGGATTCGGTCTTGTAGTTCTAGGCGGATTGAAAATCATAAATTTTGTTTTAAGCGAGTTGATCTCCAGTCCCCGAGCAGTACAGAATTCTACAAAACCATTCAATGGTCGCAGGATTCCCATTGGGAATTTAGAGAGCAGGAGAGTATCATCGGCGAACATAATAGCTGGTACCCTATTGCCGGCTAGCTTAGGCGCATCATTGTTCTGGACTCCATTTAGATGCGCGATTACCCCGTTGACATAGAGGCAAAACAGGGTTGGTGAGAGCACACAGCCCTTCCTTACCCCCCAGGTCAACGGGGAATCTAGATGACAATACTCCGCTCTTCCCGCATCTAACTTGGGCAAAGTTAGCCTCATGTAGCCTCATCAGGATAGAAAGGAGATGAATGTGGATGCCCAGCTCAAGAAGGACACTCCAAAGTTTCCAGTAGGCACAAGGTCAAAGGCAGAGTGAAGGTCAACGAATACCATATAGAGGCTGCCACCCTCTTTTTGCACTGTCTTCCAATACAGAAGTACTAGTCGGAAGATTTGGTCCATGGTGGAGGTATTCTTCCTAAACCCTGCCTGATAGGGGCTAAGTATTGCAAACTCCTCCACCCAGTCCTGTATCCGATCCAAGATGAGTCTCGCAAAGATCTTCCGAGGGACATCAATAAGGCTTATGGGTCTATAGTTGGATGGGAGCAGAGGTGAGCCCTTCTTGAAGATAGGGACTATCTCTGCTCCCAGCCAAGTACTAGGGACAGCCATACCGCTCAAGATTGCGTTAAAAAGGATCTGGAGATATGGACCCCAAATTTTGGGCTCTTGCTTAAAGAGGTTGCCCGGAAGTTTGTCCATGCCTGGTGATTTACTGGTGGCGAGTTTATTAATAGCAGCACACACTTCGGCCACCGTAACCTCGCTCTCCTCTGGCTGGGTGGTAGGTAAGCTATAAGTTGGTAAGTTAGCAGAATCGTCAGGGCGGGCCTCTCTAAAATACAAAGCCTGAAAATGGCCTTCCCATACTTCTGCTGCTATATTAGGTTCTATAGCAGTTTTCGGTTCACCGGAGTCGGTATTGATTATAGACCAGAATATCTGAAAATATTTGGTGTCTAGTGCAGAAGATAGACTGGACCACTTTTCATGGTCCCACTCTTCCTTCGCACACTTGGTTATCCATTTATAATAAGGCATCCTGTCTTTTATTGCGGTTCTGTTATTATCTTTAAGGGCCAGTAATAGCTCTGATTTGGCCTTCCTACATGCTGAGTTGTACCAGGAGCAGCAAGGGGCCCTGGTTCCCTTCTTAGAAATCCTAGGGTTCAATACCTCTGCCAAGTTAGATACTAGGCCCACGTGGAGAACCTCCAACTGTGTTAGAAAATCAGAGGGGGAGGGTTGGTTAACTAGCGCTGCAACCTCTATCAAAGAGGGAATTGCCAAGTTATACAATGTTGCTATTTGTTCTGGATGTTCCATAAGTTTGGACCATCTAACTCTATGCCTGTTATTAGACAGGGTAAGATTATTGTCGATATCCCCCAGAGGTAGAGGACTGCTCCTGCCGGTCTTGGGCTGGCCCATTTCTAGAATTAGAGCATTGTGATCGCTGTCCATTCTTGTCAATACAGTGAAATCTATTACCTTTGGCCAAAGCCTTGTTTCCAGCAAGATGTAATCAAGATGGGACATTTGTCCCGGTTTATTAAATGTACATTTGGCTGGGATGTCCGAGGGGGTACGGCCATTACATGCACGTAGGGAGTGAGTGATGGTTAGTGCCATGACCTGTATGGCTAATGGGGACCATGCCCTGGGGGGCGGGGCCTGGGTCAAGGGAGTTGACCAATGGTCATCCTGTGCCATTAAGGCTCCTTCATTGAGGCCCTCTAGGGGTTCAAAATGGCAATTCATATCACCCCCCACCAATATGTGGGTATCACTCTGGATTGTTGAAATAAAAGAGGAGAGGTCCTCAATAGTGCTGGACTCTCTAGCTATGCTAACAGGGCGTGAATATACATTAATCAATGCTAACTTAAAGGCATTGGGCCAAACAAGGACCACACATTGGATGTCTTTCGAAAAGGTGTTTAGTGCCTTAGCATTGCAGCCCAACTGGGATCCAACCCAAATTGCGAGTCCTCCTGACGGACGACCTCTCCCTCCCCAGACTGCCGGGACATAGAAAGAAGCAAAGCCTACCCTGAGATGCTCCGTACGAGCCCAGGTCTCTTGGAAGAGGCACACGTCATTTTCATCCACAAAAGAGCCCCATTCTGGGCAGGTTAGACAGTCCTGCCAGATTCCAGGATAGAAATGTTATCATATCTTCTTTTGTTCCTATATCCCTTCTCTTGGGCGGCTCCTCGTTTGCCTCCTCAGGTAGACCTGCATTATCTAATACGGTGGACATAGGATTGCCATCCCCAATAGTGTCAGCTACAGACTCCTTGTGGGGTGGGCAGCTACTTACAGCGACTGAAATCAATGTGCCCACCACGCATCTTGCACCGCTGGCTGTTTCGTCATGTATTTTTCTTCCTGCTTCATCCCCCTCTCCCCGCTCTACCTCAGGAACTGTCCTACTTGTACCCCCAGGGTTAGTATACAACTTGGCGAAATTCAGTCAATCCACCGAATCTAGACAACTGAATCTGTTGTGTAGGCGAACGGTCACGGGGACTAAGGATTCTCTGGGCCTTCCCTGGCTAGAACCTGCCACTGATGGAGAACCTACCAAGTTCCAGTCAGAATCACTGCCAATCCTAGTGCGCGAAGGAACCGGGGGATAAAAATACGACAAGGGGAGAGAGCCTGGATAGCTTGCGCGAGTCTGGGCTGAGTCCACTTACATACGTGGGACACTGTCTGTGTGTCCCTTAAATTAATCAGGACGCAGTCTCCCAGTGTGTCCTTGGCTCTGTGGCCCACCCATGATACCCTTCGGACAAGCAGAATTTCACTCGTTACATGTGGCGATCTGCGACTTTGTTCTTTAGTGACATGTGTGACTCTTCACTTCCATTCTTCAACTGAGGTACCCCTGCTAGGACTACTACTTAAGGGCTGCATTCGGGGGGTAGATCAATTCGTATGGGTGGTATTTTAGTGTTACTCTGGAGATTTGAAGCTACACTATGATCATTTCAACGTTTGACCTTGTTTTGAGAGTGCGAGTCCAACCCGTTCCCTGCTGGCCCTGGTTTAGCCAGTTGTGAGCACCCAACCCCCTGGTCACTTTGGTCATCTGGCAGTGACCTTGCTACACTTGTTTGGTTAACACCAGGAGGAGTTGAGAGTATATGCTTGTTGTTAGCGCTACTAACACTAGCCAAAACCCCAGAGTTATGGTCTAAGGCATTGGTTGGTAAGCGTGAGTAGGTTTTGCTTCAATAGCTGCCAATCTATTGATTAAAGGGGGATAAACAATCAGCGATAATAGCCCCCACTTTGTCCCAAAAAGCACTGTTCAGGGTGACCACAGGGACCTCTGGTATATTGGAGACATTCGGAGCCAATGTAGGTGACACAATCTCCGTCTCCTTATACTGCTCCACGGTTTTCCGTCCATCCTCGTCCAACCTTGTTGTCTTTGCTCTACTTGGGCAGTTTTTCTGTAGGAGGCCCCCTTCCCGCTTCTTATATTTGGGGCCTTGTTTGTCTTTTGAGGGTTCCTTTCTGCACTTGGAAGGGGCAGTCTTGGACCTGGTTATGGCACAGGATGATTGGTCCTGTGCCCTATTCTCTGTCACAGAGTCCGCCACTTCAGGTAACGTGGAGTTATCCAACAAAGGCTGAACGTCATTACTAGTAGTAGAGCCCTGGGGAGGCGAGTGATTCAGCATGGACCCACCCTCCGTTGGGCACTTAGTTGGAGCTGGACCAAGAGATAGCCGTCGTTCTGTAACGGTGATCTCTTGAGCGATCACATTCGAGGCTCTTGTGATGAAGTAATCCAATGTTCCCATCGTGCCCCCCCCCCCCTCTTTGTGCCCTTCTTTTCCTTGGCAGCACCACTCGCCATTGCAATGATTTCGACAATTTACACAGGTTAAGGGCCTCGGTTTTCACGAGGCTTGGATCCAGGTGTTGGTTCGTACTGCTTGATGATGAAATACCAGTGTCCCAGACAAGATGTTGGGGGTAGGCCCGGCCCAGCCTACTCCGGCCTCGAACGGGCTCAAACGGGCCAGCCCTTGGCCCGGGCTTAGCCCGGAGCCCGCCCGCGCGTGTCCTGTGCCGCGGGAGGGACCAGAGGCTTATGTCCTTCTGGTGGTTAGGGGGAGGGGCAAGCTGTCCTCAGGTGACCCCGCTGTCTTCTGGGCCATGCAGTTCCAGAGCAGGTCAGGTCCTCGGCAATCACGAGCGTCTCCCGTGGAGCGGGAGACGCAAGAGGTCTTTGTAGCCCCCCGACGCTAGGGGGAGGGGCAAGCTGTCCTCAGGTGGCCCCACTGCCTTCTGGGCCACGCAGTTCCAGAGCAGGTCAGGTCCTCGGCAATCACGAGCGTTGCTATTGCCTCAACCCAGTCCTGTACCCTGTGCTTGCATAAATCTCTCTCTAACTTACCTCTGTGAACGTCCAGCTTCTCAGATGCCAACATTTTCTTTCCTTTCTGCTGACTCCTGCTTAGCACGTTCTTCTCCATCTGGGGATGCGCAGGGTTTTGCAGTTACACTTTTCGATGTGCACAGCACCAGTGGTCCTACTTTCTTCTCTGTGGAGCACGTAGGCTGTGACTGCCTCACACCAGTGATGGGCGGACAGGATCACCGCCCCTCCTTCCTCTCTTTCTAGGTAGGACACTGCAGTGCCTCTCACAGGTTTGTTAAGTGCCCCAGCCTGCTCAGGCTCTGCCAGCTACAAGTCCAACAGGAACACTAATTTGTACTACTTAACTGTAGGTCAAAAGGCTAAATATGTGGGTGTGCAGGTGCACACACCCGAATGCGGGAGACACCTGCAAGTTGCGACTGAGTTGGCAGATCTGGGGATAAAGTTTGTAATATTTTTTGTATGATCAGTATCACCATTCGCTCTAAATCATGCTCTACAAGACTAAAGTTGCATGCACCATGACTAATATTCACATGTTCTTGAGTTCATTTTTTAGAGTTTTAATAAAATTAGGCACTGGCTCCGCAATTACTCGTCTAAAATGAGAAAACTGCTACCATTGTAGTGCAAACACGCACGCACGCACACACCCACACTCTCTCTCTCTCTCTCTTTCTCTCTATCTCTCCTTCTTTCTCTATCTCTACCTATCTGGGAGGCCTACCAGAAACACTAACATCAGATCAGGGATCGATATCACAGAGATATCTTGAAGGACCATGACAGAAAAGTTGCACAGAGCTGAAGGTTTGTCCAACTGCTCCTCAGTATTGATTTTGTAGTAGGTTTTGTGCATGGTAATGCTATTTCCCAGTATTTGACTCCACACTGAGACTTGGTCCTTCACAAGTAGGGTGTGTCCTCATTCCTTCTGCACTGGTTATCCTGCGGCTTTGCTACTTTTCATGGGCACGCTCACGTACCCAAGATTCAAAATACACACCGACTGACTGAAGTCCTGACCTTTGTTCAGCTTGATCGCATCAGCAGAGTTACGAGTGTCATATACAGCTCCCATACTTTCCCTCACAAAGGGCCCGATTCACAGAAGTAATCTGAGACGAAAGTCTAACTTTACGACTTTCGGTATTCACAAAGGGCATTTACGAGTAGTAAAGTTGGACATTTGGTCTAAGTTTAGACCAAAAGTTCAACTTTAGTAGTAAAGTTAGACTTTTGGGGACAGACGTATCAAACAGTTTTATCCATTCTGTGTCTATGGGAAAATGTGTTCATACATCTGGCCACTAGTCTAAGTTAGACTTTTGGTCTAAACATAGACCAAAAGTCTAACTTTAGTAGGAGTAAAGTTATATTTTTGATCTAAGTTAGACTTTTGGTCTAGTTTTACCACAAATCTTACTCTACCCACTGCTACATCGTGCTCTAGCTTCTCGAAAACAGCTTACAGCTCCTTCACGTATTCTCTTATTCTCCTGATGCCTCCGTCAATCGCTGATTACCCTCTTAAGTCTGATACACGTCAACGAAATATCTACAATTTATTGTCCTTCTTCAGTAGAGTTGGGCAGTATCAAATTCATGTCCAGCCTAGTCTCTCTTCTGTGTTCACCACAGGGGATGGATGACAAGGCAGACATCTGAGCACGAGTGCAGAACTGGAGATAATTAGCAGTGTTTCTTCACTGTCTACTGGGCTTTAGTAAAGTATTTCTTTTATGTCTTTAAGTATCTTAGCCTGCACAGACATTCACTTATGCCCCAGAAAAGATCAGATGCACATGTTGATTTGGAAAATACACTTCCAATATGTAGTGAGGCTTTAGGTCTACATGAAAAGAAAAATTGTAATTATTATTTATATTTGTTGTAACTTCACCATTAATGAAAATCCCCAGTTTGTTCAAAAAACAGAAGACTTATGGATAATTCACTTCTAATGAGGCGGGGAGGACATCCCTCTGCAAAACTCCAAACCAGGCCCTTAATGTTCAGTGCAGAAAGGGTTACTTATCTGAAAATCTCTTTAAAAATAGAATGTCATCTGACACTGCAAAGCCTACATGTTTTTCCAAGAGATATAGGAAAAAACAAGAAGGATTTTGAAAAGGCGCTTAGACACAGAGCGATGACATTTTGAACTCAGCCTGATTGTCTGCACATCTTTCTGGGTTCAGCATCCTTCCCCAAACAAGGAGAAAGACAATATATAGAGGGTTCAGTGGTTCCACCAAAAGCATATGCTGCCCTTTGACCTTCGATAATAATGAGATAGGCCCACAGTCACTGCACTGGTCCACCTGCTATAACCTGCCTGAAATATTCATTGCTTTGCCCTTCAGGTCAAACTCTTTAAAATAATGTTATGAATCATGGAAAAATGATGCATAGAAAGGAATGGCTGCGGTGGTGCATTCGGGGGGGATTGAATTTTGTAGCTGAGGCAGTCATCTCTCACTGACGCCCTCTGAAGTCTGCGTCCCACTGGGCTGAGCTCATTAAAAATGCCCTCCTGAAGGGTGCAGTCATTCACCCAGAGGGCTGTGTTGAGTGATGCACGTGGAAGGGCACACCGAGGGAGCTCTCCAGCTGACTGTGCATGATTCCTCCTTTAGGGCCTTCTCTGCTATGGCCAAGGTCTTTATAGGTAAAAGTCAATCTTTTATATATTTTAAATGTTGTCATAAACTGCTCCAGCATGCATCCAATGGTGGCTTATAAGGGAAGTGGAATTACTGGAAGATGAAACCTTTCGCCCAGGATCACACAGTTTTTTGCATGTAAACACGCTTTAAAGCTCACATCTGAAAGCTTCTCAGTGGACCAGTTGACTCTCTATAGCATTGGTCTTCATTTTTTCTATACTGAGCACCCCCTGAGCACAATATTTTGGAGTCAGAGCCCGCCTCCAACTTTTGAAGGGGGGGGGGGTCGGTGGAGTCGGGGGCAAGAATTACTATATCATCATTACCCTGGGAAGTCCACTGGGCCAAAAGTCATATTAAGTTCCTCAAAGCCACATTTAGACCTCCTTAGAAAGTCATTAGCCTGACCTTTCTCTACTAAGTCATACCCTGAACACTTTGTAAATTTCTAGCCACACTCTGGGGTGGATTTACAAACTGCGCTGCGCGACAGCAGAAGGGCAGGAACGCGCTGTATTTAAGTCAGTACGGTGCATTCCTGCCTTTCCTCCTGCGCTGGCGCCCTTTTGGCCGCCTAGCGCCAACGCAGGCCCCCTTGTGTCATGGTGCACGGGTGCCTGCGTCCCAGGGATGATTGTTTTTGTGCAGGAAGGGCCACCTTCCTGCACAAAAACAATCCTGGGAGGCATCTTCCTCTTTCTCTGTGTGTTGTAGAACGCAGCACACAAAGAAGGAGCAAGTAACGAGGATAAATAAAGATATTTCTCATTGTTACACCTCTCCTGGGAAGGAGTATCTTTTTGGTGCATTCCCAGCTTTACCAATTCTGGGAATAAGTCAAAATCCATGGCAGTTGCATGGGAACACCCACACAACGCCCACACAACACCCACGCAACGCCCATGGAACACCTGCCCAGGGCAGTATAAGGCAACCCAGCGATGTGCACTGCATTGCTTTACTTTAGATTCATGGCGCCGCTCGGCACCACGCAAAGTGGCCTTGCGTGGCTTCATATACCTCACTTAAGGTTTGCGTCACACACGTATCACACTGTAGTGCAAACATAATGCAAACTGGGTCTCGAATATGCCCCTCAATCTACAAAGCTCTCACTTGGACAAAGCCCTAGATCGACTTCCAAAGCACCAGCCAGACACCACCTGCAAAGCCCTCCTCAGCTCATTCTATGAAGCACATTCAGACCCACTCTACCATACAGAGCTTAGGGTCCATCTACAAAAGGCATAAGAAGCCCCTATCTTCAGATTATCAGATACTGACTGGATGGACTTCTTTCATTTCAAGGGGAAAGTGCCAGCACTTCCCACCAGTGGTGCAATGCTGCTAACAGGAGCGTACCAAGACTGCTCAGGAGTGAACTGCTACTCTGGACAGTAGAGACCTGCACCTTTATAGTTCCAATTCAATCACTTCCAGGACTGAAACCACATTCTTGAAATCAGCCCCCCAAGGCCTATCCAATCCATTCCCTTCTCTCCAAGACTCCCCAGAGCCCCAGTAAAAACACCCCACATCTAGGGGGGCCACCTTTGCAGAATCCTAAAAGGAGATCACATTGCTGGTATTTACCTTGGGAAGGGTGGAAACTTTACCAACATCAAAGTTCTACCTTCCTTAAAGCCCAATCCCAACTTCAGTTCTCTGCACACACATTAGCATAATCCCACTAATATCTCATTGGTTTATAATTTTACTGCAAATCAAATTTAAAAATAAGTCTGCAGGCACCTTTCAAAAGAACTGTAAAGTGCTTCCTCAGTGCAATGCATCTACCCACAATCATGGGCACTCCTCCTTGCCCCCCCCCTCCCGGAGCACCCCTCCTTGTGGACGCCCATGGTGCCGCAGTCTGGAGGCCTGCGCCTGGGAGCTGGCGCCATGATCCTGGGACCCGCTGGAGCACGGTGACGGAGACTGCGCTGCAGGATTACAATGGAGTTGAGAACCAGGAGGGGGACTCACCAATGGTGTGTTTGGCTCGCGGACTGGAGCATATGGCCCTATGGCACCATAGTGCCAATATCGGCCCACTCACCAGCCCACTCACAGTAACATGCATGTCGCAGAAATAAGCAGACAAGACAACTTTTTTGTTGGAGAAAAGTAGCTGCAGGTTTATTAGCATATACACATGCCAACAAGGTGGGTTATCTTACAGATGATCCAAAGGCAAGCCGCCCCTCGCGACCTACCACCTGATGGGCCAATTTGCAACGTGGCCTTAGCCAATCGTTGCTTAGCGGTTGTGGTGAGGAGATAGCCCCTCCCAATTCCGGTGAACCATTGGTCCACCCTCTTGCTCACGCCCCCCCTACGAGGGGCCGAGCGTTCAAGCAACCCCCGGTTGTACAGGTTTCCAACCGCCCGTAGGATAGCGGGGCGCCGTCGCACCCCCAGGGTCCACCACACAGACTTTCTGGGGATATTAGGCCTCAGCATCCTTTGTTCTCCTGAAGAGGGTACTCCCGGATACCTTTCCGCCTCTGGATCGCCCTGTAACTCCGCCACAGCCCTGGGTGTGGCGACCGTCGCAGCCAGGGCCCCCCACCAAGGCCGGCATGCTTCCTACTATTTCTAGTGTGTTATTACTGGGGCCTCTACCCTAACCAGCCAGAATCGTTCCAATGAAAATCGGGCAGGAGTGTCAAAATATCCTCCCAAAGCCCCTTGCGCATGGCGTAAGGTCTCCCAAGTCTAATGACGCCCTGTCTCCTCTGCCCCTTGAATTATACACAGCACAGGACTTCCTGCGTGTAGGCTCCAGCGCCTCCCCTGACCAGCGCCTTGCCTGCAGAGGTGGAGACATGTCTGACCACTGAAATTTACCTGTCCCCCACTGGTGGCAAAAACCCACCGTAGGTTCAATGTGGTCGTTCTAATCAGGTGCCGTAGAATACTGCAATGACCAGCACAAACCATAGTAAAAGGACCTTGGTGCACACACAAGGTGTCACGGTCAGTATTGGGGTATTGAGAGTATAAACTCCTGATCATGATACACTGCAAAACTTTGCAACGTGTCAACCTACGCTGCTTGCAGGACAAGCGCCTGGTCACAGAAGCCTGGACCATGTTAACCACTTGAGACCCTTATATATACACCGGAGTGGTGTCGAATAAAGATAGTGTGACACAAAGTTCCCAATTGGTGGATCGGAGTATCCGCTGGAACCGGTCTGAGAAAGTGTAAATACAGTTACACGCACCTCAGTCCAGAATACCCTTTCCATGATCCTCAGAGGAACTTGGAGCCCGCTGCCCCCTGCAGCGCATGGTGAGGGAAAACTGGCCCAGAACCCCCAGACTGATTCGAAAACTATCACCCCCACAGGCTCTAGCTAAAGATTGGCTACCCATGACCTGGCAAGGAAATGACACTTGCACAAGTCGTCCCCCTGTGCCTGGCCTTCGTAGGACCCTATGAAGCTTAACAAGCAGCCTATACAACTGTATATAGATGCAGTGCAACTAGGGGAACTAATACTTCTTCCTCTTACTACCTTTGAATGCGAACACTGCAAAAGGAAACCAGACGTTCGTACCTGAAAACAACTAAATAGATGCTGTCTGGTTGAAAAGCTTACCCAGGCACCTGGCCAAGGGCCCTCCAATGCGAGTCAACCCCTGTAATAGAACTTAGACTGTGAAAATTGCCTGCCCCTTGCGGACCCTCACGTAAAAAGGAGCGAAAGCAATCGCAAACCTGGCCGCAAAGTGCCAACATGTGTCCCACGATAATGAGCAAGTAGAGGCTATAAAGAATCAGCCTGAACCACCGCAGAGCCAGAGCTGAGCCTTAATAGTGGGATCAGGCTGGAGGAGGTATGTGTGACTGATGCAGGCCCAAAATTCTGTGCAAATAGACAATGAAACACCATCGTGCCAATTTGCCCGAGATAGAAAACTGGCAATGCTGTGTAACAACTATGTGAGTGTCTCGGCGTGGGCCAGGATGTATGAGAAATGTGTGGCTCATGCAGGCCCATCTAATCTGCAGGGCTACCCATCTAGACAGGTGATGTGCCGAACCTTGCCTGGAATATGGCTCAATGCCATAGCCTCCGTCTGTAACCTACAAGAAAGTATATACAAAACTGTTGCCTACAAGGCCATAACGCACCGAGCCTGTGAAGGCCGACCAAGAGGGACACATGTGACTAGGTGAACGCTTACCAGAGGGCTTACACCAGGCCCCTCCACTTTGTGTCAGCCCCAGATGTAGAAAATTGACTGTAAACAAAGATGTCTGCCCACGTCCGTACCCTTAAGAAGTAGATACAAAAACGTTGCCAACAAGGCCATAAACGCCCCAAGCCTGTGAAGGCCGACAAAGCTACCAACATGGCAACCCGTCCCTTCAACACCCGACTTACTTGATAGGCATGGCACTATATGTCCCCAACCTGCGTGAAAGGCTGGTTGGGACCTACTTAGGCAATCACTCTACTAGTACAACGTGCCAAGTGACTTTTAGTGTCTGTCTCTATACTAGGTATCCCTGTAGGGCACTCGATGGACCTAAGGCGGCTAAAGATAGCTGAAAGATCAGGCTGGGCGACTAGGGACCCTACTAATTCCTCACTGTGTACTTCCTGGTGTGGAATACTACCTACGATCTCTCCATCTTAGGTCCTGAATTCCAACTAAATAATCTGACTCAGGCCGAACTATTACTAGTGCCTCTAGCCAAAGGCCCTCCACTCCATGTGAACCCCAGCAAATCGTCTAAGACTGACGTCAATGGTTGCCAACCTAGGATCCTGCAAGTGAAACCTCGCCAAACAAACGCAGGCCCTCTTGCTAGGTAAAACCTTATTTGGCTGGGCGCGTGCCAATAAGTGTCTAAATAATTCTGGACACCTGAAAATAACCAAGATATCCCAAGGCAATTGACACCAAGCTCTTGTCTAACCGTGGCTGTTGTAGCAGCCTCTCTGAAAGCCAGGCCGTGCTATGTAGTGATCAATGAGGGACGATGCGCAGTAACAACCGCCCTAAGATAAAGAGCGCCGGTGAACTTGCTGCTGAAAATGGCCGGCGGGCCAAAACAGCACTCCCGGGAGTCCAGGCTGGACTCTCTCGCCTTGTGGGATAAAGTTACTAAGTGACAATTGGAAACCCCGCAACTAGCTGGTTGGTGAAAAAGTGAGGGCCCCTCCCCCTTGTGCGGCAACGGTAACTCGATCTGGCAGAACACGTGAAATGTAATATCAAGTGTGATAAGAGTATCTTCACACAGCACTTAGGGGAGTTCATCAAGGGAAGATAGAACAAGTCCCAAAGCTATAAACACAATCCTACTAGCTGCACTTTGAACGTAGTGCACTCCTACGAGCCCTATCAAGCGCGAGCATAAGCAACGCATAATAATGACATATTCCAGAGCTAATATGCCAACCAGACCATGAAACTGAGGCTGAAACTAAGTGCATATATAAAGTACACACTAGAGACTGATGCGTTAAAGACAGAGCAGTCGCTGCATCCCCTGAGGGGGGACCCATCCAAGTCCCATCGAATATAATTGCAGGAGTCCTACCCAGGAAACCCAGCAAGGACGCCAGCCAATGCCCCCAGACCGCAAACATGCCAGGCCCAGGGATCCGAAAAACAGCCATCCATCCCGCTCTGTATGCCGCAATAACCCGCTAATGCGACCCACGGATCGTGCGGCGCATCGCGATCCGCTGAAAGCACACATCCCCGGTGTGTCGCCAGATAGGTCGACTATCCCTCGTACCTGCGTGAGCAGCCCAAAGGATGCAGCCCCCAAAGCAACACTCAAAGTTAATATATGGGAAAGCTGTTGCATATGCTGAAGCACTCGAGCAATGTCCTCTTATGAATTATTTTTTAAAAGCCGCATCCCCCTACAGACAGCGAGAGTGCCCCGAAAAAGCCGGAGACGGTAGAAAGTTAAACTAAGCATGTAGGGAACAAGTTAGAGAATAATAATACCACGACGTTCCATGAGATAGTCGCACGACAACAGCGTCTAAAATGGCAGCGATGTGCAACAGCGGCCCTCTGCCCCGTCCTTATTGCCCCACAAAATGGCCGTATCTGGACGCCATTGCCACGTGGAGTCAACAGGCCGCCACGTGGCCCCAATGCAGCACTCCGAATCCTAGTCCTGTAAGCCTCGCTACAATAGAACCCAAGTAGCAGGCACCTAACAGGAAAAATGCCCCCCCAGGACGGATGCGCCGAGAACCTCCAGATGAGGCCCGACCCACCCCCTGGCTAACCGTTGTCCAACCCCGTTGCGGCGGACAGCCCCCGGTGCCGGGTGCACGAGGCAACAGATGCGCTGCATCGCACAACCCACACAATGAAAGCAAAACATACCACAAAGAACGGAGGGGGGGGGGGCCTAAGGACTTGTCCGAGAGTCGTCGCTTACACTGCTGTTCTGTGCCTATCGTGGCCTGGGTAGCACCGAGAGCAGGCTATTGGAGATACATGCTGAAAGCTAAAGCTTAATATAAATTGCCCACACCAAAAACTCCATTGCTAAGTAGCACACAGGGCTGCACCCAGTTTTGAATCTGTGCTCTCCCTTTCCACCGTGGGTGTTGTGGTGGATGCCTCCTGGCTTATACTGGTCCCTTATTGAAACGGACTTGCATATGTGAGAGACCTGATGCAAGGGGCAGAGGCATAATCTGTGCAGCGTTTTAACCCCCACAATGCCATTAAACATCGGAGTGGGTGACCTTCACTGCGATATTTTGTAAAGTTGCATGCCGGAGGAAATTCAGCCGTGCTGTACCATTTACGGATGCCTTTTGTCTGTAATTCTGGCCCTGCAGGGAGCAGAGCTGTTCCCTGCCAGAGGCCTCAACTCCCTGATGGGGCGCCTTGCACGCCTTCTCGCAGCCCCTCCCGCCCATTGTCATTCTGTCTGTGGCTGATGATTGTCACATACAGAATGACAATGGCCAGTTTGAGATGCTAAAGCATACATCCCACCCTGAACCAATGAGGACGCTCAGGGGGTTGGGTATGCGCTGCCCAGACCAGCGGACACAGAGCAGTGTTGTGTGTGCCATGATCGGGTTATTCTCCTTAAGGCCATGAAACGGAACAGGCTCTGCCTCGAGTGCCACTTGACATCACCCCTGCTAGAGGTGGTGCGGAAATACACCCACCCATTCAAACTCGTGCTCAATGGCATTCTGGTTCGTGCAGTCCTTTCCTTAATCAGCCATAGGTGAAAGTGTAGGCTGCATCCTAAGGGGAAGTGGCAAACTAGGTCTGGACACCAAGACCTCCTTTTAACACTGTGTAGCCTGAGAACAAGGGGTCTTCTGAATGAAGTTCTGGGAGGGAGGGGGGGGTTGATGCGTTATCCTCCCAAGTCAAAAATTGAGGCTGCAGCATAGCCTGGATTTCAGATCCCACTAAAACGCACACAGTCTCGGGTCAATAACATCTATCTGCCAGTAAGCACCCTATCATGTCTGGCAGGATGTCCCGACCCTGTGTTTCACTGCCGTATATCCCTCTGTACCCCACACCTCATGCTCACTGCCTTATATCCCTCTGTATCCCACACCTCACGCTCACTGCCACAACATATCCCTCTGTACCCCACACCTCACGCTCACTGCCACATATCCCTCTGTATCACACTCCTCACACTCACTGCCTGATCTCTCACTTTACCCTGCCATTCATCTTCTATGTGTTCTCTCTCCTTCCACTCGTTCTACCTCTGTTCACCCCCTTACTTCTTTTAGTACCTTACTCCTTTCTCAATACCTCTACTTCTTTTCCTCTTCAGTAACATCTCTCTGACACATCTCTGCACTTCTTTTATATCAACACACCCCTCTACCTCACCTGTCCACCTCAGTCTTTATTATTCCCTCTTCCTCAGCTGTCTCGACCTGTCTCTGACACACCTCACCCTCTCTCTATCTGGCCCTCTCAAGTTCTAAGACTGCGTTATTCTCCCCTCTCCATCTTTGATTTACCTATCTCTGCTCCTGAATCTTTTTCTTTTACACCTCACATCTTTGTCTACCCTTCACCCCTCGCTACCCTTCTGTTTGCCTCACTACGGTCTTTACCCGACTCACCTTTCAGTGCCTCTTCCCATTTCGCCTCCCTCCCTCACAGCGCTCTCCTAACATGCATCTGTTTTTCCCCTCACCCCCATGCCTGCCTCTACCCCTCCTTACCTTTCTAACCAGCCTAACTTTCTACCTTCCTGTTATTCCTAGTAGTGAACATTTCATTTCACTCCTCCGGTTGTATTACCTGCGCATTCAAATTGAGTAGGTCATTGCTGTGCTCCCAACCCGGCATCGAGACCCAGTCCCCTAGCCTCTCAACATGCCCAGATATAACAACAAGCATTGGCACAGCAAATAGGTCTCGCCTTTGGGACCTGCTGTATAACTAAATACTTATAAGGTCCCAAAGACGAGACCTATTGGCTATGCCAATGCTTGTTTTTCTCAGCTTGGCCTGAGCATTACCCAATCCTGATTGCCTGCCATGTTAGCTCCGCCCCTATTGATTAACATTAGCCATGCCCCTTCATTTGCCAGGTAAGCCCGCCCCTGGAAAAATTCTGTGGACACCCATGCCCACATTGACTCTGTTTTCCTAATGGGCACTGCACACACCGAGAACGTGCAAACTACAATAGAAGCCCAATTGCTCTTAAAAAATAAACCAAAAAACACACAAGGATAATAATATGGTACACAAAATCCACAATAGGAAGGAAACCAGTATTTTTCATTGTTGAGGTGCAAGCATGGCATTGGGGGTCTGTGGACTTGCGCTCCCCTTCTGAGACCACTGTCCCCCCAGATTGAAGACAACTGCTCTAAACAAGTCTCCCATTTTTTCACCTCTTTCAGTGCAGACGCAGTAGCCCAAGGCGTGGCGAATAATGAGGGAAAAAAATATATCTTAGGTGTTGGCATGAGCGAGCAAGCTTCTTTATTTGTTGTATGCATACCTGTACACGGAGGCGTGCTCCCAGGCTGGCATTTTAGGGACATGACTATTTTCGTGGGTGATGTATAAAGAATTTGGGAAAATATGAAAAGGGCAATATTTGTATTCATTTTAAAGACATAAATTGTGGTGTAACGGTCTAGTCTTTCTAGATCGGCAGTGACTGTACCGGATATCCGGCAACGGCCATCTTAGATGATTGGCGCGCAGATTTCTACAAGTGCGGACGGCTCATCCGGCGCTCCCAGTGTAGCTGAGATAAAAGTGTAGCGGTTTTACATTAAACCATCTCCAAACCGCAAACGGAGTCTTGGGTATTATTTCTAGGCACAAGGCAGGCCACAACATTATAATGGCGACGAGTGACGGGATCGTCCGATAGTTCCACGGACCCAGCAGCACAGCTCAAGCCGGCCTATGCCACGAGAACAGCAACGCACACACGGGAGCGTGGCAGCAAAGAGCGAAGGCGCAATTACACTGCAAAGAGGACCACTAGCCCATCCCCGGGAACAGTGGTGAGAGGCAGTTGGCGCGCAAACAAAAAGGAAAAAGGGGGGACACACTCATAAAACCACCTACATGCAGGTGGAACAACAGTACTCCCCGCAACCATACTCATAAAACCACCTACAGGCAGGTGGAACACCAGCGCTCCCCGCAACAGCGACACTGGAGCCCCAGACCAGCAGTGAAGAGCGGGAGGGGGTAGAAGTACCGCCAGAAGGCGCCCAGTCGGAGGAGGAAATACACAACACCTCAGACCCAAAGGAAAGCGAAGGGGGAGCAGACAGCGCAGCAAGGGGACCAACCATGTGCGCCCAAACGTCAGCATTGACCATTCCAGTACCATTCCTGCAAAAAATTGGGCGAACCTGACATGCCCTGGGAAGACTGGAAGCAATACTTCCTTAACTATCTATCAGCACTGGAGGAAGAAGGCGAAATTGTTGCACAATCTATGGCCTGCGGGTCAGAAAGTATATTCCAATTTGGTAAAGCCAGACAGACCGGCCACAGACACGCACGTGTTCCAACACGCGTTGGAAGACCTGGACGCTAATTACAGACCAGTAGTCTGCACAGCCATTGACAGGTACAACCTCTACCACAGAAAACAGGCCAAGAGCGAGACGGTGGATGAATATGTAGTGGCGTTGCAGAAGTTGGCTCTCATGTGCAAGTTTGGAGCTTTGCAAGATGACTTGATCCGCGATCAAATAAGTATGCACACTGTCATCACGTCGATCCAAGAAAAGCTGTGGGTAAATGGGGATGCCCCCCTGAAAGAAGTGGTGGCGCTGGTGAAGAAGGCGGAGATGTCAAAAAGGTGTGCAGAAGCGGCAAGGCAAGAAACCAACCAAGGGGTTGCGTGTGCAAAGTGACGGATAGGAGGAGTACCGAAGCCAAGCAACAAACAGGGCACCAAGCACCACGCACGTACAAAAGCAGAGCCAGAAAACATACAGGACTCAAGGGCAAAGGAACTGGAGCAAGAACGCATGCTACAGATGTGGGAGCACAGCGCACGCAGCGAGCGACAAAGGGTGCCCGGCTTTTGGTGCCAAGTGCGCGTTCTGTGGCCTAGTGGGGCACTATGAGAAAGTGTGCAGAGGAAACTGGCGAGAAGCGACGTCAAGTACATAGCACAAGAGTCTGTCCAAAGAGAGGAAGAAGCAGACGGGAGCAAAGACGATGAAGTCCTGATGATCGAAGACCAGATACTAGGAGTCGATGGGACCACGGAGAAGAAACCAAAGTGTGAAATGGAGATAGGTGGAGTACAGACGACGATGGTAGCAGATTCGGGGTCGCCTTACACAATCATCCAGAGGAGTGTTTGGGAAAGAGAAATCGCGCCCAAAGTGGGGCGAAAATTATTACCATTGGGCATTCATCCGGTAACATACACGGGGGAACCCATTCCCATGGTAGGATACTGCCCATTGACATTCACATTCAAGGGGAGGACCACAGGAGGCAAGCTGTACATCGCAGAAAAGGGCCCATCCGTGCTAGGATGGAAAGACCAAGGAGCCCTAGGAATAAAGCTGAATCCAGGGGGACGTACACAGGTACTAGCGACGGAAGAAGCTGAGGCGAAGACGTGGAAGGAGGAGTTTCCAGAAGTGTTCAGAGACACAATTGGCCACCTCACAAGGTATACCGACAAGATTTGTCTAATGGAAGAAGCAAAACCCAAAAGCCATAAGGTACGGAATATTCCATTCAGGATCAGAGCGGTCGTGCAAGAACTGCAGAGGCTAGAAGACAACGGAGTGATAGAGGCCATTGACAGTGCAGAATGGTTGGCACCGCTGGTGGTGGCGCAGAAGCCTAACGGAAAGGTGAGGCTTTGTGTGGATCTCCGCAAACTAAACAAGTGTATTGTGGTAGACAAATTTCCGCTCCCAAATATAAATGAAATGCTGGCCAAGACCCAGGGAGTGGAATGGTTCTCTTCGATTGACCTCACTTCAGCCTACCACCAAATTGAACTGCACCAGTCATGCAACCACCTGACGTCCTTCATCACACCCTTTGGTTGTTACAAGTTCTTAAGAATGCCGTTCGGGCTGGCACCCGCGGAGGCAGTATTCCAAAAGCTGATGTATCGCCTGTTCCACAAACTGGAGGGGATCCAATATTTCCAGGACGACATCCTGGTCATGGGAACGCTGCGAGAAGACCATGACAGGAAGCTTAAGAGAGTCCTGACCACCCTCAAGGACAGTGGACTGAAGGCCCAATGGGACAAATGTAAGTTTGGAGTGAAGAAAGTCACCTACTTAGGACACGAGATAAGTGACCGAGGCATTGAACCCAAAGCGGCGAACGTGAGCGCCATCAAAGATGCACCCACCCCAAAGAGCAAGGAAGACATAAGGACTTTCCTCGGAATGGCAGAGTTCTATGGGAAGTTCGTCCCTCACTTCGCATCAAAAACCCATCACATGCGTCAGGTATTGAAGGACAAGTCCACATTTCGATGGGGTGCGGAGGAACAAGGAGAGTTCGAGGAGATGAAAAGGAGCATCTGCGAGGCTGTCCCCATACAAGGGTTTGACCAAGAAGCACACACTATACTAACCACAGATGCCAGCGATCGGTGATTAGGGGCAGTGCTCACCCAACAATCAGCAGGAGGTAAAGTCTCCACCGTGAGTTTTGCATCAAGAGCGTTAGCCCCCAATGAGCAAAAGTTCAGTGTAATTGAAAAAGAAATGCTGGCGGCAGTGTGGGCGATGGAGACGTTCAGGCAGTTCCTATGGGGAGGCAAATTCACGCTACGAACCAATCACAGACCCTTAATCAAAGTGCTTACATCAAGCAGCCATGAGCGAGAGACCCCTTGAATCGCGAGCATGACACTGAGATTGTTGGACTACGTCTATGATGTAGAGTACCTGCCGGGACAGACGAACAAGGTGGCCGACTTCTTGAGCCGAGCGGCGGCCAAGGAAAGTGCGGAGGAGCAAGACAGAAATGAATGGGAGGACTATGTGATTGCGACAACGGCCGACCCAGAAAGGGCCATTAGCATACAAGAGTGGGAAGACGCATACAGCAAGGATGAAAAGCTAGATGTGGTGAAATCGTATGTGGCCACTGGATGGCCAGACAAGAGAATGCTGGATGAAGATCTCAAACAGCTGTGGGAAGTCAGGGAAGAGCTATCCGTGGGGGAAAACCCCTGTTTCCTGTTGAGGAGCGGTAAAGTGATACCACCAGATTCTCTCATAGAACAGCTCTTGAGCATTGGCCACGAAGGACATCAAGGGATAGTCAAGACAAAGTGTAGAATGAAGGAAGACTACTGGTGGCCGGGAATGGACAAAAGGATAGAAAGGCATGTCCGGTCCTGTGAACACTGCAGCAATGCGGACAAAACGCAACGGCTCTCACCACACTCACCACACAGGAGAGCCACCCCACACTCACCACACAGGAGAGCCACCCCAGACTCTCCCCAAACAGGAGAGCCACCCCAAACACTCACCACACAGGAGAGCCACCCCCACTCACCACACAGGAGAGCCACCCCACACTCACCACACAGGAGAGCCACCCCACACTCTCACCACTCAGGAGAGCCACCCCACACTCTCACCACACAGGAGAGCCACCCCACACTCACCACATAGGAGAGCCACCCCACACTCTCACCACACAGGAGAGCCACCCCACACTCTCACCACACAGGAGAGCCACCCCACACTCACCACACAGGAGAGCCACCCCACACTCACCACACAGGAGAGCCAACCCACACTCACCATACAGGAGAACCACCCCACACTCACCACACAGGAGAGCTACCCCACACTCTCACCACACAGGAGAGCCACTCCACACTCACCACACAGGAGAGCCACCCCATACTCTCACCACACAGGAGAGCCACCCCACACTCACCAAACAGGAGAGCCACCCCACACTCACCACACAGGGGAGCCACCCCACACTCACCACACAGGAGAGCCACCCCACACTCTCACCACACAGGAGAGCCACCCCACACTCACCACACAGGAGAGCCACCCCACATTCACCACACAGGAGAGCCACCCCACACTCACCACACAGGAGTGCCACCCCACACTCTCAAGGCACAGGAGCGCCACCCCACACTCACCACACAGGAGAGCCACCCCAAACTCTCACCACACAGGAGAGCCACCCCACACTCACCACACAGGGGATCCACCCCAAACTCACCACACAGGAGAGCCACCCCACACCCTCACCACACAGGAGAGCCACCCCACACTCACCACACAGGAGAGCCATCCCACACTCACCACACAGGAGAGCCACCCCACACTCACCACACAGGAGTGCCACCCCACACTCTAACCACACAGGAGTGCCACACCACACTCACCACACAGGAGAGCCACCCCACACTCTCACCACACAGGAGAGCCACCCACACTCACCACACAGGAGAGCCACCCCACACTCTCACCACACCAGAGAGCCGTCCCACATCCTCACCACACAGGAGAGCCACCCCACACTCTCACCACACAGAAGAGCCAACCCACACTCATCACACAGGAGAGCCACCCCACACTTTCACCACACAGGAGAGCCACCCTACACTCACCACACAGGAGAGCCACCCCACACCCACCACACAGGAGAGCCACCCCACACTCACCAAGCAGTAGAGCCACCCCACACTCCCACCACACAGGAGAGCCACCCCACACTCACCACACAGGAGAGCCACCCCACACTTTCACCATACAGAAGAGCCACCCCACACTCACTACACAGGAGAGCCACCCCACACTCTCACCACACAGGAGAGCCACCGCACACTCACCACACACAAGAGCCACCCCACACTCTCACTACACAGGACAGCCACCCCACACTCACCACAAAGGAGAACCACCACACACTCACCACAAAGGAAAGCCACCACACACTCTCACCACACAGGAGAGCCACCCCACACTCACCACACAGGAGAGTCACCCCACACTCTCACCACACAGGAGAGCCACCCCACACTCTCACCACACAGGAGAGCCACCCCACACTCACCACACAGGAAAGCCATCCCACACACTCACCACACAGGAGAGCCACCCCACACTCTCACCACACAGGAACGCTACCTCACACTCACCACACAGGAGAGCCACCCCACACTCACCACACAGGAGAGCCACCCCACACTCACCACACAGGAGAGCCACCCCACACTCTCACCACACAGGAGAGCCATCCCACACTCACCACAAAAAGGAGAGCCAACCCACACTCACCACACAGGAGAGCCACCCAACACTCTCACCACACAGGAGAGCCACCCCACCGTCACCGCACAGGAGAGCCACCCCACACTCACCACACAGTAGAGCCACCCCACACTCACACCACACAGGAGAGCCACCCCACACTCACCACACAGTCGAGCCATCCCACACTCTCACCACACAGGAGAGCCACCCCACACTCTCACCACACAGGAGAGCCACCCCACACTCACCACACAGGAGAGCCACCCCACACTCTCACCACACAGGAGAGCCACCCCACATTCTCACCACACAGGAGAGCCACCCCACACTCACCACACAGGAGAGCCACCTCACACTCACCACACAGGAGAGCCACCCCACACTCACCACACAGGAGAGCCACCCCACACTCTCACCACACAGGAGAGCCACCCCACACTCTCACCACACAGGAGAGCCACCCCACACTCACCACACAGGAGAGCCACCTCACACTCACCACACAGGAGAGCCACACCACACTCACCACACAGGAGAGCCACCCCACACTCTCACCACACAGGAGAGCCACCCCACACTCACCACACAGGAGAGCCACCCCCACTCACCACACAGGGGGCAGCCCCACACTCACCACACAAGAGAGCCACCCGCACTCTCACCACACAGGAGAGCCACCCCACACTCACCACACAGGAGAGTCACCCCACACTCACCCCACAGGAGAGCCACCCCACACTCACCACACAGGAGTGCCACCCCACACTCTCACCACACAGGAGAGCCAACCCACACTCACCACACAGGAGAGCCACCCCACACTCTCACCACACAGGAGAGCCATCCCACACTTTCACCACACAGGAGAGCCACCCCACAATCTCACCACACAGGAGAGCCACCCCACACTCACCACACAGGAGAGCCACCCCACACTCTCACCACACAGGAGAGCTACCCCACACTCACCACACAGGAGAGCCACCCCACACTCACCACACAGGAGGGCCACCCCACACTCACCACACAGGAGAGCCACCCCACACTCTCGCTACACAAGAGACCCACCCCACACTCTCACCACACAGGAGAGCCACCCCACAATCTCACCACACAGGAGAGCCACCCCACACAGGAGAGCCACCTCACACTTACCACACAGGAGAGCCATCCCACACTCTCACCACACAGGAGAGCACCCCACACTCTCACCACACCTGAGAACCACCCCACACTCTCACCACACAGGAGAGCTACCCCACACTCACCACACAGGAGAGCCACCCCACACTCTCACCACACAGGAGAGCCACCCCACACTCTCACCACACAGTAGAGCCACCTCACGCTTACCACACAGGAGAGCCACCCCACACTCACCACACAGGAGAGCCACCCCACACTCTCACCACACAGGAGAGACATCCCACACTCACCACAAAAAGGAGAGCCAACCCACACTCACCACACTGGAGAGCCACCCCACACTCACCACACAGGAGAGCCACCCCACACTCTCACCACACAGGAGAGCCACCCCACACTCACCACACAGGAGAGCCATCCCACACACTCACCACACAGGAGAGCCACCCCACACTCTCACCACACAGGAACGCTACCTCACACTCACCACACAGGAGAGCCACCCCACACTCACCACACAGGAGAGCCACCCCACACTCACCACACAGGAGAGCCACCCCACACTCTCACCACACAGGAGAGCCATCCCACACTCACCACAAAAAGGAGAGCCAACCCACACTCACCACACAGGAGAGCCACCCAACACTCTCACCACACAGGAGAGCCACTCCACCGTCACCGCACAGGAGAGCCACCCCACACTCACCACACAGTAGAGCCACCCCACACTCACACCACACAGGAGAGCCACCCCACACTCACCACACAGTCGAGCCATCCCACACTCTCACCACACAGGAGAGCCACCCCACACTCTCACCACACAGGAGAGCCACCCCACACTCACCACACAGGAGAGCCACCCCACACTCTCACCACACAGGAGAGCCACCCCACACTCTCACCACACAGGAGAGCCACCCCACACTCACCACACAGGAGAGTCACCCCACACTCTCACCACACAGGAGAGCCACCCCACACTCTCACCACACAGGAGAGCCACCCCACACTCACCACACAGGAGAGCCATCCCACACACTCACCACACAGGAGAGCCACCCCACACTCTCACCACACAGGAACGCTACCTCACACTCACCACACAGGAGAGCCACCCCACACTCACCACACAGGAGAGCCACCCCACACTCACCACACAGGAGAGCCACCCCACACTCTCACCACACAGGAGAGCCATCCCACACTCACCACAAAAAGGAGAGCCAACCCACACTCACCACACAGGAGAGCCACCCAACACTCTCACCACACAGGAGAGCCACCCCACCGTCACCGCACAGGAGAGCCACCCCACACTCACCACACAGTAGAGCCACCCCACACTCACACCACACAGGAGAGCCACCCCACACTCACCACACAGTCGAGCCATCCCACACTCTCACCACACAGGAGAGCCACCCCACACTCTCACCACACAGGAGAGCCACCCCACACTCACCACACAGGAGAGCCACCCCACACTCTCACCACACAGGAGAGCCACCCCACATTCTCACCACACAGGAGAGCCACCCCACACTCACCACACAGGAGAGCCACCTCACACTCACCACACAGGAGAGCCACCCCACACTCACCACACAGGAGAGCCACCCCACACTCTCACCACACAGGAGAGCCACCCCACACTCTCACCACACAGGAGAGCCACCCCACACTCACCACACAGGAGAGCCACCCCACATTCACCACACAGGAGAGCCACCCCACACTCACCACACAGGAGTGCCACCCCACACTCTCAAGGCACAGGAGCGCCACCCCACACTCACCACACAGGAGAGCCACCCCAAACTCTCACCACACAGGAGAGCCACCCCACACTCACCACACAGGGGATCCACCCCAAACTCACCACACAGGAGAGCCACCCCACACCCTCACCACACAGGAGAGCCACCCCACACTCACCACACAGGAGAGCCATCCCACACTCACCACACAGGAGAGCCACCCCACACTCACCACACAGGAGTGCCACCCCACACTCTAACCACACAGGAGTGCCACACCACACTCACCACACAGGAGAGCCACCCCACACTCTCACCACACAGGAGAGCCACCCACACTCACCACACAGGAGAGCCACCCCACACTCTCACCACACCAGAGAGCCGTCCCACATCCTCACCACACAGGAGAGCCACCCCACACTCTCACCACACAGAAGAGCCAACCCACACTCATCACACAGGAGAGCCACCCCACACTTTCACCACACAGGAGAGCCACCCTACACTCACCACACAGGAGAGCCACCCCACACCCACCACACAGGAGAGCCACCCCACACTCACCAAGCAGTAGAGCCACCCCACACTCTCACCACACAGGAGAGCCATCCCACACTCACCACAAAAAGGAGAGCCAACCCACACTCACCACACAGGAGAGCCACCCAACACTCTCACCACACAGGAGAGCCACCCCACCGTCACCGCACAGGAGAGCCACCCCACACTCACCACACAGTAGAGCCACCCCACACTCACACCACACAGGAGAGCCACCCCACACTCACCACACAGTCGAGCCATCCCACACTCTCACCACACAGGAGAGCCACCCCACACTCTCACCACACAGGAGAGCCACCCCACACTCACCACACAGGAGAGCCACCCCACACTCTCACCACACAGGAGAGCCACCCCACATTCTCACCACACAGGAGAGCCACCCCACACTCACCACACAGGAGAGCCACCTCACACTCACCACACAGGAGAGCCACCCCACACTCACCACACAGGAGAGCCACCCCACACTCTCACCACACAGGAGAGCCACCCCACACTCTCACCACACAGGAGAGCCACCCCACACTCACCACACAGGAGAGCCACCCCACATTCACCACACAGGAGAGCCACCCCACACTCACCACACAGGAGTGCCACCCCACACTCTCAAGGCACAGGAGCGCCACCCCACACTCACCACACAGGAGAGCCACCCCAAACTCTCACCACACAGGAGAGCCACCCCACACTCACCACACAGGGGATCCACCCCAAACTCACCACACAGGAGAGCCACCCCACACCCTCACCACACAGGAGAGCCACCCCACACTCACCACACAGGAGAGCCATCCCACACTCACCACACAGGAGAGCCACCCCACACTCACCACACAGGAGTGCCACCCCACACTCTAACCACACAGGAGTGCCACACCACACTCACCACACAGGAGAGCCACCCCACACTCTCACCACACAGGAGAGCCACCCACACTCACCACACAGGAGAGCCACCCCACACTCTCACCACACCAGAGAGCCGTCCCACATCCTCACCACACAGGAGAGCCACCCCACACTCTCACCACACAGAAGAGCCAACCCACACTCATCACACAGGAGAGCCACCCCACACTTTCACCACACAGGAGAGCCACCCTACACTCACCACACAGGAGAGCCACCCCACACCCACCACACAGGAGAGCCACCCCACACTCACCAAGCAGTAGAGCCACCCCACACTCCCACCACACAGGAGAGCCACCCCACACTCACCACACAGGAGAGCCACCCCACACTTTCACCATACAGAAGAGCCACCCCACACTCACTACACAGGAGAGCCACCCCACACTCTCACCACACAGGAGAGCCACCGCACACTCACCACACACAAGAGCCACCCCACACTCTCACTACACAGGACAGCCACCCCACACTCACCACAAAGGAGAACCACCACACACTCACCACAAAGGAAAGCCACCACACACTCTCACCACACAGGAGAGCCACCCCACACTCACCACACAGGAGAGTCACCCCACACTCTCACCACACAGGAGAGCCACCCCACACTCTCACCACACAGGAGAGCCACCCCACACTCACCACACAGGAAAGCCATCCCACACACTCACCACACAGGAGAGCCACCCCACACTCTCACCACACAGGAACGCTACCTCACACTCACCACACAGGAGAGCCACCCCACACTCACCACACAGGAGAGCCACCCCACACTCACCACACAGGAGAGCCACCCCACACTCTCACCACACAGGAGAGCCATCCCACACTCACCACAAAAAGGAGAGCCAACCCACACTCACCACACAGGAGAGCCACCCAACACTCTCACCACACAGGAGAGCCACCCCACCGTCACCGCACAGGAGAGCCACCCCACACTCACCACACAGTAGAGCCACCCCACACTCACACCACACAGGAGAGCCACCCCACACTCACCACACAGTCGAGCCATCCCACACTCTCACCACACAGGAGAGCCACCCCACACTCTCACCACACAGGAGAGCCACCCCACACTCACCACACAGGAGAGCCACCCCACACTCTCACCACACAGGAGAGCCACCCCACATTCTCACCACACAGGAGAGCCACCCCACACTCACCACACAGGAGAGCCACCTCACACTCACCACACAGGAGAGCCACCCCACACTCACCACACAGGAGAGCCACCCCACACTCTCACCACACAGGAGAGCCACCCCACACTCTCACCACACAGGAGAGCCACCCCACACTCACCACACAGGAGAGCCACCTCACACTCACCACACAGGAGAGCCACACCACACTCACCACACAGGAGAGCCACCCCACACTCTCACCACACAGGAGAGCCACCCCACACTCACCACACAGGAGAGCCACCCCCACTCACCACACAGGGGGCAGCCCCACACTCACCACACAAGAGAGCCACCCGCACTCTCACCACACAGGAGAGCCACCCCACACTCACCACACAGGAGAGTCACCCCACACTCACCCCACAGGAGAGCCACCCCACACTCACCACACAGGAGTGCCACCCCACACTCTCACCACACAGGAGAGCCAACCCACACTCACCACACAGGAGAGCCACCCCACACTCTCACCACACAGGAGAGCCATCCCACACTTTCACCACACAGAGGAGAGCCACCCCACACTCACCACACAGGAGAGCCACCCCACACTCTCACCACACAGGAGAGCTACCCCACACTCACCACACAGGAGAGCCACCCCACACTCACCACACAGGAGGGCCACCCCACACTCACCACACAGGAGAGCCACCCCACACTCTCACTACACAGGAGAGCCACCCCACACTCTCGCTACACAAGAGACCCACCCCACACTCTCACCACACAGGAGAGCCACCCCACAATCTCACCACACAGGAGAGCCACCCCACACAGGAGAGCCACCTCACACTTACCACACAGGAGAGCCATCCCACACTCTCACCACACAGGAGAGCACCCCACACTCTCACCACACCTGAGAACCACCCCACACTCTCACCACACAGGAGAGCTACCCCACACTCACCACACAGGAGAGCCACCCCACACTCTCACCACACAGGAGAGCCACCCCACACTCTCACCACACAGTAGAGCCACCTCACGCTTACCACACAGGAGAGCCACCCCACACTCACCACACAGGAGAGCCACCCCACACTCTCACCACACAGGAGAGACATCCCACACTCACCACAAAAAGGAGAGCCAACCCACACTCACCACACTGGAGAGCCACCCCACACTCACCACACAGGAGAGCCACCCCACACTCTCACCACACAGGAGAGCCACCCCACACTCACCACACAGGAGAGCCATCCCACACACTCACCACACAGGAGAGCCACCCCACACTCTCACCACACAGGAACGCTACCTCACACTCACCACACAGGAGAGCCACCCCACACTCACCACACAGGAGAGCCACCCCACACTCACCACACAGGAGAGCCACCCCACACTCTCACCACACAGGAGAGCCATCCCACACTCACCACAAAAAGGAGAGCCAACCCACACTCACCACACAGGAGAGCCACCCAACACTCTCACCACACAGGAGAGCCACTCCACCGTCACCGCACAGGAGAGCCACCCCACACTCACCACACAGTAGAGCCACCCCACACTCACACCACACAGGAGAGCCACCCCACACTCACCACACAGTCGAGCCATCCCACACTCTCACCACACAGGAGAGCCACCCCACACTCTCACCACACAGGAGAGCCACCCCACACTCACCACACAGGAGAGCCACCCCACACTCTCACCACACAGGAGAGCCACCCCACACTCTCACCACACAGGAGAGCCACCCCACACTCACCACACAGGAGAGTCACCCCACACTCTCACCACACAGGAGAGCCACCCCACACTCTCACCACACAGGAGAGCCACCCCACACTCACCACACAGGAGAGCCATCCCACACACTCACCACACAGGAGAGCCACCCCACACTCTCACCACACAGGAACGCTACCTCACACTCACCACACAGGAGAGCCACCCCACACTCACCACACAGGAGAGCCACCCCACACTCACCACACAGGAGAGCCACCCCACACTCTCACCACACAGGAGAGCCATCCCACACTCACCACAAAAAGGAGAGCCAACCCACACTCACCACACAGGAGAGCCACCCAACACTCTCACCACACAGGAGAGCCACCCCACCGTCACCGCACAGGAGAGCCACCCCACACTCACCACACAGTAGAGCCACCCCACACTCACACCACACAGGAGAGCCACCCCACACTCACCACACAGTCGAGCCATCCCACACTCTCACCACACAGGAGAGCCACCCCACACTCTCACCACACAGGAGAGCCACCCCACACTCACCACACAGGAGAGCCACCCCACACTCTCACCACACAGGAGAGCCACCCCACATTCTCACCACACAGGAGAGCCACCCCACACTCACCACACAGGAGAGCCACCTCACACTCACCACACAGGAGAGCCACCCCACACTCACCACACAGGAGAGCCACCCCACACTCTCACCACACAGGAGAGCCACCCCACACTCTCACCACACAGGAGAGCCACCCCACACTCACCACACAGGAGAGCCACCTCACACTCACCACACAGGAGAGCCACACCACACTCACCACACAGGAGAGCCACCCCACACTCTCACCACACAGGAGAGCCACCCCACACTCACCACACAGGAGAGCCACCCCCACTCACCACACAGGGGGCAGCCCCACACTCACCACACAAGAGAGCCACCCCGCACTCTCACCACACAGGAGAGCCACCCCACACTCACCACACAGGAGAGTCACCCCACACTCACCCCACAGGAGAGCCACCCCACACTCACCACACAGGAGTGCCACCCCACACTCTCACCACACAGGAGAGCCAACCCACACTCACCACACAGGAGAGCCACCCCACACTCTCACCACACAGGAGAGCCATCCCACACTTTCACCACACAGGAGAGCCACCCCACAATCTCACCACACAGGAGAGCCACCCCACACTCACCACACAGGAGAGCCACCCCACACTCTCACCACACAGGAGAGCTACCCCACACTCACCACACAGGAGAGCCACCCCACACTCACCACACAGGAGGGCCACCCCACACTCACCACACAGGAGAGCCACCCCACACTCTCACTACACAGGAGAGCCACCCCACACTCTCGCTACACAAGAGACCCACCCCACACTCTCACCACACAGGAGAGCCACCCCACAATCTCACCACACAGGAGAGCCACCCCACACAGGAGAGCCACCTCACACTTACCACACAGGAGAGCCATCCCACACTCTCACCACACAGGAGAGCACCCCACACTCTCACCACACCTGAGAACCACCCCACACTCTCACCACACAGGAGAGCTACCCCACACTCACCACACAGGAGAGCCACCCCACACTCTCACCACACAGGAGAGCCACCCCACACTCTCACCACACAGTAGAGCCACCTCACGCTTACCACACAGGAGAGCCACCCCACACTCACCACACAGGAGAGCCACCCCACACTCTCACCACACAGGAGAGACATCCCACACTCACCACAAAAAGGAGAGCCAACCCACACTCACCACACTGGAGAGCCACCCCACACTCTCACCACACAGGAGAGCCACCCCACCCTCACCACACAGAAGAGCCACCCCACACTCACCACACAGTAGAGCCACCCCACACTCACACCACACCACACAGTAGAGCCACCCCACACTCTCACCACACAGGAGAGCCACCCCACACTCTCAACACACAGGAGAGTCACCCCACACTCACCACACAGGAGAGCCACCCACACTCTCACCACACAGGAGAGCCACCCCACACTCTCACCACACAGGAGAGCCACCCCACACTCTCACCACACAATAGAGCCACCCCACACTCACCACACAGGAGAGCCACCCCACACTCTCAGCACACAGGAGAGCCACCCCACACTCCCACCACACAGGAGAGCCACCCCACCCTCAACACACCGGAGAGCCACCCCACACTCTCACCACACAGGAGAGCCACCCCACACTCACCACACAGGAGAGCCACCCCACACTCTCACCACACAGGAGTGTCACCCCACACTCTCACCACACATGAGAGCCACCCCACACTCACCACACAGGAGAGCCACCCCCACTCACCACACAGGGGGCAGCCCCACACTCACCACACAAGAGAGCCACCCCGCACTCTCACCACACAGGAGAGCCACCCCACACTCACCACACAGGAGAGTCACCCCACACTCACCACACAGGAGAGCCACCCCACACTCACCACACAGGAGTACCACCCCACACTCTCACCACACAGGAGAGCCACCCACACTCTCACCACACAGGAGAGCCAACCCACACTCACCACACAGGAGAGCCACCCCACACTCTCACCACACAGGAGAGCCATCCCACACTTTCACCACACAGGAGAGCCACCCCACACTCTCACCACACAGGAGAGCCACCCCACACTCACCACACAGGAGAGCCACCCCACACTCTCACCACACAGGAGAGCTACCCCACACTCACCACACAGGAGAGCCACCCCACACTCACCACACAGGAGGGCCACCCCACACTCACCACACAGGAGAGCCACCCCACACTCTCACTACACAGGAGAGCCACCCCACACTCTCGCTACACAAGAGACCCACCCCACACTCTCACCACACAGGAGAGCCACCCCACAATCTCACCACACAGGAGAGCCACCCCACACAGGAGAGCCACCTCACACTTACCACACAGGAGAGCCATCCCACACTCTCACCACACAGGAGAGCACCCCACACTCTCACCACACATGAGAACCACCCCACACTCTCACCACACAGGAGAGCTACCCCACACTCACCACACAGGAGAGCCACCCCACACTCTCACCACACAGGAGAGCCACCCCACACTCTCACCACACAGTAGAGCCACCTCACGCTTACCACACAGGAGAGCCACCCCACACTCACCACACAGGAGAGCCACCCCACACTCTCACCACACAGGAGAGACATCCCACACTCACCACAAAAAGGAGAGCCAACCCACACTCACCACACTGGAGAGCCACCCCACACTCTCACCACACAGGAGAGCCACCCCACCCTCACCACACAGAAGAGCCACCCCACACTCACCACACAGTAGAGCCACCCCACCCCACACTCACACCACACCACACAGTAGAGCCACCCCACATTCTCACCACACAGGAGAGCCACCCCACACTCTCAACACACAGGAGAGTCACCCCACACTCACCACACAGGAGAGCCAGCCGCACTCTCACCACACAGGAGAGCCACCCCACACTCTCACCACACAGGAGAGCCACCCCACACTCTCACCACACAATAGAGCCACCCCACACTCACCACACAGGAGAGCCACCCCACACTCTCAGCACACAGGAGAGCCACCCCACACTCTCACCACACAGGAGAGCCACCCCACACTCAACACACCGGAGAGCCACCCCACACTCTCACCACACAGGAGAGCCACCCCACACTCACCACACAGGAGAGCCACCCCACACTCTCACCACACAGGAGTGTCACCCCACACTCTCACCACACAGGAGAGCCACCCCACACTCACCACACAGGAGAGCCACCCCACACTCTCACCACACAGGAGAGCCACCCCAAACTCACCACACAGGAGAGCCACCCCACACTCTCACCACACTGGAGAGCCACCCCACACTCATCTCACAGGAGAGCCACCCCACACTCACCACACAGGAGGGCCACCCCACACTCACCATTCAGGAGAGCCACCCCACACTCTCACCACACATGAGAGCCACCCCACACTCTCACTACACAGGAGAGCCACCCCACACTCTCACCACACAGGAGAGCCACCCCACACTCTCACCACAGAGGTGAGCCACCCCACACTCACCACACACAAGAGCCACCCCACACTCTCACCGCACAGGAGAGCCACCCCACAATCACCACACAGGAGAGCCACACTCTCACCACACAGGAGAGCCACCCCACACTTACCACACAGGAGAGCCATCCCACACTCTCACCACACAGGAGAGCCACCCCACACTCTCACCACACAGGAGAACCACCCCACACTCTCACCACACAGGAGAGCCACCCCACACTCACCACACAGGAGAGCCACCCCACACTCTCACCACACAGGAGAGCCACCCCACACTCTCACCACACAGTAGAGCCACCTCACGCTTACCACACAGGAGAGCCACCCCACACTCACCACACAGGAGAGCCACCCCACACTCTCACCACACAGGAGAGACATCCCACACTCACCACCAAAAGGAGAGCCAACCCACACTCACCACACAGGAGAGCCACCCCACACTCTCACCACACAGGAGAGCCATCCCACCCTCACCACACAGAAGAGCCACCCCACACTCACCACACAGTAGAGCCACCCCACACTCACACCACACAGGAGAGCCACCACACAGTAGAGCAACCCCACACTCTCACCACACAGGAGAGCCACCCCACACTCTCGCCACACAGGAGAGCCACCCCACACTCACCACACAGGAGAGCCACCCCACACTCTCAGCACACAGGAGAGACACCTCACACTCTCAGCACACAGGAGAGCCACCCCACACTCTCACCACACAGGAGAGCCACCCCACACTCTCACCACACAGGAGAGCCATTCCACACTCTCACTACACAGGAGAGCCACCCCACACTCTCACCACACAGGGGAGCCACCCCACACTCTCACCACACAGGAGAGCCACCCCACACTCACCACACAGGAGAGCCACCCCACACTCTCACCACACAGGAGTGTCATCCCACACCCTCACCACACAGGAGAGCCACCCCATACTCTCACCACACAGGAGAGCCATTCCCCACTCTCACCACACAGGAGAGCCACCCCACACTCTCACCACACAGGAGCGCCACCCCACACTCTCACCACACAGGAGAGCCACCCCACACTCTCACCACACAGGAGAGCCACCCCACACTCACCACACAGGAGAGCCACCCCACACTCACCACACAGGAGAGCCACCCCACACTCTCACCACACAGGAGAGCCACCCCACACTCTCACCACACAGGAGAGCCACCCCACACTCACCACACAGGAGAGCCACCCCACACTCACCACACAGTAGAGCCACCTGTAGTTCCGTGAGTTGTGGGTCTGGTTCGGTGGTTCCGAACCCGTCCAAATAAGGTCGTCGGAAATAGACGATTTTGGTGTCAGCAGACCGCAAATCACGAGTGTAGCGTGTATGAGTGTTTTCGCATGAATCGATCAATGAGAACATTCCTTATCCAAGGATTTAGTTTGAACCTTCGGGTTCCATTTTGTGTACGGCAGCCATTTTGAGTGGTTGCCCTCACATAGGCCGGTGACTACGGCCGAACGAGTCCTTGAGACACGTATGCCTTAGCTGACTCCTAAATGACCTGGCCGAACTGACTCCGTGCCCGAGGCTGACCTCGCTGAGCCAGTTCCTTGTTAAGCAGCTGGTCAGATAAAGATCAAAGAGTAGAGCAGGCCCGAGTTTATGGTACACTGCTCCCACCTTTCTATCTTACTTCCAATCTGTTTCTGTTCCTTCTTTACAACATAATCACTGATTTGGGTTGAGGGTTTATGATGGGTTTGTCCGGCCTGACTGAACAGGATAAAGGAATGTGCTTGGTCATTTCTGGTGGGCTGGACAACGGAGAATAGGATTGTCGTCATACGCTACTTTCAAAATGTCACTCTGCGATTGGTCAATTTGTATGAACCCAATGCTAATTTGGAATGTTGCTTGAGGCTTGATTTTTGGCATAAAAGACCATGCTCCGCTCATTGAATTTGTGCAGTCTCTAGCGAACCACCCGTGTGTGCTTCGTAGATCTCTGTTCCTGGTTGCAGCCAATAAACTTTGGTCTTTAACGTCATCAAGAAGTATCCTGTGTCTCTGTTAGCCAAGACAGGGGAACTCGAAGGCATCAGGCGTTTTCCCTGACGCCGCTGGGTTCTAAAACCCGGTCCTTCAGTTGGCGCCCAACATGGGGCAACTTCAGTGGTACCGGTCCAAGCCCGAAGATTGTGGAGAGCTTCGTGTGGAAAGTCTGGAGGAAGGCCTACCACTTCATCGACCCCTGTATGTCGGCGTGGTCCGAAAGTCTTTGCTGCGAGGTTCCCCGCCTTCCGACGGCTACGAAGGACTGCTGCCCTGACTGTCGCCTTGTCTTGGAGCCTTAGACGTTTGTAGAGCGAGACGATTGACGGGTCTTCTGGTGACGCCATCGACATTTCAGTTAAGTATGAGTGGAGCGTCTCCTAGTCCTTAGTTTGTTTTTGGTATCCATTTAGCGGATCGCTTTGATTTGGTACCTGCAGGCCCCAAAGCCAAGGGACTCGTGCATTCGCGAGATTATCATTTTGAGATTTCCCTTGTAGTTTGAAGCTAGACTAGTGAGCAAGATGCCTGGTCTTAGCAGACTTGGAAAGATGTTTGGTTTTGGTTGTTTTAAGGATTCCCGGTTAGAATATTCGTGTCCGGTTCCTCCAATTGGATCTCCTACATATGAACTATACGTGAAATATGGTGTGGGCCCTATTAGTTATAATGACTACTGGGTAAAGTATACGAGGAAAGACGGTGTCCTACAGTTGCCCCGTTACGGTAGTTTTGAAACTGAGATTTTAGACAATCTCGAAGTGAAGTTGTTCAAGAAGAAAGCCCGGCCGGCAATGTTTGACTCTTTCCGCATATGGCGCAAAGAAGCCAAACAGAAAGAAATTAAATTAGCGAAAAAGACTAAACGAGAACGAGGTATGTCAATGGTACAAGCTGCTGTTGCATATAGGGATAATGAGGAAGAGCAAGAGAGCGAGCAGATGCTTAGAGTGAAGAAGTTAGCGGTAGATAGATGCTACCCAGTTTTGCCGCCTAAAGAGCAGGAAGACAAGAAAGATCTTGCGAAAGATCCTTCAATGTCGCATCTATTGAGTTTGCCACCCCCTTACGCACAGAGTGCTACGGCACCACCGCCACCAGTTGTGGCTGTGCAACATCCAGTTGTTGTGCCACCTGCGATTCCTCCACAGCCAGCTCCTCTTCTGTTGGTTGCTGTTCCTTTGGCACAGCCTCCTCAGGGGCCGCCAACTTTGCCTCCCCCTTTGTCTGCTACTCCTACGCTTGTCCTTAATACTCCTTCTGTTCCGACTTTGGATTCTACTTTTGTTCCGTCTTCCCTTATTCTTCCATCTTATCCTTCTACTAGACAGCAAATGACTGCTGCTGTTTCTGGTTTTCTGACTCCTTTGTTGGGACAATTGGGTATGTCTCCTGTGAATGAGCAGAGGCAATCACGTAGTCAGTTGCCTGATACAGATGAACGTGTAGTTTTGGATCATATGGCACGTAGATGGGTTACGTATACCTCTCAGTATGATCTTGAGGGTATTACGGATGTTTTCCGGCAATGGAAAGCACCAAAGCAACGGTATGTCTTTGAGATGATGTGTGTGTTCCTTCATGAACAATGGATTGACGAAGTGGGTAAAGCTCCTGAAGAATTGTATTGATTGCGTTCCGAGTTTGCGAAGGGGACGATTGTGAGTCTTCTTGACATAGAGAGAGCAATTGCGACGATGTTGTCGTTTCGTAATGATGCTCCTTCTGAGCGGTTGTTTGAGCCTGATTCGTCGGTTAGGAGAAAAGCGCGTCAATATCCGATGCGTGAGGTTCCTCCGGTATGGAAGGAAGCAGTACAGGCTGATGCTGGATCGGGTATTGTAGCTGCGCCTGCGCAATTTCAGCGAGTATGGGTACATGTTCCTTGGAAGCGTGTTGAAGTTCTGGCGATTAAGCAGACTTTACCTGATCCGCGCAAAAATCCGGCGGGATATTATAAAGAGCTCACTCAAACTGTGGGTTCGTGCGTCATGACTTTAGCAGATATAGACATGTTGTTTGGCAATGTTGTTCCACAGCCTATCTGGAATGTGATTCGACATACGGATCATGATAATGAATTGGGTGATACATGGGTTAATATTGTTGCTGCAAATGACGGACAAGTTGGAGGTGCTAAGCCTGAAGAACTAATTGCTCAACTTCCTGGTAGGATTATTAATTTCATGAAGACTTTGATGCCCGAAGTGCGTGTTAATTGGGACAAGTTGTCTGCATGTAAGCAGAAGAAGGACGAGACTGTGTCTGATTTCTTCACGCGGTTTGAAGAGACCTTTGTAGATCATAGTGGTCAGGATATGGCTACCGAGGGTGGCCAGAGGATGTTCGTCGAAAAATTTGTGCATAATTTGCTTCCTGAGTTGTGCACTAAGTTGAAGGATTCCGAGAGTGCTTGGGCCGTTTCCACGTCAGCACAGATTTTAGCTACGGCTCAGTACTATGAGAATAGGCGCAAAGATGAGTTAGAGAAAGCGGATAAGAAGACTAGGGAATTGAAGACTAAAGTTCTTCTACAACAAGCTAATCCACCCCGTACTAATAGTCAGCACGATTATCAGCAACCTCAGCAATATTCGAGAAACTCGCAAAGAAACGAGTCTTCTCAACAGCGTTTTCCGTATGGGCCTAATCAGTGTGCGTATTGCAAAGAAGAGGGCCATTTTAAGAATAGTTGTCCAGTTTTGTTACAGCGTACGAATGGTGCTTCTGGTGTAAGAGGTCGAGGTGCTCAACAAGCGCCTAGAGGTAGAGGTCGAGGACAAAATGTACGTCCTTTGCCTCCACAGAACTCGATGAATAGTTTTGATCAACAGCAAGGTTCGTCTGGTAGGACAGCACAGTATTATATGGATGATTACTATGTTGAAGGTGACGAAGTGCATGGTAATAATTGTTAGGACAGCCATGGACAAAGAGAGGGAGTTGTTTCGGTTCCAGTAGATCAGAGTGGACTCTATGTAGAAGTGATTGCATCAGGTGTGTCAGAGCCTTTTCTGCTAGATACTGGTGCTACAAAGAGTTCAATTATGCACTCTAAACTCCCTGGCGCACCTTTGTCTGGCTTTGATAATGTTTCTGTAGGTTTTTCTGGTGCCCCCGTTACGAATCCGATTTCTGCTCCATTGTCTTTTTCTGTTGGACCGTGTCAGATCGAAGCACCCCTTCTTTTGACTACAGGTTGTAATGAGAATTTGTTGAGACTGGATTTATTGAAGAGATTGTATGCGACACTGTATTGTTCTCCGTCAGGAGTACATCTTACCTTGGGTGAGAGAGTGATTTCTCTGATGTACCTGTCGAAAGACAGACTTCCACCTGAATTGTCTTCTTTGCCAGATTCATTGTGGGCTACTGGTCCGAATGATGTAGGCTTACTGGAAATTCCTCCATATGTTGTGACACTGAAAGCGAATGCTAAGTTACAGCGCATTCCACAGTACCGCATCTCGAGTGATGGTGAGCGTGCACTTTTAGCGATCATTTATGATCTGATTGAAAAGGGTGTAATTGAGGAAACAAGAGGTAATGTTTGCAATAGTCCTGTTTTGCCTGTTCTGAAGAGGACTGATTCTTCACAGCCTCCTGTATATAGGTTCGTGATCGATCTTCGTGAAGTGAACAAGATTGTTGTTCCTCAATTTCCTGTTGTACCTGATATAACTGCTTTGTTGACTTTGATCCCGGCTACAGCCGCATGGTTTTCGGTGATCGACTTGAAGAATGCTTTCTTCAGTATCCCGATTGCCATGGAAAGTAGGGACATCTTTGGATTCTCTTTAGGAGGACGAAGTTTCCGCTTTAAGCGCGCTCCTCAAGGTTATTGCGAGAGTCCATCGATCTATAGCCAAGCTTTGAAGACACAACTGGATCTGTTGGTTTTACCTGATGGTGCTGCCCTTATTCAATATGTTGATGACTTGTTAGTTGCCGCTGATACTGAAGAGATTTGTAGGGAAGCCACTTTGTCGTTGTTACGCCACTTGTCTGATTTTCATCACAAAGTTTCTCTCTCCAAGTTGCAATATTGTCGACAAGAAGTAACCTACTTAGGTCACCTCTTATCGAAGGAGGGAAGGAAATTGACCCCAGAGAGAATTCAAGCTATTGTGAAAATGAGTGTTCCTAAGACACAGAGAGAAGTACGTGCGTTTTTGGGTATTAAGTCGTACTGTAGGCAGTGGATCCCTAATTTTTCTTTGCTAGCGAAGCCTTTGATAGCTCTTACTGTTAAGGATACTCCAAATCCTATTCCTTGGACTGACGAATGTCAGAAGAACTTTTCAGAATCACGCAATGCGTTGTGTTCGGCTCCTGTGTTGGGTACTCCCGACTACAGTAAGCCTTTCACACTGTATGTTCACGAGAGAGAGGGATGTGCATTGTCAGTGTTGACTCAGCAGTTTGGCGATAAGCAACGTCCGTGTGCTTATTTTTCATCGACTTTAGATCCTGTAGCTAGAGCGTTGCCGAGTTGCTTGAGAGCTACGGCGGCAGCGGCTGTTTCAATTCGACAATCTGCTGGTTTAGTTATGGATAACACGTTAATGGTTATGGTTCCACATGCAGTAGATACCTTGTTGAACCGTACCAAGACACAGCACTTAACTAGTGCTCGGTTGTCGGGTTACGAGTTGACCTTGTTAGCGAGTCATGTGCACATTAAATGATGCAACACGTTGAATCCAGCCACGTTGTTGCCAATTTCAGTTGAGACAGATGATAGTGAAGAACAGCATGACTGTTTTTTAAGAACTGAAGAAGAAACGAAAGGGAGAGTGGACCTTAGAGACACTCCTCTTCCTGAGTGTGATGGTACATTGTGGGTTGATGGTTCGTGCTTCAAGCTTCCGAATGGTGATACGACTGCAGCATATGCTGTTACGACTTTGCATACGATTGTTGAAGCTGCACGTATTCCATATAATTCAGCACAAGCAGCAGAGTTGATTGCATTAACGAGAGCATGTGTGTTAGCGAAAGGAAAACGAGTGAATGTGTATACTGATAGCCAATATGCCTTTGGCGTGGCTCATAGCTTTGGACGTTTGTGGCGTGAACGTGGGTTTTTGACTTCTCATGGAACGAAGATCCAACATGGACAGTTGGTGAATGAACTTCTTGAATCTCTTACTTTGCCATTGCAAGTAGCAATCGTGAAATGTAGTGCCCATAAGAAAGTTACGGATGATGTTGGTCACAGAAATGCGTTTGCGGATGAAGTTGCGAAAGAAACTGCGAGGAATGTGATGAGTCGAATGTATGTTGCAAGTCCGGCGAGATGGGTTCCAGAGAAGAGTATGTGTGAAGATACAATTGAAAGTGTGAAATCCATTCAAGCTGAAGCTACAGAGAAAGAGCTGAATGAATGGAGAGAAAGCAAGGGTAGATTGGATTCGAATGGTTGTTGGACTGATTTGTCCGAGCATCAGAGATGGTTGTTGCCTGACGCGTATGTGCTTCCAGTTGTTACAATGGCTCATGGGATGGCACATATCAGCGTGAAAGGGATTTGCAAGTTGTTGGCTTCAGTTTGGCAGAATGCGGGAATTCCAAAATGTGCAGAGAATTTGGTCAAGAACTGTATGGTGTGCTTGATGTACAATCCTAGTAAGGGAACTCCAACACCAGCTGGTCATTTTGCTCCTCCTACGTATCCGTTCGAGGCTTTGCAGCTAGATTTTATCCACATGGAGAGATGCAACAACTTGAAATATGTTTTAGTGGTTGTTTGCTCCTTTTCTAGATGGGTAGAAGCTTATCCCCTTAAGGACAATACTGCCTTGTCCACAGCGAAAGTTTTGATAAAAGAGTTTTTCCCTAGATTTGGAATGCCGAGAATTATCTGGAGTGACAATGGGAGTGAATTTGTGGGTCAAGTCATGAGGAGAGTGTGTGAGGGACTAGGAATCCGGCAGAAATTTCATGCTGCAAATCACCCCCAATCAGCTGGTTTAGTCGAGTGCTATAATGGCACCTTGAAGCTAAAGTTAGCCAAAATCCAAGCGAGCACTGGTTTACAGTGGCCAGATGCTTTGCCTTTAGCGCTTTTGTCCACAAGAATGACTGTGCATTCGAGAATGGGTCTGAGTCCATACGAGGTTGTCTTTGGTCGCCCAGCGAATATTTGGGGCGTACCAAGGCCAACTAGGTTCAGCGAAATCAAGTACCCTGTGTTGCTTGATTACTTGCGCGAACTGACGACTAAATTGCGTGTCTTACACCAACAGGTACACGATAGCCTCCCACAAGCTTCTGAGGATCCAGGCCACGCTATTGAACCTGGTTCGTGGGTCTTCATCAAAAAAATTTCAGCGGAGCAAGAACGATCAGCCCCGCTGGACAGGACCCTATCAAGTGCTCCTGTCTACACGCTCTGCAGTTCGAGTACAATGCAAGAAACACTGGATCCACGGTGTACACTGCAAGCGGGCTCCGTTACCCTTACCGTACGACCAGTGGGTCCAGGAAGGACTTCAAGACTCTGAAACCGACACTGTTCCACGATTTTTGCCATTCAGCGATGCTAGTCTGATTGGTACGAACTCTGAGAGAGAAAGTGACGATCTTTTACAAGAAGCTGTGCCTCCTTCGAATCGATTGAACACTATTGAGCCTGATTTCCTGTTTCAAGATCAAGAATTGTCTGGAAGAAGCCGCTATAATTTGCGACCGAGAGTCATGGACAAATAAAGCACAAATAAAGTTTTTATGATTTTTCTGTTTGCAGGTTAACTCTCCACCGAGGATCTACTCATTTTTGTTTTTCGAACCGCCATCCGGGTTCAGCTGTAGGGTCGCGGTTGCCGAAAGTCTTTGGAGTGCAAGCCTGAGACACTAGGTCGAAGGTTCTGGTTGGCCTAAGGGAGTTGCCCTGGGTTGACAGAGGCATTCCTTAGCATAGAACACCCTACCATCGCGAGCAGCATATTTAGTTTAGGATGGATTTCTTTGAGTTGGAGAGACCTGCACGGACAATGATTTTTAGAAAGAAGATATGCAAATTGATCACAACGAAACGTTTTATAATACCGTGTTTGTTTTTGTTATTGAGTTTAATGGTATTTATAATTGGTTATGTGACATCTCTTTTAAAGTGACGTTTAATCCCACTGTGCAACCTACACCTCCACCTACCATTTCTTCTCATTCTTTTCATCCTTTGCCTGAACACGAGGTAGTTAGACGATTGGAATTTGCCAATAATTCCTTTATTCAACTCTTGCACCAACACCAGTTAGTGATGAACACGACAAACTGTTGGATCTGTGGTCTAATGCCCCATACGACCGATAAGGGTATTCCGTATTTAGTTTTGCCCTTCAGTTTAAATGGTTCGATTTGGACTTACAGAACGATGTTTATTTATGCCCATAGTGTCAATCCCGTATGTTCACCGAAAGACAACCCGAAGAATAGTGCTGTTGCTAGAGGCATAGTCGACATGGTTAAAGGGACTAATGCCATTGAAACTATTCCGATAGATGAGAGACAACCATATAGTGGTTGGGATATTACTGGATATGGAGTTAGTCTGAGTGTTAACCAGCGAGCGAAAAGTTCTCCACCGATCTGGATAGTGCCCCATCAGGGTCGCTATTGTCTGCAGGGTAATGGCAAGAATCCGAGAGCTCAGTTAGGGAAGAGCGTTTGTACTGATACCTACGTATTTACGTCTCTGTCTTCCCCAGCATTTTTAGCTGCCAAGGGTACCTACTTTGTTTGCTACGACAAAGCGTATACATGGTTGCCCCCTGATTTTTCGGGCACATGTTTTGTTTCTTTCCTGTTGCCTCCCACTTTTACAGCTGCGGCAGATTACCATAAGACGAGAGTTGCTAGAGGTGTCTTTAGTCAAGAAGACACTATAGGGCAAGAGTTGGGAGATTTCTTTAAGGGTTTCCTGCCGTTCTGGGGACCGATGGCTAATAGCAGGAATATTCGCCAGTTGACGAGAGGGGTTGAGTCCACCATAGTCGAAACTGCTGGTGCCCTTAGTAACTTGACTGCTAAGCTCCAGTCGGATAGACTTATGACACTGCAAAATAGAGTTGCCCTGGATGTCATACTAGCAGACCGAGGTGGAGTATGCAAAATGATTCAATCGAGCTGCTGCGTTTTCATTCCAGACAACGCTCCGTCAGTTTTCCAGGCCATTTCCAAGTTACATAAGATCTCCGATTCTGTCCATTTGGACAAAGGAGATTGGTCGTGGATGGGATGGTTATGGGGATTGATATCCACTTGGGGTTGGAAGATTTTGATGGTCATTGGAATGGTCTTAGCTATCCTTTTTATGTTCTGTCTCCGTGTACAGTGTGCTCCTGCTATTTGTGGCCTCTGTGCTACTTCGTGTGCAAGGAGACCTGTCCAGAGAGAGGTACTAAGTAATAGGATGATGCTACAGCAACATATTGATGATCTGATGAATATAGATCCAGATTCAGATTAACATGGGTTTGGGTCTGTTGCCTATGTAAGGGCAAAAGGAGGTCTGTAGTTCCGTGAGTTGTGGGTCTGGTTCGGTGGTTCCGAACCCGTCCAAATAAGGTCGTCGGAAATAGACGATTTTGGTGTCAGCAGACCGCAAATCACGAGTGTAGCGTGTATGAGTGTTTTCGCATGATTCGATCAATGGGAACACTCCGTATCTATGGATTTAGTTTGAACCTTCGGGTTCCATTTTGTGTACGGCAGCCATTTTGAGTGGTTGCCCTCACATAGGCCGGTGACTACGGCCGAACGAGTCCTTGAGACACGTATGCCTTAGCTGACTCCTAAATGACCTGGCCGAACTGACTCCGTGCCCGAGGCTGACCTCGCTGAGCCAGTTCCTTGTTAAGCAGCTGGTCAGATAAAGATCAAAGAGTAGAGCAGGCCCGAGTTTATGGTACACTGCTCCCACCTTTCTATCTTACTTCCAATCTGTTTCTGTTCCTTCCTTTACAACATAATCACTGATTTGGGTTGAGGGTTTATGATGGGTTTGTCCGGCCTGACTGAACAGGATAAAGGAATGTGCTTGGTCATTTCTGGTGGGCTGGACAACGGAGAATAGGATTGTCGTCATACGCTACTTTCAAAATGTCACTCTGCGATTGGTCAATTTGTATGAACCCAATGCTAATTTAGAATGTTGCTTGAGGCTTGATTTTTGGCATAAAAGACCATGCTCCGCTCATTGAATTTGTGCAGTCTCTAGCGAACCACCCGTGTGTGCTTCGTAGATCTCTGTTCCTGGTTGCAGCCAATAAACTTTGGTCTTTGACGTCATCAAGAAGTATCCCGTGTCTCTGTTAGCCAAGACAGGGGAACTCGAAGGCATCAGGCGTTTTCCCTGACGCCGCTGGGTTCTAAAACCCGGTCCTTCACACCCCACACTCTCACCACACAGAAGAGCCACCCACACTCTCACCACACAGGAGAGCCACCCCACACTCACCACACAGGAGAGCCACCCCACACTCACCACACAGGAGAGCCACCTGGCATCTGTCACGAGTCTTGACTTGTTCTGTTCAACATCTCCAAAAAACAGATTGAAGTGCTGAATATAACAAGCATTTGCAATGCAATAGGTCTCGCATTAGGAAAGTTTGAGCTATTGGTATTGTAAATGACAATTTTTTTATATGTTTTGTTTTTGAAAATAGCGAAATTAATAGCTTTGTCATTTACAATGCCAATAGTTATAACTTTTGCAAATGTGACACCTATAGCATTTGTAATGCAATGTGTTGTATTTACGTGACTTACATGTATTGATATTACAAATAACAATGGCTTTTAATTTTTTTAAATAATTAATACTTAAATAAAAGTTCTTGTAATTTATAATGGCAATAGCTTAAACATTTGTAAATAACTTTTGTGATGATTATGTTCAGTGTATTTTATCCTGACGAAAATCCAAGAACAGAAGTGAAATACTAACATCTTTATGCTATGCTATGTTTTGTTTTGCTGTCCTATGTTTTGTTTTGTTATGCTATGCTATGTTTTGCTATCCTGTGCTTTGATTTGTTATGCTATGCTATGCTGTGTTTTGTTTTGCTATGCTATGTTTTGTTATGCTATGCTATGTTTTGCTATGCGATGCTTTGTTATGCTATGCTATGTTTTGTTATGCTATGCTATGTTTTGTTGTTTTATTATGCTATGCTTTGTTTTGCTATTCTATGTTTTGTTATGCTATGCTATGTTTTGTTGTGTTTGGTATGCTATGCTATGTTTTGCTATTCTATTATATGTTTTGTTTTGCTATGCTATGTTTTGTTGTGTTTTGTTAGGCTATGCTATGTTTTGTTTTGTTTTGTTAAGCTATGCTATGTTTTGTGTTTTGCTATGTTTTATTACGCTATGCGTTGTTGTGTTTTGTTATGCTATGTTTTGTTATGTTATGCTAAGTTTTGTTATGCTATGCTATGTTTAGTTTTGCTATCCTATGCTTTGTTTTGTTATGCTATGCTATGTTTTGTTGTGTTTTGTTATGCTATGCTATGTTTTGTTGTGTTTTATTATGCTATGCTTTGTAGTGCTATGATATGTTTTGTTTTGCTATGTTTTGTTATGCTATGCTATGCTTTGTTATGCTAAGTTTTGATAAGCTCTGCTGTGCTAAGCTTTGTTTTGCTATGCTTTGCTGTGTTGTGTTTTGTTATGCTATGCTTTGTTTTGTTGTGTTTTGTTATGCTATGCTCTGCTTTGCTATGCTATGTTTTGTTATGTATGCTAAGATATGATGTGTTTTGTTATGCTATGCTTTGTTGTGTTTTGCTATGTTTTGTTATGCTATGTTTTGTTATGCTATGCTTTGTTTTGTTATGTCATACTATGTTTTGTTATGTTATGCTATGTTTTGTTATGTTATGCTATGTTTTGTTGTCTTATACTATGCTGTTTTGTTTTGCTATGCTTTGTTATGTTATGCTATGCTTTGTTTTGTTATGCTATGTTTTGGTATGCTATGCTATGTTGTGTTGTGTTATGCTATGCTATGCTTTGTTTTGTTATGTCATGCTATGTATTGTTATGTTATGCTCTGTTTTGTTATGTTATGCTATGTTTTGTTTTGTAATGCTATGCTTTGTTTTGTTATGTCATGCTTTGTTTTGTTATGTCATGCTATGTGTTGTTATGTTATGCCATGTTTTGTTATGTTATGCTATGTTTTGTTGTGTTTTGTTATGCTATGGTATGTTTTGCTATCCTATGCTTTTTTTGTTATGCTGTGCTATGCTGTGTTTTTTCATGCTATGCTATGTTTTGTTATGCTATGCTGGTGAGGGTGTGTGAGGGTGTGTGAGGGTGAGTGAGGGTGTGTGAGGGTGAGGGTGTGTGAGGGTGGGGGTGTGGGGGTGAGGGTATGTGAGGGTGAGGGGGTGTGATGGTGACAATGTGAGGGTGTGAGGGTGTGTGAGGGTGTGAGGGTGAGAGGGTGTGAGGGTGAGGGGGTGTGGGGGTGAGGGGGTGTGAGGGTGAGGGTGTGTGAGGGTTTGAGGGTGAGGGTGTGTGAGGGTGTGAGGGTGAGTGAGGGTGTGTGAGGGTATGTGAGGTTGAGAGGGTGTGTGAGGGTGAGGGGGGTGAGGGTTTGTGAGGGTGTGTGAGGGTGTGTGAGGGTGAGAGGGTTGTTAGGGGGAGGGGGTGTGATGGTGAGGGTGTGAGGGTGAGTGAGGGTGTTTGAGGGTGTGTGAGGGTGAGGGTGTGTGAGGGTGAGGGGATGTGAGGGTGAGTGGGTGTGTGAGGGTGAGGGTGTGTGAGGGTGAGGGGGTGTGAAGGTGAGAGGGTGTGAGGGTGAGGGGGTGTGGGGGTGTGAGGGTGAGGGGTGTGAGGGGATGTGTGAGGGTGAGGGCGTGTGAGGGTGAGGGGTGAGGGTGTGTGAGGGTGTGGGGGTGTGAGGGGGGTGTGAGGGTGTGAGGGTGAGGGTGTGTGAGGGTGAGGGTGTGTGAGGGTGTGAGGGTGAGGGTGTGGGGTTGTGAGGGGGTGTGAGGGTGTGGGGTGTGAGGGTGAGGGGTGTGATGGTGACGGGGTGAGGGGGGTAAGGGTGAGGGGTGTGATGGTGAGGGTTGTGAGGGTGAGGGTGTGTGAGGGTGAGTGTGGGTGATGGTGTGTGAGGGGTGTGTGAGGATGAGGGTGTGAGGGGGTGTGAGGGTGAGGGGGGTGTGAGGGTGAGGGGGTATGAGTGTGAGGGGTGTGAGTGAGTGAGGGTGAGAGGTTATGTGAGGGTGAGGGTGTGTGAGGGTGTGTGAGGGTGTGTGAGGGTGAGGGGGTGTAAGGGTGAGTGAGGGGTATGAGGGTGAGGGGGTGAAGGGGTGTGAGGGTGAGGGTGTCTGATGGTGTGGAGGTGTAAGGGTGAAGGTGGGTGAGGGTGTGTGAGGGTATGTGATGGTGAGAGGGTGTGAGGGTGTGTGAGGGTGTGTGAGGGTGAGGGGGTGAGGGTTTGTGAGGGTGTGTGAGGGTGTGTGAGGGTGAGAGGGTTGTTAGGGGGAGGGGGTGTGAGGGTGAGGGTGTGAGGGTGAGTGAGGGTGTTTGAGGGTGTGTGAGGGTGAGGGTGTGTGAGGGTGAGGGGATGTGAGGGTGAGGGGGTGTGAAGGTGAGAGGGTGTGAGGGTGAGGGGGTGTGAGGGTGAGGGGGTGTGAGGTGGTGTGGGGGTGTGAGGGTGAGGGGTGTGAGGGGATGTGTGAGGGTGAGGGGGTGTGAGGGGTGAGGGTGTGTGAGGGTGTGGGGGTGTGAGGGTGAGGGGGGTGTGAGGGTGAGGGGGGTGTGAGGGTGTGAGGGTGAGGGTGTGTGAGGGTGAGGGTGTGTGAGGGTGTGGTGTGTGAGGGTGAGGGTGTGGGGTTGTGAGGGGGTGTGAGGGTTTGGGGGTGTGAGGGTGAGGAGTGTGATGGTGACAGGGTAAGGGTGAGGGGGTAAGGGTGAGGGTGTGAGGGTGAGGGGTGTGATGGTGAGGGTTGTGAGGGTGTGTGAGGGTGTGAGGGTGAGGGTGGGTGAGGGTGTGTGAGGGGTGTGTGAGGGTGAGGGTGTGAGGGGGTGTGAGGGTGAGGGGGTGTGAGGGTGAGGGGTGTGAGGGGATGTGTGTGGTTGAGGGTGTGTGAGGGTGAGGGTGTGTGGGGGTGAGGGGTGTGAAGGTGAGAGGGTGTGAGGGTGAGGGGGTGTGAGGGGGTGTGGGGGTGTGAGGGTGAGGAGTGTGAGGGGATGTGTGAGGGTGAGGGGGTGTGAGGGTGAGGGGGTGTGAGGGTGAGGGGGGTGTGAGGGTGTGAGGGTGAGGGTGTGTGAGGGTGTGTGAGGGTGAGGGTGTGTGAGGGTGTGGCGTGTGCAGGGTGAGGGTGTGGGGTTGTGAGGGGGTGTGAGGGTGTGGGGGTGTGAGGGTGAGGGGTGTGACGGTGACGGGGTGAGGGTGAGGGGGTGTGAGGGTGAGGGGTGTGACGGTGACGGGGTGAGGGTGAGGGGGTAAGGGTGAGGGTGTGAGGGTGAGGGGTGTGATGGTGAGGGTTGTGAGGGTGTGTGAGGGTGTGAGGGTGAGGGTGGGTGAGGGTGTGTGAGGGTGAGGGTGTGAGGGGGTATGAGGGTGAGGGGGTGTGAGGGTGAGGGGTGTGAGTGAGTGAGGGTGAGAGGGTATGTGAGGGTGAGGGGGTGTGAGGGTGTGGTGTGTGAGGGTGAGGGTGTGGGGTTGTGAGGGGGTGTGAGGGTTTGGGGGTGTGAGGGTGAGGAGTGTGATGGTGACAGGGTAAGGGTGAGGGGGTAAGGGTGAGGGTGTGAGGGTGAGGGGTGTGATGGTGAGGGTTGTGAGGGTGTGTGAGGGTGTGAGGGTGAGGGTGGGTGAGGGTGTGTGAGGGGTGTGTGAGGGTGAGGGTGTGAGGGTGTGTGAGGGTGAGGGGGTGTGAGGGTGAGGGGTGTGAGGGGATGTGTGTGGTTGAGGGTGTGTGAGGGTGAGGGTGTGTGGGGGTGAGGGGTGTGAAGGTGAGAGGGTGTGAGGGTGAGGGGGTGTGAGGGGGTGTGGGGGTGTGAGGGTGAGGAGTGTGAGGGGATGTGTGAGGGTGAGGGGGTGTGAGGGTGAGGGGTGAGGGTGTGTGAGGGTGTGGGGGTGTGAGGGTGTGGGGGTGTGAGGGTGAGGGGGGTGTGAGGGTGAGGGGGGTGTGAGGGTGTGAGGGTGAGGGTGTGTGAGGGTGTGTGAGGGTGAGGGTGTGTGAGGGTGTGGCGTGTGCAGGGTGAGGGTGTGGGGTTGTGAGGGGGTGTGAGGGTGTGGGGGTGTGAGGGTGAGGGGTGTGACGGTGACGGGGTGAGGGTGAGGGGGTGTGAGGGTGAGGGGTGTGACGGTGACGGGGTGAGGGTGAGGGGGTAAGGGTGAGGGTGTGAGGGTGAGGGGTGTGATGGTGAGGGTTGTGAGGGTGTGTGAGGGTGTGAGGGTGAGGGTGGGTGAGGGTGTGTGAGGGTGAGGGTGTGAGGGGGTATGAGGGTGAGGGGGTGTGAGGGTGAGGGGTGTGAGTGAGTGAGGGTGAGAGGGTATGTGAGGGTGAGGGGGTGTGAGGGTGTGTGAGGGTGAGGGGGTGTGAGGGTGAGGCGGTGTAAGGGTGAGTGAGGGGTATGAGGGTGAGGGGGTGAAGGGGTGTGAGGGTGAGGGTGTCTGATGGTGTGGAGGTGTAAGGGTGAAGGTGGTGAGGGTGTGAGGGTGAGGGTGTGAGGGTGAGGGGCCGTGAGGGTGAGGGTGACCGGGGTGAGGGTGAGGGGGTCAGTCATTCAGTAAGAAAACTTTATTTGGTTAGTTAGAACCATAAAAGTATACCCTATACATAAAATTACTATTAAAATAAGACGCGTGAGCGTCAAACAAGATGGCCGCCGGCGTCGGAGCTCCGTGATCAAAAAGGCCCATTTTTGTTAATAACTACAATTTTCATGTCAATTTTTTAGCGCAAAGGGGAGCGCTTTATTGCTGATTTGTTTCCTCACCTGTGTGGCAATTTTTGGGCGTCAATAATCTCTGGAAGCCTTGTTTCTTGCCTCCTGGTTCCTGCTCCCAGCTGCTCTCTGAGGTACTGCCTGCTCTGTATGACTTAGAGGAGGAGTGTTTTCCAGGAAAGGGCCTGGCTTCGGCCTAACCACGCCCACAGTTCATTTTAGCTGCTGCACTTGCAGTTTTGAAGCCTTTTTCAGCGTTTTCTTTACATATTGACTCTTTTTCTTCACATTTGTGAATTATTTTCCTCATTTGTGAGGTATTTACAATTAGTTATCGATTTTTTTTACCTCAAAATGGAAACAAAAACTCCAGCCAACAATAAAAGGAGTCAACAGGTCTCTCCTCCTCCTGTTAAGTCTAAAGTGGTGGAGTCTTCTGAGCCTTCCCTTTCTTTAATTCTAGAAGAAATTCAAGCTTTACGTCTCAATACTGACGCCATTGCCTCAGAAGTTAAAAATGTTCGTAAAGATATGGCCGCTCTTTCAATGAAAATTTCTGATATCTCCATCAAAATTCAGGATAATAAAAACAAAGTGGAAGCTTTCACACCTTTAGTGGCTAAAATTCTTCCTATGCATGCTCAGCTTCTGGATTTGGAAAATCGAAATAGACAGTATAACCTTCGCATTTTCAATTTGCCTGTAGAAGTTGAGGGTTCTAATTGTCGTCTATATCTGGAATCTCTGCTTCCTGGTCTTTTAAATATAAAGTTTCCTGACAAATTTGAAGTGGATAAAGCTCATAGAATCCCTTCACACCGTAACCCTCAACATACTAAACCCAGGCAAATGATTTCCAAAGTTCTGCGTCATCACCATCTTATCTTAATAAGGAAAGCTGCGAGAGAAATTCCCTCACTAATGGTGAATGGTAACAAAATTTGTATTCACCAAGACTTTGCTAAAGAGACTGTTGCTATACGCAAGGAATTCTCTGCTTGTCGTCCACAGCTCAAAAGTCTTGGCTTCAAATATGGACTGTTTGATCCTTCCACGATACGCATTTGGAAAGACAACGTTTCCAAATCATTTCAACGTCCTGAAGAACTGAGGCATTTTCTTGAACAGCAAGCTCCACCATCGATGGATACTTATGATCCTAACACTTGACTCTTTCTAATCTGAGATTATTTGACACACATATGCGCATTCTTCATATATTCATGGGCTTCAACGGTTCTGGTCATGCTTGTGGAACGGGTGTGCGTTTCTATGTTTATATCTATGTTTTTTGTTTGTTCCTTTCTCCTTCTTTTCTTTTCCTTCTATTTCCTTCTACCATATAGAGTTGCTGTTTTCATCTATATCTCTACTATGCTTTTTCTTATCTCTTCTTGTTTCGATTCCCTTTTCTCCTTCCTTCTTCTTTCTAATGGCTAATATTCACAATATTAAAATTGTTTCTCTTAACGTGAAAAGTTTGAGACACCCAATTAAATGCACAAAAATGTTGGATTACCTGGGTAGTTGCAAAGCTGATATTTGTTTTGTTCAGGAAACGCATGTTGAGGATAAGATTCTACAGTATATAAATAAAAAGTGGGTTGACACTATTGTTTCCTCTCCTGCTAAGGGAAAGAAAAATGGGGTCGCTATTTTCTTTGCGAAAAGATTACACTGTCAGATTCTAAGTAAAATTTCAGATTCTGAAGGTAGATATATTATAGTCAAAATTAAAATTCATGACTCTACTTTCTTTTTGCTTAATATTTATGGTCCTACGGCGGATGATCCCGCTTTTTGGTCTACTATCAGTACTGAAGTTTTAAAGTTGGGTAAAGTTCCATTGATTGTTGGGGGGGATTTTAATGTTATTGCTGACCCATTATTAGATAGGTTATCTACTACTAGATTCCGTCCTCCCAAGGTTTTTCATGCTTTTAAAGCTTTTCTTCATACCACCAAATTAGCTGACATTTGGAGATTACACTTTCCCACTGAAAAATTTTTTTCCTTTTTTTCCAACCCTCATAATTCCCATTCCAGGATTGATTATTTTTTGCTTTCCCCATCTCTTATTCAATTTGCAACTAGCCCAGTCATTGGTACCATTGATATATCAGACCACGCTTTAATATCTTTTGTTTTTAATGTATCATCCACTTTCACTAAACAAACTAGATGGCGTATGAATGCTGGTATTGTCCTCAATGAAACTCATAAACCTAAATTATTACAAGCTATTCAAGATTACTTTTTGTTTAATCCAGAAAATTCTACTTCTATAGTCAATAGATGGGGCGCTTTTAAAGCTTACATTAGAGGTACTACAATTTCTATTATGGCTCATGAGAACAAACAATCCAACTCTAATATTAAACTCCTAGAGAAAAAAATAGCGAAATTTGAGTGATTATTTATTACATCCAGTGATTCTCAATACAAAATTAAACTACAAAAACTTCGATATGAATTTAATGCTATCCTCAGTAAAAGGGCTGGGGTTCAACTTGCTAAGTCAAACGCTAGATACCGTTTTAACTCCAATCGTTTTGGGAAACTCCTTGCAAACTACTTGAGCATTAAAAGGGATAAAATGCAAATAACCTCCATTCATGGTCCTCAAGGTAAGGTTGCAGTGTCCCATAATGATATTGTCCAAGAATTTTTACATTTTTATTCCGACTTATATAACAAACCAGATCCTTGTGATAATTCCTTAATTGATGCTTTTTTTTAAATACTTGTGATTTACCCCAAATTTCTCTATCAGATAGACTCGGTCTAGATTTGCCAATCACTATTGATGAGATCCTGAATGCCATCAAATCACTCCCAAAGAATAAATCTCCAGGTCCTGATGGTATTCCTGCTGAATTCTATAAAGAATTTCAACCTCACCTTTTACCTTATTTATTTCAACTTTTTTCACACTTTGGCTCCTCAGGAACTATTTCAGGCTCTTTTACTGATGCTTTAATTGTTGTGCTCCCCAAGCCTGATAAAGATCCTACACTAGTCTCTAATTACCGTCCTATTTCCTTAATAAACCAAGACTGTAAGCTATATGCTAAAATCCTTGCCTCTAGATTAGCTCCTGTCCTTCATTCTGTTATTCATCCAGATCAATCTGGTTTTATGAAAAATAGATACTCTGCTAATAATACAAGAACACTACTACATGTTATTGAACAGAGCCCAACCCTTCTTGTCCCTGCAGGAGTTATGGCTTTAGATGCAGAAAAAGCCTTTGATAAAATTCATTGGCAGTTTTTATTTAAAACTTTATTATCTCCCTCTTTTATTCGTATGATTTCGGCTTTAAATTATGCTCCCACTGCCCGATTGTTTATAAATGGCCAAATTTCTACTCAATTTTCCCTTTTTAGAGGAACACGACAGGGATGTCCCCTTTCCCCTCTTTTATTCCTTTTAGGAATTGAACCTTTTCTTAATTACATACGTCGTTGTGAGGACATTCAAGGTATCACAATTAAAGATGTCACTATTAAAACTTTAGCTTATGCGGATGATGTTTTATTGTTTATTAGTAACCCAATTTCTTCTGTTCCGTCCTTATTAGACATTATTGCCAAATATTCTGTAGTCTCAGGTTATAAATTAAATGTTAGTACAACCAAATTTTTCCCTTTAAATGTTCTTTGTACTTCCGATATGCTACCTACGACAGATATTATTTGGCAAAAAAACCAAGCTGAAATACCTTGGCATTTTATTTTCATCATCCTTGCCTGCTATGGTAAAATTAAATTGTAATTTTATATCTGAGTATGTCAAAAATAAAACTTCTAGATGGTCTTCCCTTCATCTCACCTGGTGGGGGAGAATGAAATCTATAAAAATGAATATTGCTCCGAAAATCTTTTACTCCCTTGCTATGATCCCCACTCAATTTCAGCTAAAATTTTATAAACATATTGATAAACTCTTATCCCAATTTCTTTGGAACAATAAGCCCCCTCGTATTGCTTACAAAAAAATGAAAATCCCTAAATGCCATGCAGGATTTGCCCTCCCTGATTTTTATGTTTATCATAAAGCTTTCATATTAAAACAGAGTTCCTTATGGTTTAATGCCTCTCCTGTTGTTAAGCCCCCTATTTGGTTTGATATAGAAAAATCACTTCTGGATCCTTTCCCATTGCCCTCCTTATTAACAATGTCTCATACTTCTAAAGCTGTACATAATTCTTCTATAATCAAATCTTCAAGATTAATACTTAATGATTTAGATTCTAATTTTGCCTCAACCTTACTTTCTACGGTGCATTTATCCCTATGGCATAGTGCCCTTATTAAATTAAATAGAAATGTCAATTTCTGGACCTCATGGATTATAAAAGGCATTTTCTATCTTAAAGATGTATTTTGTGATGATGCCTTTATTCCCTTTGATCTGCTACAATTGAAATTCAACTTACCAGATACTGATTTGTTAAAATATCAATTTCTATGTAACTCAATTTTAGATTCTTTTCCGAATGGTATTCCATCTACGATTACAGCTGATTAGATGATTCATCTCAATGCTGTTTCTTCGTCTTCTAAAGCTGTTTCTATTTTTTATAAAAAATTCACCACTTCAATGGGTACCAACATTGCTACAATTTCAACATTTTTGAATACTGAACTTTCAATTTCTCTATCTGATGACTCCTGGTCGACTATTTGGATCAATAGTATCTCTGGTTGGTTACCAGTGTCTCTTTATCAAACAAATGCATACATTTTGTTTAATTCATTATGGTCACCATTACGTCTGTATCGTGCTAAATTGCTCCCATTAGACGTTTGTTGGCACTTTAATTTAAGTCTTGGATCATTACGTCACATGTTATTTGATTGCCCTATAATTTTGAAATTTTGGTCTGAAGTTTGGGACATAATATTGAAAATTCTACCTATTCAAGATGTTCTTTCTTATGAATTATTAATTTGCAAATCAGTTGTACTTACGCACCCTCTTAATGACGTTGAGGCAAAGTTGTTTAATTTCTTAATTTCAGCTGCGTTAAAATCAATCACTTTTTGTTGGAAGGACGCTACTTCTCTTTCTGTTCAGGCTTGGTGGTCATGGATCATCTTTACAAGAAGAGGTGCTCAATTGTCTCTATAAGGAGTTAATCATAATTCACTGTCTTATCAATCTTTTTGGTCTCCTATTGATTCATATTTACTGTTATGATTGTTGTTTTTCATTGTATTTTGTTTTTATTCATAAATTGCTTCGGATCAATTTTGTTATGTTAATAGTAACTCTAAATTTCATGTAATATAATATATTCTGTCCCCTGCCCTTCCTCCCTTCCCTTCCCTCCTCCATTCCTTGTTTTTATTTTCCCTCTGTTTGATTATTCTCTTATTGTATTTTATGGTTGTATGATAGCTAGGTCGTAATTTATCTTAGTCAATTAATTGTAATTTAATGCTATTTAATATATTTTTCTGTATTGTCCATTTCTGTCACTTTTTGAATATTCAATAAAATTATTCTGAACAAAAAAAAAATTACTATTAAAATATAGCCAAGATCATATTAAAAACATGGTATAAGTACATATCATAAAATACACATTTCCTTCATACAAGATACAAATGTCCACCTACGAATAATTAGGTCGGGTAATTCTTTCATCTACCTCAGGATCCTTCTAAGGAATTCCATGCATTACCATTACCCTTTACATGCACAGCATCATCCTACCCCAATTGCGCAGTAGAAGATATTTACTCTGTACACTTGAGAAACACCCTGACCTTACTCATACATTTCCCAATAGCACAAGCAATGTCTAGGTTCATCATTTCAACTAAAAGGCTAACAGCTTACCTCCTATTTCTGATTGTATATTTTTTAAATATCGGACATAAAATCTCTTTCCGAAAATCTAAAAACTTCGTACAATCTAGTAAAATATGCACAATATCGCAATGATTACCAAACGCGCAAGTACAGGTACCATTACTATTCAACATAACATTTTTGATCTCAATATTCCCATAGCAGAGGTTTATTCCCATTCGCACTTTTAGTACCTCCCGTCTTAGGTGGAAGCTCGGCAATCTATCTAAATAGGGATACTGTTTGTTAGATTCCCAAGCCAGAGTCATATGTGACGCCGAAACTTTCTGCAAGAGGTACTCTCTATCAGATGTGCGAGAAGGCTCAGCTCCCAGTGTTCTTAATTATTTCTTAGCTATGCTTGGGTGACCCAGTTGCGGACATAGTTTTAAACCTAACTCTCCATATGCTTCACTTAGTGCGGCTCTTGTCTGTTTCGCCCAGGACAGTTCACTAGTGACAATTTCCCTTTTACACCACTGGGACATTTTTTGGTGCTCTTCAGACCCAATTCGCTGCCAAAAGCAAATTAGTGCCATACAGGCAGTTGCCGCCCAAGAGGTAATTCCCAACTCAAGTCTTGCAGCTTGTACCATAGAGGATTTTGGCAGTGAGAATACGTTTTTTAGGATATTTCCTTCTTCTTTATCCCAGCCTTTTTTCTCACTTAAATAAAGCACTTCTGCCCCGTACAAGAATTGGGGGGGGGACCATTGCTAAATAGGCTTTTATGACCGGCCGATCTGAGTTTTCTCCATAAACACTATTGAATCTTTTTAGTCCCTTCACAGAGGCAGATGCCCTCATTTTAAGTGCCTCCAAAAGGGTATACCATTTAAGGTTACTCATAAACCAGATTCCTATGTATCTATATTCATTCACCCTCTCAAGTAAATTTGTGCCTAGACACCAAGGGAACCGGGATTTACTCTTACCGAAGCATAAAATGTTTGTCTTTTCAATGTTCACTATTAGCTTTTTATTTAGGCAATATTCATTGAACATGTTTAATTTTCTCTGGAGACCTATCTGCGTCAGGTCCATAATCACTAGATTGTCTGCGTATAGTAGACACAAGACATTATTACCACCCACTTTTGGGCTAGCCCCTTTTACTTCTCTTAATTTTGCTGGTAGGTCGGCCAAAAACAGGGAAAAAAGCAGAGGGGCAAGTACGCACCCCTGCCTCAAGCCATTTCCGATCTAGATCCTCCCAGATAGTCCACCATCCTCGTCCAGGATTATCTGGGCCCAGTTTTCAGTGTGTAAGGCTTTTATAATCGCCAGTAGGTCTCCATGTAGGTTGTATCCTTCCAGGGTTGACCATAGCTGCTCCCTACTCACAAGATCGAAAGCCGCGCGGAAGTCCACAAAACAGCAGAATAAATTACCCCTCTGTTCTATCGACTTCCGTGCGATGGCCCAGAGAGAAAAACAGTGGTCCACCGTCGAGTGCCCTTCTTTGAACCCCCCCTGTTCTGGGGGTACTATCTGGTTATCCTCTGCCCAGTCCTTTAGCAGGCCTAGAATTACTTTGGAGAATACCTTTTAACCAATGTCGAGGAGATTTATTAGGCGGTAATTTTTTGGGGAGTTTGCATCGCCTTTTTTGTGTATCGGTCTAACAAGAGCCCCTTTCCAACTTTCTGGTATTAAACCTTTCTTTAATATCCCATGAAACATATTTGAAAAAAACTCAGCCCACCAGTCGGGGTTAGTTTTTATAATAATTGCTGGTAGGTTGTCTGGGCCGGCAGCTCGAGTTAAGTTTAGACCAGATATTACTCTCCTAATATGGCCTGGAGTGAAATGCATTAGTATATCCTCCCTGACTCCTGGCCAGCTTGTCGATATTAATTCCCCTTTGCTAGGCCATTTGCCATATAATACCTCCAGGTAGGCTGCCCACGTATCCTTTGGGACAGAGCACTGCAGGGATCCCACAACTTCCACCGTGCATTCCTTAATCAATTTCCAGAATCCTTTGACATTTTTTTCCTCAATGGCCTCGAGTAAGTTAACCCAATATTTTTCCTTAAAGGACCTTTTTTTCTCTAATTGTTGATTTGTATTTTAACCTTGCTTTCTTTAGTTCTAGTGATGATATGAGGGGGTGTGAGGGTGAGGGGGTGTGAGGGGGTGTGAGGTGGTGTGAGGGTGAGGTGGTGTGAGGGTGAGGGTGTGTGTGAGAGGGTGTGTGAGGGTGAGGGGTTGTGAGGGGGTGTGTGAGGGTGAGGGGGTGTGAGGGTGAAGGGTGTGAGGGTGAGGGGGTGTGTAAGGTTAAGAGGGTGTGTGAGGGTGAGGGGTGTGAGGGTGAGGGGGTGTGAGGGTGAGGGTGTGAGTGAGGGTGAGGGGATGTATGAGGGGATGTGAGGGTGAGGGGGTGTGAGGGTGAGGGGGTGTGAGGGTGAGGGGGTGTGTGAGGGTGAGGGTGTGTGTGAGGGTGAGGGGGTGTGAGGGTGAGGGGGTGTAGGGGTTTGGGGGGTGAGGGGGTGTGAGGGTGGCTGAGGGTGGGTGAGAGGGTGAGTAATAGGGTGAGTGAGGATGAGAGGGTGTGTGAGGGTGAGGGGTGTGAGGGTGAGGGGTGTGAGGGTGAGGGTGAGGGGTGTGAGGGTGAGGGTGAGGGGGTGTGATGGTGAGGTGAGGGTGTGTGTGAGGGTGAGAGGGTGTGTGATGGTGGGTGAGGGTGGATGAGAGGGTGAGTGACAGGGTGTGTGAGGGTGAGGGGTGTGTGGTGAGTGAGGGGGGGGTGGGGTTGAGTGAGGCTGTGTGGGGAGGGGAGGGGATGTGAGCAGGGCAGACACAAAAGACAGAGAGAAACACAAATGTTAAGATAACAGTGCTCAAAGGGGTTGTGAGAAGGTGGAAATGGGATTAAAGGAGAAAGGATGAAAAGTTAAGTAGGAAAGAGGCCAAAAAGGAGACACAAAGGAGTGAAGTGTGTGGCGAAACAGGGAAAAGCAGAAAAGAATGTACTGCCCTGTTAGCAACTACAAACGATTAAATGTAGAGATTTGCATATTTGGAGTGAGTACTGTTTCAGTGGTGCATGGAACATATTTCCAAATATTAAATTAATCTTTCTATCGAAAACTGCTGTAACCTCTACTTGTGGCGCTGTTTGATTCACTTACAATAAGGACAGTGACAAAAAAACAGCTGGCTCAAGCAGAAAGGCTTAATTCGTGCAAGCCAGCAAGTCTGTGGCTGAGATGCAACCACTTTGTGAGGCTCAGCAGGAGCAAGTGGGAGGAGGGAGTGGGAGAGGGGAGTGATATAGATCAAAGCGCTTTCCCGTTGTCAGTGGCCGCAGGCTGCCAAACGATGAGCGCGCGCCCCTCGCAAATGCACTGCTTGTGATCCGCTTTTTTGGAGCATTTCTGAAGTGCCTATTTAAGCTCTCGCTTCGCGGTAGCGCATGCGCTAGCGGAGACGAGACCTAAAAAGGAGCGGGGAGAAAGACGGGCAACTGGAACAAAGTGAAAAAATACAACAAGGTAAAGAGAAAACTGGTGGAAGCAGGGAGGAGGGAATACGAAAAAGTGACCTTAAGAATAAGAGTGTGAAAGAAAATGTGAAATTTTGTTGAGAATAGATAAATGCCCAAGAAAGAAGGAAACTGAGAATACGCTTGAGGAGAATCTAAAGAGAATTACTAGAAGAGAGGGGAAAGAAAAAGAAGATAGAACGTAGGGTACATAAGGGAGGCAAGAGAGCAAATGAAAAAAGTGGGATGCAGCGGTGGCTCTTCCGCTTAGACAGACTAGTGCCTCCCCACTGTTCTAAGAGCAGTGCAAAGGGCCAGCTTAACCATCACGCGCACTCAGCATGGTCGCCACTGGGTGTAATGCACCGACTGCTTGGAAAACATGACGCAGCCGAGGCCCGTGTAGGGTCCGGGTGGGGGGAATTTAGATGAACGATGATGAGGGAAAATAAATTATTTATTTATTTTTCCCTCGTCATCGTCCATCGAAATCTCCCCCACCACCCCACCGCTCCTACTGGCACGGGCTGCGGCTGCATGCATACCCTCCTAGTCCCCGTCTGAGGGCCAAACCACTGCACTCAGAATAATCATGACGCTGCTGGGAGTCTGAGAGCCTGGGTGCTTCCTGTTTGCTGCATCGGAGTAGGAGAGGCGGCAGCTGGAGAGCGGCGACCAGCAGGTATGTTTTCTTTTTTATTAATTTTTTTTTCTTTTATAGCTGTCTTGCTTCAGACCAGGCAAGGGGACAGAGTGAACCATCATATCCATTTGCATGACCTGAAACCCAGAGGACAAGGATGGAATGGCCGCCCTATCACTTCTGAATTTTTCATCTGCATTTGACACTTTCCACAACCGCACACTACTACAAAGTCTCTGTCATCTCGGAGTATGTGAAAATGCTCTCCAATGGATTGTCTCTTATCTCGGAGACAGACAAAGTAATATTTCTTCCACATCTGCTCCTCACCCAACACTGTGGCATCCCACAAGGGTCCTTTTGTGACAGATCCATCATATCTCCTCTATTATTCATATTATATTTAATCCCTTTACCAAACCAAACAATCACACAATCTCACCTGTTGCAACTATGCAGAAGACACCCAAAACATTCTAAAAATGAACGGCCCAGAAGACCTCAACAACTCAAAACATGATGACTAACTTCACTATGGTTCTTTTATTGAGGAAACCCTCTGCAGACCCTAATGTGTTTGGCAATTTTAGACTAGTATTGCTCCTACAAGAGACTTCTAAAATGCTTGAGCAGGTGATTAATACTCCGCTTTCTGATAATCTTGAAGAATATAGGCTTTCACATCCAGCCAATTGGGTGTCTGCCCTCAACATAGCATGTTAAACAGCCCTCTTTGAAGTATCTGATTACATCAAATTGGCACTAAATCAAGGGGATAATGCCAACCTGATATTACTTGACCTGTTGGGGGCATTCTTATACTGTCTTCCAGTCTATCCTGCTACCATGCCACTCCTTGTCTAGGGCCTGCTCCTGCTCCTGGGGTGGATTGAGTTTAGTTTTGGACAACAGAGGGCAAGAAGTTTGTTTGACACCTTTCTTCCCAGCGTCTCGATCTCTTAACCTCTTGCCCGCGGCTGGAATTCCGCTCCGGTGCGGCACATTCAGATCGCGGGCGTGGTCGTGACGGCTTCCGGCTGTCCTCAGCACACGAGCACTGTGTGCCATGACGGACTGGAGCCGTCACCAGCATGCAAGGGGTTAATGTTGGGGTGCCACAATGCTCATCATTGAGACCCACCTTATTTAACATCTACAGGGCCCATTGGCAGCCCGGGTTGAGTTATTAGAGTTTCAGATGGTTTCCTACGTCCATGACACTCAACTGCTCTACTCTTTCGAGTAGTGATCAGTAGCCGCTCAAGAACCCTTTAAAGCCTGTTAACGAGCTGTCCTTCACTGGATGTGTATTAGTCATCTGAAATGTAATTCAGATCAGACTAACATTGTTTAACTCGGGTCTTTCCATACTGGTGGGAGAACTACTTGCTGGTGATGTTACCATCAAATCTTCCACCTGCAACAGTGGCCAAGAATCTGGGGATCAAGTTTGAAAGTCGGCTTTCTTTCCATTCCAAGGTGTCCTTGGTGGTGGGGTCATGCTTTGCACTTCTTCAGACACTAAAAAACGTTACTTTTCTCCTTTCTTTACAATCCCAGAGGACATTAGTTCACTTGCTCATCACTTTGAGACTTTGCCAATGTTCTGTACCTGGGTCTTCCGGAGTATTTGATCAGATCTCTGCATCTTGTTCAAAACCATGGAGCAGATCTGATCTTGAAACGGCCTCAGCATGTCTCCATTTCCTCTTTTACCAGGTCTTTGCATTGGCTACCGGTCAAGAAGAGGATTCTTTTTAAATCCCTGGTTCTGGCCCACAAGGCCTTTTTTTGCCTCAGCCCCCAGTATCTTTCGGCTGGGCTTCAGCATTATCTACCTTCAAGAGTCCTTCACTCATCCAAGGCATCACTGGCAGCTGTTCCGAAAGTTAGGCACTTAAGAAAAGGTGGACACTTTCTCTCCTATTTGGCCTCACAAGCCTGGAACCACCAGTCTGCTAAGCTGTGTGCCTTGGTACTGACTTGCTATAACAGAGGAGGTTAAAAATTGGTTATTCGCCTCTACCTGTTGTAATGATAGCTTCTAGTTCTCCAATTTCTTAGTGTCGGGATGCTCTCAGGAGCAGTTGCGTACTTTATAAATACTGCTTATTCATTCATTCATTCAAAAAAAGGACACTAGGCTCTAGGCTTGCACCACAAATTCTCATACCACCTTAACAAAAGAAATCTGTAGGAGGCACTGCTTTCTCAGTCAAAGCCGCCAAGCTCTGGAACTCACTACCAGCCAGCATTCCAAGCCTGCAGGAGCATATACACTTCAGGAGACAGCTGAAAATATGGCTATTTCCAAAATACCGACCTCATTTCACATCCTGGGGATAGAACACAGAACAACAATTGCCCTTCAATTTCGAAATTCATCATTCAACCCACAGATATAACGACCCAACCAGCAAACTACATTCTATATGCGGGTATGCTAATAATGGCTGACCTATGGTTTGCCGGGGTATTAAATAGTTATGCCACCTCATATTTAACATTTCTGGCCCATACTGATACCATAGCACTCAGGAAACAGCAGCTGACTGTAACTTACCCCTCTTACATTCACATAAGACATATCTGCTCCAGAGCTTGTACATCACCAGTAAATTAACGGGCCTTCAATAACTAACGAGATCTGTCACATACTACTGGTCAATCGAAGGACTTTAATCTAGTCCACCACTGCAGGTGCCAAATACCGATACACTATGACGATTTATTTATGTCTCACAATGACACTCTGATAAGTGATAATAGTAACAAACTCTATTCCAGCAGACTGTTCTAGTTTTTTCTCTCCAACCATGTCATCTCAGGACCAAAACTATAAACATTGTAGGTTGGACAATCCAGGGCATGAGCCAGCTGAGCACATTATGATCATTATAAATTCCATAATGCCATGCCGCTGCTCAAAATTGCCAGCAGGTTGAAAACAATGAACTGCATCACTTCATGTACCACTGCTAAGTGCTGCGTCCTATAATACGCCTGGTGGTCCTCAGGCATGGCATAGAAACACTTCCCACAAAGGGTCACCAAATAAAGATAACACCCTTCCATCCACTCGCCCTACGTGGCGTAGCTTGCTGCTCTTCTATGCAAGTGCTTCAGTGCTCCATGTAGGGAAAGTAAGCACTATTTATATATACCAAGACACAATACACGTGAGCAGATCTACAAGAAAGTGCCACAGCATGGCACCATAAGCCCTTTGGCTTCTCTACGCTGCCGGACTTTCAGAGCACAGGAATGCAACATATCTACAATTATAAATCACATTCCTTTGCTCTGCCCTGCGCTGGCACACAAACAGCTGCCAAGCGCCGGCGCAGGCACCCTTGCACCATGGTGCAAGGATGCCTGCGCCATGGGGAGATTGTTTTTGTGCAGGAAGGGGCACCTTCCTGCACAAAAACAATAACTAAAGGCAATTTCCTCTTTCAATGCGTGATGTAGAATGCAGCACGCATCGAAAGAGGAAAAACCGAGGAGAAATTGAAAGATTTCTCCTCGTTCCGCCTCGCTACACCTCCCCTGGGGAGGCGTAGCATTGACACACATTTCCAGATTCACGATTCCACATGAATCTGGAAGTGTCTCGTTCCATGGGTGTTGCTGTTGCGTGGGAACACCCACAGCAACACCAATGGAATGCCCCTTCCACGCAAAGTGCTGCGTGTGAAGGGACCATATTTACAAGGACAGCAAAAGCCACGCAGGGTGGCTTTTCCTGTCCTTGTAAAGATGGAGAAGTGAAATGCGCCACCAGTAGGTCACACGTACTGGCTCAGGGAGGTGTGCTGCTTGGCCCTCCTTCCCTAGTAACATAGACCCTGGGGGATGGGGTCCCTAAGGCCTGAAGAGGCTCGGGAGGTGGGCTGAAGGTCATCAGTGGTGTCATTTGAGATATCATCAGTGTTGTCATAAATGATGTCATAGAACATGTCATGCGATTATGTTGCTGCAGCGATTTTGGCATATTTATCGATTTGCCGCAATTGCCACATGGCCCATCATCTGCAGCATAATCTGCAGATTGTAAAACAAAAATGTTGTTTCTAGCTCAAACGGTTCAAAAGTTATTAAAAATGCAGCAACATGTGTTCCAGCATGGTGAAAAGCCCTATTCAAAACTTGACTGGTCAGCTTTCTGTTGCTTATTGCTATGTTTGAGTGTTAAACTGGTACTAATGAGCTGCGACCAATGCCCAGAGAGTGGTACCAAGTTTTGAAATGACAAATAATGAAGTAATACTACTATAAAATGTTTCGCATTATGCAGTGTGATTTGCCTTTTCCTGCTGCATAATTTACTCAACCCTGTCGCATAATTTGGCCCTCTCCTATTGCATAATTCCAGTGACCCTGGTCATGAGTGATGTCATATGTGAGGCCATAAGAAGTGCATGGCGGGGGTGCAAGTTATAGTTAGCTAACTGTAACTGGTGACTTTCTGTTTTTTTTTTGTTCAAAATGTTAATGAATGAAACTGTTCTTATATTGCGCAAACTTAGCCCGATGGGCGTCAAGGTGCCTAAATCAAATGCAGAAGCAAGGACCCCCCCTCTGCCCTATTCTCTTATAGGTAGGCCCTCTTAAAGAAGCAGGTTTTGAGGGCCTTTTTAAATGACTCAATTGAAGGGAGAGTTTTTATTTCAATGGGGATGGAATTCCAAAGCTGCGGGGCAACCACGGAGAAAGCTCTGGCTCCCCATCTAGCAAGTTTGAAGCGGGGCACAACAAGTTGACAGAGTCCCGCAGAGCGAAGGCTTCTTGTGGGGACATAACGCATTAGAAGAGAGCCAATAGCACTTGAGGGACCTTCTTTCAGTGCTCTGTAGGCCAGACACAGAATTTTAAAAGAAATTCTGTGCTGCACGGGAAGCCAATGAAGGTTTTTCTTGGCCAAAGTGGCAGAAGAAGTTTTCGGAAGGTCCAGGACAAAGCGCGCTGCAGCATTCTGCACAATCTGCAGTCGGTGTACCAGGCTTTTATTGGCTTCCATATATAGAGAATTACAATAATCTAGCCTCGAGCCCACCAGGGCGACTGCAACTTGTTTACGCGCCTGGGGGGAGAGATACCCGCGGATTTTATTCAGTATCCTGATCACACCCCAGCAGGTAGCCACGGTCCTGTTGACTTGTAGGGACATAGAAAGCGAGGTGTCAAATATTACACCTAGATTTCTGGCAGATTGGGAGGGCGTGGGGCAGATGCCAAGAGAAGAAGGCCACCACTCACTCGACCAGACGTCTTGGTCCTTCCCAAAGATCAACACCTCCGTTTTTTCGCCGTTCAGTTTGAGGGAGTTTATAGTCATCCAGTCTGCCACAAACTGCATGCATACCCTGAAACTGGCGGCAGATGTACTGACAGAGGTGTGAGCCAGTGACACCATAATCTGGGTGTCATCTGCGTAGGACACCACCTCCATCCCCTGAGATCTCACTAGTCTTGCCAGGGGGGCCACATAGATATTAAACAGGGTCGGACTTAAGGCCGACCCTTGTGGCACCCCACACTGCAATGACTTGGCAGGGGAGAGGTGGTTCCCAAGCATCACTCTCTGTTCCCTTTCAATCAGAAAGGAATTGAGGAGGCTCAGGGCCGGTCCCCTAACACCCGCTTCCCTCAGCCGAGATGTAAGAATGGCGGGGGAGAGGGTGTTGAACGCGGCTGTGAGGTCCAACAGAACCAGAACCGTGGTTTGGCCAGAGTCCACTTTGCGTCGGACAAATTCTCCTATCTATAACGTTACTTCAACCTTTGGTTTTTCAGTGAGTATATATATATATATATATATATATATATATATATATATATATCGGATCCAAAGAGCTGCGATGGGGAGTCCGTCATTGTCTATGAAACTGCTGTTAACGAGAGATGCGAGGACCTGGGCCAGAGATGTGCCATGCCTTTGACGATGCATCCGTTCCAATGACTGCAATGGTGATGCTGGCCGTCTGTGCCGGGTCCAATCAACAGAGCAGCTGCGATGCATTGGTTCTGCTCGAGGTTGTGCCCCTCAGCTGAGGAGATTCGTTGGTTTAGCTTTGTGTGTGCCACTCAGCGTAGAAGATGCATTGGTTCCGATATAAGCTTCCAAGGGTCCAAGACTGGGGAGGCACCACTTCGACCATGTTCTCAGGAGTGAGCACAAACACTTTAGCACTGGTTAGCAATGGTAAAGTACCCAGAGTCCTAAACCCAACAAAAAAAACGAATTCACTAAAAAGGGGAGGAGGGAGGCAAAAAGTCTGGGGATGACCTTGCACAGAGGACCATTTTAACACCATACATGTGAGAACGATGATGATGTTGTGCGTGTGTGATGTTAACACTGGAAGACTTAAGTAGAATGTTGCAGCACTGAGTTCTGATTATAGTAATCCCATTGCTTCTTGTATTTAGGTTTCTAGCAGTTACAATAGAATTGAGATCGATCCTGAGATCCCATGGAATTCCCAAGATTGACTGAATATCGGAGGCGAGAAGATACACAGCTGTTACGCCTTACCAGGCACCACTTCTAGAACTACGCATGTTGGTATTGAATCAGTGCTAATAGATCTGTGCATTTGGGAGTACTTTCTAGTTCAGGTCTCCTTCCCCACAGTACCTTCGCTAATTGCCTTCCCCCCGTCTGCCCACTCTGATACTCTGCAGTGTTCCTAATTACAGTCGGAACTGTCAAAAATGTGGCTTCTGGGAGGTACTGTTCCCGAGGATCCAAGTTCCTGACAAAGGCACTAGTAGAGCAGCTCTGATACAGGACAGGGACAAACACAAGATGGACTAGGCAAGACATCAAATAAGAAGCAAGCAAATTAGACAAGAAAGCCAACCAGTGGTAAGTAAGGCGGACTTTAAGTCCACTGCAAGTTCTTAGTAAGCGGACAATAGGTCTGTTATAACTTGACAGCTTGCATTGTCTGGCGGGATCGAGCTAATTTCCAGCCAATATCCTGAACTAACCTATTATTAAGTTTCAATAACACTACAGCCATTTTGAAACCAGCCTGGTGGGTTTTAGGAAGGAAATTCAGCTGAACAAAGAGTGGTCAGCAGGGTTAAGCTTACATCCCTGCCTAGCAATAACTGGCTAAAGGGACAGCTAGTAGGTGCTGCATCTGTACCTGTCTGTAGGTGTATGTGTATGTTGGTGTACGTCTGTGTATGTGTTTCTGTGTGTGTGTGTTTATGTATATGTGTGCATATTGTATATGTCTGTTTCCATATGCATATGTTTGTGTGCGTCTGTGTTTGTGTGAACGTGATCTGCTGCACCTAATGAATTCTACAGAATCTGCCCTCGCTCACCTGCGTGCCTTTGTCACATCTACTTACCATAAACAGTTTTCAACAGTTCTCAAACTCCCTCTACTCTTTGTGGCAGTCAGCACTGTGAACCGCCAGCAGAAATGTGGACAACTGTTGCCACTCTTGGCATCACCCGGCCCAAGGCTTCTCACTTTACCTTTGACTGTTCATTGTCGGCCTCTTGGGGCATCTACTCTCGCTGCCAGCTCCCCTGCCAGTAAGTGTCTCACAAGGCTCAGGGCCTGGTCTCCTCATTTCACCCAGTGGTGTAAAAAAACGTAAGTGCCGGGGCTCTCATCAGGAGGCAGCTTGCACCAGCCCATTTCTCCTGTAACGCCGCCTAAAACAGAACCAACTACTGACCATCAAGTGGGGAGAGCTAGTGGATATGGACAGAGCTGCCGACTTCCGAGATGGAGAACCAGGTTCGAATCTCGGCATCGACTCAACATCCTGTGTGATTCAGAGCAAATCATTGTGCCTTCCAAAAATGAATGTGTCCTTAACTAGTGCTCATAGAAATATAGCGACTGTGTTGATGATTAAGTGCCAGTGGTCAGCACCGGAAACCACCGGTTCAAATTAAGCACTGAATTTACCACTCTGCGCTGTCTCACTTGGTGACACCATCATGCCAGGGCTAGTCAAACGATACCCCAAGTTTTTTTTTTCATTCCCATTCTCTCTCTCCTTCAGCCTTGCAGGTCTGACTTTCCCACAGCCGTATATCTCCAGATGGCCCTCTTCACATGCTGAACTCTTCTAAAAGAGAAAACAGTCAGCTATCCGCTCTCCCCGCACCTAACCTTACCCACCCCTGTCCTATTCAAGCCCCACAACTCTGACTCCATGCCTTCCACTAGAAATAGTCCTTAACAACGCCAGACAGGCCTTTTATTCCACCTGGCATTTCCCCACTGGGCTGGAGCCCTTAGGGGCTGGAGTGTAACGCCCAGGAACACTCCTAGTGTCTCAGGCTCTTTCTCCAGGCACCTTCATTACATCAGGCACCGAGGAGAGGGGTGTTTGGGGTTGGGCAGGAGGGGGCGCTTCAAGGGAGAGAGTGAGACAGCAAGGGAGGAGGAAGGTAGAGAGAAAGCAAACAGAGAGAGGACAAATGGAGAAACAGAGGATGGATGGATAGATGGATAGATGGATGGATGGATGGGTTGGGTATGGATGATGGATGGATGGACCTACGGGAAGGTGGGCAGGTGGATGGATGGATGGATGGATGGACGGGCGGGCAGGTGGGCAGGCGGATGGATGGATGCATGGATGGATGGATGGATGGATGGATGGACGGACGGACGGATGGACGGATGGGCGGGTGGGATAGATGGATGCATGGATGGGTGAGTGGGTGGATAGATGGATGGATGAATGGGTGGATGTGTGGATAGAAGGGTGAGGACATAAAGAGAGTGGGGCTCGTTTGAGAATTTTTGCCTGGGCTGCCTTTGGTTTCACCAGGTCCGGCCATACTCTCTAATGTCAGCTTCTAGTTGAGTCAATCATTTCGACCTCAGTAGCTGCTGGCAGGTGTCAGGTACTACACATCTGAAAAACAGTCAACGCCTTATCAATGCACTATTTATAAGCAAAATTGACTACTAAACTTTTTATTCCGACTGGATAAATGTCTATCCATTGCAACATTGGGAGAGGAATTGGCCTAACGGCTAGGGCGGTCCACCTCAAATCTGGGGAACCAGGTTCGAGTCTCTGCAAGGACGCGCAACGTCCTGTGATTCTGGGCAAATCACTTAATCTGTCCGTGCCTAACAAAAAAATAATGTGTCCTCATGTAACACAACTGGTGTTAATGTAAAGCGTTCTGATACCCGATACCTTCGGGTCAAGTTTGCGCTATATAAAACTCGTAAATAAAAAAATAAAACAACCACACAAATCTATTTCTCCAAACAGCACCCGGTGGCCGGCTGTCTCCCATCATATGGCTATGTACAAACCCTTGATCCCTCTTCGAGCACCTCTACCACATACCAAAACCTGACTCGCTACTTTCCCGCACACACTCCACTCTCAGCCAATCAAACCATCTTTGCAATCCACAAGCCTCCACATGCCATGCCCAGGATATGATGATCTTCCGGGTTGGATCTTTCCATTCTGATGAACGTTCACTCCCAGTTTATCTGCCACTCTTAAAAGTCACCATCTTGCGTCAGTTGCTCAAGATGGCCTGAATATCCACCCGGTGACCTGAACTTTGAATGTCTGATGACTTCCTACCCCCTTCTCTGCTGCCCTTCGATGCCTCTGGCCGCCCCACCTATATTATAAATTGCATAGTGCATAATATGCAATACATGTAACATAATAAATGCACTGTCCTGTACAATGGTGCTTGCATCAATTTATCTATTTATTTATAAAGTTTTATATAGCGCGAACAAGATCCCGAAAGATATCAGAGCACTTTACAGAAGGATGGAAGGAAGTTAATATATGCAATAACAACTTCAGGTACGAGTAGAAACAAGAATAATCGCATAATTGCACTACGAATGGGTCAAAAGAGGGCAATACAATAAATAGGTAAATATCGGACTACAGGGGGGAAATAATATGCGGTAAAAAAAGAGCAATATCCAATGATGGTCAAGTGGTTGTAGGGGCAATGGCTTTGAGCAGGTGAGCCTAGCCACATTAAGGTAGGAATTTGTTCATTAGGAATCTTTTGACTTCTAGTTTGAAGTCAGTCGTTGCGGAGATTCTGCGAACTTCTGGTGGCAGAGAGTTCCAAATCTTTGGAGCGGCACCAGAGAAGGCTCAATCATCAATGCATTATCACTTGGATAAATACAGAAAAGATTCATAAACATCTTCCGCCCTCTTTCCAGGACATCAGTTGGAAGTCTGCAGCCTGCTCCATGTGAGAGGTTGATCAGTGCTGAGGTCGAGGTGAACTGGAACCGAAGGAAATTGAGTTCCATTCATTATATTTTAACTTTTCATAACTATTTCCAAGTGATTACTTTCACATTTTGCAGTTAAAGCACCCGCTTTGTATTTTATAATTGTGATTGATAGTCTCTTTGTTGTGTTGTTGCCAAGCTGGGAGAGACCCAACTTTCCAACTTCTAGCTTGTTTCTTCCAGAAAGAGAACAATGCACACTAATTACAAGAAACCACCCTACTCCGTCCTCCTGCCTACTCCACATACTCAGCCAACAGCATTTCACTCTCTACTTACAACCACATTGCCTGCTTACCCTTCCCCCACTAATCCAAAGGGAGCGTTCATTACATGTTTAGGCCAGGGATTAGCCAAGACCTTTTAATTTTAGTAAAATTACACATATATTATACTTATAGGGACTTTCTACTGGCCCTTTTCAACCATTGGTCTGTTGTTCTGTCACTCATATTTTCCTTCCACCCACCACAGCATACAGCATGGGGCAGCGGATCAGCCCACTTCACTATGAGTGACATATCTTTTCCTTCACCAGAGGCAAATCTGCATAAAAAGTATATATATATAGTGCCAGGGGGACATACGGCAATGTGTACTTTTTAAAACAAACAAACAAAATCTTAACTCATTGGTCCCCCCCCTCCCCCCCCCCCCCCAAGAACAAAGTTGCCCACACCCCATGACAAAACAAAACCAGCATAGACAAAGCAAAAAGTCTGTCAGAGTCAGACCCCCGGCCAATGCTTGTTTACTTACACTTCCACCTCGGTTTGCTTCTGTGTCAGATATGAGTAGCTCATGCAATCCTGCTCTTGTCTTTGACTTGTGGAATTTATCGCGTTTTGTTTTTTCTATCGTAAATGCAGAACTTCGTGGTTAGTTTAAACAGTGATGTGAGCTGCCGGAACATGTCACACTTGGCGTGGGACATCATGAAAGCTCGGTTTATTCTTGTGGCAGATCTTATTTTGATATGGTGCCTTATTCATTTCGTATATGTTATACATTTCAAATTACTTGTATTGTTGTCTGACCCATACTAGGTCAGTACATGCACAATGGGGACAGAACCCACACAAAGTGATCTAAACACGGAGAGGACAAGCTAAAAGGGAGTTACCCATATATAACAAGTGCCCATTTCCTACATGACTACTACCCACTGCAGAACCTCCGTTCTAATCTCATATTCCCCCTTTGACAAAACTGTGTGACCCTGAACAAACCACAATCCCTTCCTATGTCACAGGGCCCGATTTATATTTTTATGGGTGGAGATTAAGTCCGTCAAAGCAAAGGAGACCGGCTTTGGATCGTGTCCGCGTGATACAGGGCGGCGGGCTATCATTTTGGCCCACAATATTGCTATTTACAAATTGGGGCGACTGCTACCCCTGTGGTTATACCTCCGGACTTCCAGGGAGGATAACAAGCCACCTCTTGGGCACAGTCACTGAGAAGTATATACTGGGGTGATCTGAGCAAAACCTCCAAATCTAAACGGAGGAGGGGGAAGGGATACCCTATACTTATTGATTATTTGCATATATGCCGGGATTCGCTGTATGATCTGACCCACGTGTTAATACAGAGCCCTGACGAAATTCGAAAGAACAAAACGCGTTGGCTGTGGTGCAAATTTTAAGAAATTAATTTATGGAGTAAAGGATATTTTTGGATACACTTATAGCTTCCCTTGACTCCATCCCGGGTGCACCGCCCCTACCCTTACGTTTAATCTGATTCTGAGTGGAGCAAAAGTGCGGCAAGCTCCGGACGGGTGTGCACCGAAAAAAGGACTTTATTTACCTTGGAATAGAAGTGCTGGGCCTTGGTCAGCCGCATTGGTCTTTTGTAACAATGGAGAAAATGACTCTATCACCCTGAAAGAGTCCCTGTCTGCCAAACTCAAAATGACCACCAAGCTGGTGGTGTCTTCTTAAGCGTCACAGTGGTTCCTGTCAATGCTTTTTATTTTAAGTTGGAGGCACAGCTCTGTCAACATGCCGGAACCATCTTTCAAACATGCTTTTTTTTAAAAAAATCATAAAGTGGGATTTTCGTTTTGAAATTAAAAACAATGTTGCCCCTCGCCATGGCAGATGTCCCAATGGCGAGGGATGGGGGAGGCTCTGGTAGTTTTCATTGTACCTCACTGCAAGAGCTTCCCTGGCAGTGATAAGCAGTGAAAACTGACCTGTTTGTCCGCCCATTTACATTAGGTGGGCGAACTTAGAGGTCAGCCTCCGACGGCCCTAAATTAGGGCTGTCAGAGGGGCCCAGCCATGACGTAAAAGTGTCTATCGTGGTTACACCAAAGATCCGTCCACATTTAAATCGGGCGTGCAGTTAGGATGTCAGAAAGGATACTCGGTCACCATTGTGACACAGCATCCTTACCCCCATCATATATATTGGGGCCCATCGGGAGACGGGGGGGTGGGAAGAACCGACCGGACACAGATGTAGGTGTGATAAAGGCCGCTTTATTGGGAAACAGGTGCATCCTGAAAACATACCCCAACCTTGGCCTTTGCCGTACAAAACTAGGCCTAACTAATTATACATGTACCTGACCACAAACCCCCCACCCCCTCCCCTAAACAGTTCCCCGCCAACAACATAAACATCATTATCAATTACCCAAAACTTGTCTCACAGTTTCAACATCAGCCATATGTACACTCCCTCTCCTCAGCCAGTAAAACTCCTTCCTCCTATCCTACCCCCCCCGTTTAACTAGGAAAAAGCGCCATCCAATAAAAAGTTTTCCGCACCTGCCCCCAGCGACAACACTACCCGAAACCACCTAACCCAGAAAGCACCTGCTTCACAACATCCCCTGCGCATCCCAAAAAGCATCAACCTGAGGTAATATGAATTTTTATGCTCAATTGTGTCCCCTACTACGTACCCCATCGGCTCCATGTACATACTTCAAGTACATGTAAGTTCCCTCCCCTTCTAGCTATGAAGACGCAAATACATTTGCGTCCAACGTTAACATGTCCTCTTTCAGATCCACCATGAATGGGTCGAATATTCAGTTCCTAAGTATGCCTTGCCACCGTCTTTATATGGTACACTTTCATGTTTTTCAGCTCTGGCAAGTTAGGCCCTGATTTCTTCCATTGAGCCTTTTCCCTGCCTTCTGCTTCTGGATACTACAGCCTGGACCTGCATCTGTAACCCTGAACTTTGTCTTACTTCTTGCGCGGCAAGTGGTGCCCGGCTCTGCCTGACTGCCTGCCAAAACTGTATTCAGCCTTCAAGATTATCTGCTCCGCTCCTCGAAAATACATTCTTGTCCAGTAGTTTAGGTAAACATCCCCCAGCTGCAGAGTAAAGGGCCCGGTTTTTCTGTCTCCATGTAAGTAATTCATAGCCTCCTTTTACCATGGTAGGCCCATGGCCCCTCGCATTACACGTAGACACATATGCACGCATTAGCAGTCAGTATAGAATAGCCTCTGCCCGAGAGACCTTTCCTTCTAGATAATACAGTTCTCCAAACACAAGATACCAGATATGATTTAGGAACAAGTCGATCTGACCCACCAGACTTCTGTCTCTAATCCTAGCGCTAAATGTCAAGTCCCCTTCACCCTCCAGTTCCACGTCAGTCACACGTCATGCTGCTGCGCACGCATCTCTGCCATATATTTCTGTTGACACTGCAGGATTCTTCTAGGGATCCACCCACTTGCGTCACTTCTATGACTGAAATGCTGAAATACATGTTTCTTATCTTGTTTCTTTTAGCTGTTACGCCTTCTGAACCCATCACCACTGTAATGATACTATATATACTGTGTACTGTTAATAAATCATTGTAGTACATGTCCATGATCCCCTTCATGCTACCTGGTTCGAACCAATTCCATTTTATGGAATAAAACTCCCTCAAAACCTCAGATGCCACGGACTCTGTGTCTCTTATTTTGATTGAACTATTTTATTGAACTAAGTACCAGGTAATTTTATTTACCACATAAATTGGCACCCCAGATGGGACGCTCCCCCACCTTACTCGCCGGCGGTGCGTTGCAGGCCTAGCCCCCTGCCACAGCCGGACGGACACTCATGCGCATCCGCAGGATTTCCTGTATCTCCCTCAGGCCAACGGAGGTGACTGAGACTGCGACCGACACCCAGACGAGGCGGTGAGGAGTGCGGAGGGTCCCAACCCGAGTCCAGCCGAGAGTGCAAGGTCCGAGGTGTCTTGAGGCCCACCAGTTCCGGTCCAGGGTCCAGTCCAGTGTCAAGTTTTCCGAGGCCTTCTGTTCCGTGCTTCCCGGTGAGTACCATTGCTGGGGACGCATCTAGACGGGCGCATTAGTTTGCCCCGGTCAAGACGAGTTTGGGTACACAGACCCGGTCTGCACTGTTTAGCAGTGTATCTGTGCTGTTTTAGCAGTACATCAAGTAAATGTTACTAGTTAATATGTGGTTTTCTGTTCGAAATGTTTAAATATGTTTTAATGTCGTGGTATGAGTGATTGTTTGATCTGCATTACTGTGTATATTGTATTTATGGTGTTCAAGTTCGAGTAAGTATCAAGTATCAAGGTTCAAAAATGCAGCTGTTCAGTAAGTTACGACAGATAGGAACTAGAAAGGGGATTCTAGAAGAAGCAGTGCCTGTTCCACCTAGGGACACTCCAGGGCACTTTATGTACCACAAGCATGGCTTAGATGCCATACTGTACTTAGACTTGTGGGTCAATTATACCAAACACTTAGAAGAGAAATATAGATGGCCTGTTTTAGGAACATGGGATGCCGAGTGCATCATGAGAGTAGAGGAAGCATTATTGAAAAAGAAAGCCCGACAGTCACAGAAAGACGCCATAGCATTATGGCGTTAAGAATCCCTCCGCCCCATCAGCAGACCAGCTCCAACAGCTTCAGCAGGTCGTGGAAGATGTAGCAATTCCCCACTGTATATATGATCCAGAACCAGGAAAGGGTTCAATGCTCGTGATTTCACTAAGACTAGGAAGATTTGTGTAGTTTCTTGTAAATAGCTCCTTGTAAATATGGCTTGTGAGGAGCATATTCTCATTTAGACTTGTTGTGTTCCTTGTGCATTTCGCCTTGTAAATATGCCTTGTGAAGAGCATGTCATTTTTGGACTTGTTGACTTTCTTGTAAATATGGCTTGTGAATAGCGCCATGTGGATATGGCTTGTACAGAGCATGTTATCATTACGTCAGTCAGGAGAGAGCTGGATCTCTTTCAAGTGCTTGGAGAAAATGTTTTGAAGAAAGGTTAATTTCTTGGATTTAGAAGGCAGTATTTGTTTTGACAAGGTGTTGAGGAATTTTAGCGTTTTTTGGTGTTTGCGGGGGGGGCGTGTTTTTGAGCGAAAATTCGTACCCGTTCCAGTGGAGGGATTTGGTTGCTTTTTGGTGAGGATTTAGGGAATAGCTTGGACTACTGTGATGCAAAATTTGAAAAGGATCCGAGCTGTGGAAGTGGTGGAAAAAGCATGTTTTGTGCGGGGGTGCGATTTGCCATGTTATCCAATGGGCGTATTCAGTTTGCAGATTGAATGGTAAAATGTTGCATGGAGGGTAAAGGAGTGTTTTTGTGAAGGGTTTTGTCTTGGAATACTTGATTTAATGTGTTTAGCTTAGAGGACGGTAAAGTTGTAAACAGACCAGTCGAATTGAGATAAGGGTTTTGCACAGAGGGTGCTTAGATGTTTTCAGGGTTGACAAGAAAATATAAATCAGACCCTTCATAGAATGCGTTTTTATTAGTGTTATAGAACAGTGTGTTTTTTAAATAGGAATGTTTCTACAGAATATTTTTCCCAATGCGAGCTGCCCTTTAGAATAGCGTGTGACAGTTATCCCACTCAATTAGGAAAATGGCTATCTGTGAAATTAATGAACATGGCCCTTTTTGATAGCTATAATACAATACCATCTTAATGCATTGCTATGTGTCCCCTACATTAGTTTAATTTGCATTTAGTTTTAAGACTGACCTATGTACTTTGACAGGCTGCTTCAATTGATGTGTGCAGAGAACAGTCCCCACTAAAATTAGAAAACATGGCCTTTTGAAAAAGTATGAATCTGGCCCTCTTAATAGGTAGAATAGAAAAGTTTGCACACTTACTTATGAAAATATTGGTTATGCAATGCAGAATTAAGGAGTTCGACATGTTATTTTCAAAAAAAAAAAAAAAAAAGGTAAAATATGGTGTGTTTCCATGCCATGAATGTTTTGTTTCCCTTGCAGCTAGTAGCAGTACAGAATTATTTTTAAAATGCTAGCATGTCACTCAGTTACAGAAAAATATATGTCTTTATTAATTAACGTTTTAAAGGTTTGCTTCAGTTAAAGTTAGAAAAGCTCTGGCCTGGGAAGAGATATGTTATGACGTACAAGGAATGTGTTTTTTAACCTTGAGACAGTCCGTCCGAGACCGAGATGGCCTGGTTCCCAGTAAATGATGTTTATATAAAGGGAGGGCTACTGCCTCTTGGAGCCATCCTCCAATTCTTTTCCGCGGACAATTATTGGCTGTTCTCCAGCTGAGTCAGGCTCTTCCTTGCAGCCAGCTTCATTGACTTCAGATAAGAGCATGCTTGCAAATGAATAGTTTTTCCCTCAGTAGTGTAAACAGGATAATTGGCAGGAAGCTTTGCTCCTGCGATGAGATCAACATTTGGCAGTCATTCAATTTTAGATCGCAATGAAGCTCGGCTTCTACTTGATTATGCTTGGATCAGATTCAAGTTCTGATCGCGAACATCTTTCTAGAGGTGGGGGCTGCTTCTCAGAGTAGTGAGGCAGTATATGCAGTCAGACTACCAATCTTTCTCATGAAACAGCCTAGAGAGGGTAGATGGCTTGTCCCTCATTGAGGTTCCTGTAGATTAAAGGGGTCCCTATGTACAAGGTTGTGTACTAGGACAGGACAGTAAGTTTCTGATTGACACAGGGGCCAGCAGAACTACCATCAACCATGAGAGAGGTTCCAGGGGCACCTCTCTCAGGCTCACAAAATATTTCCTTGGGATTTTCAGAAAAGCCTATTGTTAATGAAGTGTCAAAGCCAGTTTCCCTTGGAGTTGGTCCACTGTCACGTACCACAGACTTGGTACTTACCAAATCATGTCCAGAAAACTTGCTAGGTATAAAGCACCTATGGGCACAAGGTCCAACTGACGTAGGTCACATGAACATAACACCACACCGTGTCACTTTCAAAGCAGGAGTAGTACTCCCACATATCAGACAGTAAAAGATACCACCTGATGCCATAGTAGCCTTATTAAAGATTGTTGACGAACTCATTGCACATGGGGTGGTGGTGGAGACTGACTCAAATATATGTAACTCACCTGTCCTTCCTATCCTTAAACGATCAGACCCTAATGCACCACCAGTTTACAGACTAGTAGTTGAACAAATGTGTAGTACCACAATACCCAGTGGTCCCAGACATTTCTTCATTACTGACTGCTATTGATTCTGAAGCATCATTCTTTACAGTAACTGACCTGAAAGATGTCTTTTTCAGTGTTCCAATTCATCCAGGCAGTCAGTATCTCTTCTGACCCAGTTTAAGTGGACGTTGCTTTAAATTATTTTAAAGGTTTTACAGAGAGCCCTAGCATCTATAGTCAAGCATTAAAAAGACAACTTGACAGTATCCAATGCCTGACAACACTGACCTACTCCAGTATGTCGATTATCTATTGATCACCGCTCGAAGTGAACACGAATGTGAACATGCATCACTGACAGTCTTACATTTCCTGGCTGATAAGGGACACAAGGTGTCCCCTTCGAAGTTACAATTCTGTGTTCAGCAAGTGGTATGCCTTGGGCACTTGCTGTCCAAATGGGGGAGACAGCTAACACCCGACCGTATCCAGTTAATTGTAAATATGTCACAGCCCAGAACACAAAAGGAGGTACGGGCTTTCATAGGCCTCACTTCTTACTGCAGACAATGGATCCCTCAGTATGCATTTCTAGCCAAGCCACTTATACAGTTGACAACACAGGAGGCAGCGTCATCGACTGTCCTCCCTTGGACTCAGGAACATACACAAGCCTTTGACGACTTGAAGAAAGCCTTATGTCAAGCACCTGTTTTAGCGACACCATGTTACAGCAAACCTTTTACACTTTTTGTCACAGAACGTGAAGGTACTGCATTGTCGGTCCTCGCTCAAGACCAAGCAGGTTCACACAAACCGTGTGCCTATTTTTCTAGTACATTAGATCCAGTAGCCCAGGCTTCAATCAGTAGCAGCAACAGCTCTAGCAATCAGACAAAGTGATTCTATAGTGTTAGGACACCAATTGACAGTACAAGTTCCACATTCCGTGGAAGTTCTTTTAAACCGAACACAAACTCAACATTTGACTATAGCACGACTGACAGGATATGAATTGACATTGTTTCAGCCACACATAGAAATCAGACGCTGTAACACATTGAATCCAGCTACACTTTTGCCATTAAATATGACAGACCCTTTGGCACATGATTGTGTTGAAGTTGTTACCATTACGACGAAACTCAGACAAGACTTGACAGACACCGCATTACCAGATCCAGACCTGACACTTTATGTGGATGGTTCATGTATGAGAACAAGTACAGGAGAGTTAGTGGCTGCGTATGCAGTAACAACAGAAACTGATGTCATAGAAACACATCGTATTGACACCCTGTCAGCCCAAGCAGCAGAGCTCATTGCTCTGACCCAAGCCTGTATTCTAGCCAAGAACAAGAAAGTTAACATATACACAGATTCCCGTTATGCATTCGGAGTTGTACACGACTTCGGAGTCCTCTGGCAAGAACGAGGTTTTTTAACTTCACACGGTGCCAAGATCCAGAACGGTCCCCTCATTCAAGCTCTGTTAGAAGCAATACATTTGCCTACAGCAATAGCCATCATGAAGTGTAAAGCACATATTAAAGTCACTGACAACATTTCCCAGGGCAACGACCTGGCAGACCGAACAGCCAAGCTTACAGCACAGACTCACACACCTGACTTGACAAAGACAATAGTCCCGACGCCAACTCATTGCATGACAGTTAAGGATCCCGCCCTAGATGTAATTGACATACAGACACATGCTACACCAGACGAAATCAAGAAATGGACTGAACTAGGAGGGATCCAGACAGAACAGGGATGGATGACGAAGGGAAAAGCCACATGGTTTCTCCCCGACTCTATGGTTCAAGTTATTATTACCACAGCACATAGTCCTGCACATTTAGGAGAAAAAGCCATGTTAGACAGTATTCAAAACCTTTGGTTCAATAAACATTTACGAGCAGCAGCAAAACAGAAAGTGCGTACTTGCATGATCTGTTGTCAGTTCAACCCAGGTAAAGGCATTCCTGTAGAGCAAGGTGGATTCCATCCTCCTGATCATCCTTTTGAAGTCCTCCAGATGGATTATATCCAAATGGACAAATTAGTGTGTGCACTAACTAGATGGACAGAAGCGTACCCAGTCCCAGATTATACTGCAACAGGCCTTGTAGAAAGCCATAATCAGACACTTAAGACGAGATTAGGGGTACGCCTATGCCTAAAATAATATCTGATGTTGACAATAATATGCTGACAGATTACCTGGCTTCCTTGATGTCTGCACTACTCTCTCTTCATTCACAGGTTGCCGCCGCCTTCCCTGACAACACCCAAGTCCAGGAGCATGCCATAGTCCCTGGAGATGTTATCTATGAGCGGAACTTTTGACAGATCAAGCCCCCTTGAGCCGCATTGGAAGACAGCGAGGAATGTGCTACTCACCACGAGGACTGCTATCAAGGACGTAAAGGATGGCGATTCTATGGACAATTTGGAACTTTAATTTTGACCAAAAATGACAATGACCCCAGTGACTCAAAACCCCCTTTTCTGGAAAAACTCCGCATCAGGAGTATTAATCAAAGTTGAGGTCTAGCAAGTCAGACAGTTTAATTGTTTAAGTCCTCCCCTAGGTGAATCGGTTAGACCTGATTCTGACATGTACCCGTTAGACCCCAATACAGAGAGAGATAGACAGAAACAGCTCAAGAAACATGAATATTGTAAAACTCTCCGCAGTCACTGTATAGTGACATTATTGATTATGTTTTTTCTGAGCCTCATGATTATTGCTGCAAGTATACTGTTAAACATGTACTATCCTATTTTCAAGCATACACATTCTTCTTCAAATGTCACTATCGAGCACACTTTCAGTGAATTGCCCCCGAATGAATTGTCATACAGACTTGCGCTGCGCAACAATACATTCATTAGGATGTTACACCATTCCCATCAGACCAGCAATGCTACCAATTGTTGGATATGTGGCCGACTCCCCCCCTATCAGAAATACAAGGGAGTTCTGCCCCTCTTTCCGTACCCGTTCACACACAATGGTTCCTGTGGTGCATGGTTTAGTTTAATAAATTCCTTAGATTCTGATTCCGTAGTTTACCAAGGCAATTGGGTATGGGGAAATCTGAACACTGTTCTGCACAAAGTATGTTTCCCTGACAAGGAGGGTCTTCCCAAAAGGACAGGGACAGATCTAGAAAACGAAGTATATGGATTAGGTAACTTTACACTTAACCTCATGATTCTGAATGTTCAGTCCGAAGCCGAATCAGTCCTGCCCTCTATGTCAGTATTACCAGTCAAGGGTGAACTGTGTGTCAGAAAGAATGGTTCCGTACACCTAGGCCATAGCGAATGTACCACTGTAGTTGAATTTAGTGATAAAGGCAAGTCTACATTCAAAGCTTCCCGTCATTCTTATTTTGTCTGTGGCCATACAGCATACATACGTTTACCCCTAGATTGGGATGGTACTTGTTACATTGCATTCCTTCTACCACCTGTTTTCCTAGCTCCTCCTGACTATCATAGGAACTCCCACCTAGTACATACTAGACACAAGAGAGAACTCCCGATTGTCGACTATACTGAAACGGCATGGGAGCAATACACAGACTTCAATAAAGGTTTCTTCCCCTATTTAGGTACTGTATCGAATAGTAAACTGATACGACACTTAACCAGAACCCTTGAAGCAGTAATGAATGAAACTACCCCCGCCCTAGGCAACTTAACAGAGGAACAGTCTGCTATGAGACTTGTTGTTCTTCAAAATCGTCTTGTGCTCGACGTCATCTTGGCCGATAGGGGCGGAGCCTGTAGAGTCATCGGATCGAGTTGCTGTATTTTCATTCCACAAAACGCACCTTCAGTATATAAAGCCATTACCCGTCTTCACCAAATTGCAAGTCAGATACACCAGAATCCAGGCACCTGGACTTGGTCCGGTTGGTTCTGGAGCGTGTTATCCGCCTGGGGATGGAAGGTCCTATCCTTCCTGGGTATTGCCCTTCTCATATTATTCAGTTGTTGCCTATGTTTACAATGTGGGCCAGCGATTTGCGGCCTGTGTGCCACATCATGTATTCCCCATTCAAGTTCAAGTTCAAATTCCCGTCAGAAAAAGGAAGAGCAAATGATGTTATATGAACAAATAGATGGATTAATGAGGATTGATATATCATGAAGGGTCCGTAGGGGACAAGGAGGGAATGAGGTAATATGAATTTTTATGCTCAATTGTGTCCCCTACTACGTACCCCATCGGCTCCATGTACATACTTCAAGTACATGTAAGTTCCCTCCCCTTCTAGCTATGAAGACGCAAATACATTTGCGTCCAACGTTAACATGTCCTCTTTCAGATCCACCATGAATGGGTCGAATATTCAGTTCCTAAGTATGCCTTGCCACCGTCTTTATATGGTACACTTTCATGTTTTTCAGCTCTGGCAAGTTAGGCCCTGATTTCTTCCATTGAGCCTTTTCCCTGCCTTCTGCTTCTGGATACTACAGCCTGGACCTGCATCTGTAACCCTGAACTTTGTCTTACTTCTTGCGCGGCAAGTGGTGCCCGGCTCTGCCTGACTGCCTGCCAAAACTGTATTCTGCCTTCAAGATTATCTGCTCCGCTCCTCGAAAATACATTCTTGTCCAGTAGTTTAGGTAAACATCCCCCAGCTGCAGAGTAAAGGGCCCGGTTTTTCTGTCTCCATGTAAGTAATTCATAGCCTCCTTTTACCATGGTAGGCCCATGGCCCCTCGCATTACACGTAGACACATATGCACGCATTAGCAGTCAGTATAGAATAGCCTCTGCCCGAGAGACCTTTCCTTCTAGATAATACAGTTCTCCAAACACAAGATACCAGATATGATTTAGGAACAAGTCGATCTGACCCACCAGACTTCTGTCTCTAATCCTAGCGCTAAATGTCAAGTCCCCTTCACCCTCCAGTTCCACGTCAGTCACACGTCATGCTGCTGCGCACGCATCTCTGCCATATATTTCTGTTGACACTGCAGGATTCTTCTAGGGATCCACCCACTTGCGTCACTTCTATGACTGAAATGCTGAAATACATGTTTCTTATCTTGTTTCTTTTAGCTGTTACGCCTTCTGAACCCATCACCACTGTAATGATACTATATATACTGTGTACTGTTAATAAATCATTGTAGTACATGTCCATGATCCCCTTCATGCTACCTGGTTCGAACCAATTCCATTTTATGGAATAAAACTCCCTCAAAACCTCAGATGCCACGGACTCTGTGTCTCTTATTTTGATTGAACTATTTTATTGAACTAAGTACCAGGTAATTTTATTTACCACAAACCCATGGGCCAACTACCCCCTCCTCCCCCCGAAAAAACCTGCCCTAAGGGTGGGAGGGTGGGACAACGCTCCAACTATGCCCCCCGGCTGCTGGGTCACTGTCCCACGAAATGGTGCACAGTGACCCAAAATGGCCGGTTTTATTCTTTACAGCCCAAAAGGAGCCCAACCCTACTAACTAGCCCAACCAAGCCCATGTCCCTTCCTGTGTCCCATTCTATTTCTTCCCCCCTCCCTTCCTCCCGGGGCCCCAAACTTCCCCGGGGGGGAGAGCCTCCCTCCGGTCGGCCACCCCCAGCAAAGCCCCATTGGGGCCCATCGGGAGACGGGGGGGGGGGGAGAACCGACCGGACACAGATGTAGGTGTGATAAAGGCCGCTTTATTGGGAAACAGGTGCATCCTGAAAACATACCCCAACCTTGGCCTTTGCCGTACAAAACTAGGCCTAACTAATTATACATGTACCTGACCACAAACCCCCCACCCCCTCCCCTAAACAGTTCCCCGCCAACAACATAAACATCATTATCAATTACCCAAAACTTGTCTCACAGTTTCAACATCAGCCATATGTACACTCCCTCTCCTCAGCCAGTAAAACTCCTTCCTCCTATCCTACCCCCCCGTTTAACTAGGAAAAAGCACCACTCGAAAGCCCCATACGGTTTTCGACCCCCCCCTAGGGCCCCTGCACCTTTGGATACCTGCGCACCCCTATTGCCCGGTCTAACGCCTCCTTCAGTTGCACGATATATAGCTCCATCCCATATCTCGACAAATGTACACCATCCTCCATGAAAAAGTAGACCGCCTCATACTTCAGTTCCGGGTGCTCCATCCTCCCCACGCCTTCCTTGTCACAGAATGCCCGCATCTCTCTGTTAATCTTCCTCCTAGTCCTATCTATAGCACCTGGCCTCTCCGCTCCCCTCCAACACCTCCTGGGTACGAATTCTGACCAGATGACATAGCACCCCGCCCACTGCCTCCTGATCTCCAGCAAATCCCTCCTCATTTGTTTCACCAGCGCCAGCCCCTTGCACTGCACCAAGTCGTTTTCCCCCAGGTGAATAACCACCACATCTGGGCAGACCCCCCCCGCACAACATTGTTCAAAACCGGCACCAACTCGTGCCAACACATGCCCCCTTTGCCCCTCCAATGACACCTAAACAAATTCTCGTCCAGCTCCAGATTGAGGTTCCTGCATTTTTCCCACTCGGCCCTCTCCGCTTTTTTTACAAACGAATGGCCCACCACATATATGGACATTGCTGCCGCCGTAGGCCCCGCCACCGCACCTGCAAAGAAACATATGTAAGCAGCGAGCCCAAACATCCATGCTAATCCACCACTACCCCTCGCAACCTAACATATGCCTTATAGCAGTCTGATTTCCATCGCCCCAGCCGTTTGATCTCCTCCTTCCCCCAGCCCTTCCGTGCTGCCTCCGTCGCCGCACCGATGCGGAATGAATGCGTTCCGAACTCCCCCGGGTACTCACCCATAGACCGCAGGGCGTGCCGCAGGACCCACAACAACTGCGCCGCCGTCACACGTCCCCCCCCTCTCCTGCCAAAAACCTCCGAACCATCCTGTACCCCTCCTTCTGCCAGCCGTCTCCCCCACTCCGCCGGACACACCTCCTCCGTTCCCTCCGGACCCAACAACACCCACGTACCCTTCCCCCGCTGATCAGTCTTGGACCGCCGAAGCCGCACCGCAACCTCCCGGCCTCTGAACTCCACTTCCCCCCACGTCAACCCCGTACCTCCCCTCAAACCCACCAACTCCGACACTCGAAAGGCTCCAAAATACAACCACGACATCAATGTGGAAAAACGCACCGTCTCCGCCCAATCCCTGCACACCAGCGGTAACTGGCCCACCAGGCCTGCCAACATGTCCTCCGTAATCGGCCGCCTCTTCCGCGCTCGAGCCCCTCTTTCCCTCTCCCAACCTTCCAGTAGTCGCCCCCCCAGTTCTCCCGCCGAGGGTGCATACCCCCACCACAACTTGCCCATGAAGGCCACTCCTGCCAGTTTACCCGCGATGGTCACTCTCGCCAAACCTTTGTCCATTAACCCCAGCATGAAACGCACCACCTGCTCCTCCCGACACCACTTGCCCCGCTGCCTTACCGCTCCAAAGCACAGAAATTCCATCCAAGCCTGCTCGTAACTCTTCCATGTGGACGCTGCCAGGGACGACCTCACCAACTGAACGACCCACGCTCTCCCACCAACCACAGCTCCTTCGGCACCTCCGTCTTGACCGCCGCCGCCTCCGTGGCTAGCCCATGGAACCTCCGCCACTGAGAACGAGACAAAGCATCCGCAATGTCATTGTCCACTCCCGGCACATGCTGAGCATGGAACAAGATATCGTGTTCCAAACACCTCAAGACGAAAACGCGCATCAGCTTCAGCACCTGTGGTTCCCTCGCGGACTGCCGGTTCACCACCTGCACCACTGGCATATTGTCCACCTTGAACAACACCCGCCTGTGCGCCAACTCCTGCGCCCACACTGTCACAGCCACCACCAGCGGGAAAAGCTCCAAGAATGCAATGCTCCTACCCCCTGCCTGCCACTGCTCCGGCCATTGCTCCGCGCACCATCTGCCCGCCCAGTAGAGTCCAAAGCCTCCGACGCCTGCCGCATCCGATGACATCATCACGTCCCACTCCCAGTCTTCCGGGGGTGCCATGGGCACGCCATTGAACCGCTCCAAAAACGCCAACCACATGGTCAGATCCTCCCTCGAGCCCGCCGAGATCCGCACATGATGATGCGGCAGTGTCAGACCGGACAACGCCAAACCCAGCCGCCGACAGAAAGTCCGCCCCGCGCGCACCACGCGGCAAGCGAAATTCAAATGTCCCAGCAACACCTGCACCTCGCGCACCAACACTTTTCGCCGGGCCAACATGTTCTTCACCAAGTCCACCATCACCGCCCGCTTTTCCTCCGGCAGGCGTGCTTCCATGGCCGCCGAGTCGAGCTCTATCCCGAGGAACGACAGCACCGTGCTGGGCCCTTGCGTCTTCTCTGGCGCCAACGGAACCCCCAGGTGACCCATCAGGTCCGTAAAACTGTCCAGACTCTGCTGGCAGTCCGTCGAACCGGGTCGACCCACCAGGAAGAAGTCGTCCAGGTAATGCGTAATCGCCTCAGAGCCTGTGCGCCAGGAAAAAGCCCACTGCAAAAAGGAGCTGAATCGTTCAAACAAGGCACACGACACGGAACACCCCATAGGAAGCGCTCTATCCACAAAAATGAGCCCATCCAGCTGAATCCCCAGCAACTGATGATCCGCCGGGTGAACCGGCAGCAACCGAAAGGCCGATTTTACATCGCATTTTGCCATAAGCGCCCCCGGACCCGCCGTCGTCACCAACCTCCTCGCGACGTCAACGGACGAGTACGACACGGACGCCAACTCCGCCGAGATAAAGTCGTTCACCGACGCGCCCTCCGGCCACGAGAGATGCTGAATCAGCCGGAATTGGCCCTGCTCTTTCTTCGGGACCACTCCAATGGGTGAGATGATCAAATCCGGCAACGGCGCCTCTGCAAAAGGCCCCACCATCCTTCCCTCCTTTACTTCCTTAAAGAGCTTCTCCCGGACGATACCGTTGTGCGCGTTCACGGACTTCAGGTTCTCCGCCCACCGAGCGATCCGCGGACCCTCGTACCCCAACCGGAAACCCTCCCTGAAGCCCCGACGCAGCACTGCCGCATCGTCCGCCCGCGGATACGCTTCCAACAACGGCTCTAGCCGATCCAGCCTAACCGGTGTACGAGCCTTTTCCCAGGGTACTTGCCCCCCCCTACCTCCTCCCCTCCCCCTGCTGGGCCCGGGAGCCGGGTACTGGGCCTGTGCTGGGCCTCCCCCAGGCCCCCAGCATCGCGCCTCCGGGTGTCGTCTCCCACATGCGGAGCACTCGTGCCGAAAACGGCACACCTGCCGGAGACAGGAACCCCTGTTGAAATCCCAGCAGGTCCCGACACTCTGACTACTTCCAGCTCCCCCCGCCCCCACCCCTCCACGGGTGGGGCGGGCCGAAAAGGGGGGCGGCGCTAGTGGCAACCCACTGGCCGTGAAAATGGTGCGGCCAAACTTTGCCCCACTCATCGTCTGTTGGTAGAGGTCGGCATCCAACTCCCCCCACTTTGCCTCCGGATCCGACGCCATGCGCGCCCGAAACTCCTCATCGTAATGCGACCAAGCATTCCCTCCGTAAGTCACCTGTGCCCGTCGCACCACGTCCATGTACTTGAACAGCGCGACCGCCCTATCTTGGTACTTCTCACAGTACACACTGGCATAGATCAGGAAAGCTGCCGACCAATTCTCAATAGTGACAGGCACCTTCGGACGCCTAGCTAATTCCTGCTCCTCCTCCTTCGACCCTTCTTTGGCCATCAACTCCCTGTGAAGCAACCGCAAGATCTCCACATACTCCCCCTTCCATATCTTTGCCTTAGTAGCCAGCGACAAATGGGCCCCCAGTGGCTTCGCCACTCCCATGTACGGCAGCTTCTTGACCGGCACCTCACAGCTCTCCTTCGCCCCGACGCTGGACGCCGCCGACCCGCCGGCCTTCGCCGCTTCCCCCGCCGCCGTACTCACCGACGCCGCGCCCCCTACCGCCTCCGTACCCACCCCCGCATCCGCTACGTATCTGCCCTTCACCAATCGCACTTCCTCACCGCCGCCGGCATCTGTCCCCACTGACCTCTGGCATCCGCCATCCACACCCCCACCCGCCTGGCCTCCATGAGGCCCGCCCAAGCCACTCCCCGACCCCGTACTGGTCTTACCTGGCGTCAAGGCGTGCGTCCTCACCGGATCCCGCCGCCTAACCAGGTCTGCTGGGGGGGCCGTCACTCGCTGCACCGATTGCCGGGGGCATACCTGCAAAATACTGCCAACAACATTACAGGTTCCCCCCCCGTCCTCCCGAAGTTCCCCATCTTCTTCCGACTCCATCTCTCCATCCCCGCCCCCCATGACCGCTCCTGTCGACATCCTGCTCAGACCTGCCTTGTCCCTACACGCAGCCATCGATGTCCCCAAATCCACACTCTCCCTTCTCCTGTCTCCAGTTTGGTAATCAGTATTGCCTGCCAGATTGCTGCTCCATCCCCGTCCCCCGGCGGCCGGAGCGACCCATCGGGAGGGGGGCGTTGGAGACCTATGACCCTGCCATCCGCTGTCCGCACACACATGGTCCCTCGGTGGAGCGCGACCGCCCGTACTAGGCAGAGCCGGCCCATCCTCTCGGCGGGTTGGAGCCGCATGCTGCTCACCCGAGCCCCTTACCAACTGCTCCTGCCAAGAGAAAAACGGGGAAGTCCAGCATGCCGGGGCAAAACCAAAACCGTCGCCACCCCACCCACCTCTCCCCCCTGCCGCCGAATGCCCCCCCCGCCGCGCCAGAAACCCCCCCAACCCCCCTCTCCCCACCCCCAACCCCCTGCCTCCCCCCGTCCCTCCCACCCGCCCCCCCTTGTCCCCCAACCATCCCCACCTCCCCTCGGTCCCCCTCCGCGACCCCCCGTCGCCCCCCCGCAACCGACATCTCTTCCGCCGCACCCCCCTCTCCCCCTCCCCCCTCCCCGTCCAGCCCTGACCCCCGAGGCATCCCCACTGCCCCACCCCTCCCCCCGCCGCCACTCCTCGCCCCCCTCTCTGCCCCACACCCTGCCCCGCGCCCCGAGGCGAACCCGCCCTACTGGGACCCACTATGTCCTCCTCTCCTGAAGACCCCCAATCCAGACCGCCCGCACCCCCCTCACCCTCCCCCACCTCCTCCTCTGATTTGTCTATCAGTACCGGCAAACCCCCCCCTGACTCTCCCTGCCCCCCTGCTCCCCCCTCCCCCACCGTGTCCTCGATCCCCCTTCCTTGCACCCCACTCCCTTCACCATCATTGCCCCCCCGCGCCCCCCCTGTCTCCCCCCCACCCGTGCCCCTCTCCTTCACGTACTCCCCCCGCCTGCCCCCCGTCTCCCCCCACCACCCCCCCCCAGCCTGGTGCTCTTCCTCGTGGCCTGTGATGCCTGCACGCCCCCCGTCCCCTGGCGGGCCCTGTCCCCCCCCCCCGCGCCTCCCGACCCCCCCTCACGTATGACTCCGCTCCCCCCCGCCCCCCCCAGGCCCCCCGCTCCCTCCGCAAATACAAGCGGCGCCTTCCTCCGGCCACCGCGCCCCCTCGCTGTGCCTCCTCCCCTCTTCTGCGCCCCAGCCGCCTTCCGACCGCCGCCTCGCGCCGCTCCACCCCCAGCTCCCGCCCCCTCCCCCTTCCTCGCACGTGACCGCGGAGGCTCGCACGCCGCCACCGATGCCGCGGCGCCGTCTGCAGCGCGCCGCGGGGGCCTTACCCTGACATCGTCGCGCAGGAGATCCGTCCTGCCCGCCTCCCCCAGGAGGCGCAACGCTTCACGCACCCTGGGATCCGCCATCGCTACCGCCGCCATCAACCAGCAGGTACTCTCCGCCGCCTCACCGTCAAGCCTCCTAAAACCCTCGCCCGTCACACACCAGTCGCCCCAGTCGATGCCCCGCTCCCTACAGCTACCAAAGTGCCACCGCTACCAGGCCTTAATCCACCCTAACAACGCTACCACTCCAAATCAACAACGCTCCAACTATGCCCCCCGGCTGCTGGGTCACTGTCCCACGAAATGTGTGTATGTATGTATGTATGTATTGGCATTTATATAGCGCACTACCTACCCGTAGGGTCCCAAGGCGCTTCGACCGCTGCGAAACCCTTCCTGGCTTCCCTGAGAGATGGTCCCTTAATGGGTATCTCCAGGGTGAGACCAGGCATCCCCGGCGGTCTGGTGGGGCCGCTAGTGAAGATGAGGCAAGCTAATGCCCAGAGTTGCCGAGTGTGATCACTGATCAGAGTGGGCACCGAGGCGAGAGAATTATCGAGTCCGCTGACCCTGGTCCAGAAACCTGCCGTGCCGGGAATCGAACCCTCGTCCCGGGCCGTCCTCTGCTCTCGGGTCTGCCGCCTCTAACCAGTGAGCCACACTACTTCACTAAATGGTGCACAGTGACCCAAAATGGCCGGTTTTATTCTTTACAGCCCAAAAGGAGCCCAACCCTACTAACTAGCCCAACCAAGCCCATGTCCCTTCCTGTGTCCCGTTCTATTTCTTCCCCCCTCCCTTCCTCCCGGGGCCCCAAACTTCCCGGGGGGGGGGGGGGGGAGAGCCTCCCTCCGGTCGGCCGCCCCCCCCCCCCCCCCCCCCGCAAAGCCCCATCGGGCCCTCGGTTTCTTAATCTACAGAGCCGGGAGCGTGCAGCGTGATTTGGTTCAAACTAGCTCTAAAACCAAATTCTCGCTTGTTATTTTTTTCACATATGTTAGGCCTTTTTATATAGCACCGGCCTAAGTGCAAGGCGCAGCAAAGCCATATAGAGAGTCCTTATTTTGACAGGCACATTTACAATATTACCTGATTACCTTTCATATGGCGGGCTCACATTATGATGCATACTCGAGGGTAAGATGTGCAGTTTATTTTTACATATTGACACTAAACACATTTTCAATGTTACCCTATTAGACACAGACATTTAGCGCACTTTGTCTAGAGGTACACAATTTAGCTAAGTGTCGATACCAAGGAACTCGCGTCGGGGGTCACAGGTCAGCTCAGGAGGGTCTTTCTCAAAAGTTCAATCATATATTTCCAAAACAAGCTGTCGTCGTGCCTTCACGTGCGCAGCGCCTTGAGTGAGCGCCCCTGCCTGGAACCCTCTTCTCAAGTTCAGTAACCGTCCTTGTTTGGATTCGATTCGTGTCCTGTAAATGTCTGAGGGCTCGCGTTTCCGCGTCACCAGCTGCAGCAGAATGCATTTTTTGAACAATTCAATAATATGATTGATTGCAGTGTCCGCCGTGTGTGGGTGGGGGCGTGGGGTCTGCTGGTAAGTGCGTGAAGGTGAGCTGTCGTGGCCTCACCATCCATGTGTAGGTGGGCTGTGTGGGGTCGTGTCGCCCTCTGCCGGTGAGTGCGTGAAGGTGAGTTGTCGCGCCGTCCCCAGGGCTCCAGCAGGACACCCCCCAGTCCAGTCCCAACCCCCTCCAGGAGAGCGGTGGCGGCCAATGTCCCTCCAGGCCGGGCAGCAGGTGTGCGCAGAGTCGGCTTTCAAGGGCTTTTCCAAAGCAAGAATGCGAGCCCGCGCTCAGCGCCTTGAGGCCTGACAGTGATTTATGGAGGAGCTGCAGGGAGAGGCCGGGCGCCAGGGCGCAGAGTGCCACCTCCCGGGAGCGCAGGTAACATGAGTGTGAGCCGGAGCAGGTGGTCCGGGCACGGGGGAGAGGGGCCAGGCGAGGGAGGGGGCGAGGAGGAGGGGAGCAGTGACATTGTGTTAAGACGCACACACTGGGAGGGAGGGAGGGAGGGACAGGTACTGAAGGGTGAGAGGAGGCAGGGGTGAGAAGAAAGAGTAACATTGGAGAATAAAGAATAAACAAGAGAGAACAGTGATTGGAGAACACGGGAGACAGTAATGAAGATATAAGAGGAAGAAATAGTAACAGGGGTGAGAGAAGGGAGTGCATCAAGCAGCCACAGTAAAAGAGCATGTGGAAGGGAAAGGGGCATTGGCTTTATTTGGGACTGGTCTATAATATCACCCCTCACCATGGGAGGGGGGAAATAACGTGTCAGAGGCGTCTCCAGCAGCGACCTGCCTGATGGGTCTGTGGATGAGGTTGTTTATAGTCCTGATTCACATGGTCCGTGACTGGCTACCCGCCCCTCCCAGCTTCCCACACCACACCTTGAAGGATTGACATAAGCAAGTTGTCTTTGGAAGGCGGGGGGGTCAGGGACCCCCCCCCCCCCGGCCGTATTTATTATACAAAACAATAAAAGTATGAATATCAACATTACATCAATATGTTAGAAAAACAAAATTCATGACATTAGATTACAGTATTGAAGACAAATATCAAAGGCTAACCTTAACAAAAGTCTAATACAGCGTGTTTCCTATCCGAATCTAGCATCCTGCCTGAATTTTGCATTCTAACATTTCTGGCCCGACGGCAAGGTCGCTAACCGGTGTCAAGTCCTACTAACCACACCCTTACCTACAGGTGCGCATGCGCGACAGGGGACCGCCTACCCCGTCGGCATCGTGAACTCCATTTAACCAACAAGGAGGGCCCTTACACTCTGCGTCATTTGCTGACGTCATGATGTATGTGCGGGGTGGCTACTGGCCTAAGGAAAGCGTGACTCTCTCCCCCGCATTTTTAGCAGCTAGCGGATATTCCTGCCCCTGAAGTTCTAGGAGGGACCAGTGGCCCCTCCCCCTGGGCTGCCCCCTCCGTGGATGGTGACGCCCCTCCTAGAACCTTAAATTGCTGCTCACCGATCATGACCTTACCGCCTGACCAACCCTAATAAATACGACGATGAACCTAGAGAAAAAAGGAGAACCTCACTAAAGGACAACTATACTCAACTAAAACCAAACCATAGTAATCCAAAGCATGCTGTACTAATGGGAAAAAGGCCTAACCACACATAATATTACATTTTTTATGACAACATAATCACAGCTATAACGGGAAAAAGGCCTAAGCATACACAACCATATTTGATCACAACAAATCACATGCTATAAACAGGAAAAAGGCCTAAGTTCATACAATCATGTCAAACCTCCTACACATGTAACAGGAAAAAGGCCTAAGTACAAACTTACATAGTACCTACGACTAGCATTGTTTAGTAGCTTGCTTTTTGGGGCTGGTGGGTGGGGAAAATTACACGCCCCGAGCGTGGGGCACACAAGGTATGCGGGGAGCGAGCCAGGGACAAATAGGGCACCCAGCTCGCTCCCCGGGCCTCTTAAGGGGCTACAACACCAGGGGGTCGCCGGCCCCACCGGCCCGCCCCCCAGCCGACCCGCCCCCCTGCCCCGGAAGTTGTCCAACTGCTTCCGGGTCACGGGGGAGGCATCAGCCAATCGGTGGTGGGGGCGCGCCGCGCGTGTCATCGACCCGCGACACCCCCCCACCACCGAGAGGGCGGAGGAGGGGGGGGCGCCGCACCGCCATGTGGGCGGTAGGGCCGAGCGGCCCCCCTTTTCAAGACCTATCTCTGATTGACACTCGCAGCTTAAGTTATATTGAAACAATAGGCTGTTCAGAGCTCATTCATTAGAATCTATCATGTCCTAGCCCCCGCTCCCCATTCGGTTCCTCACTTCCCCTCTCCCTTCTCCGCTCCTGCTCTTTCCAGCTTCTGTGCTCTGCCCTCACCGGCCCCTGTCCTTTGTCCCCACCCTGTTTTTCTGTGAACCTCTTCCCTCGACACTTGAGGCCAAACTATTTTGTCTGATGCCCGATGGAGCTACCTGGTTTAGCTATAGGGGAGATGGGCCGTGGATTCCCTCCTTGGTCGTCACCTACCCAGTCAGTCTTTAGACAGACTTCCTTTCGTCTCTACTGCTGTCTCTTCCCTTATCCTCACTTTCTCACCTCCCCTATCTCCCACTACTTTTCTCTCTCCTTTCTCTCCTCTCCTAATGTATTGCTGATTGTTTGATGTAATGTGTAATTGTTGATCTTTTTCTGTTATATTGTTGAACCACATTGTTGCACTTCCTTTCGTCTCTCCCGTTGTCTCCTCCCGCATCCTCCCTCTATTTATGGCTCTCCTTCTCCCCTCTCTCAATGTACTGAGACTGAACTATTTTGTCTGATGCCCGATGGAGCTTCCTGGTTTAGCTATCGGGGAGATGGGCCGTGGATTCCCTCCTTGGTCATCACCTACCCAGTCGGTCTTTAGACAGATTTCTTTTCGTCTCTCCTTATTGTCTCTTCCCTTATCCTCCCTTTCTCTCCTCCCCTGCCCCCTCCACTACTTTTCTCTCTCCTTTCTCTCCTCTCCTAATTGTATTGCCTATTTTTTGATGTATTGTGTAATTGTTGAACTTTTTGTGTTACATTGTTGATTCTCATGTAAAGCGCTCTGACACCTTCGGGTCTAGCCAGCGCTATATAAAACTCTTTAAATAAATAAAATAAATACATAAATAAAGAATGGGAACAAGTGGTGTGAGAGAGGAAAGATGACCCAGAAATAACGAAACAATGAAAAAGAAAAATGACTGCAAAGCATGACATACCCTCATAAAACGTTCGGAATGGATTATAAAGAACAGCATGTTAACATTAAGAGCAACTTATGTGTACGGGTACGGGGCAGTTCATTCTTACATGCAGGGCTTTAAGTGGGATAACAAAACTGGGGGGTCTCTCAAAGGAGCGTGGCCAATGTAATTAAGGGCGTGGCGTAAAAGCACGTAAACTATGAATCTGTGCTTAGCAAAAGCAAGTAAACTAAAAATCTGTGCTTAACATCGCAAGCCACCCAACTTTTATTTTGCTGTTTCTGTCATTGCATCCAGATATATGATACAGCAAGTAACATCATACCTACAACAAGTCAGGACTATTGGCTTTGTCATTGATTGTTAGTTGCATCAGATAAATAAGCAGCAACTGTGGCTTGTATATAATTTTGAAAAAGCTTCCACTTGAAGTCCTGGTGACACCACGACAATGTTGCTGCTCCTGAGTTTCAAAAAGAAAAGGAAAATCTAGAGAGAAAAGGACACTCTTTAAAGGATTTCCCTTCTCCTACAAGACTCATCTGGCATGATGTCATGCCTTAACCTCCACTCGTGAGAAGTGAGCAGTGCACACAATGTGCCTACTGTCACTACAGGCCGGTAAGAAATGGACCACCTGTGCCAGGGCACAAAACAGAGCCCGATAGAGACCCCCTTTAAAGAACTGCTGGTGCTCAGACCCGGTGAGACCCGGCCCACTTAAAGCTCTGCTTGCATGTCTGTGATTATCAGAAATGTGTCACACCTGCGGATCATTGCTTGTAGTCTTGACCTTGGCTAGAGTGACTGTCCTGTACTCAGTTGAAGTCACTCTTTTCCCTGCAGCAGAATGATATCATGGTCCATTGTTTCAAAGAGCTGTAGCTTCTCAGCCTCAACTTTCCAAGTTTACTGAGGGGAATGGCTTCGTGTCAGAGCGACCATCTGGAGGCGGACTCAGTCACAGCCAGTGCTCATCTGGGGTGACCTGAAGCTCACTGTGGAGGAGAACGGAGTGGCTGCCCTCATGGTTCTAATTTGAACCTATTGGCGGCATTTGACACTGTCAATCACCAGACGCTACTGCAAAGACTCAGGCATCTGGGAATACGAGGAAAACTCTAAAATGGAGTGCATCTGACCTCAGAGGCAGACAGAGCGAAGCATACCGACCACCGTTCACACCAGCCCCTTACACACCAGCCCCTTCCTCAGTCCATCATTTCTCCTCGGTTATTCAACATCTACTTAATCCCTCTACCAGATCTGAGTAGATGGTTCAACTTCACCTGTTACGTCCATGCAGATGACACGCAAATCATAATGAACAGACGCAGTCGACCTCTGCAAGTCACAAGTTGACCTCTGCCTCTGAACTTTTAATGCATGGCTGATGAGCAACCACCTAAAGCTCCACATCCCAAAGACAGACGTCATGACCCATGGACGATGGCACAAACACCAGCCTATTACCATATGTTTCAGATAACTCAAAGCCCTACAAATATCAAGAGAAGTCAGAAGCATTGGACTCAGACCTATCCTTGATGCCACGTCAACAGTGTCACATAGAGCACCTTTTCCACCGTGCATCACATCTTTCCAACCTTGGATGCCAACAAAGTTACAATCTGTCTTCACACGTGTAATCTCCAAGCTTGACTACGACAAAAGCCTGTATCTTACAGGTAGATTCATCAAGCCGAAATCGGCTCGCAAAGGGCCAAATTCTGAGAATCTGGCCCTTTGCGAGCGCTATTTTTGCATTTGGGATTCATCATCCCAAATGCAAAAATCGCAATTCTAGAAATCGCTAAATTGCGATTAATTGCATTTAAAGAATCTCAATTTGAGATTCCTTAAATGCAATTCATGACCATTTAAAAATTGCGAATTCGCAATCTGGGGCCGCTATTTACCGCGAAGTCTAACTATGTGGTAAGTAGCAAAAACTTAGAAAAATGCACTTTAGTGCATTTTTCTAAGTTGTATGTTACACACACACATGTCCTTTGGACATGTGTGTGTGCAACACCAGTGTACATTACCATTTCAGGGGTGCTACAGGGTGTCCTTTGGACACCCTGGCACCCTTGAAATTGCTTCCTTATTTGCGATTCCCATTCATTCCTACGGGCCTTTAGGCCCATAGGAATGAATGGGAAAGCCATTCCTTATTTGCGATTAGCAATTAGCGAATCGCAAATAAGGAAGCAGTAGAAATCGCATAACATATTGCGATTTCTACATGCATCCCATTTTGCGAGTTTTTAATAGCGAATCCTTAAAATTCGCTATTAAGGACTCGCAAAACATGACCATGATGAATCTGGGGGTTAGTGCCCCCCAATTTCACCACAGGCAAAATTCAACCAATCCAAAGCGCAGTTGTGAGACTCCTTCTCTGCCTCACTCCCAGAGGGCGCATGGCAGCTGTCCTGAAAGCACTCCACTGGCTCACTGAAGTTAGATGAAGAATGCTGAAGGCACTTTGCATCATTCACTGAGCTTCCCAAGAAAAGGAACTATACATTGAATTCAAGCCGTACAAAAAATAATTCACACTGTGCTCCAGGTTTGCACGCCGGATCGTCACTCTGCCTTTCTAACAGAAATCCATAGGAGGCTTTGCTGTCTCAGTACAAGCCGCCAAGCTCTGGAACTCTCTCCCAACCAAGGTTTGAAGCATGAAGGATGGTTTACAGATCCGTGGAAACATTGACGTTACAACCCATAACTCGGCCATAGAAACCGCATGAATATTTGCTCTGGCAAGGGCAATCTACAGCCCACAAATATGCATTGGTCCGAAAAGTGCACAATCCTCATGTTCGCAAACATTTTATCACATTTCTATGCCCAGGTAAACAATCAAGGGCTGGCCAGTGTCTAGCTTGGATATTGTATAGTAATGTAAATTTATATAGCACCCTCCCGGCCCTCACTAATACTATATGTAACCCTGGGCACCGAACTCCGCTCCGCTGGCGGAGTTTGAAGAGTTTTGCATACTCCGCATTTCGCGGAGAACGCGATGTTCCTGCAAAACTTCTGACTCCGCAGCGGAGTGGAGTTCAGCCCCGGACCCTCCCGCCTCCCAACCCCGCAATAAATATTTTTTAAATAAAATGTAAAATTAAGGTAAAATAAAATAAAAGAGCACTTACCTTATCGTGGCGCCCCGGGCTTCCCTCTTCCTCCTCGCTGTAATCCCCTATGTCAAACCTACGTCATGGTAGGACTGCGCATTCGCAGTCCTACCATGACCTATGGGATTACAGCGAGGAGGAGGAGGGCAGCCCGGGACGCCGCAATCAGGTAAGTGCACTTTTATTTTACTTTCATTTGACATTTTATTTTAAAAATATTATTGCGGCGGTGGGAGGCGCGGAGCTGAGCTCCACTGAATTTTTGGCCAACTCCGTAGAGCTCCGCGTAGAGCAAATCCGCCTGCTATGCCCAGGCTTAACTATATCCAGTGGATTGTAGTGAAACAGGCTGCATACGAAGGCCCTTATACTGCTTGGCCACTTACATTTACATCAGACAGAATCAACCCCGCAGATCTCCTGACCATCTCTCCTCCAACCCATGTCTGCTCAGGACCAGAAGCATAAACAGACAGTCTCAGAAACACCAACCTTTTTGTGGTAAGCAGCTCTGTGGGCGGTGATTGTAAGAGGTATCATAAAGGGACCTGCAGGGCTGATCGAAGCTGCCAGCGTACTGAAAACTATAAACTGTGAGAAATTCTCTCTTACATTCTTCACTCATCACACTGCCAAGTTCTGTGTCCCAGAACACCATAAACATGCCCTACCGGGTGCCGCATGCTCACTATGTAGGCAAGTGCTTCAGCCCCCCACATTGGGGTAATAAGCGGTATATAGATTGTACAGTACAGTGAGGGCACTCAATGCCACAACAGATCTAGGGTTCATTACGTTTAAGGCTGACTGCTTCTAGTGGAGCAAGACCCAGACTGATTCCCATGGCATTGGTCCTTGTCTAGAGTGGCACATTGAGTAAACAAGCATTAGAAATGCAATCGGGCTCGGATTTATTTGAGTTTGAGCTAATGGCATTGTAAATGCCAATGTATTGTTGCTATGTGTTATGGAGTGTGTTCATGTGGTGTGTACTGCCAGTGATCTCCTTGTGAGTGTGCGAATATTGCACCACTTGCCTGTGATGTCCTTCTTGTGAGTGTGAGAAGCTTGCACCTCTGCTGCCTGTGGTCTCCTTGTGAGTGTAAGAAGCTTGCACTGCTGCTGCCTGTGATGTCGTTCTTGTGAGTGGGAGAAGATTGCACCTCAGCTGGCTGTGGTCTCCTTGTGAGTGTATGCACTGTCATCGCTAGCCTGTAGATATGCACTGTCATCGCTAGCCTGTAGATATGCATTGGCTTCACTAGCCTGTAGATATGCACCGTCATCGCTAGCCTGTAGATATGCACTGTCATCGCTAGCCTGTAGATATGCGCTGTCATTGCTATCCTGTAGATATGCGCTGTCGTCGCTAGCCTGTAGATATGCATTATCATCGCTAGCCTGTAGATATGCACTGTCATCGCTAGCCTGTACATATGCTCTGTCATCGCTAGCCTGTAGATATGCACTGTCATCGCTAGCCTGTAGATATGCATTGGCTTCACTAGCCTGTAGATATGCACTGTCATCGCTAGCCTGTAGATATGCATTGGCTTCACTAGCCTGTAGATATGCGCTGTCATTGCTATCCTGTAGATATGCACTGTCATCGCTAGCCTGTAGATATGCTCTGTCATCGCTAGCCTGTAGATATGCACTGTCATCGCTAGCCTGTAGATATGCATTGGCTTCACTAGCCTGTAGATATGCACTGTCATCGCTAGCCTGTAGATATGCTCTGTCATCGCTAGCCTGTAGATATGCGCTGTCATTGCTATCCTGTAGATATGCGCTGTCGTCGCTAGCCTGTAGATATGCATTATCATCGCTAGCCTGTAGATATGCACTGTCATCGCTAGCCTGTAGATATGCACTGTCATCGCTAGCCTGTAGATATGCTCTGTCATCGCTAGCCTGTAGATATGCACTGTCATCGCTAGCCTGTAGATATGCATTGGCTTCACTAGCCTGTAGATATGCACTGTCATTGCTAGCCTGTAGATATGCATTGGCTTCACTAGCCTGTAGATATGCACTGTCATCGCTAGCCTGTAGATATGCTCTGTCATCGCTAGCCTGTAGATATGCGCTGTCATTGCTATCCTGTAGATATGCGCTGTCGTCGCTAGCCTGTAGATATGCATTATCATCGCTAGCCTGTAGATATGCACTGTCATCGCTAGCCTGTAGATATGCTCTGTCATCGCTAGCCTGTAGATATGCACTGTCATCGCTAGCCTGTAGATATGCACTGTCATCGCTAGCCTGTAGATATGCATTGGCTTCACTAGCCTGTAGATATGCACTGTCATTGCTAGCCTGTAGATATGCATTGGCTTCACTAGCCTGTAGATATGCGCTGTCATTGCTATCCTGTAGATATGCACTGTCATCGCTAGCCTGTAGATATGCTCTGTCATCGCTAGCCTGTAGATATGCACTGTCATCGCTAGCCTGTAGATATGCATTGGCTTCACTAGCCTGTAGATATGCACTGTCATCGCTAGCCTGTAGATATGCTCTGTCATCGCTAGCCTGTAGATATGCACTGTCATCGCTAGCCTGTAGATATGCACTGTCATCGCTAGCCTGTAGATATGCATTGGCTTCACTAGCCTGTAGATATGCACTGTCATCGCTAGCCTGTAGATATGCATTGGCTTCACTAGCCTGTAGATATGCGCTGTCATTGCTATCCTGTAGATATGCACTGTCATCGCTAGCCTGTAGATATGCTCTGTCATCGCTAGCCTGTAGATATGCACTGTCATCGCTAGCCTGTAGATATGCATTGGCTTCACTAGCCTGTAGATATGCACTGTCATCGCTAGCCTGTAGATATGCTCTGTCATCGCTAGCCTGTAGATATGTGCTGTCATTGCTATCCTGTAGATATGCGCTGTCGTCGCTAGCCTGTAGATATGCATTATCATCGCTAGCCTGTAGATATGCACTGTCATCGCTAGCCTGTAGATATGCACTGTCATCGCTAGCCTGTAGATATGCTCTGTCATCGCTAGCCTGTAGATATGCACTGTCATCGCTAGCCTGTAGATATGCATTGGCTTCACTAGCCTGTAGATATGCACTGTCATCGCTAGCCTGTAGATATGCATTGGCTTCACTAGCCTGTAGATATGCGCTGTCATTGCTATCCTGTAGATATGCACTGTCATCGCTAGCCTGTAGATATGCTCTGTCATCGCTAGCCTGTAGATATGCACTGTCATCGCTAGCCTGTAGATATGCATTGGCTTCACTAGCCTGTAGATATGCACTGTCATCGCTAGCTTGTAGATATGCATTGGCTTCACTAGCCTGTAGACATGCGCTGTCATTGCTATCCTGTAGATATGCACTGTCATCGCTAGCCTGTAGATATGCTCTGTCATCGCTAGCCTGTAGATATGCACTGTCATCGCTAGCCTGTAAATATGCTCTGTCATCACTAGCCTGTAGATATGCACTGTCATCGCTAGCCTGTAGATATGCATTGGCTTCACTAGCCTGTAGATATGCACTGTCATCGCTAGCCTGTAGATATGCTCTGTCATCGCTAGTCTGTAGATATGCGCTGTCATTGCTATCCTGTAGATATGCGCTGTCGTCGCTAGCCTGTAGATATGCATTATCATCGCTAGCCTGTAGATATGCACTGTCATCGCTAGCCTGTAGATATGCACTGTCATCGCTAGCCTGTAGATATGCATTGGCTTCACTAGCCTGTAGATATGCATTGGCTTCACTAGCCTGTAGATATGCACCGTCATCGCTAGCCTGTAGATATGCACTGTCATTGCTAGCCGGTAGATATGCACTGTCATTGCTATGGCTTCACTAGCCTGTAGATATGCATTGGCTTCACTAGCCTGTAGATATGCACCGTCATCGCTAGCCTGTAGATATGCACTGTCATCGCTAGCCTGTAGATATGCACTGTCATTGCTATCCTGTAGATATGCGCTGTCATCGCTAGCCTGTAGATATGCATTATCATCGGCTTTAGTGGGTCAATTTCTGCAAAGTCATATGTAGTGGGCGGGAAGAAACGTGAATGACACAATAACGGGATAATGCATGAAGAGGGCTCTTTAAAAACTCCTGTTAGTAAGTGTATTAAACATAAAATGTTTGTTCAAATCAGTAGGTCTTGGGTAATGGCAGTCCTAAAAAGTTAGTTACTGCCTATACAATTTCTAGAATATTTTGTGTGTGTTATCGAGGTGGGAGGCTGATGCGTTGATGGTGATTGTTTCCTGCTATGAATTTGTGTGTGTTTTTTCTTTGCAGAATGTCCTAATTGCTTCCGCTTCTCCTCTGCCCTCCAAACAAGCGTGCTCAGCCAAGTAATGCCGACCCCTGAGAATGGGCCGGTAGCAGAGTGGGACAGGATGGACGTTTTTCCTGGTTAGCAGGAACACGTTCCTCTGGACAGAGACCGACTAAGCCATTCAGAATCGGGGCACATTTTCGGAAAAACAGGGAGGGGTTTTGCAGACTAGCCCTTGACAGTGCTCATTCTGAAACTATTATCTCCCTTAAGACTGACTCTGACCCAGCCCTAATACCATTTCAAGTGCTCTGACGCATATTGTGCTCTCGAAATCGCCTAATATGCGGTCGACTGTTCCCCACACTTATAAATTCCCTGTAGTAGGCCGAATGACATGCGGCTGACGAGGCTCCGGTCCTACTCGGGCAATCACAGGTACAGCATCTGCAGAACTAACACATTGCCCTAGGCCAGGCCTCCGCCGCGCCGGCCCTCCGTGGTTGGCTGGTCGAGCACATTCCGCAGGGGCATAGATAAGCATCCCCGCGCCAGACATCGAGTCCAGAAATCTCTGAGCCTTAGGCACACGCTCTGCCCAGCTGCCCCCTCCACTTCACACGGCAGTGAATCACACAGCGAGAGATAAGAACTGAGAAGGAGTCAGCGCTCGTGATGTGTGAAAAGTTCAAGCAGGACACCTCTCTTAACCATCTGGATTGCATTACACGGGCACTCTGACAGCTCCTAATTAAGATTAATCACTCTGCCGTGCTCGTTCTCGCACAGAATATGACACATCGGGCACGCGTAAATTACTTACAGCCTATTATTTATTTATTATTTTATTTTAGGTTTTTATAGAGCGCGTAGTCACCCTCGAGTATCCCAGCGCTAAACCTCAGGCTCCTAAAGGGTTGAAAGTAGGGGATGTTGACGACTCAGGGGAAGAGTAGGGTTTTAAGGGACTTCCTGAATCGTAGGAGGTTTGGTTCCGCTCTGAGACTCGGGGGGAGTGCGTTCCATTTTTTTGCTGTATTGACTGACAAGCGACGGCCGCCTGCCTATCACGTCAACGCTACTAAATACACACCACAGCGAAGACGAATCACTAGGCAGATGCCATAAAACACTAAGGAATGTGTCTGGCCAGAGCCCTAGAGATACCTTTTTTTTTCTTTCACATTAGGAGCTCGAAGCTCCGCCCCCTTCGTGGGCGTAGGCCGAGCCCTAAAAACGATTGAATGGAATGTGGCTACAAGTGATTGCCAGTGGCTGAGATGAAAGTGATCCACCATGTTTTCTATAATATTTTTACCTTTCCTCTCTTGGGGTCCAACTAAGAATAGGCCATACGGGAAAAAAACGTACAACGCATGCTTTACAATGCATGCTTTCACACCGCGTGCCATTCCAACGAAATGGCATGCTGTAGGGGGTATAAGGTGTTGGATTTAACTCCAACACTTTCCCTACTGTTGCACACACTGGAGTTGGAATAGCAAATTATACTGTTCCAAACTCCAGCGCACCCCCAACAGCAAGCCATTGTAAAAGCTTGCGTTGTAGCGGCATGGGAGTTAAAAGCATGCGTTTTAACATCATACAACCGGACATACATTCTGTCTGGGGTTACCTGGAATGCAATTTGCAGATAGTATGTGCGGGAACCCTGGGTCACATGGAATATGGCAGGGTGGTACACCCCATGAATACCACTTCACCTGACTCGTAACCGGGTGATATATGTTGATGCCAGGTATAACTTTCCTGGGCCGTCCTTTGCTTGCACCACCTGAGCAGTGCAGTGAGACTCTCCGTACAGACATCTTACAATGACCACAAGACACAAGGACATCTATCTGTACCACTGGGGTCTCTGACAAGCGATGGAGCATTTCACCTGGTTCGGGTGATGGGTTGAATGACAGGGTGACTGTGACGGTGGCTGGGAGTGGCATTACGAGGAATGTCTTTGCCTTGGATGACTTATCCATGTCCCATTTGGGGCCTTCCATTCATAGATACCTACTCTCATTGTACAGTACCCCAGTAATTATTCACTGGGGCCCACTGGGGCTGCATGCTCGCCCATAGGTTCAGCCACAGTGTGCATAGCTGCCTACATGATCAGCCAGACATTCTCCACGCCTTGCGTTAAAGGTCTATAGTGGCTGTGCAGACCACACCATCGAAGAAAGACTGACCAGACCGCACGTCTAGCTGCGCTATGTCTTCAATCTTGGGATACGCCATGGGAGTCAGAAGACAGTGAACAGTAGAGTTTGGCCTGCTCTGTCTCTCCAGGTGAACCCATGATTGGCGCTGGATGGTGGACGGTGGACAGGCCGACCATTGGTTGTTGGTGGTAGCGGTAACAATCCAGGTGCTCGTGTGCTTCTGGCTGCGACTGGCATCAGGGCAACAGCACTCACATCAAGGCCACACCCACGTAGGTGGATTCTTTGCACACAGACAAGAACCTCTGCTTGGTTCTGAGTTGAAAAGTCACCTTCAGCCAATTTCATAAAGCTTCCCTCTGGGGTCAATTTTCAGATGTCTCAAGCATCTTTCAGCTACACAGTGGATAAGCAGCAGCATCTTGGAAGCACCTGACATGGCAATGTGTAAAGATACAAGTCACAACATTCTGGAGGTATCCCAAGAAAAATACAACAAGTCTTTAAAGTTTAAATCATTTGCAAAAACAGCAGATGCAGAAAGAATCCTGTGTCAATTGATGAAGAAATGCACAAAGTTTGCAGATGTGCAAAGGAAAGAATATTATAAGAAGCTAAGCAGGGGTGCACAAACCACCAGGAACCCCAAAACTAAAGGGTATGGGAAATACTACAGCCTGCGACACTGGAGCTGCAGCCTAGTAGAGCTTCTGACCATGGGGAAGAACCCCAAACACAGGCAGGATATGTACAGGGTTGGCGTTCTCTTGATGATCAAGTACATATGTAAATGTAAATGTAGAGGTACTTGTATAGCGCACGACTACCCGGAGGCATCTCAGCGCTTGTACTCATACCGCTGAGGAACCTTTCCTGGCTTTTCCCTGTGAAGTGTCCACTCCTGGGCACCCCAAGGTGAAACCAGGCATCCTAGTGTTGTTGGGGCCGTTGTGGAGATTAAGCAAGCTGTTGCCCAGAGTTGCAGAGTGGGACCCATGATTAGAAAGGCACCGAGGCGAGAATTATCGGGTCCGAGGAAATTGAGCCCAAGACCTGCCGAGGCAAGAATTGAACCCTGATCCCGGGCCAGACCTCTGCATCGGGTCTGCCGCTCTAACCATTGAGCCACACTTCCCCACTTTGAGCCACACTTCCCCACCTTAGGGCTGTGACCTGGTTCTTGAGGAAATTACATCCTTCTCTATATACACTCTTTGTGATATGAGAGACGAAGAAGAATTGACGACTGTGTAGAATGACTTGGGATAATGTAGTTTACCAGCTTGGTGTAAGTTTTAAGCACAATTGCTGCAAATGATCTGGCGAGGGCACCCCAGGGCTGGAGTCTGCATACGTAGGGATCACCCACAAACTTGTGACTTTGCCGGTATTCACAAATGCTTGGTAGACCTCGTCCCAGCGTGAGTAAGCGTATCCAGGAAGTGGGGAGGGAAGGTTCCCAAAATAGGAGGTGGTGTAGGGGAACACGCTTCCCTGTAGGGGAACACGCTTCTCGCTATGGAAGAGGAGTCCTTCGGTGGGGAAACAAAAAAAAACCACATGGAGTAGTTGCACTTGGGCATCACATTTACACACAGAAAAAAGTGCCCTCACTACAGTCTCGCTTGTGCTTTCGTAGATGAGTAACTTAAAAGTCAAAAAGAATTCCAGAAGTACTCTCGGGAATCTATAAATTCCCCCAATGCTTATTGCGTTCCTTGTTTATTCCAAAATGTCAAACGTTTACCCTGAAATTTTAGGAGCTGGACCCTTAGTCCTGTCAGGAGAAAAGTCAGAGGTGTCAGAAAAAGCAGACTAGTACTGTCAGCTGGCAAAGTCATGAGAGGTCTGTGGCTCAGTGTCTGATACCTGTGAAGCTGTAAGGGATGGAAATAATAAAATGCAGGACAGAGAAAGGAAGGAAGGAAGGAAGGAATCAAGAAAGATAGAAAGAAAGGAAGAATGATAGAAAGAAAAAAAGAGAGAGAGAGAGAGAGAGAGAAACGAAGGAAGGGAGGAAGAAAGGAAGGATTCAAGAAAGAAAGAAAGAAAAAAAGAAAGAAAGAAAGAAAGGAAGAAAGAAAGAAAGGAAGAAAGAGATAGAGAGAGAAACGAAGGAAGGAAGGAAGGAAAAAGAAAGAAAGATGAAAGAAAGAAAGAAAGAAAGGAAGAAAGAGAGAGAGAAACAAAGGAAGGAAGGAAGGAAGAACGGAAGGAAAAAGAAAGAAAGAAAAGAAAAGAAAGAAAGAAAGAAAGAAAGAAAGAAAGAAAGAAAGAAAGAAAGTAGAAAGAAAGAAAGAAAGAAAGAAAGAAAGAAAGTAGAAAGAAAGAAAGAAAGAAAGAAAGAAAGAAAGAAAGAGAAAGAAAGTAAGAAAGTAAGAAAGAAAGAAAGAAAGAAAGAAAGAAAAAGAAAGTAAGAAAGTAAGAAAGAAAGAAAGAAAGGAAGAAAGAAAAAGAAAGTAAGAAAGTAAGAAAGAAAGAAAGAAAGGAAGAAAGAAAAAGAAAGCAAGAAAGAAAGCGCAGGGTACACAAGGAGTCAGACAGCAGGACGATGGAAAAGAAGAGCGAAATATCAGAGGGAAGAGTACCACAGCGGATGGCAGCCAGTGACAGGAAACAAGCAAGAGAGGGGAATAAATAGCTGCAAAATGTTATCTCCTGTCAGCCTTTACATCTAGTGATGAGATCCAAGCCGCCAACGTAAACAGTAACACTGAGGAGCAGCAGCCGCAATGATTGCATTATTCTATGGCCAGATTTATGGGCCATGTCAAAATGTACAATTGAACCGAATTGAATTCAGGGCAGCGGGAAGTCAGAAAATGAAACCGAAAAGCAGCAACGAGATTGAGAAAGCAGGTGGAGGAGGGAGGAGGGAGGGGTGGAGATAGGAAAGAAGCACAGAGGAGCATACCGTGGTAGGTGACACCTGTCTTCATCCTGGAGGGAGAGTGCTCACATTTGAGCAAAATGTCACGATTTTGTCAAGTTATTTTCACATTTTTCTCGATTTTTCCTCATACAGTTTAGTGCAATTGTTAGGACTGGCCTTGTGGCTTTATTTGTCTGCTAGACCTCTTGCAGAGCTGCAAAGGTAGCAAAATTCACAGGATTGATTAGAAATATGCGCAGTTTGTGATGTCACAGGAAGTGACATTGCTTCACCTTCGTTACCGAAGCTATCACGGAAGTGACATCATTGGATGCACCACCACAGCTCGGGAAGACCTATCGCAGAAAGTGATGGAAAATGCAGAACATTAACGTTAAATTAATGTTAACAAGAAGACCTCACTCCCTAAAGAGGGGGCATCACCTATATTTTCACCTAATAAATGCCTCTATACACAATGATACTATATGTTGTAAGTGCATTACTCGAACAGGCACAATTTCCCACTAGCCTGTATTACAGGTCCTGACCGGCAGCATTGGCTCGAGGCAGTAAAAACACACTCTACTACATGATCCCTCACAATAACAAGCTCTTATATCCCCAAAGAGAAACAAGCAGTGTTACCCGCAAAGAACAGTAGCATGGCGAATGACAGAAGGCAGTGTGCGCAGCACTGGCCCAGGGCACTTCAGCAGCATTGTCTGCAGTGAGTCAAGGGTAGCATTGGCACCAGGCACCATGAGCATCATTAGCCACAGACGCCACAGCAGAGTGTTGGTGCAAACCAGTACAAATAGGTTTAAGCTGAGGAATGGTGTCTCGTAAATACTCCTAAGTTTGGCCCAAGCAAGGATCAGTAGTCCCAGGCAGAATGACCTCATAGTATGAACAGTGCTGGCTTCAGATGGAGTGGACTGTTTTGATCAGGGACTGAATGAACAGCATTGGCCACAGAGAGAATGGACAGACAGCAGGAACATTGTTGGCCTCAGACAACACAAACAGCATTGGCCCTGGACAGAATGAGCGCGCAGTATGAACAGTGTTCGATCCAGATAGCATGAAGCATTTTGACTACAGACGGAATGAACAGCATTGGCCCCAGACAGAGCTATGAACAGCATTGGCCCCAGACAGAGATATGAACAGCATTGGCCCAGACAGAGCTATGAACAGCATTGGCCCCAGACAGAGCTAGCGCCAGCATTGGCCCCAGACAGAGATATGAACAGCATTGGCCCCAGACAGAGCTAGCGCCAGCATTGGCCCCAGACAGAGATATGAACAGCATTGGCCCCAGACAGAGATATGAACAGCATTGGCCCTAGACTGAGCTATGAACAGCATTGGCCCCAGACAGAGCTAGCGCCAGCATTGGCCCCAGACAGAGATATGAACAGCATTGGCCCCAGACAGAGCTAGCGCCAGCATTGGCCCCAGACAGAGATATGAACAGCATTGGCCCCAGACAGAGATATGAACAGCATTGGCCCCCGACTGAGCTATGGACAGTGTTGGCCCCAGACAGAGCTATGGACAGTGTTGGCCCCAGACAGAGATATGAACAGCATTGGCCCCAGACAGAGATATGAACAGCATTGGCCCCAGACTGAGCTATGGACAGTGTTGGCCCCAGACAGAGCTATGGACAGTGTTGGCCCCAGACAGAGCTATGGACAGTGTTGGCCCCAGACAGAGCTATGGACAGTGTTGGCCCCAGACAGAGCTATGGACAGTGTTGGCCACAGACAGAGGGTGGCCCTTTGATCCAGCTTGGAGTGCAGGAAGCTAGCAATGGCTTTGTAGATGTGCATCTGGTTTTGGGGATGGTGTGAGCCATCGCACTGGGGCCAATGGAGCTCCGTTAGGATGGGGTGCATCATAATAGCGATACCACGGTACCCAACGTGGGGCTGGCCAGTGGCAGCCCTTGGTGAAAATAAAAAGTATGGAAAACTGACCCTCCCTTTAGAATGATGTCCCAGTGAACTAACATATTATCCAAGTTCCAGGTCCATTCAATGGGTATCCCATTATTTGTTTTAGTAGCAGGAAGCGATTAAAGCTCCAAGAGGGTGTCAACGGAGGCAGGCTCATTCCAAACACCATCGCACCAACAGTTGTTGTTCTAAGTCTTTGCCTCTCTGATCCTGGTGCATTTGAAGCTTTGGCTGATTCTTGGATGTGCTTTAGGATCACTGTTGTGCTGTACAGGTCTGTTCTTTCATTTACCTTTTTGTGAGTTGTGGCGTTTGTTGTGCTGAAGAGGGTGAGTAGAGATGGAACTGATCCAAGCTAGAGCCGTCTAAGGTCAGAGGTGATCTCATGTCCTCCAATGAAGCTGTCCCTCTCTCCTGCGGTGGTTCATACGGAGCTCACATCAGTATGTTCTGTTTTACCAAGTTCCTTTCTCACGATTCAGGGGTTTCCAAAACTTTGGTACTAAGTGCAAGAGCTGTCACCCTCAGAAATTTCTTCAGAATCTGTCGCCGAATGCTAGGCTCCAGATGCAGTAACCACAGCTGGTTGGGACGCAATGGCTACTGTGCCCTCACTTTCTGGCACAGAGCGAAGAGGACCTTCCAGCTCTATCAGAGTTTGCTTCTGTGCCCTCTCACCCGGAAGGAATAGTTCCAGTTCCTATCTCTACACATGAACCCTTGTCAAGCCATGTCTCCCTTGCTCTACATGCTTCTAGTATGTGTGCTCATTGCAGGACACCACAGGTGGACTTTCCCAAAATGTGCCTGCATTACTAACTGTTCATTCACCTGTTAATCCAAATCCCCATTTGCTGACATCTCCTCTGGCCTCTAATGCTTATCTTTCCTACTTGAATCTTGCTGAACTGTCCCTGCCAGACCCCAGACCCAGCATCAATGAGCCTGCCCTAAAATGAGTGCGTCTGTACTCTCGCCACCAACACTGCAACCATCCCGTAACACTAGACAGGTTGGCATGGCATGCTTCCTGGACTGCCTGACCCTTGTTTACCTCCAAATCATAACTAAGGAACCAAGAAAGCAAAACCAGCCATAACTGAAACACTCACACCAATAACATTAGCAACCAATACCCTCTGACGTCTAAATGACGTGGGACTAATCACTCTATTGACTCTAATAGCGCCTCTAATATACTAATTACAGCTACCACTAGAATCAAACTCTTGGCTCCAAGGAGGAGCAGGCTACCCACCCACAAAGCGCTTCAACACCTCATCAGGGGTAGTAGACACTGCTAAATGCATTAATTCAATATATAAATACAGTCACAATAAAAGTTCAACTACCCATTTGGACTTCATTAAGGAAAGTCATTCTGTAATTTCTGTCATTTCTGGGACATAGTCTCCTGCTCAGAAAGAACATAGCAACCCAGGAAAGCTCCTCTTCATCTTGGCAGAGTCTCAGAGAGTCTCCCATGAAGTGTTTGAGCCAAAGAGTTTAATTACATAACCTTACTCCACTGGGTCCGAGTCAGTTAAAACCCTAGAAACCTGGCTTTTCACTAAGCAGCGTCGTTTCATTTAGTTCTCTTCTCCTTTTCAGAGTTTTCTCTTCTTTTGCTCACTTCCTTCTTTCAGAGCAATAGCGCCGAGACACCTCTGGTTAGTAAAGTGCTTTACAAATTAAAATTTCATTTCAAAACTCCTCTTTCTTTTTTATTAATTGCACAATCTAATGGTAAAGGATGTACCCGGCACTGCACAGGCCGGCCTCCTACTCATTACAGAAAAAGAGTTTGCAATTTACGCGAAATTTAGTGAGCAACATTCCTTTTTCAGAAATACCAGCATCTTTGGATGAACAGACCGTTCTGTGCACCAACCCCATATGATACTTAGCAGCGACACTGTGCTCTTAAAACACAATCACATATACAACTTCCAAACAAGCAGATACACCACAGAAGGTCTGAATGCATAAAATAAAAACAATAATGCCACTGAAACATGAATTTACCTGTCCCTGTCTTGATTCAGGAGGCAGTCTGCCATGTACATGGCTGATGAACATGGAGAGGCAAGCATTTTCACAATACAAAATGATCTAATCGGTTTCCTTCTGGCTAGCCTGGAATTGCTTCTATGTCTCTCTCACTTGCAAGATGGCTCAAAGTGGGGGACACAAATGAGGCACCATCTGTGGAGGAGGATTAAATGACAGGTAGAGATTTAAAGCAGAGTTTTGGAAAAGGAACTAAGGTCGAAAACATAAGATACTGGTGTCTAGGGCTGATAAAACATGGTTGGCAAAAGTTGCTTTGGTAGCTAAAGTTTCCTTTCTTTTGAATTTAGGAAACTGAATGGTTTATAAAGATGTGCTCTGAAGAATGTCTCCCTTTGTTCATTGTGAAGGAAGGAGAGGGGGTGATTCATGGCCTGGGCTTCCTGAAGTTTGTAGATGTAATCTTTGGGAGTGAGGATGCCAGTGGACAGCAGATACTGGACTGACATTCCCACCACTCTGCTCGCCTTCTTCCCTCTGACATCTCTCTGGCTCCTCTCTTGCCTCTCTCTGGCCTCTCTCTTGCCTCACCCAGGCCTCTCTCTGGCCTGCTTCTATCTTGCCTCACTCTAGCCTCTCTCTTGCCTCTCTCTGGCCTCTCTCTTGCCTCACCCAGGCCTCTCTCTGGCCTGCTTCTATCTTGCCTCACTCTAGCCTCTCTCTTGCCGCTCTCTGGCCTCTCGCTTGTCTCACTCTAGTTTCTCTCTGGCATCGCTCTTGTCTCTCTGGCCTCTCTCCTTCCTCTCTCTTGCCTATCTCTTGCTTCTCTCTGGCCTCTCTCTGACCTCTCTCTGGCCTCTCTCTTTTGCCTCTCTGGCCTCTCTCTGGCCTCTCTCTTGCCTCACTCTGGCCTCTCTTTTGCCTCACCCTGGGATTTCTCTGGCCTACTTCTCTCTTGTCGTACTCTGGCCTCTCGTTTGCCTCACTCTGGACACTCTCTTGTCTCACTCTGGTTTCTCTTTGGCCTCTCTCTGCCCTCTCTTTTGCCTCTCTCTGGCCTCTCTCTTGCCTCTCTCTGGCTTCTCTTTTGCCTCACTCTGGCCTCTCTCTGTCCTCTCTCTTGCCTCACTCTGGTCTCTCTCTGGCCTGCCTATCTCCGGCCTGTCTCTGTCCTCTCTCTTGCCTCACTCTAGCCTCTCTCTGGCCTCTCTCTTGCCTCACTCTGCCCCCCCTTTTGCCTCACTCTGACTTCTCCTAGCCTCTCTCTGGCCCCTCTCTTGCCTCTCTTTTGCCTCACTCTGGCCCCTTTCTGACCTGCCTTTCTGGCCTCTCTCTGGCCTCTCTTTTGCCTCTCAATTGCCTCTCTTTTGCCTCACTCTGGCCTCTCTCTGGCCTGCCTCTCTGGCCCCTCTCTATTGCCTCTCTTTTGCCTCTCTCTGACCTCTCTCTGGCCTCTGTTTTGCCTCTCTCTGGCCTCTCTCTGGCCTGCCACTCTGGCATCTCTCTGACCTCTCTCTGACCTCTCTCTGGCCTCTCTCTGACCTCTCTCTGCCTCTCTTTTGCCACTCTCTGGCCGCGGGGCTCTGGCAGTAGAAATGTATCCCCAGCACTCTTCCATCAGCCAGGACAGAGTCAGACTGGCCCTGTGGCTCTTTGGAGGTGAAGCTCGCGCTAGGTGCACTGGTCTTCCCTGTCAATGAGGTCAAGAAGGCATGTTACAAAAGCATATGACGTCGGACCTCTGACGAGCTGATTGTCAATGCCCTTCAAGACGAATAGCTGAGACAGCCCATTTGCAAAGCCACTGGAATTATGCGATTGTGCGGCCGTGGCAATTTTCGATTAAATATAGATTTGCGCCATTTAACACATAATCTATGTCCCCAGGACACCCGACTATGCTAGCATAACTTAAACAAGCATTGGCAAAGCCAATAGTTCTCAGATATGAATGCCTTTTAGTCATGTTGTATAGTAGTGTGGCTGTTGTGCAGCATGGCTAAAAGTTAGGAAAAAACAACTATGACCGGGCCTACACTGACCCAGCCTACACTGGCTCATCCTACGTTGACTCGGCCTATGCTGATCCGGCCTACGCTGGCCCGTACGCCGGATCAGCGTAGGCCGGGTCAGCGTAGGATGAGTTGTTATTGTTAGCCATGTTCCCTTTACCAAAGCGCTCCGTCTCCCCTTGTTGAGGAGGGATCCAGCATTTATTCCCTGTAGTTTCACAGACCCATCTGAGAGAGTCCACAGCGTCAAGGGAGTTCACACACAGCAGAGGTGTGGGGATGGCGCCCCTTGCCAAAGCTCTCCCTTTCCCCTTGTTGGCGCGGGATCCAGTATTTATGCCCTGGAGTCTCAGTGACCCCTCTGAGGGAGCTCACAGCGTATAGGAAGCCACACACAGCGGAGGTGTGGGAACGACACCTTTTCCACTGGAATCACTGCATACCAGACACACCACACTGTTTTTACCGTGTCTCCCGGTTAAATTTCCTTCTCACTCTGCCAACTCTTTCCCTCTTTCATTCTTGGTCTCCCTCTCCTGCTCCTATCCTCTCTCCCCAGAATCTCTCTCCTTGCCTGCTTTTTCCCTTAAGTATTCGTTTTTAAAACGTGCAACTGCGCTCCAGCAACTGGTATCTTCGCTCTGAAACTGTGAATCTTGCAACGTTGTAACTTGTTACTATGCTTTAAAACAATGCTTGTCCTCATGTAAAGCGCTCTGATATCTCCGGGTCTAGCCAGCGCTATATAAAACTTTACACATAAATAAATAAAATAAATAGCCCAGCCTACGCTGACACGGCCTATACTGACCCCGCCTACGCTGGCCCGGCCTACGCAGACCCGTGATATGCTGACTCGGCATACACTGACCCGGCCTACTCTGACCATGTTGTCGCTTTTTTTTTCCTGCAGGAGGGACTGGCAAGCAAATCAACGTGGCGCAAGGGATGAGGGGATAAATTCAGCAAGCAACACAATGTGGGGGGGGGGGGCGGAGCAAGCAACACAACAGAGGGACAAGGTGAGGGGGTGGCAAACAACAAGTATAGTGTGGGAAGCATCATAGGGTGGGAAGCAACAAAGATTGTGTGGGAAGGATAGGGTGGCAAGCAACAAGGATATGGCAGCAAACAACAAAGGGTGGCAAGTGAGAAGGACGGGGTGGAAGCAATACGGATGGGGCAGCAAGCAACTGGTTTGGGGTAAACAAACACATGAACTCTTATGGATTGTTGTAATGGTGCAACTAAAATTAAAAATGTACTTCCAAAAGTACAAGCAGCGGAAGGACACACACTGGGCACAGACGCAGTACTTTTTGGCCATGCTCCAATGAAGGGATAAACAAACGAAGTGGAAGTGAAGCCCGCACACGATTACCCAGGAGGCGCCTGCAAATAAGAGTGACAGTGAAGACAACCAATAGTAAGCAGTGGGCAGGCTCTAAGCCCCCTGTAGGTAAACAAAATGTCTTGCAAGCAATACCACATGAGGCATAAAAATGGCTTAAATTGTTACTTAAATATCAGATTTATATAGTCTTCTGAAAACACTTCCCCTTAATATCGTGCAGCACTTTCTTAAAATACAATGAAAAAAGCTCTCGCAACTACATATGTATACATCAAGATCAGGTTCAATGACCAACAGTGAAAAAGAAAACGCAGAAGCAGATTCTTTGGTGTGACACTTCTTGTTACAGCAAGTTGTTTACTTTTCTCCAGACTTTTGAGAAAGAAATCGCCGACACGTGTTTCGTCGTGTGTGGGTGAGTCAAACACGACTCTTCAGGGCTTAAACTCCCAATACCACTGTGTGGTTGGAGTAAGTCTGGGTCTTTACAAGCTCTGTTTCAAGCAAAAGGGGTATTCTGTGTATACAAACACAGACGAGGTTGGTTGAGAGAAAGATCAATTGTAGTATATGAACGAGGTTATCATCTCTCTTTTGGTAATTCTGTAGAAGGAGTGTAGCGCTGTATCCCGCTATGCCTTCAGGCGGGAAGCCGGGAGGGGATTCCTATTCCGTGCCAAGTTTGAAGAAACGGGTGAGTTTCTTCTGAGGCGGTGTGCCGCTTATGGCAATCCCTCCTCTGTCTGTTCCCGGCGGTCGTCTCTCGTGTACGAGGTTCGTACACGAGAGACGACCGCCGGGAACAGACAGAGGAGGGATTGCCATAAGCGGCACACCGCCTCAGAAGAAACTCACCCGTTTCTTCAAACTTGGCACGGAATAGGAATCCCCTCCCGGCTTCCCGCCTGAAGGCATAGCGGGATACAGCGCTACACTCCTTCTACAGAATTACCAAAAGAGAGATGATAACCTCGTTCATATACTACAATTGATCTTTCTCTCAACCAACCTCGTCTGTGTTTGTATACACAGAATACCCCTTTTGCTTGAAACAGAGCTTGTAAAGACCCAGACTTACTCCAACCACACAGTGGTATTGGGAGTTTAAGCCCTGAAGAGTCGTGTTTGACTCACCCACACACGACGAAACACGTGTCGGCGATTTCTTTCTCAAAAGTCTGGAGAAAAGTAAACAACTTGCTGTAACAAGAAGTGTCACACCAAAGAATCTGCTTCTGCGTTTTCTTTTTCACTGTTGGTCATTGAACCTGATCTTGATGTATACATATGTAGTTGCGAGAGCTTTTTTCATTGTAAAATTGTCTTGTCTTTGACTTGTTTAGACGGTTAAGGAGGTTTTGCCGTCTGCTCTTTACGCACTACACCACGAAAACCATTGTTTTTTACACACTTTGTAACGTTTTAGCCCAGGCAGTGCGCCCCCTTAGTCCTAATTTTCTAAAAACCCCTTGCTCAGTTTCCCACTTTCTTAAAATACATGGGGGCAGATTTAAAAAGCCCCTTGCGCAACTTTTGCATAATTCTTCCCATGTTAAAAATTACCCAAAAGTGGCGCAAGGGGCTTGTAAATCTGCCTGATGTACTTTGGCATTGTATGCTTCCTTTTCATTTGTTTTCAAGCTAAGCCAATGCATGCTGTTACACACACACTCACTGAAGCATGCACAAGATCACACACACACAATAGTTCTCAGCCCTACTTCCCCCTACACCTAACAACCGGACATCTGTGTTGGTTCCAACTCATGATGCTTCCCTGTTACTGCAACGGTCCACTAGGTATCATCCAAGTGGTACAGGCAGGGTAAGGAGGAAGCTACAGACCACTTTGCCACGCTGAAGCAGCTGAAGAGAGAGAGCTGCTGTGTGGGTCCTTAGAAGGCCTGGCGCATGTTGGCCTGGTGTGTGGCAGCTACAGGTAGGACTAGCCAGAACAGTTCTGGATTGCGCAGGAGATGAATCGGGCAGTGATGCATGCAGGCATCAATTGCTGCCGCAAGCACGCTTTGCAGCCTGCTTCTCTCATGGGCTGAGTCTCTGAAAGGCCTTTTCTGTGCCTCAGAGCACTGAGGCACATTTTGGCTTGTCACTGTGGGAGCTGCACTACTACAGACGCCTAAGCCTCATGCTTTCATCTGCCTGCAAATGCTCTACATGCATAGAGAACGGCAGAGGTATCCGAGCATCCGCCTGACGTGTCTGTGTGTCTCTGATGCTTATTTAGATGTGGTGGCTAAACACATCTCTCACACCCTGATGTTCAATAACCTCACCACAAACACCATTGGATGTCGATTCCAGTAAGAACCAACCAATAGCAGAGCCAGGAGGGCGCACTATATTCAAGCAAGTGGCTCTGCATTGGCTTTGCTAATTTTTAGTCAGCCCGGCAGCTGCTGACTTGGTTGTTGCTTGTCTTTGAAAGGTAAAGTAGAAAAAAATCAAAATGGCTGAGGCTGCGTCAACACGGTTAGATTTATTGTGCTCCCCGTTGTTGCGTATGCATGTCTTGATGTTGGTGGTCGTCCATCTCTTCTGTACCCATGATGGATATACATGACATTGTGGCCGTTGTTGTTTTTTTGAGTTTGTGATACCGATGAAAATAATTGCAACCAAAAAGATAGACATAGGACACAAAACACCAAGGAGAAACACACGAGCCAGAAGGGGCGGTGAGTGAGCAAAGGGGAGTAAGCACATTAAAAAAACCCACAAAGGGGCCTATTCTCAAGGATTTATCACCGAGTTATCGGCACTTTATCGCAGCCAAAGTGGCAATAAATTTATCACCCCATTCACAAGCTGGTACTAACAACCCATATCACCAGTTTACCTGCAAAAGCAGCTGCAAAAAGAATTGCCACAGATGACCCCGGCAACTTTCGCTAATGAGATGAAGAGTAGGGGCTCCTGTGTAAAAAGCCACAACACCACTCCGCAACATTCTCAACGACCAGCCAGATCAGCGATAAGATCACAAAACAGGCGATAAGGCACGTTAGCAGCAGGAAATTAACACCTGCTCTGACCAGGTGTAAAGTCGGACGACAACCTGCAACATAAAAGGGAGCCCAGCCCAGAGCCACACCTGAAGATCAACAGATGCCATTGAGCTACTGATCATGCAGCTCAGAGCCCCAACAGGGCCCCAACACCCACCACCACCCCTCCGGCTCTCCTGCCCCCCCTCCCCGGAACACCACAGTGGCGGCGCAGACAAAGACAGCAGACCTTCAGGAAATGCACCTGCCTCACAGACTTAACACCAGAGAATGTCATTGCCCACTACAGGCTCAAAAGGACAACCATCCTCCGCATCCTGAACATCATTGCCCACAGGCTGATGGTACCAATACAGTGGATAACCAAAATCCCACTCAGACGAAGCTACTGGCTGTGCTGCACCTTTTGGCCTCTGGTACCTTCCAACCAGCAACCACCAGAGTCGGAGGAATCTCACAGCCAGCCCTATCAAAGTTCCTCACACCTGTCCTGGATGCCATCATCAGCTTGGTACCCCTGTACCTATACTTCCCCCACGCTGGGCAGGAACAGCTGGAGACCAGGCAAGGCTTCTACATCATAGCTGGCTTCCTGCACGTGTTGGGGGGAATTTACTGCACACATGTCCTACTTGTGCCCCCTTCTGAAACTGCACACAATTACCGCAACAGAAAGCACACGCATTCCATCAATATGCAGGCAATAGTGGACCATCGGGGACTCTTCACCAATGTTGTCGCCAACTACCCAGACAGTGTGCCTGATTCCTACATCTTCTGACGGTCCATCATCAACCAGCGCTTCCAGGATGGCACCTTTGGAAATGCTCTACTTGTTGTTAAGTATCGAATGAACACACCACACACCCCAACTCCACAATCATGCAACTCACAACTCTGGGAATCCACAAGTTAAAAACTCACATACAACATGCCAAACAACATGCTCACCTACCACACACAACATCACAACTTACTGTGGTAACCTGGGCTAGCCATGGACATGAGCCATCAGTGTCATTGCACTTCAGCCACAAGTGACCCATGAATGAGAATGTACACAATGCCAAGTGTGGCGTGGAGGTGCTGGCCAGACAGCAGTATGCAGACCACAGGCATATCCATGTCGATATATCCTGGTGGTGGTGGTAGTGTAGTGGACAGTGGACTCAACCATGTCACCCCAGCCAGTGGGGAAAATCACGGAAATGTAGCTTGTTACGTCCCCCCTGCAAGCATGTGCATAGTGGGCTGGCCCATAGCATGCCAGGCTAGCGTAAGGGTGTGAATAAAAATCATGTAGCCATGGGCGTGGTTCTCTTCTGGAATGGCCAACGTCTCTACGAGGGTGGCACCTCTCACTCCACAACGAGGCCGACTCTGTGAGCGGCGATGTGTGCAATGCTGTGCACCTGCTGCAGTCCGGGCCGCTGGTCCCTGAATCAGTCATGCCCATCCCAGCGCATCCAGGCATCACTGCTCACCCGCCGACACCAGTGTGTGTCACAGAGGGCCCGCCATGTGCTGGTGCAAGCTCCAAGCCAGAGGCACGCGACCATGGCAACCTCCTCAGACCATCATGGACTCAGCGACAAAGACCCGCAGTACTCCTTTACCGTTGACGTACTCCACCGGCAGACACAGCGGACAAGTAGGTCACACATTTGGAACTGGGTCTTGATTACACAATGGCAGAGCGCATATTTCAAGGCAGAGTTTATATCACTATACTCCCTTTGATGTGGTGCCACCAACTCTGTGCATAGTATTCCAACCACACGTGTCTGTGGGTCCATGCTGACTTCGGCCTTCGGCCTACACTGCGGGCAAGTAGGTCACACATTTGGAACTGAGTCTTGATTATACAATGGCAGAGCGCATATTTCATGGCAGAGTTTATATCACTATACTCCCTTCGATGTGGTGCCACCAACTCTGTGCATAGCATTCCAACCACATGTGTCTGTGGGTCCATGCTGACTTCGGCCTTCGGCCTACACTGCCGGCAAGTAGGTCACACATTTGGAACTGAGTCTTGATTTCTTCATGGCAGAGTTTATGTCACAGTACACAAGGAGAGGAGTAAGAGGAAGACGCAGTTCAGTCCGGAGGAAAAAAGGAAAGGATCCCCATTACGGAGGTGATCGAACACTACCAACAACTGCACTGGTGCCACTAACACTATGTATCGCAAGTCGATGACATGTGGCTGTGGGCCACTGCTGACCACTGCCTCCGACACACACTGCGGTCAAGTAGGTCACACAATTGGAGCTGAGTCTTGATCTCTTCATGGCAGAGTTTATATCAATGTACAAGCCTCATCGCAGACTGCGTACTCTCCAGCTCTGTTGCACTAACTCTGTGCCCCGGAAGTCATGGACACTCTCTGGTTGAACTTTGTTGGCGTCTGAGTCTATGGCCTGGGGGTTGTCTTCATCATCATGTAGCTGATACTGACATGGTGGTAAAAAGTAGTCTGTAGCATTCAAAACCTCCATATTGCCTGTTTCTGCTTGCGTCTGCCCTCTGCATCAGGCCCTGGAAGGACTACTTCCACTGTCCCCCCTCACACTCCGTGGCATTCTCCTTGGACATCAACGAGGACCCGCTTAGCTCTCGTGGCCCTACTTTAGTGCACCACAAGTCACCGTCCCGTGGCGGTGTGCCTGTGCCGGCCGCAGTGCATCCGAGGCCACTAACACTGTGCAGCTCAAATTCATGGACCCTTGGTGTTTGAACTTTGAACTTCTGATTGTCTGATCACTGTTGTAGTTGTTGCCACATCAACCAACCCCTGAGGGCTGGCTTACACTCACCCCACACCCATCCAGTCCAGGCGCCACTGGACATTTGACGCTGGCAGTAAAAGGGGCCAGGCGCACGTGCCAGTAGCCAGTTCCACAAACTATCGCAGTGTGTCCGTGTGGTCATTATGTATGCAAGAGGCCCGGGGCCATACCACATTATATTGTGCTGTGTATAGCGGGCGCAACCTTGTCACCTCAGGAAGTGGGGGACACCTAGGACATGTAGCTGTGTCGTACCCCCCTGTGAGCATAAGCGGAGTGGACAGGCATATGGCAGTATGCGTAGAGGTGTGGTTCTTCAACACGTGGCCCTGGACGTGGTTACATTTAGACCTTACCAAGAAAGTAACTAATGCATGTGTCTCTGTTGTGTTGTCTGCGCCACCCGTCCCGCAAAGGTGTAACTGAGGAAGCACAAGCTCACTCTGTGTCAGGGATCACACATGCCAACTTTTGTGTGTGTTGCTCTTAGCGCAGCATGTGCCAAAGGTCTACCCTCAACCGCATGGCAAGTTCAGCCAGGCATGGACTCTACATCTATGTCAGCCCTGTCCTAACCATAGGCCTACACACACGTGGCAGGCCACCCTCAGCGCACAACATCACTGGGTCATAGTCAGGCCTGTGGACATGCGCAGACAGGAATGACAATGGTGTGCCGTAGGGGAGCAAGTGATGCAACCGCGTTGCACACACTAGTGAATAGACTCGGGGAGGGAGGAGCAGCAGTGAGACTACGTAATACACATTGATGGCACTAATTTGCTACAAGCAGTACATGTCATACAAGAATCACTAAGTCACACATATCACACACCAATGAACCAGTGAGCCTGCCAACACATCATACAGTACGAATTCTTGACTCATGTCTCTCTGCACTGTCACAGGTGATCAAGGATATGCACTCTGCACTTGGATGATGACACCCCTCCGAGCCCCGACCACACAGGCCCAGAGGCAGTACAATTTGGCCCACAAACGCACTAGGGGCATCGAGGAACGCACATTTGGCGTGTTGAAGTCACATTTCAGGTGCCTGGACATCACAGGTGGAAAACACATCTCACACTAATTGATGCGCTGTTAGGGCATTTTGAACCTTTTGGCCGACCAAGACTACAAGCGTTTTGTTTTCCAACAGGCACGCCAACAGGCAGACAAATCAAATGACACATTTTATGCTTGCCTTAAGGACCTATCAATCATATGTGGGTTCCATGACGAGGTGGAAGAGATAAGGGGTCAAATTATACAAGGGTGCGCTTCAACCAAATTCAGAGAGAGAATCTTAGAGGAAGCGGGGAAGCCCCTGGCTGACATTCTAACTCTCGGGCGGACTAAAGAACTACTGCAGGCCAGGGTTGCCCATATGGAAGCAGCTCTACAAACACTAGCAGCCCTACCAACATCAGTAACGTTGGAACCAGTCAATGCGGTGGTGACACGACCGTCAACCAAGCCAAGACAGAAGGAGTACACGAATGCCCAACAGTGTGAATACTGCGGAGGAAACCCCCACAGAGCAGCAGACTGTCCAGCACGGGGAAAGAGGTGCCCGGGCTGCGGAAGAATCAATCACTTTCTGCGAGTGTGCTGATCCAGGAAGAACAGAGGGCCTAGGCCTGCGGCCAATTTCATCTCAGAAGCGCAGAGCGGAAACAGTGATAAGGAGGATGATGAAGGTGAAGAAAAAATGGTTCACTCGGCGTACATGATAGGCGCAGCTAACAAGATATCACGCCGACTCTCCCACTGTCAGGTGCGTGTCGGTGATCAAGACGTCTCAACTTTCATAGATATGGGGGCAACCATCAACATTCATGTTCGCCGAAGTGTACAAGGCGTTGAAACACCACTTCTGATTTCCACCACCTTTAAGGTTTTTGCCTATGGACAAGACCAGCCGCTTGAGAATCCTACACTGGCTCGATGACTCCAGCGGTAAAAATGTCTTCAATTAGGTTTTTTTCTTCTTCCTTCACTACAATGGGCACGCGTCTGACCTTGTGCTGAACAGGTATAGAATTTTTTTTAGTATGATGCGATGGGCATATCCTTTGAGCTGACCAAGCTCCTCTCTAAATACATCGTCTGCCCCTTGAGGATACTCTCTATACTTTTGTCTTCAATAACCATGACCTGCATGGGAGCTCTTGGGTTGACTATATACATACACCGCTGCATTGCTGTTGTCATTAAGACCCTTCGACAGCACTACCTTCTCCCCGCCCGCTCACATCTTAAAACGCGCCGCCATGTACGGTATTTTAAAACCTGATTTTAAGCTCACTAAAGCCTGTAAGCCCTCACCACGCCCCACTCCCTCTTCCACACACGTGCTTCAGACTACTTTAAAATGTTTATATTTAAACACTAGGTCCATGGTAAAACACCATTTGGACATTTTCCTTTTGCTTCAGGCCGAACAGCCAGACCTTCTATGTCTATCTGAGACTTGGCTTAATGATGCTTCCCTACCTGACATCTTGGCGGCAGTTCCTTCTGAGTACTATATACTGCATGTCGATAGGCCAGCTGGTAAGAGGGGCGGAGGGGTTGCTGTAATTATTCGCAAAAACCTTAAAGTCTCTCTTCTACCATCCTTTGATCTGACAGGATCAGACAATGTAATCTTTAAAATGGATGTGGACACTGGATCTTTTCTCGTGATCCTCATCTATCGCCCCCCTCAAAATATGCCTACTTTTGCTGCATCCTTATCGGAACAACTTGCCCCCCTTATCATTTCCCATGACAAAATTGTACTGCTGGGTGATTTTAATCTCTGGCTGGACTCGGTGGAATCTGACTCTCAGGCAGCCACATTGAAAGACACTCTCTCTGATCTTAATCTCATCCAACATATCCACTCTCCTACACATGAGAAAGGTCACAGCCTTGACCAAATTTGGTCTCAAAACATCTCTTTGGCAGTTATTTCCATCCTGCCTTGCATTTGGTCGGACCATTTCCTGATTAACTTCACCTTGACCATTGCAAAAAATAGCAAATCTCTTCCTCAACTAGGTGGGAAGGCAAGAATGTGGAAGAAGGTTGACATTCCGGCCTTTCTCCAACTGCTAACCTCTACTTGCCCTACATTTGATCTAGACATAGAGAAATCAGAAGAGGTCTTCTCCGAATGGCTACTTCAGGCAGCTGAAGTTCATGCCCCCTGTGTTAACTTTTCCCGCTCTCGCCCCAATGATGCTCACAGGTGGTTCACATCTCACCTAAAAGCCCTTAAACTCAAAGTTCGCCAAATGGAGCGCAAATGGCGCGTAGCCTACTTGGAACATGACAGAGCCAACTTTCGCAAGGCCCGTAGGGAATACCAAAATCTCATCCTTAAATGCAAAACTGATTATTTTTCTGATAAAATTCTCAAGGCCCAAAATAAATCAAAAGAGCTGTTCAATATTGTGGAAAATCTCAGCTCCAGCGACAGAACGTCTCTTCTAATGGTCCCCACCCAAGAGCTCTGCAACACACTTAACTCTTTTTTCTTTGATAAAATTTGCAAGATCAAGCAAAGTATTCCCACTACTCAGCCCCCTCTTTTGTTAGCTGACACTTGTTACAATCCTACCACTTTAGATTCCTACCCCCTCATTGATAATATCAAGTTACTCAAATTATTATCCAAAGTCAAAACTGGCTCCCCTGATGACATTTGCCCCCCTCACATCCTGAAGGAAGTGGGCACCAATCTTCCTGGGTGCTTACTTTCTCTATTGAATGGGTCACTCGCACAGGGCAAAGTTCCACGCAACCTGAAAAAAGCTCTTCTCGTTCCCCTCATAAAAAAGGCAGGAGCTAACCCGCTAGATCCCATCAACTATAGACCTATATCATTGCTGCCATACTGTGCCAAATTGCTGGAGTCACATGTTTGTGAAACTATCTCCAGCTTCTTAGAAAAATCTGAGTATCTGGCACCGAATCAAGCAGGGTTCCGTCCTTGCCATTCCACCGAGGCGGTTATCCTCTCGGTGTTAAACACTTTGAGGCGGAATGCAGATGCAGGAATCCATCAGGCGCTTGTGCTACTGGACCTCTCTGCTGCGTTCGACACGGTCGACCACACCATCTTGGTCGACCGTGTCGAGCAGGCAGGTCTCAGGGGCCCCGCATTGAGCTGGATCCGCTCTTTCATCTCGGACCGCACACAATCGGTCAGATTAGGCTCCTTCTCTGCTCCCACTATACCCACTACCTGTGGGGTACCACAAGGTTCCTCATTATCTCCCCTTCTTTTTAATGTCTACCTACGCCCTCTCTTGCACTCCCTGCGGAATGCTAATGTTACCATCTTTAACTATGCGGATGATTTGCAGCTCATCTTCCCTCTTAACACCATGGACTCAGTGGGCGAATTCCAAAGAACTATGTCCCACATACTGAGTTGGATGAGCTGCAATCATCTGAAGCTCAACCCGGGCAAGACCGAGCAGGTCCTGCCCGGACAGAGCCCTCTTAGTTGGAATTCCAACTTTTGGCCCACTAACATGGGAGCGCCTCCTACTAAGTCCCCCGTGGTTAAAAGCCTAGGCATTTTCATCAGCGAGGATCTCTCGCTAAAAAGACAGGTTGGAGCGGTGGTATCTTCCAGTATTTTTCAATTGAAGAAAATAAAAAAAATTGCTCGTTTCTTTTCTTCAGCAGCTCTCACATAGATCGTCCTCTCCTTGGTTCTGTCCAGGCTGGACTTCTCTAACAGCCTTTACCTTGGCCTCCAAACTGGTGAGCTTAAACGCCTCCAGCTTGTTCAG